>NC_090647.1:139409728-140009728 GCF_040937935.1 Hyperolius riggenbachi | reverse complement strand
GAGTTTGCCTGCGGCCACACTAAGCCGAAAGCGCCCGCTCTCGTCAGATCGCGGAAGCTAAGTGGCTTCAGGCCTGGTTAGTAGCTGCATGGGAGACCGGCTGTGAACCCCAGGTGCTGCAGGCGTTTTTTTGGGTTTGAGGCCCAATGGCTATGAGCACGCCCAGGGAAGCCTCACCTTCAAGGCGCCGGAACGGCGCCTTGGAGTTTGCCTGCGGCCACACTAAGCCGAAAGCGCCTTCTCTCGTCTGATCGCGGAAGCTAAGTGGTTTCAGGCCTGGTTAGTAGCTGCATGGGAGACCGGCTGTGAACCCCAGGTGCTGCAGGTGTTTTTTTGGGTTTGAGGCCCAATGGCTATGAGCACGCGTGGGAAGCCTCACCTTCAAGGCGCCGGAGCGGCGCCTTGGAGTTTGCCTGCGGCCACACTAAGCCGAAAGCGCCCGCTCTCGTCAGATCGCGGAAGCTAAGTGGCTTCAGGCCTGGTTAGTAGCTGCATGGGAGACCGGCTGTGAACCCCATGTGCTGCAGGCGTTTTTTTTGGGTTTGAGGCCCAATGGCTATGAGCACGCGTGGGAAGCCTCACCTTCAAGGCGCCGGAACGGCGCCTTGGAGTTTGCCTGCGGCCACACTAAGCCGAAAGCGCCCGCTCTCGTCAGATCGCGGAAGCTAAGTGGCTTCAGGCCTGGTTAGTAGCTGCATGGGAGACCGGCTGTGAACCCCATGTGCTGCAGGCGTTTTTTTGGGTTTGAGGCCCAATGGCTATGAGCACGCGTGGGAAGCCTCACCTTCAAGGCGCCGGAGCGGCGCCTTGGAGTTTGCCTGCGGCCACACTAAGCCGAAAGCGCCCGCTCTCGTCAGATCGCGGAAGCTAAGTGGCTTCAGGCCTGGTTAGTAGCTGCATGGGAGACCGGCTGTGAACCCCATGTGCTGCAGGCGTTTTTTTTGGGTTTGAGGCCCAATGGCTATGAGCACGCGTGGGAAGCCTCACCTTCAAGGCGCCGGAACGGCGCCTTGGAGCTTGCCTGCGGCCACACTAAGCCGAAAGCGCCCGCTCTCGTCAGATCGCGGAAGCTAAGTGGCTTCAGGCCTGGTTAGTAGCTGCATGGGAGACTGGCTGTGAACCCCAGGTGCTGCAGGTGTTTTTTTGGGTTTGAGGCCCAATGGCTATGAGCACGCGTGGGAAGCCTCACCTTCAAGGCGCCGGAACGGCGCCGCGGAGTTTGCCTGCGGCCACACTAAGCCGAAAGCGCCCGCTCTCGTCAGATCGCGGAAGCTAAGTGGCTTCAGGCCTGGTTAGTAGCTGCATGGGAGACCGGCTGTGAACCCCAGGTGCTGCAGGTGTTTTTTTGGGTTTGAGGCCCAATGGCTATGAGCACGCGTGGGAAGCCTCACCTTCAAGGCCCCGGAACGGCGCCTTGGAGTTTGCCTGCGGCCACACTAAGCCGAAAGCGCCCGCTCTCGTCAGATTGCGGAAGCTAAGTGGCTTCAGGCCTGGTTAGTAGCTGCATGGGAGACCGGCTGTGAACCCCAGGTGCTACAGGCGTTTTTTTGGGTTTGAGGCCCAATGGCTATGAGCACGCGTGGGAAGCCTCACCTTCAAGGCGCCGGAGCGGCGCCTTGGAGTTTGCCTGCGGCCATACTAAGCCGAAAGCGCCCGCCCTCGTCAGATCGCGGAAGCTAAGTGGCTTCAGGCCTGGTTAGTAGCTGCATGGGAGACCGGCTGTGAACCCCAGGTGCTGCAGGTGTTTTTTTGGGTTTGAGGCCCAATGGCTGTGAGCACGCGTGGGAAGCCTCACCTTCAAGGCGCCGGAGCGGCGCCTTGGAGTTTGCCTGCGGCCACACTAAGCCGAAAGCGCCCGCTCTCGTCAGATCGTGGAAGCTAAGTGGCTTCAGGCCTGGTTAGTAGCTGCATGGGAGACCGGCTGTGAACCCCAGGTGCTGCAGGTGTTTTTTTGGGTTTGAGGCCCAATGGCTATGAGCACGCGTGGAAAGCCTCACCTTCAAGGCGCCGGAACGGCGCCTTGGAGTTTGCCTGCGGCCACACTAAGCCGAAAGCGCCCGCTCTCGTCAGATTGCGGAAGCTAAGTGGCTTCAGGCCTGGTTAGTAGCTGCATGGGAGACCGGCTGTGAACCCCAGGTGCTGCAGGCGTTTTTTTTGGGTTTGAGGCCCAATGGCTGTGAGCACGCGTGGGAAGCCTCACCTTCAAGGCGCCGGAACGGCGCCTTGGAGTTTGCCTGCGGCCACACTAAGCCGAAAGTGCCCGCTCTCGTCAGATCGC
The DNA here is from genome assembly GCF_040937935.1 of Hyperolius riggenbachi. NCBI lineage: Eukaryota > Metazoa > Chordata > Amphibia > Anura > Hyperoliidae > Hyperolius > Hyperolius riggenbachi. The sequence goes on along the minus strand of NC_090647.1, from coordinate 140,007,450 downwards.
GGAAGCTAAGTGGCTTCAGGCCTGGTTAGTAGCTGCATGGGAGACCGGCTGTGAACCCCAGGTGCTGCAGGTGTTTTTTTGGGTTTGAGGCCCAATGGCTATGAGCACGCGTGGGAAGCCTCACCTTCAAGGCGCCTGAGCGGCGCCTTGGAGTTTACCTGCGGCCACACTAAGCCGAAAGCGCCCGCTCTCGTCAGATCGCGGAAGCTAAGTGGCTTCAGGCCTGGTTAGTAGCTGCATGGGAGACCGGCTGTGAACCCCAGGTGCTGCAGGCGTTTTTTTGGGTTTGAGGCCCAATGGCTATGAGCACGCGTGGGAAGCCTCACCCTCAAGGCGCCGGAACGGCGCCTTGCAGTTTGCCTGCGGCCACACTAAGCCGAAAGCGCCCGCTCTCGTCAGATCGCGGAAGTTAAGTGGTTTCAGGCCTGGTTAGTAGCTGCATGGGAGACCGGCTGTGAACCCCAGGTGCTGCAGGTGTTTTTTTGGGTTTGAGGCCCAATGGCTATGAGCACGCATGTGAAGCCTCACCTTCAAGGCGCCGGAACGGCGCCTTGGAGATTGCCTGCGGCCACACTAAGCCGAAAGCGCCCGCTCTCGTCAGATCGCGGAAGCTAAGTGGCTTCAGGCCTGGTTAGTAGCTGCATGGGAGACCGGCTGTGAACCCCAGGTGCTACAGGTGTTTTTTTGGGTTTGAGGCCCAATGGCTATGAGCACGCGTGGGAAGCCTCACCTTCAAGGCGCCGGAGCGGCGCCTTGGAGTTTGCCTGCGGCCACCCTAAGCTGAAAGCGCCCGTTCTCGTCAGATCGCGGAAGCTAAGTGGCTTCTGGCCTGGTTAGTAGCTGCATGGGAGACCGGCTGTGAACCCCAGGTGCTGCAGGCGTTTTTTTGGGTTTGAGGCCCAATGGCTATGAGCACGCGTGGGAAGCCTCACCTTCAAGGCGCCGGAGCGGCGCCTTGCAGTTTGCCTGCGGCCACACTAAGCCGAAAGCGCCCGCTCTCGTCAGATCGCGGAAGTTAAGTGGTTTCAGGCCTGGTTAGTAGCTGCATGGGAGACCGGCTGTGAACCCCAGGTGCTGCAGGTGTTTTTTTGGGTTTGAGGCCCAATGGCTATGAGCACGCGTGGGAAGCCTCACCTTCAAGGCGCCGGAGCGGCGCCTTGGAGTTTGCCTGCGGCCACACTGAGCCGAAAGCGCCCGCTCTCGTCAGATCGCGGAAGCTAAGTGGCTTCAGGCCTAGTTAGTAGCTGCATGGGAGACCGGCTGTGAACCCCAGGTGCTGCAGGTGTTTTTTTGGGTTTGAGGCCCAATGGCTATGAGCACGCGTGGGAAGCCTCACCTTCAAGGCGCCGGAGCGGCGCCTTGGAGTTTACCTGCGGCCACACTAAGTCGAAAGCGCCCGCTCTCGTCAGATCGCGGAAGCTAAGTGGCTTCAGGCCTGGTTAGTAGCTGCATGGGAGACCGGCTGTGAACCCCAGGTGCTGCAGGCGTTTTTTTGGGTTTGAGGCCCAATGGCTGTGAGCACGCGTGGGAAGCCTCACCTTCAAGGCGCCGGAACGGCGCCTTGTAGTTTGTCTGCGGCCACACTAAGCCGAAAGCGCCCGCTCTCGTCAGATCGCGGAAGCTAAGTGGCTTCAGGCCTGGTTAGTAGCTGCACGGGAGACCGGCTGTGAACCCCAGGTGCTGCAGGCGTTTTTTTTGGGTTTGAGGCCCAATGGCTATGAGCACGCGTGGGAAGCCTCACCTTCAAGGCGCCGGAACGGCGCCTTGGAGTTTGCCTGCGGCCACACTAAGCCGAAAGCGCCCGCTCTCGTCAGATCGCGGAAGCTAAGTGGCTTCAGGCCTGGTTAGTAGCTGCATGGGAGACCGGCTGTGAACCCCAGGTGCTGCAGGCGTTTTTTTGGGTTTGAGGCCCAATGGCTATGAGCACGCGTGGGAAGCCTCACCTTCAAGGCGCCGGAGCGGCGCCTTGGAGTTTGCCTGCGGCCACACTAAGCCGAAAGCGCCCGCTCTCGTCAGATCGCGGAAGCTAAGTGGCTTCAGGCCTGGTTAGTAGCTGCATGGGAGACCGGCTGTGAACCCCAGGTGCTGCAGGCGTTTTTTTGGGTTTGAGGCCCAATGGCTATGAGCACGCGTGGGAAGCCTCACCTTCAAGGCGCCGGAGCGGCGACTTGGAGTTTACCTGCGGCCACACTAAGCCGAAAGCGCCCGCTCTCGTCAGATCGCGGAAGCTAAGTGGCTTCAGGCCTGGTTAGTAGCTGCATGGGAGACCGGCTGTGAACCCCAGGTGCTGCAGGCGTTTTGTTGGGTTTGAGGCCCAATGGCTATGAGCACGCGTGGGAAGCCTCACCTTCAAGGCGCCGGAACGGCGCCTTGGAGTTTGCCTGCGGCCACACTAAGCCTAAAGCGCCCGCTTTCGTCAGATCGCGGAAGCTAAGTGGCTTCAGGCCTGGTTAGTAGCTGCATGGGAGACCGGCTGTGAACCCCAGGTGCTGCAGGCGTTTTGTTGGGTTTGAGGCCCAATGGCTATGAGCACGCGTGGGAAGCCTCACCTTCAAGGCGCCGGAACGGCGCCTTGGAGTTTGCCTGCGGCCACACTAAGCCGAAAGCGCCCGCTCTCGTCAGATCGCGGAAGCTAAGTGGCTTCAGGCCTGGTTAGTAGCTGCATGGGAGACCGGCTGTGAACCCCAGGTGCTGCAGGCGTTTTTTTGGGTTTGAGGCCCAATGGCTGTGAGCACGCGTGGGAAGCCTCACCTTCAAGGCGCCGGAACGGCGCCTTGGAGTTTGCCTGCGGCCACACTAAGCCGAAAGCGCCCGCTCTCGTCAGATCGCGGAAGCTAAGTGGCTTCAGGCCTGGTTAGTAGCTGCATGGGAGACCGGCTGTGAACCCCAGGTGCTGCAGGCGTTTTTTTGGGTTTGAGGCCCAATGGCTATGAGCACGCGTGGGAAGCCTCACCTTCAAGGCGCCTGAGCGGCGCCTTGGAGTTTACCTGCGGCCACACTAAGCCGAAAGCGTCCGCTCTCGTCAGATCGCGGAAGCTAAGTGGCTTCAGGCCTGGTTAGTAGCTGCATGGGAGACCGGCTGTGAACCCCAGGTGCTGCAGGCGTTTTTTTGGGTTTGAGGCCCAATGGCTATGAGCACGCGTGGGAAGCCTCACCTTCAAGGCGCCGGAGCGGCGCCTTGCAGTTTGCCTGCGGCCACACTAAGCCGAAAGCGCCCGCTCTCGTCAGATCGCGGAAGCTAAGTGGCTTCAGGCCTGGTTAGTAGCTGCATGGGAGACCGGCTGTGAACCCCAGGTGCTACAGGTGTTTTTTTGGGTTTGAGGCCCAATGGCTATGAGCACGCGTGGGAAGCCTCACCTTCAAGGCGCCGGAGCGGCGCCTTGGAGTTTGCCTGCGGCCACCCTAAGCTGAAAGCGCCCGTTCTCGTCAGATCGCGGAAGCTAAGTGGCTTCAGGCCTGGTTAGTAGCTGCATGGGAGACCGGCTGTGAACCCCAGGTGCTGCAGGCGTTTTTTTGGGTTTGAGGCCCAATGGCTATGAGCACGCGTGGGAAGCCTCACCTTCAAGGCGCCGGAGCGGCGCCTTGCAGTTTGCCTGCGGCCACACTAAGCCGAAAGCGCCCGCTCTCGTCAGATCGCGGAAGTTAAGTGGTTTCAGGCCTGGTTAGTAGCTGCATGGGAGACCGGCTGTGAACCCCAGGTGCTGCAGGTGTTTTTTTGGGTTTGAGGCCCAATGGCTATGAGCACGCGTGGGAAGCCTCACCTTCAAGGCGCCGGAGCGGCGCCTTGGAGTTTGCCTGCGGCAACACTGAGCCGAAAGCGCCCGCTCTCGTCAGATCGCGGAAGCTAAGTGGCTTCAGGCCTAGTTAGTAGCTGCATGGGAGACCGGCTGTGAACCCCAGGTGCTGCAGGTGTTTTTTTGGGTTTGAGGCCCAATGGCTATGAGCACGCGTGGGAAGCCTCACCGTCAAGGCGCCGGAGCGGCGCCTTGGAGTTTACCTGCGGCCACACTAAGCCGAAAGCGCCCGCTCTCGTCAGATCGCGGAAGCTAAGTGGCTTCAGGCCTAGTTAGTAGCTGCATGGGAGACCGGCTGTGAACCCCAGGTGCTGCAGGCGTTTTTTTGGGTTTGAGGCCCAATGGCTGTGAGCACGCGTGGGAAGCCTCACCTTCAAGGCGCCGGAACGGCGCCTTGGAGTTTGTCTGCGGCCACACTAAGCCGAAAGCGCCCGCTCTCGTCAGATCGCGGAAGCTAAGTGGCTTCAGGCCTGGTTAGTAGCTGCATGGGAGACCGGCTGTGAACCCCAGGTGCTGCAGGTGTTTTTTTGGGTTTGAGGCCCAATGGCTATGAGCACGCGTGGGAAGCCTCACCTTCAAGGCGCCGGAGCGGCGCCTTGGAGTTTGCCTGCGGCCACACTAAGCCGAAAGCGCCCGCTCTCGTCAGATCGCGGAAGCTAAGTGGCTTCAGGCCTGGTTAGTAGCTGCATGGGAGACCGGCTGTGAACCCCAGGTGCTGCAGGCGTTTTTTTGGGTTTGAGGCCCAATGGCTATGAGCACGCGTGGGAAGCCTCACCTTCAAGGCGCCGGAGCGGCGCCTTGCAGTTTGCCTGCGGCCACACTAAGCCGAAAGCGCCCGCTCTCGTCAGATCGCGGAAGTTAAGTGGTTTCAGGCCTGGTTAGTAGCTGCATGGGAGACCGGCTGTGAACCCCAGGTGCTGCAGGTGTTTTTTTGGGTTTGAGGCCCAATGGCTATGAGCACGCGTGGGAAGCCTCACCTTCAAGGCGCCGGAGCGGCGCCTTGGAGTTTGCCTGCGGCCACACTAAGCCGAAAGCGCCCGCTCTCGTCAGATCGCGGAAGCTAAGTGGCTTCAGGCCTAGTTAGTAGCTGCATGGGAGACCGGCTGTGAACCCCAGGTGCTGCAGGTGTTTTTTTGGGTTTGAGGCCCAATGGCTATGAGCACGCGTGGGAAGCCTCACCTTCAAGGCGCCGGAGCGGCGCCTTGGAGTTTACCTGCGGCCACACTAAGCCGAAAGCGCCCGCTCTCGTCAGATCGCGGAAGCTAAGTGGCTTCAGGCCTGGTTAGTAGCTGCATGGGAGACTGGCTGTGAACCCCAGGTGCTGCAGGTGTTTTTTTGGGTTTGAGGCCCAATGGCTGTGAGCACGCGTGGGAAGCCTCACCTTCAAGGCGCCGGAGCGGCGCCTTGGAGTTTACCTGCGGCCACACTAAGCCGAAAGCGCCCGCTCTCGTCAGATCGCGGAAGCTAAGTGGTTTCAGGCCTGGTTAGTAGCTGCATGGGAGACCGGCTGTGAACCCCAGGTGCTGCAGGTGTTTTTTTGGGTTTGAGGCCCAATGGCTATGAGCACGCGTGGGAAGCCTCACCTTCAAGGCGCCGGAGCGGCGCCTTGGAGTTTGCCTGCGGCCACACTAAGCCGAAAGCGCCCGCTCTCGTCAGATCGCGGAAGCTAAGTGGCTTCAGGCCTAGTTAGTAGCTGCATGGGAGACCGGCTGTGAACCCCAGGTGCTGCAGGTGTTTTTTTGGGTTTGAGGCCCAATGGCTATGAGCACGCGTGGGAAGCCTCACCTTCAAGGCGCCGGAGCGGCGCCTTGGAGTTTACCTGCGGCCACACTAAGCCGAAAGCGCCCGCTCTCGTCAGATCGCGGAAGCTAAGTGGCTTCAGGCCTGGTTAGTAGCTGCATGGGAGACCGGCTGTGAACCCCAGGTGCTGCAGGCGTTTTGTTGGGTTTGAGGCCCAATGGCTATGAGCACGCGTGGGAAGCCTCACCTTCAAGGCACCGGAACGGCGCATTGGAATTTGCCTGCGGCCACACTAAGCCAAAAGCGCCCGCTCTCGTCAGATCGCGGAAGCTAAGTGGCTTCAGGCCTGGTTAGTAGCTGCATGGGAGACTGGCTGTGAACCCCAGGTGCTGCAGGCGTTTTTTTGGGTTTGAGGCCCAATGGCTATGAGCACGCGTGGGAAGCCTCACCTTCAAGGCGCCGGACCGGCGCCTTGGAGTTTGCCTGCGGCCACACTAAGCCGAAAGCGCCCGCTCTCGTCAGATCGTGGAAGCTAAGTGGCTTCAGGCCTGGTTAGTAGCTGCATGGGAGACCGGCTGTGAACCCCAGGTGCTGCAGGCGTTTTTTTTTGTTTGAGGCCCAATGGCTATAAGCACGCATGGGGAGCCTCACCTTCAAGGCGCCGGAGCGGCGCCTTGGAGTTTTCCTGCGGCCACACTAAGCCGAAAGCGCCCGCTCTCGTCAGATCGCGGAAGCTAAGTGGCTTCAGGCCTGGTTAGTAGCTGCATGGGAGACCGGCTGTGAACCCCAGGTGCTGCAGGCGTTTTTTTGGGTTTGAGGCCCAATGGCTGTGAGCACGCGTGGGAAACCTCACCTTCAAGGCGCCGGAGCGGCACCTTGGAGTTTGCCTGCGGCCACACTAAGCCGAAAGCGCCCGCTCTCGTCAGATCGCGGAAGCTAAGTGGCTTCAGGCCTGGTTAGTAGCTGCATGGGAGACTGGCTGTGAACCCCAGGTGCTGCAGGCGTTTTTTTGGGTTTGAGGCCCAATGGCTATGAGCACGCGTGGGAAGCCTCACCTTCAAGGCGCCGGAACTGCGCCTTGGAGCTTGCCTGCTGCCACACTAAGCCGAAAGCGCCCGCTCTCGTCAGATTGCGGAAGCTAAGTGGCTTCAGGCCTGGTTAGTAGCTGCATGGGAGACCGGCTGTGAACCCCAGGTGCTGCAGGTGTTTTTTTGGGTTTGAGGCCCAATGGCTATGAGCACGCGTGGGAAGCCTCACCTTCAAGGCGCCGGAACGGCGCCTTGGAGTTTGCCTGCGGCCACACTAAGCCGAAAGCGCCCGCTCTCGTCAGATCGCGGAAGCTAAGTGGCTTCAGGCCTGGTTAGTAGCTGCATGGGAGACCGGCTGTGAACCGCAGGTGCTGCAGGCGTTTTTTTGGGTTTGAGACCCAATGGCTATAAGCACGCATGGGAAGCCTCACCTTCAAGGCGCCGGAACGGCGCCTTGGAGTTTTCCTGCGGCCACACTAAGCCGAAAGCGCCCGCTCTCGTCAGATCGCGGAAGCTAAGTGGCTTCAGGCCTGGTTAGTAGCTGCATGGGAGACCGGCTGTGAACCCCAGGTGCTGCAGGCGTTTTTTTGGGTTTGAGGCCCAATGGCTGTGAGCACGCGTGGGAAGCCTCACCTTCAAGGCGCCGGAGCGGCACCTTGGAGTTTGCCTGCGGCCACATTAAGCCGAAAGCGCCCGCTCTCGTCAGATCGCGGAAGCTAAGTGGCTTCAGGCCTGGTTAGTAGCTGCATGGGAGACTGGCTGTGAACCCCAGGTGCTGCAGGCGTTTTTTTGGGTTTGAGGCCCAATGGCTATGAGCACGCGTGGGAAGCCTCACCTTCAAGGCGCCGGAACGGCGCCTTGGAGCTTGCCTGCGGCCACACTAAGCCGAAAGCGCCCGCTCTCGTCAGATTGCGGAAGCTAAGTGGCTTCAGGCCTGGTTAGTAGCTGCATGGGAGACCGGCTGTGAACCCCAGGTGCTGCAGGTGTTTTTTTGGGTTTGAGGCCCAATGGCTATGAGCACGCGTGGGAAGCCTCACCTTCAAGGCGCCGGAACGGCGCCTTGGAGTTTGCCTGCGGCCACACTAAGCCGAAAGCGCCCGCTCTCGTCAGATCGCGGAAGCTAAGTGGCTTCAGGCCTGGTTAGTAGCTGCATGGGAGACCGGCTGTGAACCGCAGGTGCTGCAGGCGTTTTTTTGGGTTTGAGACCCAATGGCTATGAGCACGCGTGGGAAGCCTCACCTTCAAGGCGCCGGAACGGCGCCTTGGAGTTTGCCTGCGGCCACACTAAGCCGAAAGCGCCTGCTCTCGTCAGATCGCGGAAGCTAAGTGGCTTCAGGCCTGGTTAGTAGCTGCATGGGAGACCGGCTGTGAACCCCAGGTGCTGCAGGCATTTTTTTGGGTTTGAGGCCCAATGGCTATGAGCACGCGTGGGAAGCCTCACCTTCAAGGGGCCGGAGCGGCGCCTTGGAGTTTGCCTGTGGCCACACTAAGCCGAAAGCGCCAGCTCTCGTCTGATCGTGGAAGCTAAGTGGCTTCAGGCCTGGTTAGTAGCTGCATGGGAGACTGGCTGTGAACCCCAGGTGCTGCTGGCGTTTTTTTGGGTTTGAGGCCCAATGGCTATGAGCACGCGTGGGAAGCCTCACCTTCAAGGCGCCGGAACGGCGCCTTGGAGTTAGCCTGCGGCCACACTAAGCCGAAAGCGCCCGCTCTCGTCAGATCGCGGAAGCTAAGTGGCTTCAGGCCTGGTTAGTAGCTGCATGGGAGACCGGCTGTGAACCCCAGGTGCTGCAGGCGTTTTTTTGGGTTTGAGGCAGCTGCATGGGAGACCGGCTGTGAACCCCAGGTGCTGCAGGCGTTTTTTTGGGTTTGAGGCCCAATGGCTATGAGCACGCGTGGGAAGCCTCACCTTCAAGTCGCCGGAGCGGCGCCTTGGAGTTTACCTGCGGCCATACTAAGCCGAAAGCGCCCGCTCTCGTCAGATCGCGGAAGCTAAGTGGCTTCAGGCCTGGTTAGTAGCTGCATGGGAGACCGGCTGTGAACCCCAGGTGCTGCAGGTGTTTTTTTGGGTTTGAGGCCCAATGGCTATGAGCACGCGTGGGAAGCCTCACCTTCAAGGCGCCGGAGCGGCGCCTTGGAGTTTGCCTGCGGCCACACTGAGCCGAAAGCGCCCGCTCTCGTCAGATGGCGGAAGCTAAGTGGCTTCAGGCCTGGTTAGTAGCTGCATGGGAGACCGGCTGTGAACCCCAGGTGCTGCAGGCGTTTTTTTTGGGTTTGAGGCCCAATGGCTATGAGCACGCGTGGGAAGCCTCACCTTCAAGGCGCCGGAACGGCGCCTTGGAGTTAGCCTGCGGCCACACTAAGCCGAAAGCGCCCGCTCTCGTCAGAACGCGGAAGCTAAGTGGCTTCAGGCCTGGTTAGTAGCTGCATGGGAGACCGGCTGTGAACCCCAGGTGCTGCAGGTGTTTTTTTGGGTTTGAGGCAAAATGGCTATGAGCACGCGTGGGAAGCCTCACCTTCAAGGCGCCGTAACGGCGCCTTGGAGTTTGCCTGTGGCCACACTAAGCCGAAAGCGCCCGCTCTTGTCAGATCACGGAAGCTAAGTGGCTTCAGGCCTGGTTTGTAGCTGCATGGGAGACCGGCTGTGAACCCCAGGTGCTGCAGGCGTTTTTTTGGGTTTGAGGCCCAATGGCTATGAGCACGCGTGGGAAGCCTCACCTTCAAGGCGCCGGAGCGGCGCCTTGGAGTTTGCCTGCGGACACACTAAGCCGAAAGCGCCTGCTCTCGTCAGATCGCGGAAGCTAAGTGGCTTCAGGCCTGGTTAGTAGCTGCATGGGAGACCGGCTGTGAACCCCAGGTGCTGCAGGAGTTTTTTTGGGTTTGAGGCCCAATGGCTATGAGCACGCGTGGGAAGCCTCACCTTCATGGCGCCGGAGCGGCGCCTTGGAGTTTGCCTGCGGCCACACTAAGCCGAAAGCGCCCGCTCTCGTCAGATCGCGGAAGCTAAGTGGCTTCAGGCCTGGTTAGTAGCTGCATGGGAGACCGGCTGTGAACCCCAGGTGCTGCAGGCGTTTTTTTTGGGTTTGAGGCCCAATGGCTATGAGCACGCGTGGGAAGCCTCACCTTCAAGGCGCCGGAACAGCGCCTTGGAGTTTGCCTGTGGCCACACTAAGCCGAAAGCGCCCGCTCTCGTCAGAAGCTAAGTGGCTTCAGGCCTGGTTAGTAGCTGCATGGGAGACCGGCTGTGAACCCCAGGTGCTGCAGGCGTTCTTTTGGGTTTGAGGCCCAATGGCTATGAGCACGCGTGGGAAGCCTCACCTTCAAGGCGCCGGAACGGCGCCTTGGAGTTTGCCTGCGGCCACACTAAGCCGAAAGCGCCCGCTCTCGTCAGATCGCGGAAGCTAAGTGGCTTCAGGCCTGGTTAGTAGCTGCATGGGAGACCGGCTGTGAACCCCAGGTGCTGCAGGTGTTTTTTTTGGGTTTGAAGCCCAATGGCTATGAGCACGCGTGGGAAGCCTCACCTTCAAGGCGCCGGAACGGCGCCTTGGAGTTTGCCTGCGGCCACACTAAGCCGAAAGCGCCCGCTCTCGTCAGATCGCGGAAGCTAAGTGGCTTCAGGCCTGGTTAGTAGCTGCATGGGAGACCGGCTGTGAACCCCAGGTGCTGCAGGCGTTTTTTTGGGTTTGAAGCCCAATGGCTATGAGCACGCGTGGGAAGCCTCACCTTCAAGGCGCCAGAACGGCGCCTTGGAGTTTGCCTGCGGCCACACTAAGCCGAAAGCGCCCGCTCTCGTCAGATCGCGGAAGCTAAGTGGCTTCAGGCCTGGTTAGTAGCTGCATGGGAGACCGGCTGTGAACCCCAGGTGCTGCAGGCGTTTTTTTGGGTTTGAGGCCCAATGGCTATGAGCACGCGTGGGAAGCCTCACCTTCAAGGCGCCGGAGCGGCGCCTTGGAGTATGCCTGCGGCCACACTAAGCCGAAAGCGCCCGCTCTCGTCAGATCGCGGAAGCTAAGTGGCTTCAGGCCTGGTTAGTAGCTGCATGGGAGACCGGCTGTGAACCCCCAGGTGCTGCAGGCGTTTTTTTGGGTTTGAGGCCCAATGGCTATGAGCACGCGTGGGAAGCCTCACCTTCAAGGCGCCGGAACAGCGCCTTGGAGTTTGCCTGCGGCCACACTAAGCCGAAAGCGCCCGCTCTCGTCAGATCGCGGAAGCTAAGTGGCTTCAGGCCTGGTTAGTAGCTGCATGGGAGACCGGCTGTGAACCCCAGGTGCTGCAGGTGTTTTTTTGGGTTTGAGGCCCAATGGCTATGAGCACGCGTGGGAAGCCTCACCTTCAAGGCGCCGGAACGGCGCCTTGGAGTTTGCCTGCGGCCACACTAAGCCGAAAGCGCCCGCTCTCGTCAGAACGCGGAAGCTAAGTGGCTTCAGGCCTGGTTAGTAGCTGCATGGGAGACCGGCTGTGAACCCCAGGTGCTGCAGGCGTTTTTTTGGGTTTGAGGCCCAATGGCTATGAGCACGCGTGGGAAGCCTCACCTTCAAGGCGCCGGAGCGGCGCCTTGGAGTATGCCTGCGGCCACACTAAGCCGAAAGCGCCCGCTCTCGTCAGATCGCGGAAGCTAAGTGGCTTCAGGCCTGGTTAGTAGCTGCATGGGAGACCGGCTGTGAACCCCCAGGTGCTGCAGGCGTTTTTTTTGGGTTTGAGGCCCAATGGCTATGAGCACGCGTGGGAAGCCTCACCTTCAAGGCGCCGGAACAGCGCCTTGGAGTTTGCCTGCGGCCACACTAAGCCGAAAGCGCCCGCTCTCGTCAGATCGCGGAAGCTAAGTGGCTTCAGGCCTGGTTAGTAGCTGCATGGGAGACCGGCTGTGAACCCCAGGTGCTGCAGGTGTTTTTTTGGGTTTGAGGCCCAATGGCTATGAGCACGCGTGGGAAGCCTCACCTTCAAGGCGCCGGAACGGCGCCTTGGAGTTTGCCTGCGGCCACACTAAGCCGAAAGCGCCCGCTCTCGTCAGATCGCGGAAGCTAAGTGGCTTCAGGCCTGGTTAGTAGCTGCATGGGAGACCGGCTGTGAACCCCAGGTGCTGCAGGCGTTTTTTTGGGTTTGAGGCCCAATGGCTATGAGCACGCGTGGGAAGCCTCACCTTCAAGGCGCCGGAACAGCGCCTTGGAGTTTGCCTGCGGCCACACTAAGCTGAAAGCGCCCGCTCTCGTCAGATCGCGGAAGCTAAGTGGCTTCAGGCCTGGTTAGTAGCTGCATGGGAGACCGGCTGTGAACCCCAGGTGCTGCAGGTGTTTTTTTGGGTTTGAGGCCCAATGGCTATGAGCACGCGTGGGAAGCCTCACCTTCAAGGCGCCGGAACGGCGCCTTGGAGTTTGCCTGCGGCCACACTAAGCCGAAAGCGCCCGCAGGCCTGGGCCCCCCCCCCCTGCCTGTGTGCGCCGAACCAAATGTAGATGAACTTAGAAGTGGTGGGTCTGCCCAGAGTTGGCTGTAGGCACCTCTCCTACAAACAAATAATGCCAAGATAAACTCAAATAAACTCGATAAAATAGAATTGTATGGTGCTGTGTGCACACGCAAGAGCGTTCCTGGCGATGGGAGCACAATCAAGAAGGCCCACAGACGCCAAGACTGGGCATGTCCAGTAGCTGCAACTAGAGCTCTAGTCGCAGCACTGTCAGAGGAGGCTATGACACAAGCAAGTGGCGTGGGAACATTGAGTGGCCTGACAGACAACAGGGAGCTGGAAGGAGCCCCAGGTAAGTAAAAAAAAAAATCAAAAAAAAAAAATCACTTTTTTGGTGCTAATTCATTGGTACTTTAATACAGATTATGTTTCTGTACACAATCTGTAGTACTTAAAGTGCCACTGAATTGGCCCAAAAAAAAGTGGTTTTTTTAACATACCTGGGGCTTCTTCCTGGCCCCTGTAAACCATATACTCCCTTGGTGTCCATCTAGTTTGGTCCAATATCCTGCAGTCAGCTCTGGTAAAACTCCCAACTGAGCCAGCCAGGGACTATTGCACATGTGCAGCCCTGACCATGCACCTTCTTGGTTGTGCTCTCGTGGCCAAGAGCGGTTTGCGTCTTTGTAGTTTTAACTAACTTTGCAGATGCAGTACGCAGCTGGCCACAGGAGTGTGACCAAGCAGGTGCAGGGCCAGGGCCACGCATGTGCTGTAGTATCCGACTACTGGAGCTGACAGCGGTACAACGGAGCGGCTCAGAAGAACACAGAGGGAGGCTTACAGGGGGCTGGAGGAAGCCCCAGGTAAGTGTATAAGCTTGCGTGGTGTCATCTCAGCAGGCACTAATTAAAGGAAACGTAAAGCTATTTACTCTACAGAAGATGGATCAGGAAACCCACGGTAACATGACTTGACGAACGAGCATTCCTTGATCCATCTTCTTACTGCGGGAAAATGCCAGGGCACACAACGGGACCGAATGAGAGTACATACAATTGCGGCCCTTTGTGCTGGAGTCGTTAGATATCTTAAAGGATACCAGAGCTGAACTACTATATAAAAAGGGGGGGGGGGGGGGGAAGCAGGGATATATTAGATGCCATCCTCATGCCCACCACTCCCCCTATTCTCCTCTGTCCCTCTCCTTCGTACTGTAAATCCTCTGCTGCAGCTCAGTCCGGAGTCGGGTGGTAGTGTGCAGGCGCTCCTGGCCGCATGGCTCCGCACTATCGCTTGACTCTGGCGACCTGTGCAGAGCTGCAGAGGGTTTACCATGCATAGGAGGAGGATGGAGGAGAAGCGTGGGTGTGGTGGACAGGAGGAGGGCATCATAATACATGCCTGCTCCCCCCATTTTTATGTAATAGTTCAGCTCTCAGTATCCTTTAAAGATTCAGTCCGCTGTGATGGTCATAATCGACCCGTACCACAAAACATCATTTGTTTAATCACACACATGTACCCTCGTCAGAAATGCTCACTCGATGCACAGAAACAAAAAAAATCCTGGTCGCTGGAAAAACATAGTGGGTACGTTCCTTTAGGGTTAATAGAAATGAAGGAGAGAGACAAGTGGCAGGAGATGAGATGCCTAACTAAGCTGACCCCAGGTCATGGCTGCTCAGAGAGTATCTGTAGCAATAAGAAGGCTCCCTTCCCCCTCCTGTCCTGTGTTTAGCAGCTTCTCCCAGCAGACCAGACATGTCTCACAGATTGGACAGTGAATGCAGGGAAACACATCCATGAAGAGAGACACTCAAAAGTAAAGCAGCCCATACACTCAGCCGATTTTCTGGCCGACCGATCGATCCCGATCGATCCCGATCGATCGATTGCAAATCGGTTGGCCAATCGACCGATCGACGGCCGATTTCGATGGATTTCAATGGATTTCCATCGAACTTGCAGGGTGGAAAATTTAGGTCGATCTGATGAGATTGCTTATCAGTTTGCATTGGCCTTAATGGAAATCTAAAGGCAAAAAAATGCCATCAGATCGAATTTCAATAGATTTCAAACTGAAATCTATTGGAATTCTATCCTGGTAAAAAATGTTCTAAAAACGCATCAGATAGATCATCAGATGCATTTCTTATCTATCTGCTGCCAATCTGACGAGTGTATGGGCACCTTAAGTCCAGTTCATGGCAGACAGCTCTCTCCCCAAACACTCTCCACTGATTGTTCCCCATTCCTGACAAACAGCACTGAGATCGGAAAGTACAACTCCTCCTGCTGCACAGTAAATCCCATACACAGGCTCAGGAGCTGATTACACACACAGCAGGGAGCGAGACTGAGCCTGTGTAAGATTGTTATCTGACCTGGTGTCTGGCTGTTCTCTTCCCCTCCTGGGCTCGCTGCCTCCCTGAACTCTCATCCTCTGGTCAGAGGACCCCTCTGAGTCATAGGAGACTCAGAGCTGCGCACCACGTGGGCTGCCTGCCTGAAGTGTGACAGGAAGAGGGCTGATTTTGCAGCCAATAGAAACGAAAAAGGGAGGGGAGTGGGATGCCCAAAGATCATTCTGAGACTACTAGTGGCTGTAGCTGCAGGCAGTTTGAGCCGAGGGGCGGGACTGAATCTCAACCACGTCCGTCCCCGGCAATCAGCTCTGTGAGCGTGCATAAACAGAATCCACAGATATGGATAGTTGACATCACTGGGAGGCGGGCGGGCCCTCTGGGAGCATGGGGCCCCTCACGGAAGTGCTGGCTGTCCCCCCCTGATGGCGGGCCTGGGAACAACATTGATAGATAACTCCACTACTCCGGATGCACCCACTTGACTTTGTGACCACCCCTTGCCATGGGAAAACGCTAACCTAGCCCACTCTTGTGTGGATGGCGATCCAGCTGTCCAGTTGAAGGCTGGGAGTGTACCCTATTAAGTGTACCACCGCTGTGGGTCCTGGTTGCACTCTGTTGAGGCCAATCTCATTCCTGTTCTAGTCAAGTGTTACTGTTTTTCGTTATGCATTTACAACTCTAATATAGCATATTGCCTTATACAGTTAAAGTGTTTTTATCTTCCTTTTATACACCTACAAAGTTGTTATACTGTAGTGATCATTTGGGTGGGTTTACGGGGTGCGGGGAGGGGTATATCCTGAAACCTTACTACATAATAACGCGGAAAGGCAACAACATTATAATATTACAAAAATGGGATCCCAAAAGACCCTCCCACTAATATCTCATAACCTGTTCATGCTTTGCCCCAGACAATATTCCTGACCTTAAACTCCTAAAGTCCTGGGGTTTCTTGGCTCCCCCCCTTTTCCCCTCCCACTCCCCTCCCCCTCCCTCCTAGCGAGTTATAATATCCCAGATACCCCCGCTAGATTCGCTTGGGTCAAAGGCTGAGTTAGCGCTAGTAAACCCAAGTATTCCCTACGACCATGGGTAAAGGTTTTCCATTATATGTTCGCTGTATTTAACATGATGTGTTATAGTTCATACAATTGAGTCCCGGCTTGTTGGGAGCCGACGGAACCGGTGTTTGGCTTCCATCTCCCACCAAATCCTTCATCCCGATGGTACCGATTCTATGGTTTCATCCGGGATGTGAGACAAATCTTACAGGTTCTCTATTCAGGCTTTACTCTGGCCTGAGGTTTATACTATTAGTTCTGTTTTCTTTCTTTCCTGTCTCTTCTATCCCACATGTACCGTTCTCTCCCCATGTGCTCCTTCCCTGTAGGAGGTGTGGCGGACCCCCCAGCAAAACCATATCAATTACGCCCTGTGATAAGAATGCAATACGATACGTGCTCACCCACATCTTAAAATATGGATAAATGTTCCATAGCATCCTATAACGTCAAGGGATTTAATATCCCCAATAAAAGATCCCAGATCCTTTATCATCTCCATAAACATAAAGCTTCCATCATATTCCTACAAGAGACTCATTTTAAAGAGGGGGAAGTGCCCCTATTTAAATCTAGATATTACAATAAATGGTATCACTGCCCAAACGCTTCAGGTAAGTCTAAGGGAGTTTCTATAGGAATCCACAAAAACATTAACCTAAACGTCCTCAAGACACAAATAGACACACAGGGAAGATATATCTTTATGGTAGTACAGATTCTAGACACCAAGTACACCCTGGCACACATATATCTCCCGAATCAAAATCAAGGCAATACCTTACTCTCATACCTTTCTAAATTAACACAATTTGCAGAAGGCAGCATAATCCTGGGGGGGGGGGGTGGGGACTTTAACTTATGTTTCAACCCACTACTTGATTCCTCTTCCCAACGGACATCCCTCCTCAAAACTACCCTTACAAAAATTAAATCTAAACTTCAGTCCTGATGTCTGGTAGACGTCTGGAGAATCCTCCATCCAAACAACAGAGACTATACATTTTTCTCTCCTGTCCATCAGACACACCACCGAATAGACTATATTCTTACTTCTCAAAAACTCCTGGACAGGGACATCCAAGCATCCATAGGCAATAGATTATGGTCAGACCATGCCCCAATTTTCTGCTCATTCACTCTACATCAATCCCTGGGAGCCCAGAGCCAATGGAGATTAAATGACAACTTACTCCGGGACCCCACCTGTGCAGCAGATATCAAAAAAAACATTGAAAACTTCACTCTCAACCATGCTCACGATGAAACCTCAGCTGCCATTAAATGGGAAGCTCTAAAATGCGTTCTGCGAGGGGTCTTTATCTCTCATGGCTCTCGACTTAAAAGGGATCGCAATGAGCAAATCTCCAAACTAATCCTGGAGGTGGACGCCCTAGAGAGTAAATTAAAAGATAGATACTCACCTGATATAGACCTTAAACTATCCAACTCCAGACAGACCCTCTTATCCTTAATAGATCAAACCACTTTGATAGCCAGAGAAAAGTCCCGTAGTATGTTCTTCCATTGAGGGGGTAAATGTGGCACCTTACTGGCCAAATCCCTGCACCCAATTTCTCCCTCCACAAACATTTTCTCCATTAAAAATGCACAGAACCAGACCAAATTCAAATCATCAGACATTGCCAAAGAATTCAATACATACTACACCTCCCTATATAATATTAAGGGTAAATTCCATGACTTAGACCCAGCTAAGCTGAGGGAAAAAATAGCTTCTTATATCAATTCCACTCCCTTACCCACATTACCTCCTGAGGCCATCCAAGAGCTGGATCTAGCATTCACAGAGATTGAACTACTGGCATGCACTAGTGTAATGCTATGTTTTTGGCGTTGCTAAGGCCTCACACTCGACTCACACTAGCACACAGACTAGGTAAATACATAGCTTACAACTTCACACTGTATTAGGATATTTATTCAATTATTTACATTATTTACAGGTATAGCAGTGAATCATGGATAAGTAATAGAGTAAAGAATCAATACATTACCGGATATTGCATCATCACTCCGTATCGGGGGACCAGCGATCGTCAGGAGGCAGCGCATACACAACATCACACAACTCGTCAGTAGTGGAGAGTCCCATCAGAGCAAGGGAAATCTCTCTTTCTTATACTCATAGCTCCACCCATTTTCCCTATTGCATCCTGGGGATGCACAGGCATGAGCTTCACTATGGTTGGATGACTTATAGTCAATATTTTCATAAACAGAACTAGTTCTAGTTAAGTTGCGCATTCCCTGAAACAGTTAATTCAGGGTTACGCGCTTATTGCAACACAATGTTATATAACCATATCACGTGCCACGCATGCTCAGTACTTGTTGTGACTGGGTGGGTTCGTCCTTCAGCCTATCCACAACGTGGAAGTATGATTCATCCCTCGTGATAACCGCGTGAACACAGCGCACAGCCGTATGTTTTTATAACTTGCAGTAACCTTTTGTTCTTCTGCCAATGGTTTTCTTATGGAGAATGGTGCATCACTACTAAAAGATCAAAATATGTCCTATCTGCCTACAGACTAGCTTGCTAATGTGTTTCTTACCTAACAGCCAGTCATTCACACAGACTCTTCAGACTTGTATCACATTCGGTCCTTAGTGATGACCATTAACATATGAAACCATGACAACTTTTTTCCTCTTACAACAGATCCCATATGCCACATACCAGTTCCATCTGGATAGGATAACTATAACAATCATTACAATCAAAAAATAGGATGAACTATACACTTCATCATTGTTTCTGCTGATGGCGAATAACCCATAAATACATCCCACCAATGGTGAGAGGTGGCATCTGCTATGGCAGAGCCCACTTTAACAATTTTGTTTGCAATCACGGCAGTACTGAGCTGGTGTACGATTATACTTCTATTCAACTTTTTAATAGCACTTTTTCACTTCCGTTAGATTTTTCAACAATCCGCTTTAGTTTAGTCAGGTTTAGATTCCAATTGGGAACTTCCAAACCTTGGCCTTGCCAGGAAACCTTTGTAGTTAACGCTATATCAGGCATCAACATAAAAGTTTCATTTTCCCATTGGAATACAGTGATATTGTGTATACATCCTGCAAAAGGCACCCTCATTTTAGGGACCACCTGACGATCTGTCACTACACATACCACTTGAGGTGTTATTTCCACCATCCAGCGGTATGTTATAGGCATTATGGTCCGCCCACATTTGTTTACAGTGTTCTGTAACAAACAAGGTTCATATGCAGTAGACTGTAACTTACATATTTTACTGTTTAAAGTATTATCACAAAAAGTCAAATCATCTGTTCTGTTGCTGTCATCAATAACCTGTCCATAAAACGTAGGTACCCAGAAGTGCTGATCACCTTCTGGCCCAATTAATAATGGCAAAATAACATTCTTACACATTATACTACTTTTAGTAACATTGTAAAGTGTCAATTGTCCCATGCAAAATGTATCATTGCACATCACTTTAGGTGCTTTGATATCTATCCAGTGATCAGTTCTTATCATGGAACTGAACACGGTCCTCCAAACCTCCTCATTTCCAGTCAACAACATAGTTTGAAATAACTCTTTCTGTTGTTGCTGTTGTAAGGTTTGCATGGAACAGATAGTCCAGTTTACAATTCTAGTTATATTAACATCTGTTTCATACATAACAGAGGCACTTGCGTTAATTAAGCCAAGCAAATCATCATCTATTTTAGCTTGTAATTTTAAATGGCGCCCATATAGTTGGCATCCATTTAGCTTGTAATTTTAAAACATCATTTATTTTACTTCCAACGTTATGCAATCTATTTGCTAATGTTTCAATATCAAAACTATTAAGAGTTCCAGTCAATGTCCCATATCCTCCTAACAAAGTGTCATACCACTCTCTCCGTATTTGGTGTGGTTTAGAACAGTTTATGGCAGCTGGAAACGTGATTTTAGCATGAATCACAGTCTTTTAGGCATGTTGCCCCACCTTTACACAAGTGGAAGGTAGTCTCTTTATATGCCCAGGGTCCACTTTAGCATCCATCATATCCACAAATATCAAAGTAGGCCCCACCGAGACATGTTCCATTGAAAGTAACATTGAGAACGTCACATGCTTGCCTAGCATTACCGGTAAAGTTTCTCTGTAGACAACTCTTGGTTTTATTTCCCCACACGAAAGTCACCGTGGATCCCCTGTATCGGTTACTCGAATACCTGAAGTCCTTGCATTAACGCAACAGCTTTCCAACCACACGATACCAAGGATTCCAAGGACAATGCCATAGACATGGAGATCAATCTGCAAAAAAACCCAAACAAGTGTGACTTATTCTTGCAAATAACATTTTTCCTGTGGGATATATTCCCACTTTTTCTGTTCTGGCCTCATTACCAGCAGAGTTCGGTCCTTGCTTACTGCAATCACATCTGCTGGAGGAGGCGGTCCTTGGGGATTCTGACCCACATTTTAGCTCCAACATTTACTGTATTAGTAGAACCAAAATATTCATCACCCTTTACTGATGGGCTTCCCTCTCTACAAATAAAGGAATTAGGGTCCCTTTACACTTAATCAGCTGCTGTTAACTGTAATCAAAAAATAACAACTGATGTACAGTCCAGCGTCCGTGTCCCCCTATGGCCTCTTTCACACCATACACTGAAAAAACATTGAAATCTTTTCACAGTGCATTGCCATTGGGGAAAAAACAACAACAACAAAAAACAAGAAAAAACAAACAACAACAAAATTGTATGCGTACTACTACTAATGCATACCAGCGCATTAAGTGTAAAAGGGCCCTCAGGAGAACCTGGGCTATACAACTCTTTGGCCTGTGTATACACAGTGTCCTCCCCTAAAAACTTTAACCCATCCTCTCTCCTCTTCCAATAATTAACTCACTATTTCCCAGGTTAATCATGATCACTTTAATTTATTCTTGATAGTCGGAGTCAATTACTCCTCCTATTACTATAGCTCCTTTCTGAGCAAAACTGAATTGGGTAGCTATTTGCCCATAATGTTAGTCAGGTATTTTACATCCTATACCTGTGGGAATGGTTGTAACCTGTGAGGGGTTAATGATAACAACTTCTAAAGCATGCAAATCCAACCCAGCTGATACAGGTTTTCCCCTATATGGAGCTACCGCATCCTTATGCATTTTTCAATAAGAAATCGTTTCTACTTTAACCACCCCACCAGCTAGTTTCTGGTATAAACAAAAATCTGTTATCTTCACAGTTTATTTGTATTATTCTAAACTAGCATATGCATACATTCTAGCATCTTTAACAGAGGTATTCTTAAACATATAATACACTATATCAGTAAGGTCTCAAAGCAAACTTCATACAATTCATTAGAAACAACTCAATTCACACTTCATCATCAACACATTCTGCCACTTCACGCCATTCAGCTAATCAGTACAACATTCAACCCTAGAGAAACCAGACATTTCTCTGCAAGACAAACAAATCTCATTTAGTAACTAATGACCTTAGCCCGTTTAAAAAAAAAAACAAGCTAGGCCTTTCGCTGCGCATGCATGTGCCCGCTGTGCACATGCACCCGCCACGCGCGTGCCCTCATACACCGTTGCGCACACGCTAGCCGCCTCTGGCCCTATCCTCCCTCAACTTTTCCCCTGTGTTTCTGCGCCCCTCCCTGCACATGTGCAGTGCTAAAAAAAACAAAACAAAACTCTGAATAGACGCAGAGACACAGGCATATTATATAAAAAGGTTTTCCAGTCTAATTACGCAATATTTTCATTCTACATTGCCATAATAGACTTCACCATTCTATTTCTTTCACACAGTCTCATCTAATCTAGCTTTCTTAGCTCAACAGGTAAACAATTTCACTCCTGCACAATTATAGCTAGAAACCAGGGGAAAAATTGCTGGCAGAGATGTCACCGTGACACCATAATCACATTTAACCCTGTAACCCAAAAAAAAAAAAATAAAAAAAAAAAAAAAAATGAGCATTTGCAGGGATTTGGAAGTTCTAGCAAAACCCAGCACAACGCACAGTGCTGCACCAAACACACAACGCACACACACACAGGAAAGTTGCTTTACTATTTCTCACCTCTTTAACCATTTATTTTATCAAACAAGACGCATATCCCATGAAGTAAGAGTTAAAGGTCAATATTTTTTTTTACAGCATGTACTCCTGAATGAAAAAAAATAATGCTTGCCAAGCACCCCCAGTTGAGGAGAGCAGCATCTCAAACACTCACTGGCTCACACACATTCCCTAGGAGAACTCACCTCCCGTGCACAAATGCATTTTTTTAAAAAACATTCCTCTATGCATTCAATTAAACAAAAACCAGACATATGAATACACGATTAATCAGGACTCACTATAACGGATTCACCATATAAAACATTCACTAGAAACAACAATGTTAACCCACCTGTCTTGTCCAGATTATATTACCATTTCAATTCTGCCAGTGCAGTCAGATACTGTCACTTTAAGGAATTTGCTTTACAAGTTTAAACACAGCACTCCAAGATTATACTCCGAAATCTACCAACAAAGACACAGACTGTATTAAAAACCGTAGTAGTAAAAGCTGAGATTCACTGTCAGGTTACTCTCTGCCCCTTTTTCCCATCCATATTTTATCATTAAAAATATGGGGTTTTCCTTAAGAGGGACAAAAACAGCAGTAACAACCTAAAGAAAGTTCCCAGCTATTCCTAATCTTTTCAAATGGAACAAAATACATTTGTGCTAAACACTTCCAATTCCAGTTCAATGCACATTGTCCTATTTCTTGTGCAATGATCAGTGGCAGAGTTTGGCTTCCTTTTATTTACAGAAGCTCCCTGCTCCACTGATAACAATCCAAAATGTGTCATCACAGGAGCCTCTTCCCCAGCTACTTCCTCCAGTACATTTATTTTACCAGCTGCAGATTCTGTTACATGTTGGTATTTATCTGCAGCTGCCTGTGATGACACTTGTGCAACTATCACTCTGTCATCCTACTCTAGTTCCTTTTTCTAACAGGACTAGCCTTTTTCCAACAGGAATACCCTCAAGTAAAGTAACAACATTGAGGGATTCTGATTCTTTCAACCTACACAATCTTTGTTGAAGCTTTCTATAAGCTGTCAACAACATCCCACTATGCCGCCTGAGAGCGACATCATGCCCCGCCTTAACAGGGCCCCCCTCTAGAGTCTTATCTACATCTAGAGAGAGCAACAACATCACCCGCTTCAACGGGGAACCCCCCCTAGAGTCTTATCTACATCTAGAGAGAGCAACAACATCACCCGCTTCAACGGGGAACCCCCCCTAGAGTCTTATCTACATCTAGAGAGAGCAACAACATCACCCGCTTTAACGGGGAACCACTATATTCCAGCATCAGGCAGCGTCCCTCAACCTCAAGTTGAGCCTGTTCCGCCTTTTCTTGATCCTGGAACGCCTTCTGCAATCGCTTGTGCACACCACGATATGCAGAGGCCAACACCCAGCTCCTTCTAGCTAGGGTAACTGCATCACCTACCTTGGCAGGGAGTTTTTCAAGTACTTGAACTAAATCAACCGGTTCTGATTCTTTTAACTGCTTATCCCATGATTCTGCCAACCCATGGCTAGCTAATTCCACTGCTATAATATTATACGGAGACTCGGTCCAGCCGGGGATCTCCGCAGGTTCTTTTAGGCATTTGGCCTTTTTCTTAAACATATTGCCTTACTTTTGGCACACTGCCAACTGGGCGTGGCTTTGACCAGAGGTGCCCCTCAACTTCTAGACACCAATGGTCGAACTTCCCACAGATAAATTTTGCTTAGTTCAAAAGATATCTTGACTTGAAACTAAATGGGAGGAGCTATCGACTCCAAACTTTGCCCACACCTGTAATCTGTCCTAAGATATATATATATATCAAGTATCAAGTCAATATACCATACAGGGGCAATTTTACAAAGATTTAGATTAATTGCCCCACTAACTGGCAAAATGCCAAATTTTGCAAAATTACACCCAGAGACCCACAGAATCATAGGCAATATATTTCAGAGGTCAAAAGTCATCCTCGTCGCCATTTATGTAATGCTATGTTTTTGGCGTTGCTAAGGCCTCACACTCGACTCACACTAGCACACAGACTAGGTAAATACATAGCTTACAACTTCACACTGTATTAGGATATTTATTCAATTATTTACATTATTTACAGGTATAGCAGTGAATCATGGATAAGTAATAGAGTAAAGAATCAATACATTACCGGATATTGCATCATCACTCCGTATCGGGGGACCAGCGATCGTCAGGAGGCAGCGCATACACAACATCACACAACTCGTCAGTAGTGGAGAGTCCCATCAGAGCAAGGGAAATCTCTCTTTCTTATACTCATAGCTCCACCCATTTTCCCTATTGCATCCTGGGGATGCACAGGCATGAGCTTCACTATGGTTGGATGACTTATAGTCAATATTTTCATAAACAGAACTAGTTCTAGTTAAGTTGCGCATTCCCTGAAACAGTTAATTCAGGGTTACGTGCTTATTGCAACACAATGTTATATAACCATATCACGTGCCACGCATGCTCAGTACTTGTTGTGACTGGGTGGGTTCGTCCTTCAGCCTATCCACAACGTGGAAGTATGATTCATCCCTCGTGATAACCGCGTGAACACAGCGCACAGCCGTATGTTTTTATAACTTGCAGTAACCTTTTGTTCTTCTGTCAATGGTTTTCTTATGGAGAATGGTGCATCACTACTAAAAGATCAAAATATGTCCTATCTGCCTACAGACTAGCTTGCTAATGTGTTTCTTACCTAACAGCCAGTCATTCACACAGACTCTTCAGACTTGTATCACAACTAGATCCATCAAAAAAGGGAAAAGCCCTGGACCTGATGGTCTCTCCGGGGCGTTCTTTAAACAATTCTCTAACTTGTTATCGCCAATGCTGCTACAAGCGTTCAATTCGATTGACGACTCTCATTTTTTCACGCCTCAAACTACTATGGCCCATATTACTGTCATTCCCAAACCGGAAAAAGACCCAAATTATTGTATAAATTATAGGCCCATTTCTCTAATTAATATTGACTTAAAACTTTTTGCCAAAATGTTAGCCGAAAGACTCAAACCTCTACTTCCCTCGATCATACATACCGAACAGGCGGGCTTTGTCTCGGGAAGAGAGGCCAGAGACAACACCCTGAAAACAGTCTCCCTGATACACTATGCTAGAAAATCCAACTCACCTCTTTGTGTTGTGTCTGTGGATGCCGAGAAGGCGTTCGACAGGGTCCACTGGCTGTTCTTGGAGCTCTCCCTTAGGCAACTGGGCTTGGGTGAAGCCTTCATGAATAAACTAATGTCACTATACCATAATCCTAATGCCAGAATTCGAGTTAATGGGACCCTGTCGGACGCCTTCAAAATCACCAACGGCACCAGACAGGGATGCCCACTGTCCCCATTACTATACGTAATCTGTATGGAACACCTAGCAATAGCACTAAGGCAGAACCCTTCAATACAGGGGATAAAAATAGGTGAACACCATTTCAAACTTTCATTATTCGCAGACGATCTACTACTATATATTTCTAATCCACACATAGCATTCCCACATATCCTATCAGACCTAAATAAATTCGGAGATGTCAGCAATTTTAAAATTAACATTACTAAAACTGAAGCACTTAATATCAATCTCCCTACAGCTGTGATTAATTCCCTAAAAATTCCTTCAATTTTAGATGGCAGCCCAGCCATGTTAAATATTTAGGAATTACAATTCCCAATGATCCAAGTAGAATATTTCAACTCAACTATCCACCACTCTTCAGCAAAATCCAAAAAGAATTGGATAACTGGACTAATCTTAAGCTCACCTGGTCCAGCCGTATAAATATTATTAAAATGGACACCCTTCCTAAAATTCTCTATGCACTACAAGCCATTCCCATTGGGTTAACCTGCTCCTTCCTCAAAAAACTACAGTCAATAATCTTAAACTTTATCTGGCATTGTAAAATGCACAGGACAAAATTCAAACTCCTCACACGACCCAAATCAGAAGGCGGCATGGGTCTACCTGACATTAAAACATACTACTATGCTTCCCTCCTAACCCATGTTCTCAACTGGTTCCAAGATAGAAATAGCAAGCAATGGGTCATTCTGGAGACAGTCACATCTAAACTAGATCCCAGAGCACTGCTCTGGACACCATCTGATCTGAAACCAGGACCTGTTGACACTGCTTTCTGGGCCCAAATCGTCTTAAGAAAATGGGGTAATATTACAGAACGTCTTAGACTATCCACTCTATACAGCCCACTGACCCCGCTTCTCGACAACCCCAATCTGGCCATTGGGGTTCAGCGACCATCTATCCTGGGATGGGGCAGAGACTTCTGGCCTCAAGTGAGACATATTATCACCTCTAATAGGCTTCTACCAAAGGACAATATAGGTAATCCCCAAAACCCTCCTGCAGTAAATTGGCTGATGTGGTCCCAGCTTTCCTGGTTCTATAAATTCTTGACAGATAAAACCAACATCCATAGAAACTTAACTCCATTTGAACGAATGTGTGCCACAACCTCTTCCTTAAATCATAAGGTCTCCCTAATCTACTCATTATTAGTGTGCACCAACAGTGAAAAAGACCTTCTTAAGTTAACAGACACTTGGGATAGAGACTTAGGACAGGTTCTTCCTGCGGAAGACTGGGAAAAAAATCTTTGAATTAACACACAAATCCTCAGTATCTCTGAATTATCAAGAGAGAAACTTCAAAATATTTGCCAGATGGTACCGTGTACCATCGCAGGTGTCTACATTTAATCAAGACAGCTCAGACCAATGTTGGAGGTGTCTACAATCCACGGGAACTTATATTCACATTTGGTGGGAATGCCCTAAGATACAAGAATTCTGGGTGGGAGTGTTTGAGGTCCACAAGCAACTGTACTGTGCATCTCTACCCTTAAAAGCTTCAACAGCTCTTTTATCTCTACTTCCTGGTAGAACTTCCAGTATCAAAAAATCAATAACTCCTATTCTACTTATCTCAGCGAGATTACTAATCGCCCGGCACTGGAAATCAAGCTTAGTACCTACTATGGCAGAACTATTCAAAGAGATAAACGCAGTTATGCGCTTGGAGGACCTCTTTACCCCGACCTCAGATAATGCTGAATCTTTCGTTGCTAAATGGGCTATATGGTTGGATTTTAGAGACTCAGAGAAAGCCGGGGTTATTCTTCGCAGAGACCCTGCTCTCTCTCTACACCCAGCATTCCTTGAGATGGAATTTTATAAACAACACTAAAGGCTCTTCTTGGGGAATTAGACACACTTCCTACACCTCCTGTCCCCTTCCCCCTCCTCCCCCCCTCCCCATTCTCCCTTTTCTTTCTTTCCTTTCTCTTCTTTCCTTCCTATATATCTATATGTCCTATTATGTCCACTTCACTTCTATATGTTCTTCAATATAACCATGTCCTGATGTATACCAAATTTTATGCTACTTTAGGTACATACAAGATATGTATTCTCTACTCCTCTTATGTGTTGAGTGAATTACTACATCATTATCACCATTATCCTGACTCCTATGTCCAGAAGTATTCGGAACAGACCAATACAGACAACCCAGTGCATAACTCTCTTGCAACAACCTACAATTGAACTCTACCAAATACTCTGGACTATCATAATTTATACAAATGTACCACAAGCTTAACTAAATGACATAGCTAATATTCGATGTTATACACAGTATACCTGTGACAAGTTACTCTGTCTATCTATCTTTGTTTAATCTTTCAATAAAAATTTATTTGGAAAAAAAAAAGTTACTTGGTGGAGATTGGTACATGCCACCATCCCCCTTGCTGAAACATTAGCCAGCTTTCCCTCCAGGAGGTAGCTAGCCATCTGGCTTCTATTATTGAGAGTTGGGGGGAGGGGAAATTCCTTTAGCCAAGACTGGACAAAGCAGCTTGTGAAATGCTCTTTTGAACGACTGAATAGGAGGTATATAGGAATTTTAACAGGACTGTATCTGTACAACAATTATAGCATCTTTAGAATAGTGAGTTATATGTGAGAACATATATATGTATAGTAATGAGTAGATAGTTTTTAATATTAATAAGTAAATTTGTTTAGTATATAAGTTTAAATATGTTAGCAGATAGGAGTTAGTATCATTTGAATTAACCAATCATAAGGCAGCTTGGAACCTGAGACGTCAGTGACTGAGTTGTTATTTAAATGAGTTTGAGGGGGTTGAGTTTCACACTCGATGCACATTCTTTTCATTGACTGAGGACTCATGCACACACCCTTGAGTCCTTATACTTTTACAGACATTTCAAGACAAAGAAACGTTATTTAATTCTTATTTTATTTGAAATCTTTGATAACTATTTTTATTTTATTTAGAAGAATTGTACTATGGACTTTGTATTTTTATAATCTGATACAATAAACCTCACTTAAAGGTTACTTTTGCTCAACGCCTATTTGTCTGGAGAACAAAGACACATTTTTTGGAAACATTCATAAAAGCTTCTATTATATAACAGGTGTGGTCTAATGACATCAACACCCTATATCAGGTGTGCATAATTATTAGGCAACTTCCTTTCCTTTGGCAAAATGGGTCAAAAGAAGGACTTGACAGGCTCAGAAAAGTCAAAAATAGTGAGATATCTTGCAAAGGGATGCAGCACTCTTAAAATTGCAAAGCTTCTGAAGCGTGATCATCGAACAATCAAGTGTTTCATTCAAAATAGTCAACAGGGTCTCAAGAAGCGTGTGGAAAAACCAAGGCGCAAAATAACTGCCCATGAACTGAGAAAAGTCAAGCGTGCAGCTGCCAAGATGCCACTTGCCACCAGTTTGGCCATATTTTAGAGCTGCAACATTACTGGAGTGCCCAAAAGCACAAGGTGTGCAATACTCAGAGACATGGCCAAGGTAAGAAAGGCTGAAAGACTACCACCACTGAACAAGACACACAAGCTGAAACGTCAAGACTGGGCCAAGAAATATCTCAAGACTGATTTTTCTAAGGTTTTATGGACTGATGAAATGAGAGTGAGTCTTGATGGGCCAGATGGATGGGCCTGTGGCTGGATTGGTAAAGGGCAGAGAGCTCCAGTCCGACTCAGACGCCAGCAAGGTGGAGGTGAAGTACTGGTTTGGGCTGGTATCATCAAAGATGAGCTTGTGGGGCCTTTTCGGGTTGAGGATGGAGTCAAGCTCAACTCCTAGTCCTACTGCCAGTTTCTGGAAGACAGCTTCTTCAAGCAGTGGTACAGGAAAAAGTCTGCATCCTTCAAGAAAAACATGATTTTCATGCAGGACAATGCTCCATCACACGCGTCCAAATACTCCACAGCGTGGCTGGCAAGAAAGGGTATAAAAGAAGAAAAACGAATGACATGGCCTCCTTGTTCACCTGATCTGAACCCCATTGAGAACCTGTGATTCATCATAAAATGTGAGATTTACAAGGAGGGAAAACAGTACACCTCTCTGAACAGTGTCTGGGAGGCTGTGGTTGCTGCTGCACGCAATGTTGATGGTGAACAGATCAAAACACTGACAGAATCCATGGATGGCAGGCTTTTGAGTGTCCTTGCAAAGAAAGGTGGCTATATTGGTCACTGATTTGTTTTTGATTTGTTTTTGAATGTCAGAAATGTATATTTGTGAATGTTGAGATGTTATATTGGTTTCACTGGTAAAAATAAATAATTGAAATGGGTATATATTTGTTTTTTGTTAAGTTGCCTAATAATTATGCACAGTAATAGTCACCTGCACACACAGATATCCCCCTAAAATAGTTAAAACTAAAAACAAACTAAAAACTACTTTCAAAAATATTCAGCTTTGATATTAATGAGTTTTTTGGGTTCATTGAGAACATGGTTGTTGCTCAATAATAAAATTATTCCTCAAAAATACCACTTGCTTAATAATTCTGCACTCCCTGTACTGGTGGGGGACCTATAGTTGGCTACCTATACTGCGGGCACCTATACCTGTCTCCACGTTGGGGGTGCATTTTACGCCCTCGCCCTGGGTACAATTTAGCCTAGAAACTGCTAGTATTTGGCTCCACCCACACCATGTTTTGGCAACGCCCGCACGCCGCTTTCAGGAATCCCCCCTTGGAAATCCTGGATTTGCCCCTGAATAAGGGCCATAGTGCCTCTGCACATGTGCACTGGTACATAATGGAGACAATCAAAGTTTCATAGTAAAAACTAACAAGCTAAAAAATTAACTGGAGTGTAGAGGTTGTAATAAAACACGGGAGATTTCAAAAAAAAAAAGAGTGTTAGGCGAGTTAAATATGCTGCAACTACCAGAGCCGGCGCTACCATTCAGGCAAAGAGGGCCCTGACCACAGCAAAGGCCCCCTGCTGACAGAGTGTTAGGTGAGTTAAATATGCTGCAACAACCACATGGACTTATCATGGAGATCATGTTATATAATTGATGAATGAGGTTAAATAATAGTGTAACCTTTTATGATGCACTCCTAAGATGACCACTGGTTAAAAGATAACAGATGAATCTTTACTTATTCTGAATAAATTACTAAAGCAAACTGACATATTAGGGGCTACGTTTCTCTTTTAGGACACATTTTTCTAATCTAATGAGAATGACAAAAATGACAGAAATATATATATCAGGGTAAACAAGGTTGCATAATGCTTAGAGTTCCAATTTATTATGGACCTTCTTAGTTGAGGAAAAAGGAGACTTACTTTTTTAATCAATTGTTTCCCTAATTTCTATACACGTCCTTCTCAAAAAATTAGCATATTGTGATAAAGTTCATTATTTTCTGTAATGTACTGATAAACATTAGACTTTCATATATTTTAGATTCATTACACACAACTGAAGTAGTTCAAGCCTTTTATTGTTTTAATATTGATGATTTTGGCATACAGCTGATAAAAACCCAAAATTCCTATCTTACAAAAATTAGCATATTTCATTCGACCAATAAAAGAAAAGTGTTTTTAAAACAAAAAAAGTCAACCTTCAAATAATTGTTCAGTTATGCACTCAATACTTGGTCGGGAATCCTTTTGCAGAAATGACTGCTTCAATGTGGCGTGGCATGGAGGCAATCAGCCTGTGGCACTGCTCAGGTATTATGGAGGCCCAGGATGCTTCGATAGCGGCCTTAACCACTTTCTCCTTTGCTACAGTATATCTACGTCAGCTGTGGCTCTCTCCAAGACACAGCGACGTAGATATACTGACCTGCTTGCAGCCCTGTTGTGCAGGAACAGGTGCGCTTCAGAGCGCACCTCCTGGCACTAACAGCTGCAATACTAATTAGTGAAAGGGAAAATGTTCCCTTGTAGCCAATTGTAGTGACCCCCCCCCCGCGGATGAACGATCACCGCTGTAGCAAACAGCGTGATCATTCATCTCTCCCCCTCCGTGGTCGGATCTGCTAAAAAAAATGATAAGAAAGCAGTCTGACTCACCTTTTCCTGTTCCAGCGACCAGCCTGCAGCCCGAGCCTCCGATCCCCGCTCTGCACGCAGCCCTGTGATGCTGAATAGCCGAGTCCCGGCTTGATGACGTCATCAAGCCGGGACCCGGTAACCGGCATCACAGGGCTGTGTGCAGAGCGGCGATCGGAGGCTTGGGCTGCAGGCTGATCGCTGGAACGAGATAAGGTGAGTCAGGCTGTTTTCTTATCATTTTTCATAGCGATCTGGCCACTGAGGGGGCTGCCTGGGGGGGGGGGGGACATCTGGCTGGGTCATATGAGGGTGTGTGGACCCCTGGTGGGGGGTAAAATGTGCAGCTGGGGGGGGGATAAAGTATGAGGGGCCACATTTTTTTTTTCAAATGTAGAATTTTATACTGGGGGCAGATCTAGCTATAATGGTGGGGGGGCCCTAATCCTGGGTGCACCTGCAAATCCTGAGGGCGCATCTGGCTATAATGGGGGACCACTATTCCTGGAGACACATATGGACACATGAGGGGCAGCAATCCTGGGGATACATCTATCTATCTATGCTGGGAGGTGCCAAACACAGAGGACACATTGGGCTATACTGGGGGGGGACTGATATTGGGGACACATCTGGCTATAAGGGGGGGGGTCTGATACTTGTGACACATTTTGCTTTCAATACTGGGAGACATAATACTAGTGACATGTTTTTATCTCCTGTGGTACTTTTTATTTTTAAACTGGAATTGATAAAAACTGAGAAAAAATGCATTTTTTTCATTTTCCCCCTCTCTTTCCCATTAAAATGCATAGAAAACTTTTTTGGTCTAGGGATAAAATACCCGCCAATGAAAGTCTAGTTTGTCCTGAAAAAAACGATACCTAGATCAGTTAGGTGTCATGAGTAAGGATAAAGTTATGGCTGATTAAAAAGGGACACCGCTAAAGTGTCAAAACTGCTCTGGTCAATAAGGGGAAAACAAGGTCTGGATGCGAAGTGGTTAAAGGGATACTTAAGTCAGGACTAAAAAATGAGGTTAACTCACCAGGGGCTTCCCTCAGCCCCCTGCAGCTGATCAGTGCCCTCGCAGCTCCGGTCCGATGCTCCTGGACCCGCCGGCGACGACTTCCGGTTTCGCCGTCACCGGCCGACAGGCATGGGAACGCGAGTGATTCTTCGCGTTCCCAACCACAATAGCACCCCCTATACTGCTATTGCGGCCTTCTTGTATAGGGGGGCATCGGACCGGAGCTGCGAGGGCACCGATCAGCTGCAGGGGGCTGAGGGAAGCCCCAAGTGAGTTAACCTCATTTTTTAGCCCTGACTTAAAGAGAATCTGTACTCTAATATTCTTACACTAAAAAGCATACCATTCTATTCCTTATTTTCTCCTGTGCCCCTCTGTGCTGTTTCTGCCACTCTCTGCTGCAATCCTGGCTTGTAATTAACAGTTTTAGGCAATGTTTACAAACAAACTAACCCGCTTCTAATAGGCTCAGCTAAGCATAGTGTGTGAGTATGCAGGGGGCCTGCAGAGGGTGTGTATCGCTTCTACCAATCACAAGCAGCCCTGCACATTCCACACAATCAAAGCCTTAGCCCGACAAACAGGACAGAGGAAAGATACATTGATTTATTACAGAGACAGTGTAATTAGGAAAAGCTGCAGTAAGCCCCAGCACATTAGAACAGGCATAGGAACTCATAGGATAGAAGAACTAAGGCTGAAAAAATTGTTACAGAGTCTCTTTAAGTATCCCTTTAAGCTCATCCAGAGTGTTGGGTCTTGCGTCTCTCAACTTTCTCTTCACAATATCCCACAGATTTTCTATGGGGTTCAGGTCAGGAGAGTTGGCAGGCCAATTGAGCACAGTAATACCATGGTCAGTAAACCATTTACCAGTGGTTTTGGCACCGTGAGCAAGTGCCAGGTCGTGCTAAAAAATGAAATCTTCATCTTCATAAAGCTTTTTAGCAGATGTAAGCATGAAGTGCCACAAAATCTCCTGATAGCTAGCTGCATTGACCCTGCCCTTGATAAAACACAGTGGACCAACACCAGCAGCTGACATGGCACCCCGGACCATCACTGACTGTGGGTACTTGACACTGGACTTCAGGCATTTTGCCATTTCCCTCTCCCCAGTCTTCCTCCAGACTCTGGCACCTTGATTTCCGAATGACATGCAAAAGTTGCTTTAATCCGAAAAAAGTACTTTGGACCACTGAGCAACAGTCCAGTGCTGCTTCTCTGTAGCCCAGGTCAGGCGCTTCTGCCGCTGTTTCTGGTTCAAAAGTGGCTTGACCTCGGGAATGCGGCACCTGTAGCCCGTTTCCTGCACACGCCTGTACACAGTGGCTCTGGATGTTTCTACTCCAGACTCAGTCCACTGCTTCCGCAGGTCCCCCAAGGTCTGGAATCGGTCCTTCTCCACAATCTTCCTCAGGGTCCGGTCACCTCTTCTCGTTGTGCAGCGTTTTCTGCCACACTTTTTCCTTCCCACAGACTTCCCACTGAGGTGCCTTGATAGAGCACTCTGGGAACAGCCTATTCATTCAGAAATTTCTTTCTGTGTCAATGATGGCCTTCTGGACAGCAGTCAGGTCGGCAGTCTTACCCATGATTGTGGTTTTGAGTAATGAACTAGGCTGGGAGTTTTTAAAAGCCTCAGGAATCTTTTGCAGGTGTTTACAGTTAATTAGTTGATTCAGGTGATTAGGTTAATAGCTCATTTAGAGAACCTTTTCATGATAGGCTAATTTTTTGAGATAGGAATTTTGGGTTTTCATGAGCTGTATGCCAAAATCATCAATATTAAAACAATAAAAGGCTTGAACTACTTCAGTTGTGTGTAATGAATCTAAAATATATGAAAGTCTAATGTTTATCAGTACATTACAGAAAATAATGAACTTTATCACAATATGCTAATTTTTTTAGAAGGACCTGTATATCAGGGTGAACAAGGTTGCATAATGCATAGAGTTCCAATTTATTATGGACCTTCTTAGTTGAGGAAAAGGGAGACTTGCTTTTTCAATCAATTGTTTCCCTAATTTCTATATATTACAGTCATTATTACAATGAAATGCTGTAATAGTGATCAATGAGTATTCATAGTGGTAGATTACATCATGGATGGACACCTTCACAGGAAAAGTAATAAGATTGCTGCAAGAATTCTAAGTTCAGTCAGTCCTGCTGGAGAAGCAGCATTGGGTGCATATGCGGACTTGCTGGAGACTGGAGACCTCCTAATCCAGTACTGATTTAATGGATCATATTGTGGACTGCCAAGTGGAGAGATCCTCCTCACTTTCATGCATAGTGAGTGCATTGCTGTGTATTTATCTGTGGAAACAAAGTGTAATATTTGATTGAGCATGGATTCTGAGCAAAGTTACTGTCACCTTAACAATCCAGTCACTCAAAGAATGCATCTGAAAGCAGGCTTATGTTTGGCTATAAGTCCACTTTAAAGTGGTATAAACTCAGCATTTCTTCTTTGCTCTAAAATATTATTTACAGCAAAAAATCTACTACCGCAAAAAATGTAGCATGGAAGAGAGTTAAACACATCACTTGGTTCTTCAGTGTAAAGCTCCTTGCTTCAGTGGGCAGCTTCTGGCCACATCCAAAGAGGTGATAACATTATCTTTTGTTTACATTCCTTTGTTAGATACATTTAGTATACAGCCAGCAGCTTTCTGAAACTGAATTGCACTAAGCTGATAAGCAAAGAGAGGTGAGAAATGATCAGTAGATAGATTTTAATATATATTTAAAGGATATTTAAAATGCCTGTAAACACATACAAATAAGAAGTACATTTTTCCCAGAGTAAAATGAGCCATAAATTACTTTTCTCCTATGCTGCTGTCACTTACAGGAGGTAGTAGAAATCTGACAGTACCGACAGGTTTTGGGCTAGTCCATCTCTTCATGGCCTTTATTCTTTATAAAGTACATTATGTACATTATGTACAACATAGACACTCCCTGAAAAGAATTTAAACAAAGATGCTGGCCAGCCTCTCTGCTCACTGTACATTTTTTTGGCAGTTGGGCAGAGCAACTGCCTTTTGCTGAGTGCTTTTGAAAATAATGAAAACCCTGAGAACCCCCCATGAGGAGATGGGCTAGTCCAAAACCTGTCCGCTCTGTCAGATTTCTATTACCTACTTTAAGTGACAGCAACATAGGAGAAAATTAATTTATGGCTTCTTTTACTCTGGAAGAAATGTACTTCTTATTTGTATGTGTTTACATGTATTTAAAATGTTATGATTTTCGGGATAGTGTTCCTTTAATGCAGTGTTCCCCAACGCTGTCCTCAAGGCCCACCAACAGTGCACGTGTTGTGGAAATCCACAGATGTAGTTAATCAGTTCTGCTGAGGCACTAATTACTTCACCTGTGCATGTTTGTGGTTTTCTGCAAAACATGTACTGTTGGTGGGCCTTGAGGACAGGGTTGGGGAACTCTGCTTTAATCTATATTGCAGCTATGCAATAAAATGCAATGGCAGCTTTCAGAGCAGATAAACTGTACTTTGACAACGTATAATTTGTAAACAGATAATATTACTCGTGCACAAAAGCAAATATGGTAACTGTATGGGTAATAAAAAGTAGGAAAACACATTTTTATTGAATGTTATATCAGAGTTTTATCCCACTTTAAGACACATCACAGTTATTTTTCACTGCCTTATTATAGAAGACAATATGGACACTTTTCTTTACCTGAGTGATTCCTGCAGTTTTGATTTACGGTGTTCTATGAGCTGGCTTTGGTGCTCCCAGTACTGCCACAAAGTCACTAATGAATGTTGGCAGATAGGAAAGAGGGATATAGAGTAATTTGGCATCCCATCCAGCAGAGTATCTTGTCCAGGGGTAACAAGCAGTCAGTGCATGCTCCATACAGTCTGTCACGGTGGAGATCTTGGAGGACCATAATAAACTCATATTATCCAGTACCCATGTAGCCAAAAAGATACGCAACATATAATGACAATTACAAACGTCCTAGTGGTAACACAGTTTGCATGAAAATCACAAATATGTGAGTATTTATAGCTTTATAGACATTCTGAATTTTTCACTTTCCTTGACACTAGCTCTGAGCATACCTTGTATATTGGCAAACTGTGCATAAATCTGGTTAGTATTGGGAAAATTCCTGGTGCCCTGCTATTGGTGCCTTGCTTATAAATAGGTTATCTCCTTTTTAACTAATATGAACTTGGTTCAGAGTCACTAAAGTGGAATACAATTATTAAGAGCAGGTGGTAAAGGCAAACCTACAACCTCTTGGGGAAGAAAACTCAATGGCAAGGTTAAGAACTGTAATTTTATTGGTCCAAATAAAACTTTCATAAATTGCACCAAACTTCTCGGGGTTAGGTTCTCACTTCTTCAGGAAAATAAAGAGAGAAAAATCTCCATGTCATGCCGGCAAATGATGGGGATAGCGGCGCAGTCGCCACTTCCGCATCAGGCATCACGGCATCTCCCACCGGCATCTGGGAGGTCCGGTCTGAGTGATGGTGTGGGCGAGCGTCTGGCTCGCGTGTGCGCGGACCGCCGCCGCACTCCTTTGTTGAGGAAGCGTGTCAGCTGACAGTCCTCTGCTTCCTGATTGGCTGGGCCTTTTGGGCGGCGCTGTTGAGTGCTCCTCAGTATTTTAGGAGCTGCCTGTCATTTGCTCTTTGTCTGTTGTTGCGAATACTTCGTGTTAGCGCTCAGACCTTGATAGCTGTAATCAGTAGTATTCAATATCATTGTATATCTTATTGTATTTTGAACCTTGCCTGAAATTCGTACTATTCTTCTGCCTTCCGATTTTGTACTCTGCCAATCTGATCTGTTGCCAATGTTCTGCCTGAACCTTTGACTCTGATTTTTGCCTGTTTCCGACCTCAGCCTGTTATTTGACTACGAGATTGCCTAACGATTCTGTACTGCTGCTGACCGACCCGTTACCGACCTTGCTTGTACGACTACGCTCTCAGCTAGTGATAGCCCCCGCCAATTGGAGCTATCATTTATCGGTATTCTGGAATACTACTGTGCACCAATACACGTGTAGATCTCACTCTGGGTAAAGTACTGACGTCAGTGAAGTTCTGAGCTATATTATACAATCGTTACACTCCATTGAGCCATAGTAGAGTCTGGTGCCTCAGTGTGGAGCTTCTGAACTATGTATATAATCATACCACCTTGTGTGGAACATATATCCCTTTGTTGCTTGGTCCATTACTACTGAGAGTGACTTTTTAACCCGAGTGGGGTCAGGTTTTGTCACCCACCAGCCTACTGTTGTGCCACTATTGTGGCAGAAGAATGTGAGTATATTTATTCATGTCGTCCTAATCCCTGTGTCATAAACATGAGTAACTGTCTAGGTTATTGTTGGCTTGCTGACATTTTTTCAGATTATGTGCTTTTGAACTAGACTACCTAGCGGTGGTCACATGGGTGCAGTAGAATGATTGTCAAGGATGACTTTACCATAGTTACTAACAAACATTCTAGTTTCTGCTTTAGGATAGTTGAACAACACCTTAGAATTCCCATTGCTGAAAGAATCACATCAATCAGTAGGTTGTTTTGAACCTACATCCCCCACTACCATGCAGAGAAAAAGACAATACAGGAAAACATAGTAAATATTAGGAAAACTAATCAGCTGGTTCATATTGATTTTTCGCAAAGGTTTTAGTTAGAAATAATAGGACCCCATTTCAAAAATAATTTTGGCCTCCTCCAAAATACATAAGAAAATCCATTGTTACACTACAAGATCCTAAACTAAATCCATTAGCCCATTTTTTTTTAAACCACTTCGCACCTAGGCGTTAGACCAGGGTGTATAAAGGCCCATACACACGGGCTACAACTGTTGCTGGAAACACATGGTGCGTGCATGTTGCGGCAACAGGTCCTC
Organism: Hyperolius riggenbachi; assembly: GCF_040937935.1. Classification (NCBI taxonomy): domain Eukaryota; kingdom Metazoa; phylum Chordata; class Amphibia; order Anura; family Hyperoliidae; genus Hyperolius; species Hyperolius riggenbachi. The sequence continues at coordinate 139,969,549 of NC_090647.1, read as the reverse complement.
CGTGTGTATGAGGCGCGTGCAAGGAACTGTTGCCAATCAGAGCTGTCGCCAGGCGACTAATGGCCCCGTGAGTATGAGGCGCGCACCCCGAACTGTCGCTCGTCGCTGCTGTCGCCAGGCGATTGGCGGCGGTCAATCGCATGGCGACAGTTGCCACCGCAACTGTCGCTAGTCCTCGTGTGTATGCGAACTAGCGACAGCGACCTAATAGACAGTGCACTCGTTTCCGGCCGGGGGGGGAACGTCGGCGACAGCTTCCGTCGCGTCACCAATCCCTCTTCCGCGGTGTGTATGCGGAGGGACCAGGCAACGAGCTGTCGCCGAACTGTCACGCACACGCTCCCGTGTGCTAGTGACAAGATACAAAAGTAGCCAGTGAGTGTGGGCCATTAAGCTAAGTACTCACGGGGGGACAATTGTAGCTGTCGCTGCACACGGGAGCGTGTGCGCTACAGTTCGGAGACAGTTCGGCGACAGCTCGTCGCCAAGTCCCTCTGCATACACACGGCAGCAGAGGGATTAGCGATTCGGCGGAAGCTGTCGCCGAGGTTCCTCCCCCCCGCCGGATGCTCCGTGTACTGTGTGTGGGTAGCTGTCGCTAGCCCGCATACATATGCGGGCTAGCGACAGTTCCGGCGAGGTTGCGGCGACGGCTGTAGCCGGCGATTGAACATGTCAATCGCCTGGCGACAGCTCCGACGGGCGACGGTTCGGGGCGCGCGTCATACACACGGGCGAACCGTCGCCGCAACACGCGCGTGCCACGTGGTTGCGGCGACGGCCGTACCCCGTGTGTATGAGCCTTAACTTGGCCAATCGCCGGCAACAGCTGTTGCAGGAACCGTCGCTAGTCTCTCAAGTCGGTGCGGTCGTGTGTATGCTAGTCTCTAGCAACTCTTGTGAGTCCGACAGTTCATTGAACCTGCGACAGAAGTTACTGAGCAACAGTTTCCGCTATGTTGCAGACAGGTTGTTGCCGCGTGTATACAATTGTCGCTTGTATACAAGTGTCGTTGCCGGAGACTTTCAACTGTTGCTTGTCTCCATGCAACTGCAGACATCCGTGCCTTGTGTGTATGTAGCTTTAGACATTGGTGCCTGCCACACATGCTGCCTGATTGATGAGAAGAGATGTGTGGTAGCACTCATGAATATACTGTGCAGCCGGCACAGAGTGGATAACATTGACATTACCTAGAGACACCAATTTCTCAGCTTGTTGGTTATTTCTCAATGGGCTATTTTTTTCTTTGACTGTAGCAGCAATTCTTAGATTTGAGACATAATAAACAAATAATATATATATATATATATATATATATATATATATATATATATTTATATTTATATTTATATTTATATATATATACACACACACACACACACACACACACACACACACACACACACACACACACACACACACAGTATATCCCACGGTATAGAATATTGTTCATAATTTCTTAAGGTACTGCTGCCCGTAGCTGTTTTTAGTCTCAGCAGGTAAAGGCTCCCATGTGTCTTCCATAATCTTAGTTGACAACGTGTGATTGGCAATGCTAGTATTGAAACCTCCAGGTTCAATTACCGTATAGAAACTTTGATACCAAAATCCAACAGTTCTAGAAATAAAAAAATAAAATAAAATAAAAAAACAAAAACATACCCACAAAGAATAAATATCATGCATTACCACTAACAGTATTTGAAATCTGCATAATATACTGTATATGAAAGATTATAGAGAAGCATTAGAGTGTTATACAGTGCACTGAAAGAAACCTAAAACCTTTCTGTAGAAGACACTGCAAAATACATGATCTATTTTGTTAAAAGGTAATTGTAGATCAGCATGCACCCAAAAAAAATCAAGAACAGCATTTCCTTGAGTTACAATTATTAATAAAATAAAGTTCCGGTAATCTTAGTTTGACTGAAAGTGTCAATAAAATAATAAAACATTTGGGGATAGCGATGTGGGCCAACATGTGAGGCAAGAGCTATTACAAAAAAGACGGAGAAGACTCATTACACAATAATTATAGTAGACAGTATAGGCAGGGTTTCCGAGAGGAAAGACAGTCAATTTGGGTACCTGGACCGATCGCAAAATTAGATGCCGCGACAGATGTAATGTAAATTTGTGGCTATGGCATGCTGAGTGATTAAATTGGGTGCTATCATATTTCACATAGAAAAAGGAGCAAAATGGTTCACAGTACATTAATCTAGTGCCCCAATATATGGGGATTTTGTTAGAGAGAGGTATAGTGGATTAGCTGTAGTGGTGTCTGCGATATGTATGGCCGAGTATGGTTACTGCTCTTGGCTGTGGCACTTGGCTGCACAGGTTAGTGTTAGCTGGGGTGTTTGTGTTGGGCGTAAGTGGGAGGGTTGGTGTTAGGCATGGGGGGGGGGGGGTGTTAGTGTTAGGTATAGGTAATGGAAGCCAATAGTAGAATACTAGAATATTGGTAATATAACATCACAAATATTCAAACGATTGGCCCATGTAGGACCATGTAGTCAACAGGTAAATAATAACAATAGCCATACTTTGTTGAATAATTATTATAGCCTCTCTCAGTATTGTGTAAAAAAGAAATAAGAGATAACATGCATGCAGAATGTCAGATTACCTTAGGGAATCAGAAAATGTTTCCACACCAAACTTAGAGACGCAGTAACCACCCGGCAGTAAAGCAATCCGGCCAAGGATACTGGAAACATTAACAATCCGTCCTCGGGCTCTTCTGATAAGGGGCAGCAGAGTCAGAGTCACATCAATCAATCCCAGCAAGTTCACATTTAAAATTTTCAAATAAGCCTCCTATTTCAGCCAACCATTTGGAGCAGCGGGCACTGCAATACCAGCGTTATTCACCAATCCCCAGAGTCCTAAAAATACATTATAATTTCAGTATATGATTAACAAGTTAACAACTGAGGGTTTTTTCCTCTTTAGGACCAGAGCAATTTTCACTTTTCAGCACTATTCCATTTCACTTGCCAATAAATGTATCACTGCTAATCACAACAAAAAGATTTATACCTTGTTTTCTTTTGCCACCATTTAGGCTTTCTTTGAGTGGTACATTATGCTAAGAATTATTTATTCTAAATGCATTTTAACAGGAAAAATAGGGAAAAAATTGAAAAAAAAATCTCAGTTTTCAGCCATTATAGTTTTAAAATATGTGCTACCATAATTAAAAGCCACTTGCTTATGAAATGTTCAAGCATAGTTGCCTTGTTTATAAAGCTTTGTGGGTTTTGTAAAGTCAAAACTCAGCACCAACTCTTAAGGCCCCTTGCACACTTGTGTGTTGCCGCATGGTAACGCTAAAGCAATGTAAGTCTATGGGGCATTTTATATCAGGAGTGAAACATTTTCGGCATTCAAGTTGCAGCGAGCATGCGCGGAAGCGTGTTTTTTCAATACAGTTCTGTTCAATTCTAATTCCGGCCACAGGAAGTGAGCACTAGAAACATTTTCCTGCTTGGCTTGAAGCCAGAAGGGAGATTGCCACGCATTGCGGCAGTAATCTCTGAAGGCTATTTTTTAGTGTTGCAGTGCAATGCGATCATCACACTGCAACGCTCTTCCACCGCCGGTTAGAAATGTGAAAATGGTATGAATTGCAGTAAATGGCTATTATTATTTTATTATTATTTATTGTATTTATAAAGCGCCAACATATTACGCAGCGCTGGACAATATATACAATCAAACATAGCAAAGAAATGAACAGCGCTACTTAAAAACAGATGAGTGCTTACCTGCAAAAATGTGCACACCCCACTCATGGGATTCAAATACACAATGAGCATACACATGACCTGTCTACCACTTGGAGGATGTTAGTTTCCGCTAACAATTTGCAATTTGTTAGGTACTTGTCCCTCCCACTGTCGAAGAAGTCTTTCCTCCATGGGAGGGGACCTAACACTAACTAAATTCTACCTATGCATATGCATAGCCTGGGCGCGCTACCAGTAAAATTGAGAATTGCGCAAAAAAAGTGGGATCAGCGCATCACCAGGCCGCCTCTGAATGGCCTCAGCTCAGAGATGCGCTGAGCCCCCCCAGAAACTGCAAACGCACCTTGAACCCAAACAGAGGCTCTGCATATACACCAAAGGAAAACTATTAAGTGGGAGCAGCTGACCAGAAATAAATCAATCAAACATAGCAAAGAAATGAACAGCGCTACTTAAAAACAGATAAGTGCTTACCTGCAAAAAAGTGCACACCCCACTCATGGGATTCAAATACACAATGAGCATACACATACAATATATACAATGATACAATATATACAATGATACAAGGATGACATACATAGGGTTATACACATAGAACAAAGTTATGCATACAAATTGTACAAAATACATGATCATGCAATATGGGCTGGTTAGGTAGGCCCAGTAATACAAGTACAGGCTGTCATAGGACAGGAGCACATGATCCTGTAGATTACACTAGGGAGTGGAGGACCCTGCCAGAGGCTTACAATCTAAAGGGAGGGGTGGAAACACTAGGGGGGGGGGGGCTGTTAAATATTCCTTAGAGAGTTACTGTGTGGTAGGAGGTGGGTAGGCCATCATAAAGAGGTGGGTTTTGAGGGCTTGCTTGAATGTGTTGAAAGAGGGAGCAAGTCTGATGGGTGGTGGAAGGGCATTCCAGAGGGGCAGCTCTTGAGAAATCCTGCAGGCGGGCATGGGAGTGTGAAATGCGCGGGGTGGTGAGGCGAAGGTCGTTGGAGGAACGGAGGGGGCGACCTGGTGTATACTTGTGAACAAGCTCCGAGATGTAGGTAGGGCATGTTTTGTGCACAGATTTATACGCCAGGCATAGAATCTTGAAACTTATCCTGAGACGGATAGGGAGCCAGTGCAGGGATTCACAAAGGGGAGATGTGGATGCAGAGCGGTGCGAAGAATGGATGAGTCTTGCTGCCGCGTTCATCACTGATTGAAGGGGGGCAGTGCGTTTCAGGGGGAGGCCAGAAAGGAGGGAGTTACAGTAATCAAGGCGGGAGATGACGAGGGCATGGATGAACAGTTTGGTCGTGTCCGGGGTTAAGAATGGGCGGATCTTGGAGATATTACGGAGGTGGAAATTGCAGGCTCTGGTGATGTTTTGGATGTGTGGGATGAAGGAGAGGTCAGAGTCCAAGGTGACACCCAGGCAGCGGGCCTGGGAGGTAGGGAGAGTGGTTGTGTTGTCGATTGTGAGGTGGAAATCTGGGATGGGTGCAGCAGCATGGGGTGGAAAGATCAGGAGCTCAGTTTTGTCTAGGTTAAGCTAGAATGTGATATATTTTCTGTTACAGAAGGGAAAGAGGGGGTAATTTGTATGCATGGTTAAAGAACAAGCGACACCCATGCTAACCTAGAAATAAAAAACACATACAGTATATAAGTAGATAAATACTACTTCTACTTACATAACAGATGTATTGTGCTATCCACGTAATGAATCCTGTGAATTTTACAAAGGAAAAGTAGAAAATCCTATTCTAGGCAGTGGCCATATTGCCAAGCTAATGCTGACATCATATCCTCCCTGTCTTGTTTTCCCCCCTCCCTTCTCTTGCTCATTGTGTATTCATTAGCTGCCCTCCTCCCAAAGTCTTCAGACACTCCCACTGAGGTTTATACTAGCAACCTCACTGTCTTTTTTATTTACACATCCAATCACTGAGTCACCTCAGCCTTGCTTGTAAACACAAGTAATCAGAGGGAGTTTCTGATAAGAAGCAAGGCAGGGAAATAAATGGAAGAGGAGGAATATATTATAGATAAAAAGAACTCCCAGCATTTACCTCTTTGGCACCATTGGCACTAGGGCCAGTGCTCCTAAAGTATGTGATAACTCCAAACCATAACAGCAGAAAAAGTTTTGCAGGTTTTGAATGCAGGATTAGCATCTTTATCACTTAATATACTCAGACCAGTTGCTGTTGAAATTTGATTTTTATGGTGACAATACCGCTTTAAACCAAGCCATAAATTGGTATTCCGAGTTCTCAGTCTGGATTGTCTGGAGCTCTACTTGCTGGCTGCACTGATGAAAATATTAGTGGATAGAATCAATGATAGGCTTTCTTGAATAAAAGGATCTTGGCTATGCCAGAATGGAAGAAGAGCTTGTTTATGTTCTTGGCAAAAAGGTAGACAATAGCCATGATAGTCCACCATGCATAACTTTGAAGAGCCTAGAAAGAGGCGATCTGGCGCTATGGTTAATAAGAGGCTAACAGCTATTGAAAATCACATAGGCAATACACGTGATTCTAACAAGTGTGCTCCCAGCTTAAAGAAAATCTGTAATGAAAAAAACCTTCCCTGTGGGGTACTCACCTCGGGTGGGGGAAGCCTTCGGATCCTATTGAGGCTACCTCCATCCTCCTCGGTCCCATGGTGTCGGCAACAATCCTCCCGGAGAGGCGGCAATGTAAATATTTACCTCTTGGCTCCAGCTCAGGAGCAAGTCGCCTGCGCAGTAGAGCGGATCCGACGGAGATCGGTTATTTCCGCCTATCTCTGTCAGAAGAGCTGCAACAGCACCCCTGTTGGAGCCTGGAAAGGTAAATATTGCACAGCGCGACAAATTGTCGCCTGTGCGTTCCAGGGGCTGTGGCGAGACTGCCGTGGGACACAGGAGGACGGAGGAAGCCTCGATAGGGTCCAGAGGCTTCCCCCTACTGAGGTGAGTACCCCCCAGGAGAACTTTTTTCAGTACAGGTTTTCTTTAAGACAAGATGAATGTCTTCAACAGTCTTAGACACCCACTCTGCAGCAGAATTCACACTTTGGCTATCAGAAACATCTAGAATCACTGTCTGCAGTCTACTTGTGGCCTCCTTTTTCAGGTTCTCAGCCCCGATCTGTGTCAGACAAGGCGCCAGAACCTTTATTCCACGTCTGTCCAGCTGCTTGGCCAGCAGTTTTCCAAATCCAGAGTCACATCCAGTGATGAAGACATATTTATCTGTCAGATTCTCCAGTATCTGGCTCTGTCTGTACCATCTGTACAGGAGAATTACACCCAAAACAGCTAGCAGGAGAAGGAACACTCTGGAACATTTTTTTAAGTAAAATTAAATCCTGGGTATTGTTTTACAGATGAGTAAATGAGTATTTTTTTTGTACTGAAAATACATTTTGTTAAACTTTTGTATCAGATTACAAGAAAAGCATTCTTTTACCAATGCAGTTGTCAATAAGCAGTCACTGAAATCAATACAAGAATGCATAAACATCGTTCATAACTGTAATGATCTGTTCTGAAGTGCGCACGCATTCAATATCTGTGTCATGTTCTGGTTATAATTATATGATTTGGTTACCACTTTCATGTAGCATGAGGGCCAACATATTTTGAATACTATAACAAGATTATGTAGATAAGCTCACGAAAAAAAATCTTAAAACGAAGAATTGTATTTAACATCTTACTTCTAGAAACGACTTTTTTTTTTTCAAATTCCATGGTTTCATTGTATATTTAAACATTTACAAAGTAGATTGACTGTTTTCTTGTCTCTGCTCAGTGGCAGTCTATTAAGTGTTCCAGAGTTAAAATACATGAACTATTGTCCTTTTGAATCTCCTTTTGCTCTTAGAAGTTGTATTCTGCTAGGAAAACTTTTATGGCTGTAATTTGCTTATCAGTGATGATTGCTATATTCCCAACAAGGTACTGACAAGATAGAAGCTGTCACTTCCATGCCTAGAAATTAATTATTTCAGGCAGAATATACAACAATGAAAACAGCCTGGTTATTAATATGTTTTGCACTGTACATACACATGTTTATCTCATCATGTCATATGTCACCTCAGGTGGCCTCCTTTTTTCCCCAGATCCGAGTACCAATATTTAAAGTGGACCCAAACCAAACTTTTTTTTTTAATTCAAAATATTTAGTTGCACCACTCTGACAAATACAAAGATAAATAAACACACCTTCAAGCCTATGAGCATTTCAGTGCATGCTTTTCACCCTTCTCTTTTCATTACTAGGGTTATACAGGTGACAGCAATTAGCAATTCCTCCATTGCCGGACACCACCTACTGCACCAGTTTGCCGGATTTTGTCCCGGCAATATGAAAAGGGAGGGGTTCCTCCAATAAATGTAAAATATTTTATATTTGTCATCATGCAGCTGAAAAAAGGTTGCTATTTATTATTATAATTTAGAAAATAGATTTTATTTCTGAAATATTGTATTTTTAATTTGGGTCCACTTTAACTACACCATTAGGTAAGGTGCCGGGGCCAGAGGGCTTCACAATAGAATATTATAAGTCATATGCTATCCATTTGCTGCCTCACCTTATTATAATAAAGTGAATGTAGAAATCCGCACCACCTTGAAGAGTCGTTCACATTTTATTCATATAAAAAGACAAGCATATTCAAAGAACTGATGTGCAGCAGCAGGCCACTGTTTTGGACAGTCAGTTCTGAACTGGGTGGCTTGAAAAAGGGTGGCAGCCGCGATTCCCGACCCCAAACTTCACCTTATTATAATCTTTGGGTCTGGGCAGGGGAGAACTGACACTCCATATGCTGGAGTCCCATATATCTGCTCTGTTAAAACTGGGAAAATGCCCTTCTCTTTGTCAGACCTACAGGCCTATTACGTTATTCGGGGGGTGGGAGCACCTGTCCACCATCCATGCTGAGCACAAGCAAGCTGACAGGCAGTGAATTCACCACAATCGTCTGCTTGTGGAAGAAATGACTTAGGTTGCGATGTCATAAGTGCAACATGCTCAGTGTGAAAGGGCCCTTGTGTCTGTTGTGTTGCATCTTTATGGACAATGACAATATCATCTCAACATGATGCAATCATATTCCTGAGGGGCTTCAACACTGATGGCGATGCTATGCAGCACAGTGTGTTCCACTCCAGAGGGATTTGATTGGTTCATTTTCAAACTGCATAAATTTGTATTCAAAATGTGCACAATCCTGCATCTACTTGTGACTATTTGCATCTAATTGACCATCCTTAGAACCTATAGCAGCCATCAGGTTATACTAAAATTAGGGATGGATTAAAGTTGATACCACTGACAGTATGCACAAATGGCTGACATTACACCAGGGCCGTTTCTTGGGCAGTGCAGGCAGGGCGACCGCCCTGGGTGCAGACAGGCAAGTAGAAGAAGGGGGCGCAGGCAGAAGGACATAACCGCTAGGGAGCTGGTGATGCACAGTGCCAAATGGAAGAAGAAAGAGGATTACCAGCGCAATCACCTTCCTTGACTCCCCCTTTGCTGCCTGCGTCAGACGTCAAGTCATCATCGCGTCACCACCGTGGGATGACCCCTGATCTCCTGTAGCAGTACTGCAGGCTGTCTGTGAGCGCCATGGAGAAGTCGTCTTTCCGGGCTCTCTTCGCCTGTGTGTTCTCCTGGTCCCTGCTTCCTCCTGAATGAGCGGCTGGTCACTAGTAAGTAGGCAGATCGACTTGTGTCTGTGGCTGTGCGACTGTCCCTGAAGAGTAAGGGTTCACGAGTCGAGGGGGGAAGGGGGCATAACGTTTACACACTCGCCCTGGGTGCAATTTAGCCTAGAAACTGCCCTGCATTACACAATTGCAATTTAATAAACTTTCGGCAAACTTTTTTATGATCAAATAAAACAGCAAGGAATGCATGTTCCTGACACCAAACACACAAGTTTTAAAGGACCACTATCGTGAATATCGTAAAAATGTAAAACACATGCAAACACATACAAGTAAGAAGTATATTTCTTTCTGAGTAAAATGAGCCATAAATTACTTTTTCCCATATTGATGCAACTTACAGTAGATAGCAGGAATCTGACAGAGCCAACAGTTTTTCGACTAGCCCATCTCCTCATGGGGGATTCTCAGGGTTTTCTTTATTTTAAAAAGCATTAAGTGAATGGCAGTTGCATCGTCCAACTGCCAAAGTAGTATGCAATGAACAGGGAAGCTGGCCAGCTTCTTTCTATAAAACTTTTTCTGGATGTGTCTTTATAAAGAATAAAGGCCATGCTGAGAATGAGCGGCTATGACCTAACGCCCGTTTTTTTTAACGGGCGGACCATTTTACTGGTAGTATATAAAATCTATTATGATTAATGCAATAATACAATTTAAATTTCAGAGCATACATGCAGTACATACAATTTCAACTTCATAATTTTCTCCTAACATTCTTTTGATTTACAAACATTTATAGCAGTGTGTAACTAGAGGGGAGCAGCCCCTGCAATCGCAGAGGGACACAGAGCTGTGGGGAGTCCAAACTACTAACTTTCCCTTCCTCCAATACAGGGCACTATACTTCAGATCAGGTGTTTTTGTGGCTACACTTGCTAGAGATGAGAACACCATCAGGTGAGATGGGCCCCCAGGCTGTAAAGGGAGACAAGGGGAGGCAAGGGAAGGGGTGTGAACATGGGAAGGAGGCAAGGGAAGGGGTGTGAACATGGGGGGAGGCAAGGGAAGGGGTGTGAACATGGGAGGAAGGCAAGGGAAGGGGTGCGAACATGGGAGGGAGGCAAGGGAAGGGTGTGAACATGGGAGGGAGGCAAGGGAAGGGGTGTGAACATTGGGGGAGCCCCCTAAATTGTAGTTATGCTTCTGGATTACAGAGAAACTTGCATTCAAAAATACAATGCATATTATAAATGATAATATTTACCTGGGTCCTGCAGTTTTACTGAAAACACTGGCTGCGTTTGTGAGGTTCTGAATATAGTTGCCTATGAAATAAAAACACAGAATGGACTTTGACCGCTGATAGAAGGAGGAATTAATTTGTACAGAGATAAAGTGGGAAGATCAGTATTAACACCTTATCCAGGTACGCTGCACACAGGGCAATAATGGTGTGCAGTAAAAAAAAGTAGTCAGAATTGTGAACAATTATTTTTTTTTATTGTTCTAAACATTAACCTGCCTGGCGTTCTATTAAGATCGCCAGGCAGGCTGCGGGAGGGTCTTTTTTTAATAAAAAAAAAACTATTTCATGCAGCCAACTGAAAGTTGGCTGCATGAAAGCCCACTAGAGGGCGCTCCGGAGGCGTTCTTCCGATCGCCTCCGGCGCCCAGAATAAACAAGGAAGGCCGCAATGAGCGGCCTTCCTTGTTTTGCTTACATCGTCGCCATAGCGACGAGCGGAGTGACGTCATCGACGTCAGCCGACGTCCTGACGTCAGCCGCCTCCGATCCAGCCCTTAGCGCTGGCCGGAACTTTTTGTTCCGGCTACGCTGGGCTCAGGCGGCTGGGGGGACCCTCTTTCGCCGCTGCTCGCGGCGGATCGCCGCAGAGCGGCGGCGATCAGGCAGCACACGCGGCTGGCAAAGTGCCGGCTGCGTGTGCTGCTTTTTATTTGAGCCAAATCGGCCCAGCAGGGCCTGAGCGGCAGGCTCCAGCGGTACTGGACGAGCTGAGCTCGTCCAGACCGCCCAGCAGGTTAATGGAAGCAGTACAGTTGTGCTGATCTTATCAATTGACGGTAATTGGCTTTTAAGTTTAAACCTCAATTCAAGGCAACCTTTCACATAGAACAACATTTTGTTTAGTTTAATTACGTATTTCCTAAAAAGCTTGAAATGTTTTTGCTGCAAGTCAAAAGCCACATTGACACACTAGATTAAAGTTGATAATGACCGCCTCGGCTGAGGATCAATTGTTCATCTTCTAATGTGTGTACAGTGCCCTGACCCTCCCCGATGCATTGCTGAGAGAACCGGCATTGCGGATCACTTCGGCCGATTGCTGCCTTACACCATTGTTTGCCCTCCTTACCACTTCCACTATTAATCCTGTTCTGACTGGTCGCTGGCCTAGAGACACGTTCTAAAGCCACAAGTTAAGTCAACTCAATCGAGCAATAGGTAATATACAGTATACACCAAAATCACTGTACATATAGGCTAGAAAAAAAACATTCAATGTAACGATCGGTGTAACACAGAGAGGATCTGATTACCGGTAATCTGCAGTATCACCGAGAATGCAGATATATACCCGATTATTGATGATCTGCAGTATCACCGATAATCAGATATATCTCTAACCTCTGGACACCTGAGTAATGAGAGTGTTTGATGCAACAGTAATACTTTGAGGACTGCACCTGGAGCAGGTACAGAAGCAGTAAAAAGTACTGCACAAATACAAGTTCCTTCCGTTAGCCTGGACTCTCCCAAGAGAGGAGTCAGGCTGAGAATGGGAAGGACAGAACGTGAGTGACACCAATGAGGGAGTGTCACTGACAGATCTGTGAACTTTCTCTAACAGGGAGATAGTTCTCGAGGTCGGGCAGGCCAGGTCGTAAACATACAGACAGATAAAGTACAGAGACAGGAGGCAGATGCGGAGTCTAAGGCAAGCAGAGTTTGGCAACAGAGTATCAGAATGACAAAGGTACAAAATCAGAGATCAGAAGAATGGTCAGGGAAGCAGAAGGTCATAACAAATAATCCACAATGCCTAAGCTAAGGTGTGAGTTCCTTAGTCGTCAACATCTAGGAAACTGATCTAGAATATAATACAGATAATAACAGATTTCCTAGACTAAGGTGTGAGATCCTTGGCCATCAACACCTTCGAAACTGGTCTAATAAACATAATAAAAAATCTCTCAAGGTAAGGGCAGCGTCAAATGGGGTAACACCTGAACTATACACAACCATGAAATTGTATACCAATCACAAAGTCCTCTTCATGCACGTGCCAACGATACTAAATAGAAGATTAAAAATAAATGAGAATTGGCTCTTGGGTGCATGAAAAAGACAGACAATACTTTATTAACAACAATCACATAATATGCAAAATTGTACAAAAACACTGAACCATGAACCCTAAAATCCCCCACTAGAACCCATAAAAAATCTTCTCTCCAAGTTTTTCCAACACCAAAGGGGCTGCAGTCCCCAGCATGACAAACTCAAGGATACCTGTGCTCTACAGGAAAGACAAGATGATTGTAGTTATTGCTGTTGGATGTATGTGGCTATGGTGACAGTAGCACGCAGATGATAAAGTTCATGGCAACCAGTGATGACTAATGAATGGCATGTAGTAGCCAATGATGTTACTATGCTGGTGATCAAATGGTAAAGTTCATATCAACCATGCAGAAAGACACTGTGGCCCATATGCAATTAATTGTTTCACCTGAGTTATCTCCTAGGAGATAATTTTCATCTTCTCTGAAAACTAAATTTTCAGCATTTTACAATTGAAAAAGTACCCAACAATTGGTGAAAAGGTACTATCAAATTTATTTTGAGTATTTTATTGCTTGCTGGAGCCTTAAAAGGCGTTTTATGACAAGTTGTAAAATTTTCACCTAGGAGAAAACTCAAGAGAAAACATGAATTGCATATGGGCCAGTATATCATATGAATGCAGGTGAATCAAGCTGATGGCTCATTTGAAGCAGAAAAACGGCAGCAGGCAGTGGCAACCTCCATAAACCTCCATGAACAAATGATGAAGCAAGCTGTTAGCGGGCTGTTAGCAGAGCAAAGCAGCTGATGGTATACATAGCACATGCACGAGAAGTCCCCCAATCGCAGGGCATATACTTTTTCAGATGAATGACAAGCAAAAGGAAATGTCAAGATGGCAAATGACACAACCAGACAGTCCCCCATTCGCAGGGTATAGGTGCACTTTCAATGTGCTGGACGGAAATGCCACATAGTTACCAGTCCTTTTGTTGAAAGGTCCAAATGGCAATATAGTTGTAGACTTTAGGGTGCCACAGGTGCCAGGTGTAACCGGCCATGCATGATCCAAGGAGCACAGGAATCCCGATGGTGTGGAAGGAGGAGAGCTGTCAGGAGAAGCCTGACATGTTTCGCCGCAACTAGCGGCTTTTTCAAAGGCAGACAGCGGTAGCGTGTGTATGGACGCTGTAATGGCGTCCATAAATATTGAGTGCGGCTGCGCAGACCCGCCCACCCACCCCCCAGCCCCGTCACCGCCTCACGCCCACCAAACAAGGTGTGGGCGTGTAGGCGGCAAACATCCGGAGCGCAAATGCGCTCCAACGACAGCCGTGCCGGATGTGCCCTAAGACACAAGGCAGGGGGCGTCAAAGGAGTGGCCGCCCATAGAGGAGGACGGGGAGGAGGGAGCAGGAAAACGAGAACAGCGCAGCCGCAACCAGCATACCTACAAAATACACAAAATAAATGTCAAATATGGAGACAATTTGAAAGCAAAAAACCCATAACCACCCCTTTTATTCCCGTGCCCGTGTCTGGCCACATGCAGGGATGGTTATTAAATAGAAATAATATTAATGCTCAAAAATAGTAAACACTTAAACTCATAAGCATGGACATACGCGTCAACAGAAAACGGCATCCCAAAGAAATATATTGGGCACACCATGTCCGCGAACGCGGACATCCATACATCCAACTACATCAAAATGCACATATATATAGGAGGTGGAGAGAGACCGGCCCATAGAAAGAAATGTATAACCACTGTGGGGGTATAACCAAAAAAGGCCCACCATCAGTATATAAATTGGCCAGCATCAAGAAGGCTACAGCCAAAGGGGGATAAAAACCGAGAAAGTGGAACAGAACGGGATTGGAGGACCAGGGGTGTGGAAGACCCCCGTAGTTGGTACCTTAAAATGCACGTGGGAAAAGGTGAGAAAAAGGGGGGGGGCGGGGGGGGGGAGGGAGGGAGAAGGGAAATGGGTGGAGGAGACAAAGGAGGGGGAGGAAAAGGGCAGGGGGGGCGGGGAAGAGGAAGGGAAGGAGGGGGAGGAAGAAAGGGAGGGGGGGGGGGTAGCGGACAAAGGTGGGAGGCCGGCTCAAAAAACTATCAATACAGGGTTTAGAGATATTGTGAGTCATCAATAGCAGCTATTTAGGCAAGAACACTTGATAGTTAATGCTATCATTCAAGCCTTTTGGTGCTGTGGCGTTGAGATTAAAAATCCAACGGGATTCCAGCTGCAGGAGAGCTCTGTCACTATCCCCACCTCGAGGATGTGCGTGTATCCTATCCAAACCTATAAATTTAATAAAACTAGGATCTCCTCTATGTTCCAATTGTACATGTCTGGAGATTGGGGATTTAAAATTACAGTTTGCAATGTCACCCACATGGTTTTTGATCCAACTACGGGGGTCTTCCACACCCCTGGTCCTCCAATCCCGTTCTGTTCCACTTTCTCGGTTTTTATCCCCCTTTGGCTGTAGCCTTCTTGATGCTGGCCAGTTTATATACTGATGGTGGGCCTTTTTTGGTTATACCCCCACAGTGGTTATACATTTCTTTCTATGGGCCGGTCTCTCTCCACCTCCTATATATATGTGCATTTTGATGTAGTTGGATGTATGGATGTCCGCGTTCCCGGACATGGTGTGCCCAATATATTTCTTTGGGATGCCGTTTTCTGTTGACGCGTATGTCCATGCTTATGAGTTTAAGTGTTTACTATTTTTGAGCATTAATATTATTTCTATTTAATAACCATCCCTGCATGTGGCCAGATACGGGCACGGGAATAAAAGGGGTGGTTATGGGTTTTTTGCTTTCAAATTGTCTCCATATTTGACATTTATTTTGTGTATTTTGTATGTATGCCCCTATGCTGGTTGCGGCTGCGCTGTTCGTGTTTGCCTGCTCCCTCCTCCCCGTCATCCTCTATGGGCGGCCACTCCTCTGACGCCCCCTGCCTTGTGTCTTAGGGCACATCCGGCACGGCTGTCGTTGGAGCGCATCTGCGCTCTGGATGTTTGCCGCCCACACCTTGTTTGGTGGGCGTGAGGCGGTGACGGGGCTGGGGGGTGGGCGGGCGGGGCTGCGCAGCCGCACTCAGTATTTATGGACGCCATTACGGCGTCCATACACACGCTACCGCTGTCTGCCTTTGAAAAAGCCGCTAGTTGCGGCGAAACATGTCAGGCTTCTCCTGACAGCGCTCCTGCTTCCACACCATTGGGATTCCTGTGCTCCTTGGATCATGCATGGCCGGCTACACCTGGCACCTGTGGCACCCTAAAGTCTACAACTATATTGCCATTTGGACCTTTCAACAAAAGGACTGGTAACTATGTGGCATTTCCGTCCAGCACATTGAAAGTGCACCTATACCCTGCGATTGGGGGACTGTCTGGTTGTGTCATTTGTCATCTTGACATTTCCTTTTGCTTGTCATTGATCTGAAAAAGTATATGCCCTGCGATTGGGGGACTTCTCATGCATGTGCTATGTATACCATCAGCTGCTTTGCTCTGCTAACAGCTTGCTTCATCATTTGTTCATGGAGGTTTATGGAGGTTGCCATTGCCTGCTGCCGTTTTTCTGCTTCAAATGAGCCATCGGCTTGATTCACCTGCATTCATATGATATACAGTGCCTTTCTGCATGGTTGATATGAACTTTACCATTTGATCACCAGCATAGTAACATCATTGGCTACTACATGCCATTCATTAGTCATCACTGGTTGCCATGAACTTTATCATCTGCGTGCTACTGTCACCATAGCCACATACATCCAACAGCAATAACTACAATCATCTTGTCTTTCCTGTAGAGCACAGGTATCCTTGAGTTTGTCATGCTGGGGACTGCAGCCCCTTTGGTGTTGGAAAAACTTGGAGGGAAGATTTTTTATGGGTTCTAGTGGGGGATTTTAGGGTTCATGGTTCAGTGTTTTTGTACAATGTTGCATATTATGTGATTGTTGTTAATAAAGTATTGTCTGTCTTTTTCATGCACCCAAGAGCCAATTCTCATTTATTTTTAATCTTCTATTTAGTATCGTTGGCACGTGCATGAAGAGGACTTTGTGATTGGTATACAATTTCATGGTTGTGTATAGTTCAGGTGTTACCCCATTTGACGCTGCCCTTACCTTGAGAGACTTTTTATTATGTTTATTGGACCAGTTTCGAAGGTGTTGATGGCCAAGGATCTTACACCTTAGTCTAGGAAATCTGTTATTATCTGTATTATATTAGACCAGTTTCCAAGGTGTTGACGGCCAAGGATCTCACACCTTAGTCTAGGAAATCTGTTATTATCTGTATTATATTCTAGATCAGTTTCCTAGATGTTGACGACTAAGGAACTCACACCTTAGCTTAGGCATTGTGGATTATTTGTTATGACCTTCTGCTTCCCTGACCATTCTTCTGATCTCTGATTTTGTACCTTTGGCATTCTGATACTCTGTTGCCAAACTCTGCTTGCCTTAGACTCCGCATCTGCCTCCTGTCTCTGTACTTTATCTGTCTGTATGTTTACGACCTGGCCTGCCCGACCTCGAGAACTATCTCCCTGTTAGAGATAGTTCACAGATCTGTCAGTGACACTCCCTCATTGGTGTCACTCACATTCTGTCCTTCCCACTCTCAGCCTGACTCCTCTCTTGGGAGAGTCCAGGCTAACGGAAGGAACTTGTATTTGTGCAGTACTCTTTACTGCTTCTGTACCTGCTCCAGGTGCAGTCCTCAAAGTATTACTGTTGCATCAAACACTCTCATTACTCAGGTGTCCAGAGGTTAGAGATATATCTGATTATCAGTGATACTGCAGATCATCAATAATCGGGTATATATCTGCATTCTCGGTGATACTGCAGATTACCGGTAATCAGATCCTCTCTGTGTTACACCGATCGTTACATTGAATGTTTTTTTTCTAGCCTATATGTACAGTGATTTTGGTGTATACTGTATATTACCTATTGCTCGATTGAGTTGACTTAACTTGTGGCTTTAGAATGTGTCTCTAGGCCAGCGACCAGTCAGAACAGGATTAATAGTGGAAATGGTAAGGAGGGCAAACAATGGTGTTAGGCAGCAATCGGCCGAAGTGATCCGCAATGCCGGTTCTCTCAGCAATGCATCGGGGAGGGTCAGGGCACTGTACACACATTAGAAGATGAACAATTGATCCTCAGCCGAGGCGGTCATTATCAACTTTAATCTAGTGTGTCAATGTGGCTTTTGACTTGCAGCAAAAACATTTCAAGCTTTTTAGGAAATACGTAATTAAACTAAACAAAATGTTGTTCTATGTGAAAGGTTGCCTTGAATTGAGGTTTAAACTTAAAAGCCAATTACCGTCAATTGATAAGATCAGCACATCTCTACTGCTTCCATTAATGTTTAATGCTAATGTGAACCGGGCCAAACAGGCCCAAACTTATACAAAGGCACTGATCATGTAAGGAATATTAGGTCTGCTGATGTATAGCAGGGGTTTTTTTGTCCAAAGGTCTTAGAGCGTATAAAAATAACAGGAGGAAACCTAAAATGATGGTAATATTTATAGCCACAGGTCAAACAATTTGGCAGAGCTTTTTTTTCCCCTTTCATTTTGTTTTTTTCTTTTTCAGTTTTTCTCTTCTTGGTATTGGATATATTTTATTTACTTCTCTTAGTTCTTTCTTTTTTCTTCTCTCCTTTTGGTTGTTTTTTTGTTTTCCTGTTTTAGGTTTGTTTTTTTGCAGACCAGGATGTAAAATTGAGCCCGACCCT
The DNA here is from genome assembly GCF_040937935.1 of Hyperolius riggenbachi. Taxonomy (NCBI): domain Eukaryota; kingdom Metazoa; phylum Chordata; class Amphibia; order Anura; family Hyperoliidae; genus Hyperolius; species Hyperolius riggenbachi. The sequence goes on along the minus strand of NC_090647.1, from coordinate 139,951,016 downwards.
AAGAGCGTGGTGATGAGTCTATCCGTACTGGTCGGGCTTTATGCATTGGTGGGTTCTAATTGGTAAGTGTCTGTAAAAAGAAGAAGAAAAAAAAAATTGGCAGAGCCATGTGATTTATTTACTGCAATGTTCATACAATGAGACACTTAAGATTTAAAGGGAGCAAACCTGCATTATATATGATATTCAAAGACAATATTAGAATTACAAGGGTTGATGCACGAAGCAGCGGTTTATTGATGTGCGCAGACAGTGCACAGTAGTATTACCGCTACTACCACCAGCAGCGCACCGTGAGTTACGCTATTAATGCAACCCCCGGTACTCGAGTACTGCAAGTGTTGTTGTTATGATAACACTCATTAGTAATGTGTGTTACCATAGTGACACTTGCACTACTTGAGTAATAGCATAACTCGTGGCACACTGCTGACAATAGTAACAGTAATATTGCTGTGTTCTTTCACACCTAATCAAGAAAATGCCTTTTCAGCCACTACCAAGCAAGACATTAACCACTTAAAGACCTAGGGCTTTCTACCCCTTAAGGACCGGCCACTTTTTTTCCATTCAGACCACTGCAGCTTTCACGGTTTATTGCTCGCTCATACAACCTACCACCTAAATGAATTTTGGCTCCTTTTCTTGTCACTAATACAGCTTTCTTTTGGGGCTATTTGATTGCTCCTGCGATTTTTACTTTTTATTATATTCATCAAAAAAGACATGAATTTTGGCAAAAAAATGATTTTTTTAACTTTCTGTGCTGACATTTTTCAAATAAAGTAAAATTTCTGTATACATGCAGCGCGAAAAATGTGGACAAACATGTTTTTGATAAAAAAAAACCCATTCAGTGTATATTTATTGGTTTGGGTAAAAGTTATAGCGTTTACAAACTATGGTGCAAAAAGTGAATTTTCCCATTTTCAAGCATCTCTGACTTTTCTGACCCCCTGTCATGTTTCATGAGGGGCTAGAATTCCAGGATAGTATAAATACCCCCCAAATGACCCCATTTTGGAAAGAAGACATCCCAAAGTATTCACTGAGAGGCATAGTGAGTTCATAGAAGATATTATTTTTTGTCACAAGTAAGCGGAAAATGACACTTTGTGAGAAAAAAAAAGAAAAAAAAAAGTTTCCATTTCTTCTAACTTGCGACAAAAAAAAATGAAATCTGCCACGGACTCACCATGCCCCTCTCTGAATACTTTGAAGGGTCTACTTTCCAAAATGGGATCATTTGTGGGGTGTGTTTACTGTCCTGACATTTTGGGGGGTGCTAAATTGTAAGCACCCCTGTAAAGCCTAAAGGTGCTCATTGGACTTTGGACCCCTTAGCACAGTTAGGCTGCAAAAAAGTGCCACACATGTGGTATTGCCGTACTCAGGAGAAGTAGTATAATGTGTTTTGGGGTGTATTTTTACACATACCCATGCTGGGTGGGAGAAATATCTCTGTAAATGACAATTTGTTAATTTTTTTTACACACAATTGTCCATTTACAGAGATATTTCTCCCACTCAGCATGGGTATGTGTAAAAATACACCACAAAACACATTATACTACTTCTCCTGAGTACGGCGATACCACATGTGTGGCACTTTTTTGCACCCTAACTGCGCTAAAGGGCCCAAAGTCCAATGAGTACCTTTAGGATTTCACAGGTCATTTTGAGAAATTTCGTTTCAAGACTACTCCTCACGGTTTAGGGCCCCTAAAATGCCAGGGCAGTATAGGAACCCCACAAATGACCCCATTTTAGAAAGAAGACACCCCAAGGTATTCCGTTAGTAGTATGGCGAGTTCATAGAAGATTTTATTTTTTGTCACAAGTTAGCGGAAAATGACACTTTGTGAAAAAACACAATTAAAATCAATTTCCGCTAACTTTTGACAAAAAATAAAATCTTCTATGAACTCACCATACTCCTAACGGAATACCTTGGGGTGTCTTCTTTCTAAAATGGGGTCATTTGTGGGGTTCCTATACTGCCCTGGCATTTTAGGGGCCCTAAACCGTGAGGCGTAGTCTTGAAACGAAATTTCTCAAAATGACCTGTGAAATCCTAAAGGTACTCATTGGACTTTGGGCCCTTTAGCGCAGTTAGGGTGCAAAAAAGTGCCACGCATGTGGTATCGCCATACTCCGGAGAAGTAGTACAATGTGTTTTGAGGTGTATTTTTACACATACCCATGCTGGGTGGGAGAAATACCTCTGTAAATGGACAATTGTGTGTAAAAAAATCAAAAGATTGTCATTTACAGAGGTATTTCTCCCACCCAGCATGGGTATGTGTAAAAATACACCCCAAAACACATTGTACTACTTCTCCCGAGTACGGCGATACCACATGTGTGGCACTTTTTTGCACCCTAACTGCACTAAGGGGCATAAAGTCCAATGAGTACCTTTAGGATTTCACAGGTCATTTTTGTTTCAAGACTACTCCTCACGGTTTAGGGCCCCTAAAATGCCAGGGCAGTATAGGAACCCCACTAATGACCCCATTTTAGAAAGAAGACACCCCAAGGTATTCCGTTAGGAGTATGGTGAGTTCAGAGAAGTTTTTATTTTTTTGTCACAAGTTAGCGGAAATTGATTTTAATAGTTTTTTTTCACAAAGTGTCATTTTCCGCTAACTTGTGACAAAAAATAAAATCTTCTATGAACTCACCATACTCCGTACGGAATACCTTTGGGTGTCTTCTTTCTAGAATGGGGTCATTTGTGGGGTTCCTATACTGCCCTGGCATTTTAGGGGCCCTAAACCGTGAGGAGTAGTCTTGAAACCAAATGTCGCAAAATGACCTGTGAAATCCTAAAGGTACTCATTGGACTTTGGGCCCCTTAGCGTACTTAGGGTGTAAAAAAGTGCCACACATGTGGTACCGCTGTACTCAGGAGAAGTAGTATAATGCGTTTTGGGGTGTATTTTTACACATACCCATGCTAAGTGGGAGAAATATCTCTGTAAATGACAATTGTTTGATTTTTTTACACACAATTGTCCATTTACATAGAAATTTCTCCCACCCAGCATGGGTATGTGTAAAAATACACCCCAAAACACATTATACTACTTTTCCTGAGTACGGCGGTACCACGTGTGACACTTTTTTGCAGCCTAGGTGCGCTAAGGGGCCCAACGTCCTATTCACAGGTCATTTTGAAGCATTTGTTTTCTAGACTACTCCTCGCGGTTTAGGGCCCCTAAAATGCCAGGGCAGTATAGGAACCCCACAAGTGACCCCATTTTAGAAAGAAGACACCCCAAGGTATTCCGTTAGGTGTATGGCGAGTTCATAGAAGATTTTATTTTTTGTCACAAGTTAGTGAAAAATGACACTTTGTGAAAAAAAACCAATAAAAATTAATTTCCGCTAACTTTTGACAAAAAATAAAATCTTCTATGAACTCGTCATACACCTAACAGAATACCTTGGGGTGTCTTTTTTTTCTAAAATGGGGTCACTTGTGGGGTTCCTATACCGCCCTGGCATTTTACAGGCCCAAAACCGTGAGTAGTCTGGAAACCAAATGTCTCAAAATGACTGTTCAGGGGTATAAGCATCTGCAAATTTTGATGACAGGTGGTCTATGAGGGGGCGAATTTTGTGGAACCGGTCATAAGCAGGGTGGCCTTTTAGATGACAGGTTGTATTGGGCCTGATCTGATGGATAGGAGTGCTAGGGGGGTGACAGGAGGTGATTGATGGGTGTCTCAGGGGGTGGTTAGAGGGGAAAATAGATGCAATCAATGCACTGGGGAGGTGATCGGAAGGGGGTCTGAGGGGGATCTGAGGGTTTGGCCGAGTGATCAGGAGCCCACACGGGGCAAATTGGGGCCTGATCTGATGGGTAGGTGTGCTAGGGGGTGACAGATGGGTGTCTCAAGGTGTGATTAGAGGGGGGAATAGATGCAAGCAATGCACTGGCGAGGTGATCAGGGCTGGGGTCTGAGGGCATTCTGAGGGTGTGGGCGGGTGATTGAGTGCCCTAGGGGCAGATAGGGGTCTAATCTGATAGGTAGCAGTGACAGGGGGTGATTGATGGGTAATTAGTGGGTGTTTAGGGTAGAGAATAGATGGAAACACTGCGCTTGGGTGGTGATCTGATGTCGGATCTGCGGGCGATCTATTGGTGTGGGTGGGTGATCAGTTTGCCCGCAAGGGGCAGGTTAGGGGCTGATTGATGGGTGGCAGTGACAGCGGGTGATTGTTGGGTGGCAGTGACAGGGGGTGATTGATGGGTGATAGGTGATTGGCAGGTGATTGACAGGTGATCAGTGGGTTATTACAGGGAAGGACAGATGTAATTAATGCACTGGCGAATTGATAAGGGGGGGGTCAGAGGGCAATCTGAGCGTGTGGGCGGGTGATTGGGTGCCCGCAAGGGGCAGATTAGGGTCTGATCTGATAGGTAAAAGTGACAGGTGGTGATAGGGGGTGATTGATGGGTGATTGATGGGTAATTAGTGGGTGTTTAGAGAAGATAACAGATGTAAACGATACATTTGGGAGGTAATCTGACGGCGGATTTGCGGGCGATCTAATGGTGTGGGTGGGTGATCAGATTGCCCGCAAGGGGCAGGTTAGGGGCTGATTGATGGGTGGCAGTGACAGGGGGTGACAGGGGGTGATTGATGGGTGATAGGTGATTGGCAGGTGATTGGCAGGTGATTGACAGGTGATCAGTGGGTTATTACAGGGAAGAACAGATGTAATTAATGCACTGGCGAATTGATAAGGGGGGGTCTGAGGGCAATCTGAGCGTGTAGGCGGGTGATTGGGTGCCCGCAAGGGGCAGATTAGGATCTGATCTGATAGGTAACAGTGACAGGTGGTGATAGGGGGTGATTGATGGGTAATTAGTGGGTGTTTAGAGGAGAGAATAGATGTAAACAATGGATTTGGGAGGTGATCTGATGTCGGATCTGTGGGCGATCTATTGGTGTGGGGGGGTGATCAGATTGCCCGCAAGGGGCAGGTTAGGGGCTGATTGATGGGTGGCAGTGACAGGGGGTGATTGACGGGTGATTGACGGGTGATTGACGGGTGATTGACAGGTGATTGACAGGTGATCAGGGGGATAGATGCATACAGTAAACAGGGGGGGTGGTCTGGGGGGGTGGTCTGGGGAGAATCTGAGGGGTGGGGGGTGATCAGGAGGGGGCAGGGAGCAGGGGGGGGGGGGGGGGATAAAAAAAAATAGCGTTGACAGATAGTGACAGGGAGTGATTGATGGGTGATTAGGGGGGTGATTGGGTGCAAACAGGGGTCTGGGGGGTGGGCAGGGGGGGGGTCTGATGGGTGCTGTGGGCGATCTGGGGCAGGGGGGGGGAGAAATCAGTGTGCTTGGGTGCAGACTAGGGTGGCAGCAGCCTGCCCTGGTGGTCCCTCGGACACTGGGACCACCAGGGCAGGAGGCAGCCTGCATAATACACTTTGTAAACATTACAAAGTGTATTATACACTTTGTATGCGGCGATCGCGGGGTTAACATCCCGCCGGCGCTTCCGTATAGCCGGCGGGATGTTGCGGCGAGCGAGCGGTGACAGGCGCCGGCGGAGGATCGCGTCACGGATGACGCGATCGCTCCGCCCATGCCCTTAAATGGACCGCCGCCTCTGTGGGTGAGCCGGTCCTGAAGGGCTCCACTTCCCTGCCGCCCCTGTGTAGTGGGCGGTCGGGAAGTGGTTAAAATAAGTTTGACAATATTTCACCTACTTTTTGGTACTTATTCAATTGCAGTGTGCTGAAAAGTTACTTTAAGCAGAAGATGAAAAATTATCTCCTAGGAGAAACTTTGGAGATAAAGTGAACTGGATAAGGGCCATAGTGTCTCTGTGCATGTGCACTGGCACATAGTGGAGACAATCAAGGTTTCACAGTAACAACTAACAAGCTAAATAAATGATTTGGAGTGTAGAAGTTGTAATAAATCAGGGGAGGATTCAAAACAAGAAACCAGAGTCTTAGGGGAGTTAAATATGCTGCAACCATATGGGACTTAAAGAACACCACCAGCCAAAAAAAAGGTCTGAATGGCAATACATATATTTAGTCTATGAACTGTGTACAGTTAGATGAACATATAAACTTTACATCTGCTACATCATAGTGGATAGAACAGACTTGCATCTATATCTGTAGTAGCACTTCCGTATTTCTAAAGTACACCCTAAGCATATGTCCTCCCCTCCAGCCTGTTTCCCTCCTCTGACCCTCCCTCCCCTGCCCTCTGCCTGCCTGGATCAAATTACTTCTCTTTTCACAGTGTGTAGAAGAGAGAAGGGACAGGAGAAGTGCTGTAGCCTGTCTTATCCTGTCTGTTTGCTATAATTCTTATTTCAAATGTGTGTTTGTCTGCCTAGATTAGATCACATGAACATGAGGGGTGGAGTTATTTATTATTTATTTATTGTATTTATAAAGCGCCAACATATTACGCAGCGCTGGACATTAGTTTAGGTTACAGACAATATTTAGGAGTGACATACAGCAAAATGACAATACAGGAATACAAGGAAGACCAGATCATGCAGCACAGTATGAGTACAAGGTAATGCTTAGTCAGTCACTGGATGGGAGCATGGAGATTAGGCAAGTTAGGTTCACTCAGATGCATAGCATAGGTTCACAGTAATGGAGGTGCATGATCAGGTAGGACACAAAAGGAGGACCCTGCCCACAGGATTACAATCTAGAGGGAGAGGTAAGGACATGAAAAGTAGGGGACCAGAGTTCAGCTGTGGGTTTAGAGCACTTGTGAGGGGTAGTAGGCCAGAGTGAAAAGGTGAGTTCTGAGGGCTTTCTTGAAGATGTTGAAGGAGGGGGCTGCCCTAATGGGTGGAGGTAGGGAGTTCCATAGTGTTGGAGCAGCTCTTGAGAAGTCCTGGAGGCGTGCATGGGACTGGGTGATGCGAGGGGCGGTTAGGCGAAGTTCATTGGAAGAGCGGAGTAAGCGGCTAGGTGTGTACCTCTGAGAAAGATCGGAAATGTAGGTTGGACAGGTTTTGTGGACAGATTTGTAGGTCAGACACAGTATCTTGAATCTGACTGGATAGGAAGCCAGTGGATGGATTCAAGGAGGGATGGGAGCAGTGGATAATTCTTGCTGCCGCATTAATGATGGACTGCATTGGGGCTGTTTGGGTCATAGGGAGACCAGACAGCAGGGCATTGCAGTAGTCAAGGCGGGAAATTATGAAGGCATGGATGAGGAGTTTGGTGGTGGCAGAGGTCAGGAAAGGGCGAATCTTACAGATGTTACGAAGGTGGAAGTTGCAGGACTTTGTGAGGATTTGGATGTGGGGAGTGAAGGAGAGTGCGGAGTCCAGGGTGACACCCAGACAGCGGGCTTGAGAGGTAGGGCAAATGGTAGTGTGGTTAACAGTGACATGCACATCTGGGAGGTTCATGGATGGCCGGGGTGGGCAGATCATAAATTCCGGTTTGTCTAGATTTAGTTTCAGGAATCTAGCGGACATCCAGGAGGAGATGGCTGATAGGCAGGAGGAGACCTTGTCCATGGTAGTGGTGGATATGTCAGGGGTGTGGAGGTAGACCTGGGTATCATCTGCATACAGATGATAGTTAAAACCCATGGAGGAGATAACCTTGCCAATAGAGGATGTGTATAGGGTGAACAGTAGGGGACCAAGGACCGAACCTTGGGGGACTCCCACTGAGAGGTGGTTGGGGGTGGACGAGGACTCATTGAAGGCGGTCGTGAAGGAGAGGTAGGATGAAAGCCAGGACAGGGCGAGATCGTGAATGCCCATGGACTGGAGGGACTGGAGGAGTAGGGGATGATCTACTGTGTCAAAAGCTGCTGAAAGGTCAAGGAGGAGGAGAATGGAGTATTTACCTTCAGAGGTTAAACAGGGTACTGAGGACTGGGGCCAATTCCGTGAAGTAAGGCTCTAGTAAATCAGAAGAGATGGGGTCAAGGGGGGGAAGTAGTGGTATGGGAAGTCTGCAGTAGGTCGTTGACTTCCTCGGTGGTAGTAGGAGTGAAGGATGTGAGGGGAGGATAGGGTGGAGGAGGAGCTGGTTGAGAGGGGGTGGGAAGAGAAGATTGGATATTTCCTGGCGGATGGAGACAATTTTGTTGATGAAGTGGATGACTAAATCTGTGGCAGAGAGGGAGGAAACGGTGGGGGTGGCTTTAATTAGGGAGTTGAAAGTGGCAAAAAGACGCCGGGGGTTGGAAGCTTGAGCGCCGATGAGCTTGGTAAAGTATTCCTGCTTCGCATGAGCAAGGGCAGTGTGGAACTGCAGCAGGTTGGTTATGACCTCAATCCCCCAGAATCCTTTGCACCTATGGTTTAGAAAGGAAGAAAAATGTCAGGGCCCAATTTCACACTGAAGCGGGATTATCAAGACCATATGTGGAATACGTACCCTGGGGGCGAGAAAAGCACACGTTATTATGTGTGATTTTATATATCTTGGCAACTTATTATGTTTAAAGCAAACTGTAATTTATAATTTTAGGTACTCTTTAACATGAAGATCAATATAAACTGATTGTTATATCAGTGATGAAGGAGGTTACAGAATGGTGAACTCTTCATTTAAGATGCACTCCTAAGTTGGCCACTGGTTAAAAAAATAACAGATGAATCTTTACTTATTCTGAATTAATTACTATAGCAAACTGACATATTAGGGGCTACATTTCTCTTTTAGGATACATTTTCCTAATCTAATGACAAAAATGGCAGAAATTTGTATATCAGGGTGAACAAGGCTGCATAGTGCTTAGAGTTACCGGTATACTTTAAAATGGAGCATCTTAATTGAGGAAAAAGGGGAATTTCTTTTTTATTGCCAAATTTTGAATATTATGTTTATTATTACGATGAAATGCCATAACAGTGATCACTGAGTATTCATGGTGTGTAGAGTTTTCCAATAGTATGCACTTTATTAGATTTGCCATTGTATTATCACGCTGATACGTGATGAGGTAACACAAACAGTAGTACGTAAAGCGTAGTCAGGATCAGGCCGTAGTCGTACACAAAATCAGAGGTATCGAGGTACAGAGTAGCAAGGCAATACCGTAGTCAATAAACAGGTAGTGTCATACACATAAGTCAGATGTGAATCATATTGTAAGGATCAGGCAATAACGAAGTCAGGGACAGGCCGAGTCGAACACGTGTATCAGATGGCAGTGGTACAGAAGGACAAGACAAGAGCGAGGTCAAGAGGCAGGCAAGAGGTCGGTACACAGATAAATATACAATAAGAGGTTACTGCAAACTATTACGATAATATATGATACTAGTGGACCTAAGCCCGTTTAAAAACGGGCTAGGTCTGTCACTGCGCATGCGCCCGCCGCACACGCACATTTCCGCCGCATGCGCGCCCGCCGCGCACATGCACGACGTGCCTGCCCACCCGCACATGCCTGCCCGCGCCAGGCCACCATCGCTCGCAGAGCGCATGTGGGACACACACACGGACACGGAACGCAGAGACATTAGGGTTTTATTATAGAGGATAATTACAAAAAGCAAGACTGACTAAATAGAGTACATATATATTGTGCGTCTACACAATATGATTTACGTCTACAGGGGAGCCGGGGATGCCTTTGATTATAGAGGAAGCTTTCTCCAGCTGCTTCAAACTATCAGAGCAGCTTGCAGAGACCACACCAGGTAAGTTTGTTACATTACTCCCCCCCTCGAGGGCTGGACTCCGGACACTCCCCACCTGGCTTACCAGGATGTTGACAATGGAATTCCTGAATTAATTCATCGGCATAAATTTCCCGTGCAGGAACCCAGCATCTTTCTTCAGGGCCATATCCCTTCCAATCCACCAAATACTGTAAAGAACCACAAACTTTTCTAGAGTCTAGAATTCTCTCAATTTCATATTTGGGTTCACCATCCACCTCAACAGGAGGAGGAGGAGCCGAAGGTGAAATGGTGTTGGCAGCTGGTTTCAAAAGAGAGACATGAAAATAATTAATTCCCTTGATAGACTGGGGTAGTGTCACCCTATACACCATATCATTAATTTTCTCCTGAATGGGGTAGGGACCAATAAACCTAGGACCCAACTTCACAGATGGTTGGCGTAGGGGAATATTACGGGTAGAAACCCACACAAGGTCTACCGGGGAAAATTTAAACTCAGGTGAACGTCGCGCAGCGGCATATAATTTCTGGTGAGAAACGGCATTCTGCAAATTCTGCTGAACCTGAGGCTAAATCTGTTGAATGTGAGTGCTCCACTCCTCCAATGTTGGGAGAGGGGAAGGAGAGGATGGGAAGAAATTAAATTTAGGATTTTGACCAGTTACTATCCAAAAAGGTGACAATTTGGTAGATGAGTTAGATAGGTTATTAAACGCAAACTCAGCAAATGGTAGATACTCTACCCATAATTCTTGAAAGTCTGACACAAAACAGCGGAGATACTACTCTAGTGATTGATTAGTTCTCTGGGTCTGACCATTGGTTCCAGGGTGAAACCCAGATGAAAAGGACAGCTTGATACCCAAGAGACTGCTGAAAGTACGCCAGAAACATGAAATAAATTGAACCCCCCTGTCTGACACTATATTCTCAGGAATTCCAAGTAGGCAAAATACGTGTGTAATGAATAGTTAAGCCAATTCCTGAGCTGAGGGTAGTCCACAGAGAGGTACAAAATGTGCCATCTTACTAAAACGGTCAATAATGACCCAAATTACCGTTTTACCTCCAGAGGAGGGTAGGTCCACCACAAAATCCATCGAGAGATGAGACCAGGATCTTGATGGAATGGGTTATGGCATAAGATGACCCCGGGGGGCAGCCCGGGACACCTTATTTCTGGCACAAGTGGCACAGGCTGCCACAAAAGCTTTGCAGTCCTTGTTAATAGAAGGCCACCATCCTTGTTAATAGAAGGCCACCACACATGACGGGACAGGAGATCTAAGGTTTTAGTTTCCCCAGGGTGCCCTGCCAATTTAGAGTAATGAAATACCTGAAGTATCTGAAGACGTAAGTGCAAGGGTACAAAATCAACTCCAGGAGGTTTCTCCCTAGGGCCATCTTGTTGGAAAGACTGTAGTGACTCATACAAATCTGGAAATTCTTGAGTGTGGGTAGCGGCCAGAACACAATGTGTGGGCGCAATCTTTTTAGGAAAAACGTCTTGAGGTGTTTCAGGTTCAAAGGTTCTGGATAAGGCATCAGCCTTCACATTCTTGGACCCAGGTTTATACGGGATTACAAAATTGAAACGAGAAAAGAATAGTGCCCATTGTGCCTGCCTGGGATTAAGCCTTTTAGCCCCCTCAATGTATTCCAGATTTTTGTGATCTGTATAGACTGTAATTGGATGAATTGCTCCCTCTAGCCAGTGCCTCCACTCCTAAAAAGCCTTTTTGACTGCCAGCAGTTCTCAGTTACCAATGCATTGTCGTAATTGCGTTCTGCTGGAGAGAAGAAGGCACAGAGGTGCAACCGTTCCAGACGACCGGAAAACTGAGAGAGAATGGCTCCCACCCCCAACTCAGAAGCATCAACCTCAACAATAAAAGGCAAGTTTACATCAGGGTGAGTGAGGATGGGAGCAGAGCAGAAAGCTGTTTTCAGGTCAGAAAAAGCTTTGTATGCCTGCGGAGACAAGTTGACAGGATCTGCATCCTTTTTAGTCAAGTCAGAGGGGCAACCAGAGAGGAAAAATTCTTAATGAATCTATGGTAGTAATTGGCAAAGCCAATAAACCGTTGAATGGCCTTGAGGCCTTTGGGTGGTGGCCAGTCCAGTACTCCTGACAGTTTTTTCTCATCCATAGACAATCCAGTGTCTGAAATAACATAACCCAGGAAGGGAACTTGTGTAACCTCAAACAGGCATTTCTCGAATTTAGCAAATGAGGAATTCTCCCTCAGTTTTTGTAGAACAAATCTTACAGGACTCCGATGTTCGGACAAAGAATTAGAGTACACTAGAATGTCGTCCAAGTAGACAACCACAAATCTCCCCAAAACATTCCTGAATATGTCATTTACAAAATCTTGGAAAACAGTGGGTGCATTACACAGACCAAAGGTCATTACCACATATTCGTGACTGTCCTGAGTGTTGAAGGCTGTCTTCCACTCGTCCCCTTGACATATTCTAATCAAATTATAAGCACCTCGAAAATCCAGTTTGGAGAATATTCTAGCCCCTGATACCTGAGCGAATAGGTCATCGATCAAAGGCTTTGGGTATCTATTTTTTACCGTAATTCTGTTTACCCCCCTGTAATCAATAAATGGGCGTAATCCACCATCTTTTTTTTCTACAAAGAAAAAGCAGGTGCCGGCTGGTGATGTGGACTGTCTAATAAACCCCTTTTCAAGATTTTCCTTAATGTACTCTTTCATTGCCAATTTTTCAGGACCTGTGAGATTGTAAAAGATGACCTGGCGGGGGCATAGTCCTAGGTAATAGGTCAATGGGACAATCATAAGGTCTATGCAGAGGTAATTTGTCTGCGGATTGGGGAGAAAATACATCAGAAAAATCTAAATAAGGTTGCGGTAGAGCAATCTGTTTAACCTCTAGACTAAGAAGAAGGACACCCCTTAAACAAATGTCTTGACAACGACGTGACCAGCTGGTAAGTTGTCCTGTACACCAATCTATGTGAGGGTTGTGATACTGCAACCAAGGTAGTCCTAATACAATAGGACTGGACGGCATTCTGAGCATATACAACTGAATTTTTCGAACTTGTACTGATATTTCAGGTGTAATAGAATTTTTTTTTTAGTCTGCAACGGAGTATCGTCAATAGCTGTGACATAAAGCTTGCTCTGCAGAGGAATGGCAGGAATACCCAGATTGGCTGCCAAAGTGGTATCAATAAAGTTACCTGCCGCACCGGAATCAATAAAGGCTTCTGATTGGAATGACTCATCATTCCAATGTATAGTCACTGGCAATAAAATCTTTTTTTATTTTGAGGGGAAAAACCGCCTCGCCCAAGTGAAGTTCCCCAACTTCACCTAGGCTCTGGAGTTTTCCGGAGCCTTCTTTGCAGAGCAAGTTTGAGAAAAATGACTCTTCTTACCACAATACATACAGCGTCCCTCCTGCCTTCTCCTAAGCTTCTCTGCAGGTGACAATCTGGAGAAGCCCAGTTGCATGGGTTCTTCACCTGACCTGAGGTTCCCTGAGATGGAATAGACTTTTCCCTGACATCGGTGTCTAATCCGTCTGTCAACCTTGATGGCCAGAGAAATAGAATCCTCTAGATTCCTAGGCTCAGGAAGGCTCACTAATACATCATTTACATAATCGGCTAGGCTGAAGAGAAATTGGTCTAAGAGCGCTGCCCCACCCCATTTAACTGATACAGACAATTTCCTAGACTCAGCCGCATACTCCTCAACAGTATGCCTACCCTGACGCAAGTCTCGTAATTTAGGAGTAGCTGTGGCTGAAATATCAGGATCAGCATAAATGGTTGCCATGGCATCAAAAAAACTTTCAACCGAGGATAGGGCTACTGGATGATCTGGATTTAATCCATAGGCCCAGGTTTCTGAGTCACGCTGCAGTAAGGTCTTAATCAGCGTAATCTTCTGGGACTCTGTTCCCGAAGATCTAGACCTGACCTCAAAGTAGGACATACATCTGTTACGGAAATTACTGTCTTCAGAACGTGAACCCGTAAACTTTTCTGGTAACGGCATTTTAGGCTCCATAATTGGTGGCGTAGGAGCCAGTGGAGGAGTTTGCTGATTATTGACATTAGCAGACAAATTTATTTGAGCGAGTGTGTTAGACATCTGGGTCAACTGTGTTTGCTGAGTAGCAACTTGCTAAGTGAGGTGGTTAACAGCACCTGCGAGTGTCAAAATCTGGTTTCGCAACTCCTCCATATTTTTTAATGGGCCTTGATAATATCACGCTGATACATGATAGGGTATAGCTTATTCCTTAGTATAAACAACCATTTACCCCACCCCGAAACCTCTTAACACTACATAATAACACACAGACTACAATGGCAACTTGGATAAATTTAGGCCAAAGCAGCCCGTTTATTTAAAACCAACAATATATATAGTCCAACACAACAATCTCTTAAAAGAACATCTTCCAGAGAGCTGGGGTGAGGGGTCCGGAGTTACCTCTTTTAAATAATAGCTTGTACTGGCATGCAGCCTTGTGACCGGCCCCCACCGCGTTCACCGGTTCGGGGACAGCTGCATGCTCACCTGGTTGATAATCTCTGCTGATCAGTAACCCTCCGGAATTTGCCCCGCGGCAAATCCCCTGTCCAATCGATCCCACCTCCGGAACCCCCTACCCCTCCACCACGAGCTGGCATGACCCCTTATGCCATCGAGGCCCCCAACCTCAATGCTCTCTGGATCCCATCTTCAATTCCTAGGGCCCACAGATCTGTCCCCACCGCATTCAAGTGCACCCCATCCCCCCTTAAATATAGACTGCTGTCCTCCTCTAACTCTCTGTGTCTAATGGCCAGACCCCCATTCCTGATCACAAACTTGGAAACCTCCTTATTGAGCTTAACCCTGGCCTTGTTAATTTTTTGCACCGATCGTGCCAGTCTCCACGAGGTGCGGGCGACCATATCCGACCACACTATTATTGTGGACGGGAAAGACGACCTGATCCTTAAAACATCAAATTTGATGTCTTTAATGATGACCCTAGTAGATCTGGAGGCCAGGTCATTGCCTCCCACGTGTAGCACAAGTATATCGGGAGCTCTATCAAGCCGAGAGAACCGGTGCAGTTCAGGTAGGACCCTTGACCAGAGCATCCCCGGGAAACCCAGCCACCTGATACAGACCTGGTCGCGCGGAAAGCCGAGCTGCCGACCTTCCGGCCTCACGTCGGCCCGTTTGGCCCCCCATTTCACATAGGAATGCCCAAATATCCAGACCAGGATCTGTGCACCTGAAAAGAACAAAATATACTACAGAAAACTAAACCATAAACTAAAAATCACAGCCTACACTAAATGAGGGCGAACATAGGACCTGAACCGATCTGACTCCCATCTCCCAATCCTCTGAATGACTTCCTCACTCATACCCCACCGGGACGCTTCAGTAGCCGCCCCAATCCTAAACGAGTGGGAGGCAAATTCTGCCGGGCAGGTGCCAACGTGCGTAAGGCACTTACGAAATATGGCGGTAAATTGAAATCTGGTAAGCGGGACGCCGTCCGCGTGTGAAAAGAAGGCAATCGCCCCCGGGGAACGGATGGCCATAAAAGATTCTGACACCAACCGCGGGCAAAGAGGGCCCCCTATACGAAACAGGGAAATCGTCCGGCCCTTACCCGACCGGTCTGTTTTGGAACGCCTGAGAAAAATACAAACCGAATCCTCCTGTAACGAGACGTCCGCTGCCCGGATGCCTCCCACTGTTCGTTTGCTTGGGCTGACCAGCTCACCTACTCTGAAAGCCCCAAAAAAGGCTAATGTAAATACGGCCTTAAATAAACTGGCCTCGTATTCTGACGAGCATACCCTGCCAAGCGCTCCTACTATTAACCCTAATAACTCAAATGTAACAGGGCGCCTGGAGTCCCTTTGCACCCACCCCGCTCTGTAACCCTTCAAAGCCTGCCTGACCCTAAAATCCTTTGTTAAGTCCTGCAGCCCTCGCAATTTAAACAAGAACGCCAGCGCTGCTACCCTTTTATTCATGGCCGACACTGACACCCCTTCCGAGAAACATTTTCCCACAAAATATAACATCAAACAAAGCCTGTCATCGTCTGAACTGCAGTCTCCCACCTGGTACACCAAGGCGTCCCACGTGCGCCATATGGCCGTGTACGCCGCCCATGATGCTTCCGATAAGGACCTGCTGATCAAGTGGGATACTGCCCGAATGGAACTCCCCACATCGCCACTGGACAGGGCACCCCAACTTCCTCCGCCGCTGGGGCCGCCGCCCGGAACCTGTCCCACTGAAATCGAGACAACGCGTCAGCCGTGACATTCTCAACCCCGGGGATATGTACAGCACAAATATGAACGTTTGCACGCAAGCATTCGAACACTAACTGGCGCATCAAACAAATGACTGGGGGAGATGACGCCGAAAATTTATTAATCGCTTCCACCACTCCCATGTTATCGCAGTTAATCTTGATGCGCTTGTTGGCCAGGTGACAGCCCCAAAGCCGCATTGCTACTACAATCGGGAACAATTCCAGCAGGACCAGGTTAGATGTAAACCCCGCTTCCACCCACGATTCGTCCCAAGGGGCAGCACACCACTTACCCGCCAGGAATGCTCCGAAACCGTGTGCACCTGCGGCGTCGGTAAAGAGTTCCACATCGAAATTACTTACCACATCCTGTAACCACAGAGATCTCCCGTTGAAACTGCCCAGAAAAACAGACCATACTTGCAGGTCCGCCCGCAGTTCCGCATTCAACCGAATGCTGTGATGCGGCGCACTCTTCCCTGCTGTTGCCAAGGACAACCGCCTGCAGAATATACGCCCCATGAGCATAATTCTGCAGGCGAAATTCAATTTGCCTAACAAGGATTGTACTTCTCTCAGCGTCATTTTTTTGCACAAGATTGCCGCCGCAATCGTGTTCCTCAAGTCGATCACCTTGTCGTGAGGCAACCGACATTCCATTAATAAGGTGTCAATAGTGATACCTAAAAAATTTAGGGATGTCGTTGGCCCATCTGTTTTGTCCTCTGCGAGAGGGATCCCGAAACGACCGCAGACATGCCGCATAGTGGCCAGGGAATAAGCGCAATCGGGGGAACCCGCCGGCCCTAAAAAGAGAAAGTCATCAAGGTAGTGGATGATCGACTGAACCTCTGACATGTCTCTCACCACCCATTCCAGGAACCCACTGAACTTCTCAAAATATGCGCATGAGATCGAGCACCCCATGGGGAGACATTTATCCACAAAATACTCACCCTTCCAAAAGCATCCGAGCAAGCGGAAGCTTTCCGGGTGAACGGGTAACAACCTAAAAGCTGCCTCAATGTCTGTTTTGGCTAACAAGGACCCAGGACCTAACCGTCTAGCCCACCTAACTGCCACGTCGAATGACGTATAGGCCACGGACACTTCTGTGTCCGGGATCCCATCATTCACCGATGAACCCCGAGGGAATGACAGGTGGTGTATCATGCGAAAAGACCCCGGCTCCTTCTTTGGCACAACTCCCAACGGGGATACCACTAGATCGTCCAGTGGACGTTCCAAAAAGGGGCCCGCTAGGCGGCCTGCCGCCACCTCTTTCTCTATCTTGCGGGTGACTACTTCGGGAAGCTCAATAGCAGATCTCAAGTTCCTAACTGGACTACCGGCTGGCAACTGACAATAACTCGGGATAACGAAACCAACGGAAAAACCCCTACGTAAAAATTCCGCCTCCTCCGATTTCGGATATCTATTTAGGAACGGTTCCATCTCGTGCAGCTTCACTGGCGTCGTCCCTTTTTGAAGCAAAGTCAGAGGACTTTCCTTTCTTTTTAAAACATCTGGCCGCGGCGTGTGATCCCCCGCAGCCTGAACACTCATGCCTGAAACGACACGAATGTCCAAAACGGCAGGACCCTTCATTAAACTGCCAGCAGACCCCTTTTCCTCTCTCGGTCCACGGTCCGGCTGGTGTTGTGCCACTGCTCTGACCGAGAAAGGACTGCGTTCCCCTTGTCGGGATCATGAGGCGCATCCAAGAGTGGATGTCCTGGTGGTCCCATCGTACTGCGGGCCTCACTGCCATACTTTGCCGGAAGAGCTCGTCGTATCGCAGCCATGCATTGCCGCCGTAAGACCTTTGCGCTTCACCGATAGAATCCATATACCCGAACAACGCCGAGCAATTCTCCGGTTGCCTCTCACCAATGACACTTGCCAGAATTGCGAACGCTTGGAACCAATTCTGGAAAGTCCGAGGTATCAGCCGATAATGCCGCTCCTCCTCCCTCTTTTTTTCGTCCGGCTTCCCCTTGTCTAAATTAAACTTCTCTAGTGGTAGTAGTGAGAAAATCTCCACATACTCACCCCTCCATATGCGCTCTTTCACCTCCAACTTCAAATGTGACCCCAACCTCCCCCTAAAACACACATACATTTCCGCATGAGCGGCATCTGCCATCCGTACCAACCCCGGGTCCCCTGCAACCACTGGCCCCCCGGCTGGAACACCCACTGGAGCCACCAAACCTGACTGCCCCGCAAGAAATACCCCTGGTGTGCTGCTAGCCTCGGCGACCGGAGAGGACGCCAAAACCTGCAGTGGGGCAGCTGAAGCATGCGCTGATCCACTAACGGCCGCTACGGCCGGCGCTGTAGCCTGGGGTAAGGGGGACCATACCGCGGTAGGCGAGGAATGAAGCGCAGGCGCTGCAACAGGTGCTAACCCTGAGGGTGTTACTGTTGGCAAGGCTCCCAACGCCCCAGAACCCCCTGCCCCTTGCAACCCCCCAACTGCCCCCCACAACCAACTGGCAATAGCAATAAGGGGATTGGCCTCACCTGGCTGTGCTGGACCGGCGTCCCGTACAGCCGTCTGTCCTGATCCAGCCGTCAGCGAACTCTCCTCTGCGACCACCGACTCATCGTCCGACGGGGACCCATGTTCAGGGCTGGGAGTGGGCTGTCTGGTGCTGGGGCCTGCATCCTGCTGGCTGGATCCTCTGCTGCTCCTGGGCGCACCCTTCTTCCCATGTCTTCCGGAGGGCCCGGCCGGCCCCCCCTTTCGCTTCTTGGATGCGCTCCCAGCCCCCTTGCGATGTGGCTGGGCCGCCGCCGCACCTGGGGAGGTGGCGGCGCCCGTTGCCTGTGGATCTGAGCGCTGGGCCTGCTTGGCCCGCTGCGCAGAGCGGGTGCCAAGGGCCGCGGAGGATCCGAAAGGTGGCGCCGGCGGTGCGGAGGCCTCAGATGCGGATTGCCCACCGCCGGAGGAGTTCCGCCTTGGATTCGGATTCCTCCCGGCAGCCCCGCTTTCAGCCGCGGATGTGCGCTTAGCGGGGGGTGCCGGAGGGTCCCCACGGGGGCTCCCGCTGCGTCTCTGGGTCGGGCGGTGCTCCGGGCTGAGCCGCTCGGGCGGCCTGGACTTCCTCTTGGCCCCGGCCGGCTGGCCTGAAGTGCTGGGGGCCATGGCTGCTAGTTGGACCTGGACCCAGGTCGGACCCCTGGTCGTCGCCTCCTCTCTGACCCGGGCCAGCAAGTCATCCAATCCCTCCATGTCGTCAAAAGCAAGCGAGGTGAGCTGTGGCAGGCTACAGGCAGCTTTCCCCTACACTTGCTAAGAGGCCAGACTCCGCCCCCCTCTTTTATAGACTAACCCCCACCCCTCTATGTCAGTCCCACAGCCCGGGAACCTGAGCTCCTCCCCGCCTAACTATTAACCCCTTACTATCCGGTCAGCTGCCCTATCATGTGGGGGCCCTGCACATTACTCTGCGCTACAGTTCCTGGCCCCATTCTTGATGAGGTAACGTACAAGTGTATACACAAACAGTAGTATGTAAAGCATAGTCAGGATCAGGCCGTAGTAGTACACAAAGTCAGAGGTATCAAGGTACAGAGTAGAAAGGCAATATCATAGTCAATAAACAAGCAGGGTCATACACATAAGTCAGATGTCAGTTGTATTGTAAGGATCAGGCAATAACGAAGTCAGGGACAGGCCGAGTCTGTATCAGATGCAGTGGTACAGAAGGACAAGACAAGAGCGAGGTCAAGAGGCAGGCAAGAGGTCGGTACACAGATAAATATACAATAAGATGTTACTTCAAAATATTATGATAATATATCATATAAATTACAAAAAGCAAGACTGACTAACTAGAGTACATATATATTGTGCATCTACACAATATATTAATGTAGCTCTCGAAACTCACTGACTAGGCCAAGAAGCAGCGAACTGATTAGTATCAAGGCCAACGAGCAAGTGAATACCTAGGAGGCAGAGCACAAGCCCAGCCCCAAGAAATGACAGCACCTCCTGCAAAAAGGTGTCAGCTGATGACATTACCGCTGACATCCCATCAGACGCGCCTCCTCAACCTATAAAGACAGCTCTGAGCTGCGCACATCCTGCAAGAACCAACATGCCGACCCACATCTATAGGGGAGTCGGGGAGGTCATCATTTGGATTCAAGTCCACAGGGGAGCCGGGGATGCCTTTGATCAAAAAGGAAGAGGAAGCTTCCTCCAGCTGCTCCAAACTATCAGAGTAGCTCGTAGAGACCATACCAGGTAAGTTTGTTACCTTTGCCTAACCACCCCCCGCATCACCCAGTCCCATGCACGCCTCCAGGACTTCTCAAGAGCTGCTCCAACACTATGGAACTCCCTACCTCCACCCATTAGGGCAGCCCCCTCCTTCAACATCTTCAAGAAAGCCCTCAAAAAACTCACCTTTTCACTCTGGCCTACTACCCCTCACAAGTGCTCTAAACCCACAGCTGAACTCTGGTCCCCTACCTTTCGTGTCCTTACCTCTCCCTCTAGATTGTAAGCCTTTGGGCAGGGTCCTCCTCCTTTTGTGTCCTACCTGATCATGCACCTCCATTACTGTAAACCCATGCTATGCATCTGAGTAAACCTAACTTGCCTAATCTCCATGCTCCCCTCCAGTGACTAAGCATTACCTTGTACTCATACTCTGGTCTTTCTTGTATTTATGCAAGTACACTATAGAACCGCACCACCACTCGGCACACAGTTTTACACTTTATGAGGGACAGGGGGCTAGCTCTGCATCTGTACAATTGTGGTAGTCATCACCCCAAACTTTGCCTGTGTATGGCCCACTTAGACAGGCTAAGAGACGTGCAACTGGGATACAATAAGCAAGAAAACACTTTTGCAAAAATATTCTAACAACAAGGCAAGCCGGGCACTGTCACTTCAATTGCTTTTAATCCTCTTCATGCCCAAAAAGTTACACAGACAACTTGTCATATGGCGATACATCAAACCTGTTTGTGCAGTGATGCAGGGGTGTACAGAGTGCGGGTGACCAGGATATGAAAGGACGGCACTACAGCCGTTTCATGCCGGACTGGCGCTTGCTCACGTGCGTGACACATGTATTGTCATTTTGCTGTATGTCACCCCTAAATATTGTCTGTAACCTAAACTAATGTCCAGCGCTGCGTAATATGTTGGCGCTTTATAAATCCAATAAATAAATAAAATAATGTATATAATTTAGCATATATCCTCGACTATAGGGACTGGATTGGCAGGGACTATAGGCAGGGACTGGATTGTGAGCCCCTCTGAGGGACAGTTAGTGAAAAGACAATATACTCTGTACAGTGCTGCATAATATGTTGGCGCTATATAAATACTTAAATAAATACTATAAGTCAAGAAATTAAGATATAACTTGCTAAATAAAATTATAAGGGCTGATTTTGATGCGAATAAAGCCTCGTCCACACGAGGAAATCCGGTGGCTCAATTAGCCGCCGGAACGCCTCTTCCGCATCCCCGCGCGTCCCCGTGCTCGCCCGCGCGTGCGTTGGATTCTATCCCCCGCTCGTCCCAGCCGGCACCGCTCATCTTCCGCTCGATTCCCTGCCATTGTCCCCTCGTGGGGAACGAGCAGGGAATCGGCGGTGGCAAGATCCGACCTGTCGGATCTTATCAATCGAGCTGCATCAGCAGCTCGATTGATAATACACATCAGAGCGTCATCTACGCGTGTAGATGAGGCTTTAGACTCAAATTCCCCATCTTATTGACCTGATCTTGGATTAGCGCACTGGCCAGCATGCTTTAAGAATAAGATCCCACCTCCTACCCTTGAACCCACCCCAATGGGCCCGCCTCTCTTTATCCCCCTGCCATGTGAGCAATTAATGCAGAGCGCTGCAGCAGAAGCCACACAGTAAGTTCAGCCCTGGGCACCGTGTCCTCATCTCCATTCACTCATGCCAGTCAGCGTAGATAAGCGCCCCTCAGGAGCAGGAGGGAAGCTGATCTACGCTGACTGGTGTAAGTGAGATGAAGAGAATGTTCTCGATAGGGAAACCAATTGAGATTGCCTTTCTGATTGACCAGTTCTTTAAGGAACGATCAACAATGCGCTCATTCATGAAAAAATGGGCACTACAGCTTCTCTGTTTTCATACAATAAGACCTGAAAAATGTGATTGACATTCTGATTGTTCACTAAATATTTTACCATTAATGGGCATGTTTAAGGTAACCATCGAAGATACAATCTCAATTGAACAATCTTTGCATATTTATGTAATTTGAGGAACTACCTAAAATATCCACTCAAAAGTATATTCACTTCATTGACGCCACTAGATTGAACAATCAAGATGATATCATGGATGGGCACCTTTACAGGAAAAGTAATTAGATTGCTGCAGGAATTCTGAGTTCAGTCAGTCCTGCTGGAGAAGCAGCATTGGGTGCATGTGGACTTGCTGAAGACGGGAGACCTCATAATCCATTACTGACTTAGGATTGCATTGTGGACAGCCAAGTGGAGAGATCCTCCTCACTTTCATGCATAGTGAGTGCATTGCTGTGTATTCATCTGTGGAAGCAAAGTGTGATATTTGATTGAGCATGGATTCTGAGGAAAGTTACTGTCGGTTTAACTACCCAGTCTCTCAAGGAATGCATCTGAAAGCAGGCTGAAGTATGGCCATAAGTCCACTTTAAGCTGAACCCAAAGTAGCAACCTACCTACTGTATCTGTAATTAGCATTTACAATTCACCTTTCAACCATGTGTTTAAGATATGACTGGCTGGTATGGCATACTGCACTTTACACATCACAGTTGTTTTTCAATGCCCTACTATAGAAGACAATATGAACACTTTTCTTTACCTGAGTAAGAGTGATTCCTGCAGTTTTGATTTATGGTGTTCTATGAGCTGGCTTTGGAGCTCCCAGTACTGCCACAAAGTCACTAATGAACGTTGGCAGATAGGAAAGAGGGATATAGAATAATTTGGCATCCCATCCAGCAGAGTATCTTGTCCAGGGGTAACAAGCAGTCAGTGCATGCTCCATACAGTCTGTCACGGTGGAGATCTTGGAGGACCATAATAAACTCTGATTATCCAGTAACCACATAACTAAAAATAGACACAACATAACATTTACAAACATCCTAGTGGTAACACATTTTACATGAAAATCACGAACGTGAGCTGTGTGAATCAGACTTTTTCATTTTCTGCCAATCACACACATATAACACTAGCTCTGTGCATACCTTGTATATTGGCAAACTGAGCTTTAATTTGGTTAGTATTGGTCATATTCCTGGTGGCCTGGTATCAGTGCTTTGCTTATAAATAGGTTGCCTTCTTTTTAACTAATATGAACTTTTTTCAGAGACACCAAAGTGAAATACAATTGTTTAATGCAGCTGAAAAATAGAGGCAGTAAAGGCAAACCTACATCCTCTTGAGGAAGAAGACTCAATGGTGAGGTTAAGAACTGTAATATTATTGATCCAAATGAACAAAACTTTCAGAGTGTAATGATCTGCTCTGCTGTCTGCACAGGCAGACAGCTTTTTGACCAGTTTTTAGGTCTGAGTGCTGCAGGTCCCTGGAAAAAGAGACCTGTCTTCACTCTGCAAGTTGCAGAGTTGCTGTTCTGGTGAGGAATTTGCATCCACTTGTCATGCAAATTGCTTAGCTGCTTCCTTTGATGGCTTGCAGTATAAATACCATTTTCTCCCAGAATTCCCTGCTGGTCATGAAGGTTTGTTCCTGCTAACTTGCCTGGAGTCTCAGCCCCCTTCTCATTTTAGGCTATTATTGCTAGCTTAGAGTAGTTCCCTTTGGGAGTGCTCCTTGCATTCCTATTTAGTGCAGTCAGGTTTGTGTTATATTTGTACTGACTATTCTGTCTTGTCTTGTCCTTGCGATTGCACTGTCACCAGCGGTTGGCGGTAGTGAATCATTTTGTCTTTCCGTTGCGATTATTCTGTCGCCAGTGGCGGCTGACAGAAAATCGCTCTGTCTGTTTGGATCGCACTCGCCCTAGCGTTAAAGGCGGTGGATCACTCTGTATTCTGTCTTGGAGTTTACCCTCAGCTGCGGTTGCTGCTGGTTACTCACCCTGCTCTTGGCATTCCACTAACAAGCGCTCCCTTCAGTTAAAGGCACCTCTAGCTACTTAATATAGAGGTTCTTCTAGCTACCTAATACTTGGGGGCACCTCTAGCTACTTAATATTGAGGGTACTTCTGGCTAACTAATACAAAGGGGCACCTGTAGCTACCTGTGGCAAGGGAAGTAAGGGAGAAGTGACATGGACAGCCAGCACACATGTGGTGCAGTTTGGCGGGGGTTTGTAGGTTCATGGAGGCACGGCCAGTTCTAGACTTTTTGCTGCCTGAGGCAAACTTGTGAGGATGCGTCCCCCCTCCCCGATTTGTAATGATCACACAGCACCCAACAATTTGCACTGCACATTATAGCTGCGGTGCAACCCCACAAAAAATAAACATCCTCAGTATAGGTACGTAGGTAGGTATCCAGCTATAGGTGTCCCATGTATAGGAAGCCAGGTGTAGGTGCCCCCAGTATAGGCCAGCCACACATATGTGACCCTAGTATAGGTAGCCAGGCATAAGTGCCCCCAGTATCGGTTAGCCAGGTATAGTTGCCCCAGTATAGGTGTCATCAATATAGGTAGCCAGCTATAGGTGTCATCGCAATAGGTAGCCAGCTATAAGTGCCTCCGATATACGTAGCCTGCTATAGGTGCTCCCAATATAGGTAGCCTGGAAGGGGGAGCTTGCTAGCACACAGTTGTGGAGAGGGGGGCCCAACCCCCCCCTCACCTGGGGTCCCCCCTCCAGAATTTAGCATAGTGGGCGGACAACGACTCACCTCTTCCTGGCGTCGGAGCTCTGTGTGTCACGCGTCTACTGTCTCCAATGCCAATCACTGTACTTCTGCTAATCAGAGAGTACAGTGAGCGGCATTGCAGACAGAAGACCAGTGACACGCAAAGCTCTGGCGCCGGAACCAGGAAGAGGTGAGTCATTGCCTGCTTGCCCACTGCTGCAGTGCTAAATTCTGGAGGGGAGGGGGGGGGGGGGGGAGTTGGACCCCTCTCTCTGCTTCTGAGTGCCCGCAAGCTCCCCCTTTCTGCGCTGCTACCCCCTCCAAGTACTAGAGGACCCACTAGGGATTTTCCCGTCTCTCCGGCGGCCCAGTCCGAGCCTGGCAGCCAGGAGGGAGGGGGGCAGAATGCTGCCTGATGTCAGGATGCCATCTGAGGAAGTGGCATCACCTGTCATAATGGACGGCCCAGGGCTACATATAGGGCGAAGTCTAAGGTGCCAGGACATCTGTGCCCATAGGCCCCTATATTGTACTGAGTATAGATAATCTATTTACTCAAAACAAAGAATGTAGCTAAACCGACAATAATTAAACAGATTATTAAATGTTCAAATGTTAGCTCTGAAATATCCAGGTAAAGATGTTAATACTGCATTGCATGTTGATAATTAGTGTAACTGAACATAACTCTCCCCCTATTGACCCCCCCCCCCCCAAAAAAAGAAAAAATAATAATCACTTTAGAATTTATCATCAATTTAGCGGTTGTCTAGAGTAAATTAATTATCTGTTCATAAAATTGCCTGGGTATTTCTGTTTGGTTGAAAGAGTGATGAAAGACCTTTGGAAAAATAAAAAGGATGTCCAGTTACAAGTATCCTTTTCACCTTGGATATATTATGAGCTGGTTAAATGAGTACCTTCATAGTGTTGTGGGCCAGACCACCAGCTTGTGGAGAGTGCATAAGTTGGCTGTCCAGGCTCACAAGGACTACCTAACAGTGGTCACATGGGTGCAGTAGAATGATTGCCAAAGATGACTTTACCATAGTTACTTACACACAACCTAGTTCTGCTTTAAGACAGTTGAACACCTGAGAATTGTCAGTAGGTTGTTTTGAACCTACTTCCCCCACTACCATGAAGGTAAACCAGAACTCATTGGAGTGTGTAAGGGGCTACAATGGACCAAAAAGCCCCCTTACTAAAATGCTATGAAAACTAAAGTTTGCTTTCTTAAAACAGAAAGTATTCACAATAATTCAGGTAGGAGTGAGCTCCGAGATGTCTCCCAGTGCATCACTGCTGAAATATGCAAATTATCCATTGTTGTCCCTGTGAGCTAACCACACCTCCAGATCCACTAAAATGCAATGAGGGGTCAGCTTTTTAATATTACAGTTAGAAATAATAGGACCCAGTTTCAAAAATAATTTTGGCCTCATCCAAAATATATATGAAAATCTAATAAGCTACAAAATCCTAAATTACATCCAAATCATTAATTTTTTTTAACCACTTTGCACCTAGGCATTAGTCCAGGGTGTTGGATCCTGGTACTGCCTGATTAATGAGCAGAGACATGTGCTAGCATGTGCAGTGTGCTTATCTACAACCATTGACTTATATTCACGTCCTTCTGGCAAATCAGGCACCAGAAATGACATGAATATACTGTGCAGACAGCACAGAGTGGTCAACATTGATATTGCCTAGAGACACCGGTTCCTCAGTTTGTTGGTCATTTCTCGATGGGTTACTGTAGTTTTCTTGTCAGACTGTATGTGTATATATATATATATATATATATATATATATATATATATATATATATATATATATATATATATATATATATATATATATATATATATACACACACACACACACACACACACACACGTATGCACAGTGTGTACATCGGTATATTGTTCATATATTGTAAATCTCACTATTCGTAAGGTACTGTTCTCCGTAGCTGTTCTTAGTCTCAGCAGGTAAAGACGCCCATGTTTCTTTCATAAACTTCTTTGATGCAGGCTCATTGGCAAGGCTAGTAGCAAAACCTCCAGGTTCAATTATAGAAACTTTGATACCAAAATCTAATAGTTCTCGCCTAGAAATAAACAAAAAACAAATAAAACATACCCACAAAGAATAAATATCATGCACTACCACTAACAGGTTTTAAAATCTGCATAATATCCTGAATATGAATTTGGAAATATTCTGTACTAAAGATTATAGAGAAACACTAAAATGTTGTATAGTGCACTTAAAGGGACACTGTAGGGGGTCGGGGGGAAATGAGTTGAAGCTACCCAGGGCTTCTAAAGGCCCCCCTTAGGCATCCTGTGCCTGTGCAGCCACTCACCGATGCTCCGGCCCCGCCTCCGGTTCACTTCTGGAATTTCAGACTTTAAAGTCTGAAAACACCTGCACCTGCGTTGCCATGTCCTCGCTTCCCGATGTCACCAGGAGCGTACGGTGCAGTCACAGACCATACTGGGGCTGCGCAGTACGCTCCTGGTGACATCAGCGGGAGTGAGGATACGGCAATGCAGGCGCAGTGGTTTTCAGACTTTAAAGTCTGAAATTCCAGAAGTGAACCAGAGGCGGGGCCGGGGCATTGGGGAGTGGCTGCGCGGCCACAGAATGTCTTGGGGGACCATTAGAAGCCCTGGGTAACTTCAACTCATTTTCCCCTGACCCCCCTACAGTGTCCCTTTAAAGAAGGGAAGCCTCTTTAAAAATCATTTTTTACCTTTTATTTAGTTTAAGGATCATTGCCAGACCTAAAACGCCACATTCCGAACGAGGGTTTTATCACCCTCAAATCCTAGGGCAAAAATCCACAACTTTCTTGGCCGTGAATTTTGCTGCCCAGGGAGGCAGAGCTTTCAGCTGCAGCTCTGCCTCCATTCGCGCCAATCCACCGCGGATCTCCGCCCCTCTCAGTGAAAGAAGACAGAGGGGCGGGTAGAGGCGGCGATCAGCGGGGATTTATGCAAGGAGAGGCAGAGCTACTGCAGAAAGCTCTGCCTCTACCAGGAAATGTTCCCCAGTTTTTGCCCATGGGGATTTGGGGGTGATAAAACCCTAATTCAGCCGCAGGAATGCAGCGTTTTAGGTTTGGCAATGATCCTTAACATAAATAAGAGGTAAAAACTGATTTTTAAAACGGCTTCAAACTCCCTTTAAAAGAAACCTAAAAAGCTTCCTGCTGAAAACACTGCAAAGTGCATTATAACTTTTGTGAAAAGGTAATTTGTAAATTAACATGTGCCCAAAAAGCAGGAAAAGCATTTGCTCTAAATAAAATGGTTAATAAGTAATATGAGTAATCTGAGTCTGATGAAAATGATCAATAAAATACAGTTGAAACTCGAAAAATTAGAATATATAGCAAAAATCCATTTATTTCAGTAATTCGACTGAAAAGGTGAAACTAATATATGAAATTGGAACCCTTTTGCAAGAGTTTTGGATGAATTAGCGGATTAGAGTCTGACAGTTTGAGCCTAGAATATTGAACATTTTCACAATACTCTAATGGTCTAAGATTGGGGATTTCATAAGCTGTAAGCCATAATCATCAAAATTATAACAAAAAGGTTTAAAATCATCTAATGAGTCTATTTCATATATTAATTTCACCTTTTAAGTTGAATTACAGAAATAAATGAACTTTTGCACGATATTCTATTTTTGAGTCTCACCTGTAAATAATATTTTGGGGAAAGCAATGTGGGCCACATCTGAAACCATATCAAAATTGCATGCAAAATGATATGGAGATGGGACATAACACAACACATGGGGAGAACCTAATCAAAATAATACAATGGTCAGAACATGCATGTGATAAATTTGCATATGTGTTACATCATTTTGCTTGCAATTTCAGTTGTGTAAAATAAATTTGCATTGGGCCAGTACTGCACGTCATAACCCCCACATTTGAAGCAGCTTATCTCAGCGCTGAGAGCCCCATAGCAGCAATGTAATGCTGAGCAGGGCGCATAGCAGTAATTTGGGGCTCCGGCGGTTGCCAGAGCCCGAATTACACTCGGAAGGGGAATAGTATTTAACACCGCCGGGGAGTTTTGCAGCAGCGGAGAGAGCAGTCATTCGGCTCGCCCAGCGCATTTACAATATGTACTCCCCACATTGCCTCTTGTTGATCACTAATAATGTCTGTATGTATTGATAGCTCCCTTATTTAAATATTTTATTGAAAGAAAACCTGATCTGAAAATGAAAAGTCAAAATAAACATACACAAGTTATACTTACCTCCCATGTAGCCTACTCCTCAATCCCTTCCTCCTCTCCTGCGTCATGTTTGTCCACTGTGATCACTATAATTCTCTGTCCTCCATTTTGAATATGGCCATTACCCCATAACAGTTTTCTGGTCAACACACTGTTAAAATTGTAACATCGCCCCTTTGAGCCATAGGGAAACATGGACATTTCCTGGCACATCCGTCATCCTCTCAGCTATAACTGACAGCAACTGATATATTTCAGTTCTGACAAAATGTTGTCAGAACTGGAAGGGATCGTTGTCAGAAGAAAATGGTGAGATTCTGAAAGGAACTGATGGCAAGGGGACTAAGTAATGTTCATTTGAAGTTACCTCATGTGTAGCGCGCTGCGGCAAAAAGTGGGGAGGACTGAGGAGCGTGCAGCAACGAAGACTGGGGGGGTGTTTGGCGGAAAATGGGCGTGGTCATGACATTGTATGGGCGGAGCTAACGCAATGATGTAACAGCGAGGCATAAGACAAACGAGACTTTGCATCATGGGTGTGCAGAAACTGTGTGATGCTAATAATATACCGTAACCACAAAGCAGCAAACATAGCCATCTATGACCATTAAATAATAAATGCAGTAACAGTTACCCCGGACACCAAAAAATAAACGCAATGGGCAACATGTCAGCAGAAAATAAATGCAATGCGGGCAACATGTCAGTATAAAATAAATGCAATGCGGGCAAACATTTCACCAGAAAATAAATGCAATGCGGGCAAACATGTCAGTACAAAATAAACGCAATGCGGGCAAACATTTCACCAGAAAATAAATGCAATGCGGGCAAACATGTCAGTACAAAATAAAACGCAATGCGGCCAACATGTCAGTACAAAAAAACGCAATGCGGGCAAACATGTCAGTACAAAAGAAACGCAATGCCGGCAAACATTTCACCAGAAAATAAATGCAATGCGGGCAAACATGTCAGTACAAAATAACCGCAATGCGGGCAAACATTTCACCAGAAAATTAACGCAATGCGGGCAAACATTTCACCAGAAAATTAACGCAATGCGGGCAAACATGTCAGTACAAAATAAACGCAATGCGGGCAAACATGTCAGTACAAAATAAACGCAATACGGCCAACATGTCAGTACAAAATAAACGCAATGCGGGCAAACATTTCACCAGAAAATTAACGCAATGCAGGCAAACATTTCACCAGAAAAGAAACGCAATGTGGGCAAACATTTCACCTGGAAAAAAACAAACGCAATGCGGGCAAACATTTCACCTGGAAAAGAAAGCATTTACTCACCTGGCAGAAGTCTCCGGCCTCTGGCGCGCTGCTCCCGGGACCATCTTGCTGCTGATCTTCTCTCCCGTGCTGATAGGGCTACGGCAAGATGGCGCCCGAAGCCCTGTACTGGAGACACAAATAATCTCCAGTACAGGGCCCTGGCAGCCATCTTGCCGTAGCCCTGCTCGCCTGCCGGTGTCGGAACACCGGAAGACAGTTAGGCTGGAGCGGGGCTGCGGGCAATGAACTGGCACGGCGTCTATAGACGCCGCTGCCAGTTCATGAGTATAGAGTGGCCAGAGTCGCGAGGCCGGGACGTCCCGCTGCTGAAAGCGGGACGTTTTCCGGGACCTCCTGCTGCCTGGGACAGCGGACCCCGAATCCGGGACGCGTCCCGGGCAATCCGGGACGTCTGGTCACTCTAACTAAAACCCGCTAGCAGTTCCACAAAATGCTAGCAGATTTTTAAACGCTTTTTTTATTTTTCTGAGGCGTTTTGCTAGCGTTTTGCGGATTGCTGCTGCGGATTTCAGTGTAGTACATTTCATATATTGTTACAGTAAAGCTGTTACTGAACAGCTTCTGTAACAAAACCGCCTGGCAAACAGCTCTGATCTGCCGTCTTTCAGAGCAGTTTGCGTTTTTCCTATACTTAACATTGAGGCAGAAACGCCTCGGCAATCCAAAAAATGCCTCACCCGGGAGTATGCGTTTCAGCAAAACGCCTCCCGCTCTGGTGTGAACCACCCCATTGAAATACATTAACCAAGCGCATCCGCAGCCGCAAGCGGCTGTGAAAACGCCAATAATCCCACTCGGTGTGCACCAGCCCTCAGTAAGAACTCTGGTTAACATGGATCGATGACGGGGTATGGCTATTTTCTAGCTAAACTCCAGATTGGCTGTGGCGCATGTATAGCTGAGTAGCGGTATCTGCAATATAATAATGGCAGTATTTGTATAGCGCCTTTCTCCTGTCGGACTCAAAGCGCTTGCGAGGCAGCCACTAGAGCGCACTCAGTAGGCAGTAGCAGTGTTAGGGAGTCTTGCCCAATGAACTCCTTACTGAATTACTGGCTTACTGAACAGGCAGAGCCGAGATTCGAACCCAGATCTCCCATGTCAGAGGCAGAGCCCTTAACCACTACACCATCCAGCCAATATGTGTGGTCGAGTATGGTTACTGCTTTTGGCTGTGGCACTCGGCTGCACAGGTTAGTGTTAGCTGTAGGTGGGATGTTAGTGTTAAGTATAAGTAATGGAAGCTGATAGTAGAATATTGGTAATACTGTATCATCAATGTTATTCTAACGATTGGCCCATGTAGGACCATTTATTCAACAGGTAAATAATAATATACACAAAGATATGAGGTAGAGGAAGAGGAGGGGTATGGCCTGATTGAGTATAAATCAGTCTTATTTGAAAAATATACAAAAAACTTTAACACTTACAAATTATCATAATATTAAAATATGAGGAATAAAATTCCACCACGGTAAACCAAAAACCCCGCATATCCCAGACCCATCCCTTTCCAGTCACCAGAATCCCACAATCCCAGCTACTGAATAACACTATGGATGAAATCATGTGCACATGAATACGTATTGTGGCTGCGCAGCCTCTAATCAGAAAGACTAGATAGTGGGGCCGATGGCTCCGTCTCAAATATTCAAAAAATCTTGACTTAAAGTTAATGATCCTCTTAGGATAGATAGTGTGACCCTCAGGTCATCAAAAAAGGGAATCTTATTGGATGTACAGAAGTTCCACTTTGATAGCTGCCCGTAGCATGCTCCACAATATCAAATCATAGATTTCTCCATACCACATATAATTAAACCTCCCGCATAGTCCATGCATGTAATTCAGCTAGCTTGTCATATCTCCATTAGCTCAGAGAAGCCATCTTATGATCACAGCAACAATATAGCGTAGTGAGGCCTGCAGCAGCAGTCAGCAAGCACAGTCTGTGTCTAGTCGTGCAGAGTAGCAAAGCACATAAACCAGCAGGTACATATAGTTGACTGAAGCAATGCGACTTGTGTGGTCAAACAAGATTTGCTTAGCAAAGAAAGATTTGCTGAATGAGGTAGGCAGATTATACGCCCAGTGGGCTCTTACTGTGTCATCATGTTTGGCAGTATGTAACTGGAGGCAGCCAGAGAGGAACTTCATGCAGGTCCGATGGAGCAGGAGGAAGCAGTGGTGTAAGGATGGGGAGCCAGAAGCCTGTGTCAGGCGGTATGGGAGAGCGGAGGTGGTCCCGCAATGGCGGAGAACGGCATCCTCGATCGATTTCGCCGGCGCTGCCGGCTTCTTCAGGAGGCGTGTCCTTTCGGAGGTGACCACGTGGCTATGTGCAGGCCGCCGTCCAATCCAGCCGCAACAAACGGCCCCTCCCGCCCCCTGGCCAGCGCGAGCAGGGCAGGCAGACACGACGGGCGCACCAACCAATAGCGTGCCCAGCGCGTCCGCCAAGCCCCGCCCACCCGCACGCAGGCCCGGAGGAAGGGGCGGGAGACACCAAGGGGCAGCCGGATCAGACGGCGGCAGCACAGAGAGCCACAAGCGTCCCACATCCAAAGCCAATCAACATTATAAGGATCAACATCAAATACCTTGTATAATACCAATATTCAAAGTTGGACAGACCGTCCATACTATACAGAGGTACACCAACACCACTAATTGAAAAATGTTATTTTTTGCTTATGTATTCATATAAACAGCATAAAGTCAAACTCCGCTCAAAATTACTATCAAAGATGGACCCATTCTTTAAAGGGAAGGAGCGCACATATATCCAGAGCGCATCCCCATCCCGGTGGGAACCGTGCCCACTTGGGCATTTCATATATAAAGCTTATAATGTGGTCTATTTAAGAACCACCACAGATATACTGTGTAGATACCCAGATGGACAACCCCCCACATTAAAATGCAACACAGACGCAGGGCGACAAAGAATGAGGCCCAACAGCCACCCCCACGGTAGCCCAAATATTGAGGCGGGAAAAAGGGAGTATAGCTCGTGTCTTCATTCAGACCTGGTGATTTAGTTGCCTCCAGATCAAAGATCCAGCGCGCTTCTCGCTGTAAAAGTAGGCGATCCATATTCCCACCCCTCATGGAGACGTGGATCCTATCCAAACCAACAAAGCGCAAAAACTGAAACCTACCTCTGTGAACGGACTTAAAATGTCTCGCCACGGAAGTAAGATTATTAACATTTGAACTTTTAATACTCGTAATGTGCTGCGAAATTCTTGTACGGAATTCATTTTTGGTCTTGCCCACATAAAAGGCACCACATGGGCAAAGCAATAAATATACCACAATGGTAGTACTGCAATTAACATAATGTGGGAAAGACCATTCTCGACCATCAGGTAAGCGAACCGAGTTGCCCACCTGAATATAATCGGCATACAGAACAACCGCCGCAGGTATATGTGCCAGTAAATTTACAGTGTTTCATGTTGGCTTGGGGATCCACAAAATGACTGTTCACTAGAAAATCTCGCAGAGATGGTGCTCTACGGAATGAGAGGAGGGGAGCTTTAGTTACCATAGTGCTTAATTTGGTGTCATTAGTAAGGATGTGCCAATGCTTCTCCAATATCCTGGAGACCTCTCGATGTTGTGCAGTAAATTTAGTGCAGAACCTGATGGTTTCTGTTCTCTCTCGAGTGGGATATCTATTCGTATTTAATAGAGCAGATCTATCACTAGCATCTGCCCTCTTATAGGCTTTCACTAGAGTTTTATCCCTGTAGCCCCTTTGTCTAAATCTCGATCTCAGCTGTGCGGCCGCACTCTGAAAAGTAGCATCCTCGGAACAATTTCGTCGCATACGTAAATACTGTCCTGTGGGAATTCCTTTGATAGTATGACTTGGGTGGAAACTTTCCGCCCTCAATAACGCATTTGTAGTGGTTTCCTTTCTATATAAACTTGTAGAGATGAGACCATCAGCCGAGACCGAGATTAAGAGATCTAAAAATGGGACCTCAACCGAGCTCATATGCATCGTAAATTTCAGATTCCAAATGTTCTTGTTAATAATTTCAATGAAGCCGAGTAGGTGATCTCTCCCACCCGTCCAGAAAAGCAAGATATCATCGATGTATCTATGCCAGGCTAAAATGTGGCCGAGGTACATCGTTAGGCTCTCATCTGAGAATAACTCTCTCTCCCACGCCCCCAGGTACAGGTTGGCGTACGACGGAGCACAAGTCGTGCCCATCGCAGCCCCCTGCACCTGGAGGTAGTGGGTACCCTCGAATAGAAAAATGTTATTTCTTAAGATAAAGTCCAACAGGGTCAAAAGAAGCATATTATGGGCCGTATTTTGTATGCCCAATTCCCCAAGAAAAATCCTAACCGCCTCGACCCCCAAATCATGCGGTATGCATGAATAGAGAGCCTCCACATCCAGGGTTACTAGCAAGACGCCAGGGGGAAGCTGAAGATTCTCTAAAATTTGTAATAGGTATAATGAGTCACGAACATATGATGGCAGTGCTCGAACATGTGGCTGAAGATGTCTTTCTACATAAACGCTGGCGCGTTCAGTCAAGGACCCCCGACCTGACACGATCGGGCGTCCAGGTGGTTTCTTTAGGTCTTTGTGGACCTTAGGAAGTGAGTAGAAGGTAGGCACAATTGGATTCAGTACCTTTAAAAAGGTCACTGTGTCCAAATCTATTACTGTACGGGATAAAGCGTCGTCAATTATCGCAATTAGTCTCCCCTGACATCGTGCAACCCTGGACGGAGGGACCCTCACATAAAAACTCTGCCGATTCAAAATATCAAGGCACATCTCTCTATACAATTCAACCTTCATAAGCACTAAATAATAATAGCAATACTTTTTTAACCGGTTCCGGACTGCGTTGGTAGAAGGACGTAGATTCCTCCTTACCCGCTGCACCCACCACAATTCACTCGCCCTGCCATCTATAAGACAGCAGAGCTGTGTGAGCAGGTCAGGAGCCACTTTCATTGGCTCCTGACTGCATTATCACTGTGAGCTAATCACACTGGCTTACACTGATAGACAGCGTCAGGCACCAATGAAAGTGGCTGCTGACCAGCTGACAGTGATCTGCCATCATAGAGACAGCAGAGAGAGGGGCCTGTGGAGATGGGGGAGCGTCGTGACCGTCGAGAGCAACGGATATGTGCGGTGATTCGCCGGGAGGTGCTGTTTTCTGGTACCAGTGGTCTCTGGTCCTTAAAGGGCCAGAGACTGCTGGTACACAATGGGCTAAGAAATAATTAAAATCTCGTTTTAGTACTGTGTAAAAAAGAAATAAGAGATAACATGCATGCAGAATGTCAAATTACCTTAGGGAGTCAGAAAATGCTTCCACACCATACTTAGAGACGCAGTAACCACCCGGCAGTAAAGCAATCCGGCCAAGGATACTGGCAACATTAACAATCCGTCCTCGGGCTCTTCTGATAAGGGGCAGCAGTGTGAGAGTCACATCAATCAATCCCAGCAAGTTCACATTTAGAATTTTTAAATAAACCTCCTTCTTCAGCCAACCGTTTGGAGCAGCGGGCACTGCAATACCAGCATTATTCACCAATCCCCAGAGTCCTAAAAATACATTATGGTTTCAGGGTATGAATCAAGTGGTTTTCAGATATATTTAGATTTCTTGGTTATACTACTATTTTTGAAATGTTTGTTGTTTGAGGTGCCTTTTACACCTGTATACTATTTTTTTGCATTGCGTTACCCTTTCTGCACGCAGGTTTATGTAACAGCAATGGGGGACAGTACAATTTCTGTGTTGTGCCGGGTGTATCCGATTCTATGCATATGACCCTGTTGGCGCACTCTACCGCAGGGTCATATGAATGTTTGTTTTTTTGGGCATTGCAGTGCGATGGGAGTGGGCAGAGCACCGCAACGCTCTCCAACCAACTTCAAACATTTCTTCTAGGGTTAGTTCACAGTGCTCAGTTGCGTTGTACAAAAATTCTGCATGCCAACTCACTACACATAAAATTCCATGGCTGGGCCTGTTCACACTATTGCATTGTAACTGATCGCGTTATTCCAACTCGCTGTATGCAGGCTTTGTATTAAAATCTATGTCCGGTCTCTAATGCAGTTCACACACAAGAAAGGGAGAGAGGGGGGGATTCCTATGCATTTTTAAACCAAGCTATAAATTGGTATTCCGAGTTCCCAGTCTGGAGCTCTAATTGCTGGCTGCACTGATGAAAATATGAATGGATGGAATCCATGATCGTCCTCAGCCCCGTTTCTAGGGGCAGGCAAAATGGGTGTACGCCAAGTGTGCAGTGATGGAGGGGGGAGCAGCGGGCACACAAGGACTCAGCCACAGGGAGAGGGGCTGACTCCTCTATCTTCTCGAGCCCCCCTCCTCCCTCCATTGCAAAAGGTTTATGGCAGTGGCGAGAAGCGCCACTACCATAAATCTGTAATCCCCCAGCCTGCCAAAGCTGTCAGTAAAGGAATAGAAGAGCTTGTTCTTGGCAAAAAGGTAGACAATAGCTATGGAAGTCCAAAATGCATAACTTTGGAGACCCTAGACAGAGGAGATCTGGCACTATGGTTAATAAGAGGCTAACAGCTATTCTAAATCACATAGGCAAAACACGTGATTCTAACAAGTGTGCTCTCAGCTTAAAGGAAACCAGAGCTGGAATAAAGGAAACGTTTTATACATAACTGTGGCTTCCGCCAGCCCCATGTGCACGGATCGCTTCCACGCTGCCGTCCTCCGTCTTCTGTATCGGGTCCCATTACTTCCTCCAGTCGCAGTCATTCTGACGCAAGTGAAGTGCGCTATTTACGTATCTCTCCAGCAGCTGCCGGCGAGATACGTAGAGGGCACACTTCTCTTGCGTAGACTGGCTGCAACTGGAGGAAGTAACGGGACCCGGTACAGAAGTCAGAGAAGACTGAGGACGGCAGCGTGGGAGCGATCTGTGCACATGGGGCTGGAGGAAGCCCCAGTAATGTATAAAACGTTTCCTTTATTCCAACTCAGGTGCATTTTAAAGCAAGTCTAAAGCGAAATAAAAAAAAAAAAAAGATACTTACCTAAGGAGAGGGAAGGCTCTGAGTCCTATAGAGCCTTCTTGTTCTCCTCATGGTGTCCTCGTTTCCCCGCAGATTCCTCCATTTGAATCTCCTGCCGCGGGAGACTTCGGCAGTCTTTGGAAGCACTCAAGGCTGCCAAAGTCCCAAAGAACTCACCAGTGCACATAAGAGAGCGCTCGCACAATAAGGAGCAGCCTGTCTTCGGGAGCCCAAATGCTTCCGAAGACTGCCAAAGCCCAGTGGAAGCGGAAGAGAGCAGTCTATGACCGATCAGTTGTAGACAGCTAATGGGAGGAGTCTGTGGGCAAACGTGGAGACCGTGAGGAGACAGGGAAGGCTCTATAGGACCCAGAGCCTTCCCATTCCTTAGGCGAGTATGTTTTTTTAAATTTTTATTTTCGCTTCAGATTCCCTTTACGAAAAGTTGAATGGAGGGAAAGCAAATAAACAATTATACCTTTGTCTCCAACAGTCTTAGACACCCACTCTGCTGCAGAATTCACACTTTGGCTATCAGAAACGTCTAGAATCACTGTCTGAAGTCTACTTGAGGTCTCCTTCTTCAGGTTCTCAGCCCCGGTCTGTGTCAGACAAGCTGCCAGAACCTTCATTCCACGTCTGTCCAGCTGCTTGGCCAGCAGATTCCCAAATCCAGTGTCACATCCAGTGATGAAGACATATTTATCTGTCAGATCCTCCAGTATCTGGCTCTGTCTATACCATCGGTACAGAAGAATTATACCCAAAACAGCTAGCAGAAGGAACATGCTGTAGGCAGAAATTTGCAGTCTAATGCAAGAAAACCTAAAGAGAGAAACAAAACATTTCAAGAAAAATTAAAAAATTAACTCCTGGGTATAGTTTTAAAAACGAACAGAGTAATATAGTGTGTGTGTGTGTGTGTGTGTGTGTGTGTGTGTGTGTGTGTGTGTGTGTGTGTGTGTGTGTGTGTGTGTGTGTGTGTGTGTGTGTGTGTGTGTGTGTGTGTGTGTTTGTGTGTTTGTGTGTTGTGTGGTGTGTGTGTGTGTTATTAAAAATAAAGTTTATTCTATATCAGACTACAACAAAAGCATAGTAGCAGAAGGGTTTTGGCACAGTGAACATTTCTTTCACCAATGCAGTTGTCAATAACCAGTCACTGATGGCATATGTAATCAATACAAGAATACATAAACATCAGACAAAACTGTAATGATCTGTTTAAGTGCGCACCCATTCAGTTATCTGTGTCATGTTCTGGTTATAATTATATGATTTGGTTACCGCTTTCATGTAGCATGAAGGCCAACAGATTGTGTAGGCAAGCTCTCATACTACATGGAAGTAGTAATATTACATAGATGTACCAGGCCTAAAACCTCATACGCACTATCAACTGCCGTTGCCCTGCAGAGATTGGGACACAAACCCTTGGGTGTCAGTTTATGGAAGAGACTGTTCCCTTGTCTGCAGGCTAGTAACATGTTCTGTGACTGTGGAGAACTGTGAACCGGCTATGTGCAGCGCACAATGGAGGGAGTGGAGCGCGTATAAGAACAATGATGTTGGGCTGAGTTCAAGTGAGATGATCCGACATGATCTCTCACCGGAGTATCAGGCTGCTGTGCACAGACTGGATTATCGCCTTATGCGGTCTACTCTTTAGCAGCCACCTTGGCCAAATTTAATCTACCCTTAGTCCTTGTTCACAATGCGTTCTGCTCGCGTGTCTGTCCGTGGTGGGCTTTTTTTCCCACATTTTTTTAAAGCGTTTTACAGCGATTTTCTGCGCGTTAGCTCGCTTTTGTGGGCATTTCTGTAAGAGCTTTTGCAGAGCGCTTCTATCTTTTGATCTGAAAAAAAAAAAAAAAATCAGGAAAAAATAAATACAATGTCATTAAAAAAAAAAAAAAACGCTCATGCAATCGCTTGCCAAACCGATTTTGTGAGCGTTTTTCCTATACCTTCCATTGAGGCAAATCGCCTCAAAAATGGCCCAAGCACCGCTTTTCAAAGCAGATCGCAAACGAACCGCTCTGATATGAACGCTCTCATAGAGAACCATTGCACAAGCGCTTTAAGTGGGAGATTTTGAAAATCGCCCGTGCTTAAAACTTTACAAAAACGCCTATAATGTGAAGAAGGCCTCACCCAGCCTCTAACGCATAGTGAATGTCATTGTATTCTACTACCCCCCTTTACTGCCTATTCCTTCATAAATAAACATAGCATGGTATGGAGTGTGTGCGCTAAATTAATTATGGATGGGAACTGGTGCACACTCACCATTCTAACACGTGCTTAGTACCCCACAGTACTACACCATTTATTCAGGGGACAGTGACAGGCCACCTAGGTATGACCAATGTACAAATGTCATTTCATTTTACGAAAAGGTCACTGTACTTATCTTATCTTCCTTATTTTTTTCTTAATATATTTCTCCTTTTTCTTTACTACAGTACATTCCACTTTCATAACTCTTGTTGGCACCTCTCTTTGTATGGTATCGCGTATGCATGCTAAAATACAATCATTAAACACCCCAGAAAAGAGATCTGGAATTTTGAGATTATGACATGAGGAATGTGCAAATATAACGGAAAATTGTTACTTACCTATCGGTAATTTTCCTTTCCCGATGCTTACATGTCATCACACATGGGTAGATGCCCCGCCCACTCTACCCCACAGGATCTCAATTAGTATAAAAATGCAAAACTACTGCCCCCCCCAGTCTCCGTAAGCCTCGACTTACCGAAGCTCACAGGAAGGGAGGGACCAGTGTGATGACATGAGCATCGGGAAAGGAAAATTACCGATAGGTAAGTAACAATTTTCCGTTTTCCCTATGCTTCCATGTCATCACACATGGGATTTAAATAGGAAATAAGAACGGAGGGACACCATATATAATGCTTAATCAAAGAAAATATTTTAATTAATCATATATTGTGCATCATCCAATACAACTTTCCCAAACATCAAGGTAGACTGTGAAGACAGACCAACTCTATAGTGGCGCATAAAGGTGTTAATTGAAGACCAATTTGCTGCCTGACATACTTTTTCTGCGGGCACCTTATTTAAAGCTGCCCATGATATTGACATACTTCGAGTGGAGTGAGCAGTTAATTGTTGGGGGGGGGGGTCTAACCCCCTCGACTTGTAGGCCGTTTGAATAGTTTTAAACGATCCAAGTGCTATCGTTCTCACAGAGGCCGGTTGACCCTTTCTATAACCTGTGGGAATTACCCATAGTCTCTCAGTTTTCCTTATATCTGATGTTAGTTCCAAATAGCCTTTCAGTGCTTGACCCACGTCCAGGGGGTGAATTTCTTCTCCCTCGTCTCGAGTAAATGTTGGCAAAGTCCGGACTTGATTGAGGTGATATGTGGAAGTAACCTTCGGGATAAACTGCTGAATTGGTCCAAGCAGTACTCTGTCAGGGAAAAAGGTCAGATACGGCTCCATGCACCCTAAGGCCTGTAATTCTGACACCCTCCTTGCCTGGGCTATTGCCACTAGGAAAACAGCCCTCAAGGTTATGTTCCATAGTGAGTTATCTACTATTGGGTAAAAAGGCTGTCTTGTCAAGGCTTCGAGGACTAATGGTAAGTCCCATTTTGGAAAAGTAGTCTTCTTAGGGGGTCTTATCTTTAATACGCCCTTCTGTTTAATGAAAGGATGTATGGCCCACTGGGTACCGGTCAATGCTGATAGAGCAGAAATGTGAACTTTCAGTGTGTGATATCCTAACTGCATAGTTAGACCTCTTTGAAGGAACTCTAGAATGTGATGCGGTTCCGGTCTTGTAGGTTGGAAATGTAGTTCTTGTGATAATTGTAGGAATTTGTTCCAAACTCTCTGGTAGGTGGAGTTTGTAGTAGGTTTTCTGGCACTTAGGATAGTTTTAATTACCTCTTGTGAGCATCCTGCCAGCTCTAGCCTCCTCCCCTCAACCGCCAGGCCATGAGATACAACCTCTTGGGATTCGGATGGAGAATTGTCCCCTGTGATAGAAGATCTCTGTTGCATGGGAGAAGAAGAGGTGACTGTAACCTCATATCCCACAGGAGGGGGAACCATGGCCGGTTTGGCCAGTATGGAATTACTGAACTCACTATCACATCTTCCTTGCAGAGTCTTGATAAGAAACGCTGTATTAACGGTATTGGAGGGAACACATATGCTGTTGTTAAGTTCCACTGTGCC
This sequence comes from Hyperolius riggenbachi, assembly GCF_040937935.1. Lineage (NCBI taxonomy): Eukaryota > Metazoa > Chordata > Amphibia > Anura > Hyperoliidae > Hyperolius > Hyperolius riggenbachi. The sequence goes on along the minus strand of NC_090647.1, from coordinate 139,909,318 downwards.
GTCAATGCATCCACTGCTATGGCTTGTTCGCAATGCATCCTGGAGTAGAAACGCTTGCATTTGGAGTTCACTGGGGTTGCCATGAGGTCCAGCTCGGGTTTTCCCAGCTGACTGCAAATCCATTGGTATAGTTCTGTGGAAAGGCTCCATTCGTTGTTGCTCAACGTGTGTCTGCTCAAATAATCCGCCAGTATGTTCTCCTTCCCCGGTATATATATTGCCGATATGTTCCACAGATGTTCCGTGTACTGGAAAATTATCGCCGTCTCCTGCAGAAGTGATATGCTCCTTGTTCCTCCTTGCCTCCGTATGTATGAGACAGCCGTGCTGTTGTCTATGCGTAGAATTACTGTCTTGTTTCTTATTAGACGAGTAAAACTCAATAGAGCCTGGTATACCGCTCTTATCTCTAGGATGTTGGATTGGGTATGATGATCTGAGTTCTTCCAGAGACCCTGCGCTGTCAGTGTGTCGCAGTGCGCTCCCCAGTCCCGTAGGCTGGCGTCTGTAGTAATGGTGATCGAGTTCGTAACTTCGATCATATGTCCCTTGGAGAGGTTGTCGATCTTCGTCCACCACACGAGACTGTTCTTCATTAAAGTAGTGATTTGTATTACCTGATTCCAATTCTTCTTGTTCCATTGGGTTAGGAATCCACATTGGAATGGTCTCACATGCCAGTGTGCCCATCTTACTACTTGAACAGTTGATGTCATAGAACCCAGTAGACTGACGCATTGTCTTGCCTTCAGTGTGTCCACGGAAGTGATTTGAGCTATCTTCTGTATTAACAGTGTCATTTTCGCTTGAGAAAGACTCACTAAATTCCGATTCGTCTGAAAAAGAGCCCCCAGGAAAATCATTGATTGCGTTGGCTCCAACTGGCTCTTGTCTCTGTTTATTTTCCATCCAAAGTGACTGAGAGAGTCTAGAAGGATCCTTTTTTGAGTAATCAAGGTTTCCTTGTCTGAAGCCAGAAGTAGTAGGTCGTCCAAGTAATGGAATAGACGTAGTCCCCTTGTTCTTAGTAGGGCTACTAGTGAGAGTAAGATCTTGGTGAAAGTCCGTGGTGCCGTGCAGATTCCAAATGGCAAGCATGTGAACTGGTAATGATTCGGACCTATCGCAAATCTTAGAAACTTCTGGAACCTCGAGTGGATGGGGACGTGCAAATAGGCGTCCTCGAGGTCCGCAGAAAGCATACAGTCTGATTGTTTTACTATCTGAATGATTGACTGGAGCGTTTCGATCTTGAACCTTTTGAGCTTTAGGTGTTTGTTCAGGTAACGTAGATCTAGTACCGGCCGCCAGTCTCCTGTTTTTTTGAGTACAAAGAACAGCGGGGAATACACCCCTTTTTTCTTCTGATCTTCTGGTACCGGTATTATAGCTTTCTTGTCTAGCAGTGTTTGTACATAATCCTGTAGAATTTCCACCTTGTCGTTGTTCTTTGGAATCCTTGTGGTCACAAAGTGTGTTCTGGGAGGTTTTTTCATGAAGGTCCAGCGATGTCCCCGGAATATCGTTCTTGTTACCCACGGATTGTCTATTTCCTCCTACTCAATCTGTCCGAACTCCTTCAATCTGCCACCTACTGGACAAATTTGGACGGATTTCCTGTCAAAAAGATTTCTGTTGATTAGGGGTGGAAGTAGCTGTCTTCTGGCGTGTTAATCTCTGGAGATTACTGTGACTGCTTTGCCAGTTTTTCTTGAATTCCCTGCCCGGTCGGTATGATCTGGCAGTACGGAGCCTGGACTGCTGGAGTCTATTGGCTTGAAAATTCGGTCTTCTGGTTTTCCTGTCCTGGGGTAATAGTCCGGACTTTCCCCCTGTTACTCTTTGGATAGCATTATCTAATTCTTTACCAAATAAGTTGTCCCCGTCATATGGTATCTTACACCATTCCTGCCGTAATGACTGATCTGCTGACCACGACTTTAGCCATAAGGCTCTCTTAGTGACAACTGACGAGGCCATAGTTCTAGCTGAGCATCTGATTATATCTACGGCGGCCTCGCCCACGTAATCTGCAGTTAGATTGAAGTCATCTAGTGCTCTTATAATGGCTTCTTTATCAGCGTCAGCCTGAATTGCATCTTCCAAATCTATCGTCCAGGCTCTGATAGCTCTCGCTACTGAGGTTAACGCTACTGCAGGCTTTGTGGCACTCCCCGCTAAGGTATATATTTTCTTTAGTTCAGAGTCCATTTTCTTTTCCATTACGTCCTTAAATGATGCCACATTGTCCCTTGGCAACGTAATGTGTTTCGCCAATCGGGTGACGGAAGCGTCCACTGTCGGTGGATTGTCTAGAGACTTTGAGTTTTTAGGTTTCATGGGATACACTTTTGCAATTCGATTGTTTAAGGGTGGCTTTTTGTCTAGTTTCTCCCACTCTTCTTTAATAATATCCACAATTTCATCCATCATAGGAAATGAGGTAGTCTTCTTCTTAAAGAAAACCTGAACTGAAATTAAAAGTCAAAATAAGCATACACAAGTCATACTTACCTCATGTGTAGTCTACTCCTCAATCTCTTTTTTTCTCTCCTGCGTCCTGTTTGTCCACTGTGATCAATGGAATTCTCCGTCCTCCATTTTGAAAATGGCCATTACACCATAACAGCTTCCTGGTCAGCACACTGTTAAACTGTAACATCGCCCACTTGAGCCATAGGGAAACATGAACACATCAGTTCTCCTCTCAGCTGTAACTGACAGCAACTGATATATAACTGAGACCAACTGATATATTTCAGTTCTGACAAAATGTTGTCAGAACTGGAAGGGATCATTGTCAGAAGAAAATGGTGAGCTTCTGAGAGGAACTGATGGCAAGGTAACTATGTAATGTTCATTTGAACTTACCTCATGTGTTTATTTTAAATAATTTTACTCAGTACAGGTTCTCTTTAAGGGGAGTATAATACTCTTTATGTTTTCTAGAACTGGTAGATGGTTGTTCATCGTCTGAGCTTTCCCATTCAATTGCCTCCCGTATTGCGTGCAGGTAGGGTTGGACTAAGGCGAAGTTGAAACCTCCAGCAATTTCTTCAGAGTCATTAACTGTACTAGCTTGTTCAGTAGGCGGTAATGTCTGAGGAGGGAGTGACGCTACATACTCCTTCATTGATTCCTGTACAGCGTCCTTAATCATCTGTGATACATCCATAGGAGTTTGTGACGACTGTTTAGCCATATCCGCAAAGCAGGACCTGCACACATTCTTATCAGGCATAGTCTCCCTGTTGCAAGCCCAACAGCGTCTATAAGAATGGCTTCTGTGAGGAGATATGCTCCTTTCTCTATACTTCGTAGATGGATCCGTCGTCCTTGTCTTAGATTTTGACCTTGACTTTTTTTTGTGATGTTTTCTAGGACTTAAGAGAGAATCACGGTATTAATTGTGTGCTCTCTATTCTTGCAGGGCTTAAGAACCTACCTTTAGACCCCCCTACCTTAAAGTCCTTTGCTGGTCTGCTGGAGGAACTGGAGGATCCATAGATCCAGCTAAAACAGCTGAAAAAAAAGAAGAAGAAGAGGTAAGTAAAGTATAGGTAATGTCCCCATGTAACTTAGGGCAAGCGACTAGCTTTTACTCACATTGGTCTGTCTCTCTCTCTCTTGCAGAGTATGTCCCAGGCTGCTGCCCCCACTGCCTCTCCGGTTGCTACACACCTCCCTCCATGGCGGCGTCCTGACGCTAAGTCCAGAGCGTACCAGAGAGCGGCCGCCGCCATGAGTTTAAATAAGCTAGCGCTGGAGCCTCCGGGAAGCTGATCCGACCATTTCCGGCCCCAGCATGTGCCCAGTCTGAGCCGAGAAGGTGGAATGCGGAAGAGATGCGCGCGTGGAGCGCACGCCAGCCCGGCAGTACGGAGGTCCGCAGAGCTAAAGAAGCTGACGTCACAGAGGGAACAGACCGGAAGAGACATGCCGGAGCAGACCCTGCCAATCCGCCCAGAGTCTCAAGGGAGAGAAGAAAAAACAGTTGAGAACGGACCTCCAGTATATGAAACACTTTTAGTGTTGTCTAGGGGCCTGAGGCTGAGCAGTAATCCGGGCAGGCCATTAGAGAGTAAAACAGGTTATTTAAACCTTAAGTACATTAGGCTGCGCCCCCTTACCCCCCTGAGAACCAGCAGAGTAGGGGACTCCCCAACTAATGTATAGTTGAATGGGAGAGGAAGAGAAAAAAGAAAACCCGTAAAAACAGTTAGGTAGGGGGGAAAAGTAAAAATATCTAGGCAAATCTTGCCCTACTCACGTCGATCCTGTGTGAGGTGAGGAAGTCGAGAACAAAAAAAAAGGACTGGGGGGGCAGTAGTTTTGCATTTTTATACTAATTGAGATCCTGTGGGGTAGAGTGGGCGGGGCATCTACCCATGTGTGATGACATGGAAGCATAGGGAAAGTTATCTTACAAGAGACGCATGTGAAAAATCCAACACCGCCCAACTGCATGGGGGGGGGGGGTAGTCCTGTGTGCGGCACGCTAGAAAGCGTCCAGCTGGTGGACAGGAGCATCTGACAGGCGGTGAATTCACCGCCTGTCAGATGCTTGTGGAAAAGAGGCCTAATTTTTTATTGCAATTTATACATGGACGGTTTATCTTTTTTTCTCCCGACAGTCTACGTTCACAGTGGGACGTTGCGTTGTAATGTTGCTTTGCAATTTTACAACAAAAAGGTGGTAACGCAGATTAACCTTGCATTACCGTTGCATACAGTAGGTACAGAACAGCATACAGGCAATTAAAAGTATGCTTTCCTGTACCTGGTAACATGTGTGTTTAGAGTTAACGCACTGCAGCAGTGAGTTACCATAACGCTACAACTTACCATGCAACTCTAACGTCGCACTGTGAACGTCGCATACACTCTTCATTGCATTGCGGTAAGCTGCGTTATAAGACTTTATAACGCAGCTCCGCAAAGTCCCACTGTGAACGTAGCCTTAAAGTAATTTGTGGTATGTTACTTGTATGGTAGGATTAGAGTGTGAGCTCCTCTGAAGACAGTCTGTGACATGACTATGTACTATGTAAAGTGCTGCAGAAGATTTCAGTGTGGCACACTATAAATACATAATAATAATAATAATAATAATAATATGGCAGGACAATAGACTGACAATGGTAGGATAAGATTGTGAGCTCCTCTGAGGACAGTCAATGACATGACTATGTACTCTCTAAAGTGCTGCAAGAGATGTCGGTGCTACATAAATACATAATACTGGCTGCCAATTAACAAGAGCATCCAGTTCAAACTCCTAAACCTAACCTACAAAGCTCTCCACAATCTCTCTACCCGGTACATATCCTCACTAATTTCCTCACAAATTTCCAGATACAAACCCAATCGCAATCTCAGTTCTGCACATGATCTTCTGTTGTCCTTCTCTAGAATTACCTCCTCACATTCACGTTTACAAGATTTTGCACGCACTTCACCCCTCCTCTGGAATGCCCTCCCACAACACATCCGTCACTCGCCGACCTTTATTACTTTTAGGCTGGTTTCACACCAGGACATTGCGTTTTAGTGGACGTTAAGGTTGCATAACGTGCCCCTAACGCAACGCCTGGTGCTCTCTGATGTGGACGTCAGAGTGAGTCGCGTTGTGCAGCTCACTCTGGCGTCCGTGATGCCGTGATGCGTACTCTTGGACGCATGCGGCATGACGTGGTCCCGCCCGGCCAATCGCCGCACAGAGCGGCCGCTCCAGGAAGTAAACACTGCACGTCACTGAGTGCAGTGAATATTAATTAGCAATGTGCCTGGCCGCTCTCCGCTCCTCCCCAACTTTACTGAGCATGTGCAAGCAGTCTAACTTATAAAGTACTGCATGCAGTACGCTGTCTTATGGCGCAGCGTTACTAAGTAACGCAACATGGGCACTGTGAACAGCCCATTGATTTTTCATTGCTGTGCGGTGGGGTGCGTTACAGGCTGCTCTAACGTGCGCCTGTAACATCCCACTGTGAAACCAGCCTTAAAGGGAACCTTAACCGGCGGGGAAAAAAAAATTCACTTACCTGGGGGCTTTCCCAAGCCTCCTGCAGCCGTCCGGTGCCCGCGCCGGTCCTTCGGTGCCCTCCGGTCTCCCTCCGCCGCTAAGTTTCGTTTTCGGACGACTGGCAGTCGTCCTCGGGCCACTTCCGCATTCCTAGTCGTAAACTGCAGTAAAGCGCGTCCGCATGACGCGTTTGGCGTCATGCACATGACACGTTTGGCGTCATGCGGACGCGCTTTACTGCAGTTTACGACGAGGTATGCGGAAGAGGCCCGAGGACGACTGGCAGTCGTCCGAAAACGAAACTTAGCGGCGGAGGGAGACCGGAGGGCACCGAAGGACCGGCGCGGGCACCGGACGGCTGCAGGAGGCTTGGGAAAGCCCCCAGGTAAGTGAATTTTTTTTTCCCCGCCGGTTAAGGTTCACTTTAAAGCGGACCCAAACCAAACTTTTTTTAATTCAAAATATTTAGTTGCACCACTCTGACATATACAAAGATAAATAAACACTCCTTCAAGCCTTTGAGCATTTCAGTGCATGCTCTTCACCCTTCTCTTTTCATTACTAGGGTTATACAGGTGGCAGCCATTAGCAATTCCTCCTTTGCCGGACACCATCTACACCACCAGTTTGCCGGATTCTATCCCGGCAATATGAAAAGGAAGGGAGGGGTTCCTCCAATAAATGTAAAATATTTTATATTTGTCATCATGCAGATGAAAAAAGGGCTGCTATTTATTATTATAATTTAGAAAATAGATTTTATTTCTGAAATCTTGTATTTTTAATTTGAGTCCACTTTAAACGCTCTCTAAAAAACAAATTTGTTCCAACAAGCATATGCGCTACCTTAGGCCACTTCCCTTTGTCCTAAGACCAAATTGAAATCCTACTAGGTATCCTAAAACACACTGCCTCTATATGTTTGTTGCATACCCTCTTCTTGTCCCCCCCCCCATTCCCTTTAGATTGTAAGCTCGTATATTGGTGTGCATCATTGTCTGTATTATTATGTACCCCATGTTTGTTTCTAACTTTGTACAGCGCCACCAAATATGTTGGCGCTTTATAAATCAATAATAATATGGTAAGGACATTAGACTATGAATATGATCCTCTGAGGACAGTAAGTGACATGACTATTTACTCTGTAATGTGCTGCAGAAGATGTCAGTGTTATATAAATACATAGTCACAGTTTCTGACATTCCAAAAGAGCAGATGATGCTGTCTACAATGTCCATGCTTCAGTAAACAAAGCTGATGCAAAAGTTTAGTACTTGTGTACAGAGTGACTTATCTTTGTTCTGAACACTTGGCAGCCATAAATCAGCAAAGCACGGATTTGAAGTTTTGTACACTCTGTCAAGATGAAAGTATGCACTTCTGACTTTCTTTTCAATAAAGCTTGCTTTGAATAGTGAAAAAAAAAAAAAAAAAAAAAAAAAAAAAGCAGCACGGAACGGAACAAACTTCTTTAGCTAATTAGCAGCCAAGCCTGCTGGGATGATCCCTCTCATCTGATGTGCAGGGCTGGCTGCAGATTAGACAGTTACCTGTGTTGGCCAGCGCTGTCTCCCTTTTCTCCCACCCGCCAGTGACCTGCTCTGCTCTCAAGCCCTGCAGTCCTGTGTCCAGGAAGCTGAAGGGAGGGGTGGAGCCGGAGAAAAGTTTGCCTGAGGCCAGAAAAGACAGTGCGGCAGGGACACTGTGCAAAAGCTGTTCCTCTGCCGATTGCCCAAGCTTCCTCAGTGCCAAAACTGGCCATGAAGCAGAGAGGGATTCTGGGTACCCCCTGCGTCCGTCCGTGTATATATTAGTAAACTAAGGGCAGTTTCTATGCTAAAATGCACCCAGGGCGAGGGTGTAAAAATTGTGCCCCCCCCCCACCACCATGGATCCAGGTATAGGTACCCGCAGTATAGGTTAGCCAGGTCTAGTTGCACTCAGTATAGGTAGCCAGCTATAGGTCCCCCCAGTATAGGTAGCCAGGCATAGGTGCCCCAGTATAGATAGACGGCTATAGGTACCCCCATTATGGGTAGCCAGGCCATAGGAGGAGACCAGCGGCAAGTGATCGGCGATTGGAATGCAGGGAAGTTAGTTTCTGTATACAGCGCTTCCTGTTGTGCTCACTCTGCAGCGGAGGAGGGAGCACAGAGGGCGGCCTGGGAGAGGAAGGGAGGGAGATGTCGGGCAGCTTTCCCCACAGCTGCGGCTCCCCCTCCATCACGGCGCCCCCTCCTCCCTCAGCGCTCAGGGCAGCCGCACTCGCCGTACGGCCCTAGAAACAGGCCTGAGTAAACTTTTATTTAAACTTTGGATGCAGTGAGTTTGGGGCTGGTAGGATTCTTGCTGCCTTTTTTTATTTCTAACCACAGCATGGTTTGTAACTAAGAAGCAGGATACTATTAAAAAAAAGCTGATGTAGCATTGAGGAGCTTTTCAAGGACTACAGCAAACCATTTTCTCCCAGTGTGGAATGGAACAGAGGTCTCTAAAGTTGACTGAAGAAAAAAAATGGCCGCAGGAGTGCAGAGCCAGCTTCATAAGGGTCCTTTCACACTATGCACAATGCATTATAATAAGATTACAATGGTGGCAAAAGGTCACATGTGTTGGATGTGCAATGCGACCATACAGTACATTGAGGGCTAGTTCACAGTGCTTCAGTTGCGTTGCAGAATCATTCTGCAATGCAATGATATTGTCCATTGTGATGTAACGCAACAGACAGAGGGCTTGATTCACAAAGCCGTGATAACTCTCATCACGGTTGTGCTAGTGTTTTGCAAGTGCTATAATGGGCGTAACGGTTTTCACGTGCAATCGCGAATCTTCGCACTGAAACGGTCACGTTTTGCACGAAAATTCACGATTGCGTGTGAAAACCGTTACGTGCGTTATAGCACACGCAAACCGCTAGCGCGACCATGATAAGCGTTATCACGGCTTTGTGAATTAAGCCCCCAGTGTGAAAGGACCCTGAGGTATTAGCTACACTTGCAGGCACTTACCTAGTTTGGTGCTGCCACAGTGCTAATACACTGCTTCCTGTTGGTGTGCAGCAGGCTCCACCTCCATCCACCCTAGTACCTGGCCAATAAGTAGGCGGAAGTGCAGTCACATGGTGCTGCTTTTAACAATAGCGTTGCAGTGCTACAATGATAACGTGTGCCTTTACAGTGGCAGTGAGGCATACTTTCATGTATGCCTCACTGCATCTTAAAGGAGTCATCAGGGCACAGAGAGTAAAATGATTGATAGTTACCGGGGGCTGTCAATCACCGCTACGTGGGCCGGAGCGGACTGCCCAGGCGCAGTAGTTCTGCGCCTGCGCAGTCCGCTCCGGCCCACGTGGCGGTGATTGACAGCGCCGATCGCACAGGCGCAGTACAGAGCGACCTCCAGGTCGCTCTGACGTCATAGCCGGGGACCGGGTCGGAGCTCCGGCGAACGGCTGGGGGCAGAGCTGCGGCGAGGGAGGTCCTTGGGGCTGGAGGAAGCCCCCGGTAAGTACCAATCATTTTACTCTCTGTGCCCTGATGACTCCTTTAAAGGGAACCTAAACTGAGAAGGCTATGGATGTTTCCTTTCAAACAATACCAGTTGTCTGGCAGTCCTGCTGATCTCTTTGGCTGCAGTGGTGGCGGAATCACACACCTGAAACAAGCATGCAGCTAATCCAGTCTGACTTCAGTCAGAGCAACCTGATCTGCATGCTTGTTTAGGGGCTCTGGCTGAAAGTATTAGGGAGCGTTCACACTGAACGCGTTTCCAGCCGCGTTTTGGAAACGCGTGCAGGTGGCCGATACGCACGACATCAGACATTGCATAGAGTGCAATGTCTGATGTTCACACTGCATGCGTTCCGGACCTGTGCGGTCCGGGAACGCATGCTGCACGCAGATTTTGCTAAACCGCGTGGCTGTCCCATTCACTTTTCAGTGATGGGATCAGCCACGCAACGCACACAAACGCGGATGGCCATGCGTTCGTACGCGTTGCGGTCCGCACGCGTTCCGCACGCATGGCCATCCGCATTTGTGATCTGAATGGGCCCTTAGAGACACAGGATCAGCAGGAGAATCAGGCAACTGGTATTATTTTAGAAGGAAAAATCCATACCCTTCTCAGTTTAGGTTCCCCCTAAGGCCTCTTTTCCATGGATAGCTAAGCTGTTCATTTGTTGAACAGTACAGTTGCCCGGCTGCCGACCACAAGTGCCATTCGGCTGCAATTACATGCAGCCAAATTGCAAGATTTGGTAACACCACACGTGTCATATTTGACGACTGCGCCTGTGCACTGCACTAGCACGTATTCACCACTAGGCATGGGCTCACGCGTACTCACGAGTGGCTAAGCACTCAAATACGTGATTTAAATGAGGCTTCATTGCTGCAGCTCTGCGGCGGGGAAACGAGTTATTTACCCATAAGTCCATCGTGCGCTCCAAATAGCTTGCACGCGTCCTACTGGACGCGTTGCAAGACTCACTTCCGCGCAATTCCTCCTTTCGGCTTGAGTTAAATAACCCCATAGGTATAGGTAAAGCGCAAAACACTCACAAAATCTCTTTGTGCGGCGATTGCGTTCACGCTTTTAAGAATAGATACAAATTTATTCTGTTCCGGGTAAAATAGTTCACTTCCTGACTTACGTCAGGAAGTAAAAAAACAGATCGCTCTGCAAAAGCGCTTTGAAAAGCACTTTACAAAAAATCGTAGCACGCAGGTAAGCGCTGGGAGGGGGAAATAAAGATCACTCACAAAATCACAAAACGCTGGTGTTTGGGATTTCGATTTTAGATGTGAACAAAGCCTTACAGCAGGGGGCGCCAACTACTAACCTTCCCTCCTTCAGATACAGGAGTTCATCCTCCAGGTCTGTTTTTTTTTTTGTGGCTACACTTGTTAGGCCTCTTTTCCACAGACTGTTTATAGGCAGTGAAATGCCTCTCAACTCTCACAACTGCTCACTGCTGCCTGTTAACTGCTCACTGCTGCCTGTTAACTGCTCACTGCTGCCTGTTAACTGCTTGCTGCTGCCTGGAAACTGCTCAATGCTGTCTGGTAACTGCTTGCTGCTGCCTGGAAACTGCTCATTGCTGCCTTGTAACTGCTCATTGCTGCCTTGTAACTGCTCGCTGCTGCCTGGAAACTTCTCGCTGCTGCCTGGAAACTGCTCGCTGCTGCCTGGAAACTGCTCGCTGCTGCCTGGAAACTGCTCGCTGCTGCCTGGAAACTGCTCGCTGCTGCCTGGTAACTGCTCACTGCTGCCTGGTAACTGCTTGCTGAGCACACAGCTCAACAGTCTGTGGAATAGAGGCCTTATGGGTGTGAAGCTCATGATGGCCACACTAGTTTTATCACCGTTGTGAGATGGACCCCAAGGCTGTGAAGGGCACCAAGGGGAGGTGGGGAAGGGGTGTGACCATTGGGGGCCCCATCAAAGTTGCACTGGAGGAGCCCCCTGAATTGTAGTTACACCACTGGTTTACAGAGAAACTTGCATTCAAAAATATTATGCATATTATAAGTAATTATATTTACCGGTACCTGCGTCCTGCAGTTTTACTGAAAACACTGGCTGCCTTTGTGAGGTTCTGAATACAGTTATCTGTGACATAACACAGAATGGACTTTGACCTCTGATAGAAGCAGGGATTCATTTGTACAGAGATGAAGTGGGAGGATCAGTATTAACACCTTATCCACTCCAGCTGTGAACAGGGCAATAATGATGTGCAGTAAAAAAAATGTAGTCAGAATTGTGAACCATTATTTTTTTTATTGTTATAAACCTCAATGGAAGCAGTACAGTTGTGCTGATATTATCAATTGACTGTAATTGGCTTTTAAGTTTAAACCTCAGTTCAAGGCAACCTTTCACATAGAACAACATTTCATTAAGGCTTCTTGCACACAGGGACGTTACAGGCGCACGTTAGTGCAGCCTGTAACGCTCCCCCAACACACAGCAATGTAAGACAAGTGGGCTGTTCACACTGCCCACGTTGCGTTACATTGTAACCCAGCAAAGTGCTGCATGCTGTGCGTTCTATGTGGCTAAGCCGCGTTAGACTGTTTGCACATGCTCAGTCATGTTGGGGAGGAGGGGAGAGCGGCCGGGCACATGGCTAATTAATATTCACTGCACTCAGTGACGTGCAGTGTTTACTTCCTGGAGCGGCCGCTCTGTGCGGCGATTGGCCGGACGGGACCACGTGATGCCGCATGCGTCCAAGAGTACACATCACAGCATCACGGACGCCATAGTGAGCTGCACAACGCGGCTCACTCCGACGTCCACATCAGATAGCAACAGGTGTTGCGTTAGGGGCACGTCGTTATGTGCCCTATAACGTCCCCTAAACGCATCCTGGTGTGTAACTAGCCTAAAGGACAACTGTGGGGAGAGGTATGTGGAGGCTGCCATATTTATTTCCTTTTAGGCCTCTTTCACAGTGGGACGTTAAAGTTGCACGTTACAAAAAATTATAACGCAGACTAACGCACAGCAATACAAAGTCTGACATTCACAGTGCACACATTGCGTTGTGTGTAACGTGTAGCAATATTTAGAAAGTGCTGCATGCTGTGCGTTTAGCAATACATTTGCTGCAAAATGTGTGTTGCTCAGTAATGTTTTGTTTTAAAAAAAAAATTTAACGCTTGCGCCGTTTTCGTTCCATCAGTATATGACAAAAACGGCGCACCAAGAGAAACATAATGCAGTGCAAAATAACGTCCAATGTCATAACCTACATGCGCTGCGTTAGGGGCACGTTGTGCGACTTTAACGTTGCATTAACCATTTAAGGACCGCAGTGAGTGAAATCTACGCCCTGTTTTGGAGGGTTTTTGGCTGGCAGGGCGTAGATTTCAATCACTGTCCGCAGCATGCATCCGCCGTCTCCGCCGCTACCCGCCGATCGCGCCGCTCAGACCCGACGATTCTCGCCGCATCTCACAGGCTCTGCCTGTCTCTATGACGGCAGAGTCATGTGAGCCGGTCAGGAGTCGATTTCATTGGCTCCTGGCCCTGTCTTTCAATGTAAGCTGTTCCCATTGGCTTACATTGAAAAACAGGGTCAGGAGCCAATGAAAGCGGCTCCTGACCGGCTCACATGACTCTGCCGTCATAGAGACAGCAGAGTCTATGTCCTGGGGATCCCGGCGAGCGGCGATGACGGCGGTTGCGACGGGTATGTGCTGCGATTCGTCGGGATTCTGTCGGGATTGGACCAGCGGTCTCTGGTCCTTAAAGGGGAACTTCAGCCTAAACAAACATACTGTCATTAAGTTACATTAGTTATGTTAATTAGAATAGATTGGTAATATAATCTCTTACTTGCCCTGTTTTAAAAGAACAGGCAAATGTTAGTGATTCATGGGGGCTGCCATCTTTGTCATGGGGGCAGCCATCTTTTTGGTTGAAAGGAGGTGACAAGGAGCAGGAGACACAGTTCCAACTGTCCTGTGTCCTGATAACCCCTCCTAGCTGCACACACTAGGCTTCAAATGTCAAATTCAAAATGTAAAAAAAAAAAAATGCACCAAAACAGCAGAACGAGAACAACAACATCAGAAATCCCATCATGCTTTGCACAGCATAGGGGAAAACTGCCCGGGCAGTTTTCTTCTGTGCAGCTAAAAGTGAGGCTTGTATAAGAGAAACAAAGTTCTGATGCTGTGAAACTGCTAAAGAAACACCAAGCCTTTTTTAGTGCTGCTGAGTCGATTTTTAGTCCGGAGGTTCACTTTAAGTGCCCAGAGACCGCTGGTCCTTAACCTCCCTGGCGGTAAGCCCGTGCTGAGCACGGGCTATGCCGCCGGGAGGCACCGCTCAGGTTTGCATAATTTTTTTTTTGCTACACGCAGCTAGCACTTTGCTAGCTGCGTGTAGCATCTGATCGCCGCCGCTACCCGCCGATCCGCCGCAATTCCTCTCGCCGCGGCCACCCCCCCCCCAGACCCCGTGCGCTGCCTGGCCAATCAGTGCCAGGCAGCGCTATGGGGCAGATCGGAGTCCCCTCTGACGTCACGACGTCGATGACGTCGGTGACGTCATCCCGCCCGTCGCCATGGCGACGGGGGAAGCCCTCCAGGAGATCCCGTTCTTTGAACGGGATCTCCTGATCTCCGATCGCCGGAGGCGATCGGAGGGGCTGGGGGGATGCCGCTGAGCAGCGGCTATCATGTAGCGAGACTTTGTCTCGCTACATGAAAAAAAAAAAAAAAAATTTAAAAAAAAGATTTGCTGCCCCCTGGCGGATTTTTTGCAAACCGCCAGGGGGGTTAAGTGGTTAAACTCAAGTCCCACTGTGAAAGAGGCCTTAGGCTACTTTCACACCAAGACGTTGCATTTTAGGGAACTTTATGGTCGCATAACGTGCCCCTAACACAACGCCTGGTGCTCTTGGATGTGGACGTCAGAGTGAGCCGTGTTGTGCATCGTTATGATGCCGTGATGCGTACTCTTGGACGCATGCGGCATCACGTGGTCCCGCCAGCCAATCGCCGCATAGAGCGGCGCTCTAGGAAGTAAACACTGCACGTCACACCGTGCAGTGAATATTAATTAGCCATGTGCCTGGCCGAGGAGGAGGAGGTAAGACCTCCTCCTCCAACACTACTGAGCATGTGCGCACAGTCTAACGCGGCTTAGCCACGCATAACACACAGCATGCAGTACTTTCAACTTACGTGCTGCGTTACAATGTAACGCAATGTGGGCACTGTGAACAGCCCATTGATTAATCATTGCTGTGAGTTGGGATGCGTTACAGTCTGCACTAACGTGCGCCTGTAACGTCTTACTGTGAAAGCAGCCTTAAGCAATACCACTTGCCTGACTATCCTCCTGATCCTCTCCCTCTAATGCATTTAGCCATAGACCCTGAACAAACATGCAGCATATCAGGTGTTTCTGACATTATTGTCAGATCTGACTAGCTTAGCAAGATTAGCTGCATGCTTGTTTCTGGTGTTATTCGGACTTTACTGCAGCCACATAGACCAGCAGGGCTGTCAGGCAACTGATATTGTTTAAAAGGAAATAAATATAGCTGCCACTATATACTTCTGGTTAAAGTTGTTCTTTAACCTCCTTAGCGGTATTTCCGACACTGTGACCGCGAAATCTCTGGGGGGGACTGGTGGGCAAAAAAATAGCAAAACCTCCTGAGTGGCGTAATGCTCAGGAGGTTATGGGCCCTTTTCCGGATCCATCTGAAAATGGCGCCTGAGAATAATGGAGCATGGTGTTGCCGCTAATCCGTTTGCCGCTTATCGCTATTTAACGCTAAAGCCTTATTGTTATTTGGCGTTAAAGCCTTATCGTTATTGAGCGTTAACACACAGAACCCTCTCTGTACCTATCCCTAACCCCTAAACCCCCCTGGTGGTGCCTAACCCTAACCACCCCCTGGTGGTGCCTAACCATAACCACCCCCTGGTGGTGCCTAACCATAACCACCCCCTGGTGGTGCCTAACCCTAAGACCCCCCTGGTGGTGCCTAACCCTAACCACCCCCCTGGTGGTGCCTAACCCTAACCACCCCGCTGGTGGTGCCTAACCCTAACCACCCCCCTGGTGGTGCCTAACCCTAAGACCCCCCTGGTGGTGCCTGCCTAACCCTAAGACCCCCCCTGGTGGTGCCTAAACCTAACCCCCCCCCCCCCCCGGTTGGTGCCTAACCCTAAGACCCCCCCCCCCATGGTGGTGCCTAACCCTAACCAGCCCCCTGGTGGTGCCTAACCCTAAGACCCCCTGGTGGTGCCTAATCCTAACCACCCCCTGGTGGTGCCTAACCCTAAGACCCCCCTGGTGGTGCCTAACCCTAAGACCCCCCTAGTAGTGCCTAACCCTAACCTTGACAGTGTTACATTAAATCCATTCACCGTTTTGCAATTAAATAACGTCTGCAGTTTGGCTTATGAAGGGCGCTATTGATAAATAACGTTACTGTGGGCAATAACGTCTGCTGTTTGGCAAATGAACGGCACTATTGATAAATAACGTTAGTGTGTGCCACTATTGATAAATAACGTTAGTGTATGCCGTTTTTCTTCTTTTTTCCCTGTGCGCCATTATTATGCAGTACTAACGATAAGTAGCGATAAGCGTATCTTTTTAATGGTGCGCCATTTTTATGCATAGGCGCTGTGCGCCATTATTCACTGATCCACCTTTTCCACAGGCGGCTGAACTGGACACTCAGTGAGTAGTTACCAGGCAGCAGTGAGCAGTTACCAGGCATCAGTGAGCAGTTACTAAACAAATTTACAACCGTCATACAGCCTCTTAGAGTATACCAAGTCACTTTTATTGTATCAAATCTTAAAACACCATCCCTCACAAATACTATCCACAAATCAATATCATCCCAAAACCCCTTAAAGCTAATGTAACCCTGTTTTTTTTTTTTTTAAAGGCAGATACTCACCTAAGGAGAGGGAAGGCTCGTCCTAATGAGCCATCCCTCTCCTCTCCCGGTGCTGCGCTGACTCCTCCGTTCGTAACCCCCGCCGAGGGGACTTCGGAAGTCTTCGGGAGCCGAGGCACTTGCGCAGTGTAGAGCGGCCCGTCTTCGGGAGCACTCGGGCTCCCGAAGCATTTCCGAAGCCTCCCTTCAGCCGGTTAAACCGGTTAAACCGGTTCCCATTAGTTTTAAAAACAACAGATGCGGGTTGCATATAAAACGCAGGCTGCATTTCAAACATACATGCTTGATCTAAGAAGTATTAAGGCAATCTATGTCTGGCCAGATAGTTAATATTGCCACACTTCACATCCACCCGCATTCACCATTCACACATGTGCCCAAATTATTATATATGGGGCCCCCGAACAATTGCTTGATTAATGGTTCCGCAAGTTAGCTTTGCAACAGTTCTGTTTGCATGTAATGCCGGGAGAACTTGAATTGCCAGCCACTTTTTACAAGGCAGGAGGGTTTAGATCTCACCCATATCCACGTAGGCACCCAAACACCGTTAAGTCTGTGGGTCCGTCTACTTAGTCCATGCCGCTTAGTAGGCCTGACAGCATACTGTCATGGGCTCCTTACAGTGCCAGACAATGCGGAGGACTCCAGCCCGGGATCCCATAAGCAGTGTGTGTAGGTGAGTTCTGCGACACACGCAGCCGCGTCAGCCCCGCCCACCGACACGTTTCACGTCCTGATTGGACGTTTCTTCAATGATAACCATCTCACAGTGTAAAGGATAACATAACAACCTATGCCTGTATCCCAGGTCTGATAGCTATTCTTGATACTATAGTTTAATTTTAAGGCACAATTTCTTCTTAAAGGCACAGTCACCATTTATTGCGGATCCATGCATTCAACATGCTTTACCCATTTTTGGATTTTCAGTAAGTAGCAAGTTAGACTAACAATCATTTAAAGGGAAATACAATAATTGTAGATGCATATGGCCCCAGAACAAATCTCATAATTTCTTCAAAGGGCACAATTTTCTCTTATCCATATCTATTGGCCTTAAGAAAGGGGCAGGGGGGCATCTAGCCCTTTTGTCACTCCAGGCAAGAAAACCTGTAGTGCCCCCCCCCCCTCCAAAAAAAGCCTGACTTACCTCCTGTAACACATTTAGTTAGGCAAAGTGTCCCTTAAAGTAATTAGACAAGCAATTAGACAACGTTCTCCTCTCCCCTAGAAAGAAACCCTCACATGTTTCTTTTGGTTCATGTATTAGCATGGTATTTAGTAATCATGACCCCCCAAAATGCCAAATGCTGCAATAATAACTCCAAAATATCAAATGCAACCACTAAGACCATCAAATAATAAATGCAGCAGTCATTACCCCACATAAAACTTGGAGCAAATGTTAACTCGACATATAAAAAGCAGCAAATCTTTAACACACTCACTGTACAGAAGCAGTACAAGCATGGAAATGGATGCCAGCACCAGGGCAAACTGCTGGCTTTGTTAAGTGGCACACCACAGAAACTCTCATCCACGGCAGATGCCACTCTCCCCCCTGCAGCAGACAGCAGTCACCAGTGGCGTAGCTACAAACCTATGGGCCCAAAAGCAAAATTTGGACCTGGGCCAAGTCCCACCTCCTCTTTCCAACTCAACTTCCAACACACACACACACACCTGAACACAAACATTCAATAAAAAGTACAGGAGCTCAATAATTCCATTACAAATTAATAACATGGCCTGAAAAAGACATCTACATTAACATTACCACCATGTGCCTCCATATAAAAAAATAAACAGTCACGTGCCCCACATATGAGAATGAAGTAGTCAGGTGAGACAGAGGCTGGTGGGTGGGGGGCAGGGGGGTAGAGACAGAGAGTAGTGGGCTGGAAAAGGGCAGGGGGTAAAGACAGAGGCTAGTGGGCTGGTAGTGGGCTGGTAGTGGGGCAGGAAGTAGAGACCGAGGCTAGTGGGCTGGTGAGGAGGCAGGGGGTGGAGACAGAGACTAGTGGGCTGGTGGGGGGGGGGGGGGGGGCAAGGGGGTAGAGACAGAGGCTAGTGGGCTGGTGGGGGGGGGTAAGGGGGTAGAGACAGAGGCCAGTGGGCTGGTGGGGGGGCAAGGGGTAGAGACAGAGGCTAGTGGGCTGGTGGGGGAGGGCAATGGGGTAGAGACAGAGGTTAGTGGGCTGGTGAGGAGGTAGTGGGTGGAGGCAGAGGGGCTAGTGGGCTGGGGGGGGGGGGCAAGGGGGTAGAAACAGAGGCTAGTTGGCTGGTGAGGAGGCAGGGGGTGGAGACAGAGGCTAGTGGGCTGGTGTGGGAGGGCAAGGGGGCCTAGACAGCGGGCTTGGGAGGTAGGGTGGATAGTAGATATTTGCACGTCACTATTGAAAATACTACTATCCACCCTACCTCCCAAGCCCGCTGTCTAGGCGTTACTCTGGACTCTGAACTTACCTTTACAGCCCACATCCAAGGTATTGCCAGATCCTGCAGCTTCCACCTCCGCAACATCTCCAAGATCCGCTCCTACCTGTCCCCTGACACCACTAAACTCCTTATCCACGCCCTTGTCATCTCCCGCCTAGACTACTGCAATTCTCTTTTGTCTGGCCTCCCCTCTAACCATACTGCCCCACTTCAATTGGTAATGAATGCGGCAGCCAGACTGATACATTCTTCTCACCGCAGCGCCTCTACAACTCCGCTCTGTAAAGCACTACACTGGCTCCCTATCAGCTTTAGGATCAATTTCAAAATCCTGTGCTTGGCCTACAAATCAGTGCACAAGACCTGCCCGTCCTACATCTCTGATCTGGTCCACAGGCACATACCAGCCCGCCCCCTCCGATCCTCCAATGACCTGCGCTTAGTTGCACCACGCATAACTCAGTCACATGCAGGATTGCAGGACTTTACCAGGGCTGCCCCTACTCTCTGGAACTCGCTCCCACCAGCCGTCAGACTCGCCCCCACCTTTAATACCTTCAAACAAGCTCTCAAGACTCACCTCTTCATGCTCGCATACCCCCCTACACCAGCACCATAATATGTTCTGTTAGACCCCCTCTCAAAAGAGGCACCTATTGTCTCCACCCCACCCTTTAGATTGTAAACCTCTGGCAGGGCCCTCCTCCCTAATGTATCCAGCTTGATTATGCAATTTTCTCACAACCACCCCTCTTGTAGACTCGAACAGTCTTTCTTTTGACCTATGACACTGCATTGTTACCAAATCATTTGCATGATCTTGTTTTGTTGTGAGTTTCCGTATGTTCTACCTGTATGTTAACCCATTTATCTATTGTGCAGCGCTGCGTAATATGTTGGCGCTTTATAAATACAATAAATAATAATAATAATAATAATAATAGTGGGCTGGTACGGAGGTAAGGGGGAAGGGGGTTGAGACAGAGGGTAGTGGGCTGATAAAGGGGCAGAGACAGAAGCTAGTGAGCTGGTAAGGAGGCGGGGGATGAAGTCAAAGGTTAGTGGGCTGGAAAGGGGGCAGGGGGGTAGAGACAGAGGCTGGGTGGGCTGGTGAGGGTGCAGGGGGGGTGGGGGACAAGAATACATATAGGTTGCAAGAGGGAGAACTGAGAGCTACTGTAACTCACCTTTAATCTCCTGCTCTGCTTCCTTCGCTAGCCTGATGGGGTGGGGGGCTTAATCCATTTGTGGCGGAGCACGGATGAGAGCTTGGATCCTTTTCCATTCATTGGAGGCTTGACTTACAATTGGGGGTGGAGCATCGCAGATGCTTTGATAGTCTTTGCTTGCTAGAATTAATGATGCTGCAATGGCAGGGGGACTTAGACAGTGCTGCAAGGAGGTAGGGGGGCGGGGGCAGCCATTAATTATCACATGTATCCTGTCTTGGACAGCAGCAGCTTGGCAGTGGGACAGGAATAGTTCAGGCAGTTGTCACTCCTGCCTGGTGAGATGACCCGAATGTCCGGCGGGGGGCGGAGTTACAGAGCCAGGAGCAGTACATAGTACGTACTGTGGCTGCTTAGGAAGGATTGGCTAGAGGTGGGACACAGCATGCTTGCTCCTTTTCTATTAGGGGGCGGAGCTGGCCCGCAGTGAGGAAACAGGAGCCTGCAAATGCAGCTGCCAGCTCCTTTCGTGGGCAAGGAGAAGGGCAATTCAAAATGTAACTTTCTGTAGTGGCAGGCGGCGCCTTATGACAGCCATGCCGCCCCAGGCGACTGCTTGTAGTGCTTATGCTCTCAGACGCCCCTGGAAAGGGGGATAGATCTAGTTCAGCATTCAGTCCACTAGGTGTAACAGTTCCAAGTTTGAATATCCACATGGCTTCTTTGCAATAAAGTATTTAATCAGAGTCACCCCTTCTGCCTGATATTTTTAGATTGTAAATTCCCTTGACTGTCGTCCCTTTTAGACTATTCTGGTGATAATCTCTATAATGGTCATAAATTACCCCAGTAGTCTTACCACCAGCAATTTTGCCAAAATGTTCAAGTACCCTCTCCTTTAGTGCACTCTTGGTCTTGCCAATGTATTCCAATCCACATGGACACTGTATCATGTAGACCACTTTTTTAGTATCACAATTAATAAACGATTTAATGGTAAACTCTTTGTCACCTTTGCTATTGACAAAAACATTAGCACGATCAATATATGGGCACAACTTACATTTGGAGCACTAAAACATACCCACGGGTTTCCTACTGTCAAGCCATGTTGAAGGATTTCTTTGCAGTTCACTATGCACCAACCGATCTTTTAAATTAGGCGCTCTTCTGGCAGTTAGAAGCGGTCTGGGACCAACTATCTTCGCAATTTCCTTGTCTGAGGTTAGTATTGGCCAAAATTTATTCAATAGGTCCCGTAAGTTATCCCAATGGGCTCCAAAACCAGTTACAAGGCGCATATGTCCCTCCCCCTCCGGCATGCCCCTGAGCAGGTGTTAGACCCTTTGAAACAAGTGTTCCTTCACTTTTGTGGCCAGAAACAGTCTTTGTAGGCTTTAAAATTTACCTGCCTATTGGAGTCTATAGCGATTCGCCAGATTAGCCTGTTTGCGAACATTTGGGGAAGTTCGTGTTCGCCGTTCGCAAACAGAAAATTCTATGTTCGTGACATCTCTAGTAAGCAATTAATGCAGAGCGCTGCAATGGGAGACATGCAGCAGGTCCATCCCTGGGCACCGTATCTTCTCATCTCCGTTTACTCACGCCAGTCAGCATAGATCAGCTTGGCTCTGGCTCCCAATGTCACATGACATCAGGAGCAGGAGGGAAGCTGATCTATGCTGACTGGTGTGAGTGAGATGGAGATTATATTCTCTATAACGCAACCAATTGAGCTTGTATTTATGAAAAAATCTGCCATTCTGATTCGACCAGTTCTTTAAGGAACTATCAATAATATGCTTATTCATGATCAGTTGGGCCCTCCAGCTTCTCTGTTTTCATACAATAAGACTTGAAAATCTGATCAAAAATCTAATTGTTCATGAAACATTTTACCATTGATGGGCATGTTTAAGGTAATCATCAAAGATACAATCTTACCATATTTATGTAATTTGAGGGACCACCTAAATATCCACTCAAAGTATATTCACTTTATTGACCCCACTAAATTGAACAATCAAGATTATATCATTGATGGGCACCTTTACAGGAATAGTAAGTGATAGAAGTAATAAGATTGCTGCAAGAATTATGAATTCAGTCAGTCCAGCTTGGAGAAGCAGCATTGAGTGGATGTGGACTTGCTGGAGACAGGAGGCATCTTAGTCCAGTACTGACTTAATGTATCATATTGTGGACTGCCAAGTGGAGGAATCCTTCTGACTTTCATGCATAGTGCATTGCTGAGGAAACAAAGTATGAGATTCATCTGTGGAAATAAAGTATGAGATTTGATTGAGAATAAATTCTGAGCAAAGTTACCATCAGCTTAACTCCCCAGTCACTCAAAGAGGCCTGAAGTTTTGCTTTAAAGAGGAACTGTCACAAAAATCCTAACACAAATAAGAAGTACATTTCTTCCAGAGTAAAATGAGCCATAAATTACTTTTCTCCTATGTTGCTGTCACTTACTCTAGGTAGTAGAAATCTCACACTACCAACAGATTTTAGACTAGCCCATCTTCTCATAAGGGGGTTCTCAGGGTTTTCTTTATTTTTTAAAGCACTTAGTGAATGGCAGTTGCTCCGTCTAACTGCCAAAATAGTGTGCAACGAGCAGGGAGGCTGGCCAGCATCTTTGTATTAATCATTTTTAGAGAATGTCTTTATAAAGAATAAAGGCCATGCTGAGAATCCCCCATGAAGAGATGGACTAGCCCAAAACCTGTCGGTAATGTCATATTTCTAATACCTACTGTAAGTGACAGCAACATAGGAGACATTTGTCCCTGTTATTGCAACGTTTAAAAAATGAAACTAGTACAATGTATGGCGCCAATATTTTATTAGGAAATAAAGGTGCATTTTTTCAGTTTTGCGCACATCACTAATTACAAGCCGTAAATTATAAATTAACAGTAATATACCCTCTTGACATATATATTAAACCTTTATATTTAAAAACGTGGTTGTTGGCTCTGCCCACTTTTTCTAACTTTTACACACAGTCACTCAATGATCTGGTTTGTGAGCTGAGGGGGCCTTGGCATCAATAATGTGAGAATAAAAGCAGTCTACCAATCAAACAAATCTGATTGGCTGCTTGTGGCTCCTCTCCTTTTCTGATTTTGAACCCCAATCACCCAATGACCGACTGTGACAGGTTGGAGGCCTCCGGCATTAACAGTGTAAGAATGGCAGAAATTTAAAATCTAAACTGTTGAAAAAAGAGTGTTTAACTTACTTGGGGCTTCTATCAGCCCCCTGTAGATGTCCTGTACCCATGTGGTCACAAAGCGATCCTCCGGTTTCCTGCAGCACTTTTATTTTAATGCACGGCCCCAGTCCACGCACGTCATGATCACGCTCTGAGTATGCGCAGTACGGAAAAATCTCTACTGCAACGGCAGTGTGATCGAGGACGCATGTGGCAGTACATGCACAGTGGCCGTCGACTCACGAGTCGGCAGGAAGAGGGTCGCTGCGGGGGGAGGGGTAGGGGGGGTTAGGAACTGGAGGATCGTTTAGTGACAGCGTGGGCACAGGATGTCTGCAGGGGGCTGCCAGAAGCCCCAGGTAAGTTAAACTTTTTTTTCAACAGTATAGGTTTCTTTTAAACCTTCCCCTTGAAAATCAATAGGTTCATTTTGATTGGCTTTTGTGGGCTCCACCCACTTCCCTGAATATTACTCAGTGACCAAGTGTACCAAGTTTAAGAACCCTGCGTTTTATAAAATGATATGAACACTTTTCTTTACCTGAGTGAGAGTGATTCCTGCAGTTTTGATTTATGGTGTTCTATGAGCTGGCTTTGGTGCTCCCAGTACTGCCACAAAGTCACTAATGAATGTTGGCAGATAGGAAAGAGGGATATAGAGTAATTTGGCATCCCATCCAGCAGAGTATCTTGTCCAGGGGTAACAAGCAGTCAGTGCATGCTCCATACAGTCTGTCACAGTGGAGATCTTGGAGGACCATAATGAACTCATAGTATCCACTCCCCCTGTAACTAAAAATATACACAACAAACCATGACAATAACATCCTAGTGGTAACACAATTTACATGAAAATCACAAATGTGAGTATTTATAGCTTTATGGACATTCTTTCACTTTCTGCTATTTGCAAACATATAACACTAACTCTGTGCATACCTTGTATATTGGCAAACTGTGCTTTAATCTGGTTAGTACTAGGCATATTCCTGGTGCCCTGCTATCAGTGCTTTGCTTATAAATAGGTTACCTTACCTAATATGAACTTGGTTCAGAGGCACCAAAATAAAATAAAATTATTAAGAGCAGTTGAAAAATAGAGGCGGTTAAGGCAAATTTACCTCCCCTTGGGGAAGAAAGCTCAATGTTGAGGTTAAGGAAAAATCTGAGAATGTAAAAGGAAAAAAAAATCAGATGTACTTACCTGGGGCTTTGTGACCCTCGTCCCAGCTCTGCTCCAAGACAGTTTCCTGGGGTCCTCTCTGTAGCAGCCGCCGACCCAACCAGTTTGGCGGCCTCTATGCATGCACCTGTGCAGAACACTCCAGGCCACGTGAGGGCGACCAGGAGTGGTGTGGCCGCGCGCTCGCGCATGAGCAGAGGCCGCTGACCCGACAGCGGAGGGGACCTCGAGACACCGGCTTGGAGCGGTGCGGGACACAAAGCCCCAGGCAAGTAAACCAGTTTTTTTTACATAATTTTTTATTTTAAGCCTGGATAGCCAACAAAATGTTTACAAATCTGAACAAATCTTTCAAAGATTGCAACACATTTCTCAGGGTTAGGTTACCACTTCTTTAGGCAAATAAAGAGAGCAAAATCTCCAGTGAGTCTGGAGCCTCAGTCTGTAGCTTCTGAACCACGTACATAATCATACCACCTTGTGTAGAGCGTATATCCCTTTGTTGTTTTGTCTATTACTAGAGAGTGAATTTTAACTCCAGTAGGGTCAAGTTTGGTCTCCCACCAGCCTACTGTTGTGCCCAGCGGCATAGCAATAGGGAATGCAGAGGTTGCAACCGCACTTGGGCCAGAGGGGCCCGAGGGGCCCTCCCTCAACCACAGTATTAGATATTTAATGGTCCTGTGCTGGTAATAAATACTTCTATGGATGTTTTGAATAGTAGTAATCTTTAACAAACTGTTCCCCAGCACCTCTGACACTGTGGTTGTCCTTGGCAGGTTTTGGTGCGTCATATCAATTGTTATGTATAGAGTGCTTGGGGGCCCCATTGTAAAACTTGTACTGGGCCCCATCGCTCCTTAGCTATGCCACTGGTTGTGCCACTACTATGGCACACAAATGTGAATACAATTCATGTCATCTTATTCCCTGTGCCATACACTTGAGTAACTGTCTAGGTTCTTGTTAGCTTCCTGACATTATTTTCAGATTATGTGCTTACGACCGAGTATCATTTTTATCATGTAAAAGTAGAACTTTAGGATTACCATCCTGCTCGCCCCTAACAACTTAGGCTCTTTTAACTGGACATCTTTTTTTTTGTCCTTGAATAAGTTTTGACTACTATTGTAAGTGGCTTATTCGGTGCAAATGATGTGAGGGAAGGAATATGCAGGCATTTATAAGTACCGGTATAGATAATCTATTTACTTAGGACAACAAAGAATGTAGCTAAATTGACAATCATTATAAAGATATTAAAGGAGAATTGAAGTGAGAGGGATATGGAGGCTGCTAGATTTATTTTGTTTTAGGCTAGGTTTCCACTCAGAAAATTCACATTGATTTGGCAACTAATGGTAGTGAATGGGGCCTTTTCCATTCAATGCGAATTTTCGTACGCGTTCGTAAGCATGAAAAAAAAAGGTCCTGCATAATTTTTTCGGACATCAGGTACGATTTGTGTACAATGCTTTGCATAGGCAACACATAGCAATGCGAATTTTCGCGTTATTTGCACAAAAATTCGCATTAAAATCCATGTTTGCAGGAAGTTGTCAGCAGTCATGACTAAGCTGTTACTAGGCAGATTATGTTAGATTTGACCAATGTGAATTTTCGTCCACGAATAATAAAACGCATACAAATTTACAAGCGAATTTTCATTAATTAGAAAATGCTTATAAGATTTTTTTGGATGCCAAAATTTCACGCTACAGTGGAAACATAGCCTTAAAGAGACACTGAAGCGGAAAAAAAATTATGATATTATGATTTGTATGTGTAGTACAGCTAAGAAATAAAACATTAAGATCAGATACATCAGTCTTCTTTCCAGTACAGGAAGAGTTGAGAAACTCCAGTTGTTATCTCTATGCAAACAAGCCATTAAGCTCTCCGACTAAGTTAGTCGTGGAGAGGGCTGTTATCTGGCTTTTATTATCTCAACTGTAAGTGAACTGTTTACTTTTTCTCTGCTAGAGGAGAGGTCATTACTTCACAGACTGCTCTGAAAGACTCATTTTGAATGCTGAGTGTTGTGTAATCTGCACATATTATAGAATGATGCAATGTTAGAAAAAACACTATATACCTGAAAATAAAAGTATGAGAATATTTTCTTTGCTGCTAATCTTCTAGTAATTATTCATAGTACACAACCAATTCACTATATCATATTTTTTTTTCACTTCAGTGTCTCTTTAAGTAATATCAGTTGCCTGGCTATCCTGCTGATTCTCTGCCTCTAATACTTTTAGCCATAGCCCCTGAACAAGCATGGAGCAGATCAGGTGTTTCTGACATTATTGTCAGATCTAACTGCATTCTTGTTTCTGGTGTGATTCAGACACTACTGCAGCCAAATAGACCAGCAGGGCTGCCAGGCAACTGGTATTGTTTAAGGAAATACATATTGCACCCTCCAGTTGTCCTTTAAATGTTCAAATGTCAGCTCTAAAACATCCGGGTACATCATTTATGTTGATAATTAGTGTTACTGAAGATAACCTTCCCCCCATTTTTGGACAGTTTTTTTCCATTAAAGATAAAATGTTATTTTACTCTTTTTGCAAACTAGTTGATCTCTTCCTTATAATAATAATAATAATAATAAAAAAAAAATACCTTACAATTTATCATCAATTTACAGTAGCTGTTGCCTGGAGTAAATTAATTATCTGTTCATCAAATTTCCTGGGTATTTCTGATTGGCTGAAGCAGTGATGAAAGGCCTTTGGAAAAATAAAAATATGTCCAGTCACAAGTATCCTTTTTTACCCTTGCATCATATACACTATTATGAGCTGGATAAATGAGAACCTTCATAGGGTTGTGGGCCAGACCACCACCAGCACCACCACCACTATGGAGAGTGCAGAAGTTGGATATCCAGGCTTAAAAAGACCCTGAACAGAGAAAATAAATGGAATCTGGACTAACCTGTGGCTTCCTCCAGAGAGGACATTATACATACTCTATCTATAAACACACACATATACTGTATATACATACACACACATGCACGGATACACACTATACTGTATATTATTCATATATTGTAATCTCACATTTCTGAAAGTACTGTTCTCCGTAGCTGTTCTTAGTCTCAGCAGGTAAAGACTCCCAAGTTTCTTCTATAAACTTCTTTAATGCAGACTCATTGGCAATGCTGGTATTAAAACCTCCAGGTTCAATTACAGAAACGTTGATACCAAAATCCAACAGTTCTCGCCTAGAAGTAAATAAAAAACAAACAAAAAGAATAACATGCACTACCACTAAGAGCATTTGAAATCTGCATATTATACTGTTTATGACTATGGAAATATTCTGTAGTAAAGATTATAGAGAAACACTAGAATGTTGTACAGTGCTGTGCTCTGAAAAAACCTAAAAGCTTTCTGCTGAAAACACTGTAAAGTACATTATAACTTTTTTTTTTAATAATTTACTGTACATTGCCTCTTGTTCATTACTAATGTCTGTAGGTGTATTGATACCTCCCCTATTATTTAAGATAAGTGTTTTCATTGTTTGTAGGCATCAAACAAAGTTGTATTTGAAAATTACACTGTGGAATTATCATTTTCAAATCCTTGATTTTGTAAGGTAGGTTTTCTTGCTCTCTTTCAGTAAGAACTCTGTGACAATCAATGACGGGGTATGGCTATTTTCTAGCCAAACTCCAGATTGGCTGTGGCACATGTATAGCTGAATAATGGTGTCTGCGATATGTATGACCAAGTAAGGATACTGCTATTGACTGTGGCACTCGGCCGCACAGGTAAGGCCCGGTTCACACTTGCGGTGGCCCTCCGGAATCGCCGTGCCGGAGCCGCACCGCTTGCAGAACGGACGGAACGGACGCACGGCATAGCAATGAAAGCCTATGCGTCTGTTCACATGCGTCCGTTCTGCCGAACCGGAGCCGGACCGGATCCGGGCCGGATCCGGACTCCGGCCTCCGTTCCAACATGCGCTATTTTTTCATCCGGCGCCTCCGGCAGCCGTATCCGGGGCGGAGCCGGACTGCACCATCCGGCCAATACAAACCAATGGGAACCGGAGAGCGCACAACACACTGGCTGAGAAATCCGGATGTTCTACCCCACTTCCTATGGGGATTGTTGCGGCGATATTGGATGGGGACACATGGGCAAGCATTTTGGAGTGGAGCAGCACAGCTGGATCCGGATCCGGAGATGTTGCCAGCATGTCGGAGGTGGAGGTGAGTGCTAAACAGCAGAGGGCCTGATTCCACAGGTCCCCCTTCTGCTGACCTCCCAGACCCCAACATTTTTTTTGTTTTTAACGTTCTTTTGCCAAACGGATCCGGATCGCATCCTGATGGACACCTGATGCAACCTGACCGGATCCGGATCGGATCCGGATCAGAACCGTACGGTTCCGATCCGGATCCGGTCCGGATCCGGTCAGGTCATCCGGTCCGTTTGGCAAACAACCGCTAATGTGAACCGGGCCTTAGTGTTAGCTGTAGGTGGGATGTTAGTGTTGGGCGTAAGTAAGGGGGGGGGGGGGGGTTAGTGCTAGGTATAGGTAATGGAAGCCGATAGAAGAACATTGGTAATATAACATCACAAATATTCAAACGATCGGCCCATGTAAGACCATGTAGTCAACAGGTAAATAATAACAATAGCAATACTTTGTTGAGAAATAATGATAGTCTTGTCTCACTATTGTGTAAAAAAGAAATAACATGCATGCAGAATGTCAGATTACCTTAGGGAGTCAGAAAATGCTTCCACACCAAACTTAGAGACGCAGTAACCACCCGGCAGTAAAGCAATCCGGCCAAGGATACTGGCAACATTAACAATCCGTCCTCGGGCTCTTCTGATAAGGGGCAGCAGAGTCAGAGTCACATCAATCAATCCCAGCAAGTTCACATTTAGAATCTTTAAATAAACCTCTTTTTTCAGCCAACCGTTTGGAGCAGCGGGTACTGCAATACCAGCGTTATTCACCAATCCCCAGAGTCCTAAAAATACATTATGGTTTCAGGATATGATTAAAGTGGTTTTCAGATAATGTTATTTCGATGTATTGGTTATGCTTACCAGTTTTCAAACTGGTTCTTTTATTTTTGAAATATAAGTTGTATCAAAGCTTTCTTCTGGAGCTAGCGCACAGTGCTGAGTTGCATTGCAGAATAGGTCTGCATGTCAACTCACTGCCCATACAATTATGTGGGGCTGTTCACAGTATTACGTTGTAACTGATTGCGCTATTCTAAGTCACCGCATGCAGGTTTTGTATTAACCTCCTCTGTCCAGTCCCCATTGCAGTTCACACTCATAACACATGTGTTATACAACTGATCACTGTGAACATAGCCTTAGAAATACATGTTTATTAAATGTTCAAGCATAGTTACCTTGTTTATGAAGCTTTGTGGGTTTTGTAAAATGAAAACTCAGCAGCAACTCTAAAATTGCAGTAAATGGCTAAAATGTGATATATTTTCTGCAACAGAAAGGGAAATAGGGGGTATTTCGTATGCATGATTAAACCAAGCCATAAACTGCTATTCCGAGTTTTCAGTCTGGATTGTCTGGAGTTCTACTTGCTGGCTGCACTGATGAAAATATTAGTGGATAGAATCCCATGATAGGCTTTCTTGAATAAAAGGACCTTGGCTATGTCACTACAGGAATGGAAGAAGAGCTTGTTTATGTTCTTGGCAGGAAGGTAGACAATAACCATGATAGTCCAACATGCATAACTTTGGAGACCCTAGACAGAGGAGATCTGGTAGTACTATGGTTAATAAAAATCTATTCAAAATCACATAGGCAATAAACATGTGATTCTAACAAATGTGCCCCCAGCTTAAAAAAAAAGTAGTTAAATGGAAGCAAAGCAAATGATCCTACCTTTGTCTCCAACTGTCTTAGACACCCACTCTGCTGCAGAAGTCACACTTTGGCTATCAGAAACATCTACAATCACTGTCTGCAGTCTACTTGATGTCTCCTTTTTCAGGTTCTCAGCCCCATTCTGTGTCAGAAAAGCCGCCAGGACCTTCATTCCACGTCTGTCCAGCTGCTTGGCCAGCAGGTTCCCAAATCCAGAATCGCATCCAGTGATGAAGACATATTTATCTGTCAGATTCTCCAGTATCTGGCTCTGTCTGTACCATCTGTACAGGAGAATTACACCCAAAACAGCTAGCAGCAGAAGGAACATGCTGAAGGCAGAAAGTTGCAGTCTAACTCAAGACAACCTAGAGAGATAAATAACATTTTTTAAGCAAAATTAAAAATTAACTCCTGGCCTGGTATTTTTAAAAAAAGAACAGAGTAAATTAGTATTTTTTGTATAAAAAATAAAGTTTATTAAACTTCTGTATCAGACTACGATAGTTATACATTTATGCCATGCGGACGTGAGCCTCACGTCCGCAGCAGGAGCTGCTACAGCCGCAGGGACATACTAGTCACGTCCCTGCAGTTGGGGGGGGGGGGGTTTGCATGCACGATCGCGATGTTGCTGGTAGCAGGGGAGATTGGCTGCAGGGGACAAAAGTCCACTGTGCCAATCCGTACATGTCCACCGAGAATAAACACTGTTTTTGTTCAAAAACAGTGTTTATTCATAAATGGAGCCGCTTTCTTCCGCCGCTGCTTTCCACCGCCGATCGTTAGATTTATGAATGGGAACAAAGTTCCCATTCATTAATCTCCCCGCAGGCCACCCGTGATGCAGGCTTCCATTGAAGCCTGAATCACTTCCCTAGTTACAATGTGGCAACACATTGTTTCCTATGTAGTGTACTTGTTTGCTACATAGGATTTGCTCAACGGGGACATCTTGTCACCAATTAGTAAAATTACACCTACTAACTTTAGGGATTGAACAAAATTGAATATGTAGGTCAAGAGGGCATATTATTGTAAATTTATGGGCTAAAAATTAGCGATACATGTAAAACTTAAAAAATGTACCTTTATTTCCAAATAAAATATTGTCACCATACATTATACTAGGGATATAATTTTAACATTGCAATAACCGGGACAAATGGGCACATAAAATGTGTGGATTTTAACCACTTGAGGACCGTGGGCTTTACCCCCCTTAAGGACCGGCCACTTTTTTTCCATTCAGACCACTGCAGCTTTCACGGTTTATTGCTCGCTCATACAACCTACCACCTAAATTAATTTTGGCTCCTTTTCTTCTCACTAATAAAGCTTTCTTTTAGTGCTATTTGATGGCTGCTGCGATTTTTACTTTTTATTATATTCATCAAAAAAGACATGAATTTTGGCAAAAAATGATTTTTTTAACTTTCTGTGCTGACATTTTTCAAATAAAGTAAAATTTCTGTATACATGCAGCGCGAAAAATGTGGACAAACATGTTTTTGATTAAAAAAAACCCATTCAGTGTATATTTATTAGTTTGGGTAAAAGTTATAGCGTTTACAAACTATGGTGCAAAAAGTGAATTTTCCCATTTTCAAGCATCTATGACTTTTCTGACCCCCTGTCATGTTTCATGAGGGGCTAGAATTCCAGGATAGTATAAATACCCCCCAAATGACCCCATTTTGAAAAGAAGACATCCCAAAGTATTCACTGAGAGGCATAGTGAGTTCATAGAAGATATTATTTTTTGTCTCAAGTAAGCGGAAAATGACACTTTGTGACAAAAAAAAAAAGTTTCCATTTCTTCTAACTTGCGACAAAAAAAAATAAAATCTGCCACGGACTCACCATGCCCCTCTCTAAATACCTTGAAGTGTCTACTTTCCAAAATGGGGTCATTTGTAGGGTGTGTTTACTGTCCTGGCATTTTGGGGGGTGCCTAATTGTAAGCACCCCTGTAAAGCCTAAAGGTGCTCATTGGACTTTGGACCCCTTAGCGCAGTTAGGCTGCAAAAAAGTGCCACACATGTGGTATTGCCGTACTCAGGAGAAGTAGTACAATGTGTTTTGAGGTGTATTTTTACACATACCCATGCTGGGTGGGAGAAATATCTCTGTAAATGACAATCTTTTGATTTTTTTTTACACACAATTGTCCATTTACAGAGAGATTTCTCCCACCCAGCATGGGTATGTGTAAAAATACACCCCAAAACACATTGTACTACTTCTCCCGAGTACGGCGATACCACATGTGTGGCACTTTTTTGCACCCTAACTGTGCTAAGGGGCCCAAAGTCCAATGAGTACCTTTAGGATTTCACAGGTCATTTTGCGGAATTTGATTTCCAGACTACTCCTCACGGTTTAGGGCCCCTAAAATACCAGGGCAGTATAGGAACCCTGCAAATGACCCCATTTTAGAAAGAAGACACCCCAAGGTATTCCGTTAGGAGTATGGTGAGTTCATAGAAGATTTTATTTTTTGTCACAAGTTAGCGGAAATTGATTTGGTATTGTTTTTTTTTCACAAAGTGTCACTTTCCGCTAACTTGTGACAAAAAATAAAATCTTCTATGAACTCACCATAGTCCTAACAGAATACCTTGGGGTGTCTTCTTTCTAAAATGGGGTCATTTGTGGGGTTCCTATACTGCCCTGGCATTTTAGGGGCCCTAAACCGTGAGGAGTAGTCTGGAAATCAAATGCCGCAAAATGACCTGTGAAATCCTAAAGGTACTCATTGGACCTTGGGCCCCTTAGCACAGTTAGGGTGCAAAAAAGTGCCACACATGTGGTATCGCCGTACTCAGGAGAAGTAGTATAATGTGTTTTGGGGTGTATTTTTACACATACCCATGCTGGGTGGGAGAAATATCTCTGTAAATGACAATCTTTTGATTTTTTTTTTACACACAATTGTCCATTTACAGAGATATTTCTCCCACCCAGCATGGGTATGTGTAAAAATACACCCCAAAACACATTGTACTACTTCTCCCGAGTACGGCGATACCACATGTGTGGCACTTTTTTGCACCCTAACTGCGCTAAGGGGCCCAAAGTCCAATGAGTACCTTTAGGATTTCACAGGTCATTTTTGTTTCAAGACTACTCCTCACGGTTTAGGGCCCCTAAAATGCCAGGGCAGTATAGGAACCCCACTAATGACCCCATTTTAGAAAGAAGACACCCCAAGGTATTCCGTTAGGAGTATGGTGAGTTCATAGAAGATTTTATTTTTGTCACAAGTTAGCGGAAATTGATTTTAATTGTTTTTTTTTCACAAAGTGTCATTTTCTGCTAACTTGTGACAAAAAATAAAATTTTCTATGAAATCACCATACTCCTAACGGAATACCTTTGGGTGTCTTATTTCTAGAATGGGGTCATTTGTGGGGTTCCTATACTGCCCTGGCATTTTAGGGGCCCTAAACCATAAGGAGTAGTCTTGAAACCAACAATGTCGCAAAATGACCTGTGAAATCCTAAAGGTACTCATTGGACTTTGGGCCCCTTAGCGCACTTAGGGTGCAAAAAAGTGCCACACATGTGGTATCGCCGTACTCAGGAGAAGTAGTATAATGTGTTTTGGGGTGTATTTTTACACATACCCATGCTGGGTGGGAGAAATATCTCTGTAAATGACAATCTTTTGATTTTTTTTTTACACACAATTGTCCATTTACAGAGATATTTCTCCCACCCAGCATGGGTATGTGTAAAAATACACCCCAAAACACATTGTACTACTTCTCCCGAGTACGGCGATACCACATGTGTGGCACTTTTTTGCACCCTAACTGCGCTAAGGGGCCCAAAGTCCAATGAGTACCTTTAGGATTTCACAGGTCATTTTTGTTTCAAGACTACTCCTCACGGTTTAGGGCCCCTAAAATGCCAGGGCAGTATAGGAACCACACAAATGACCCCATTTTAGAAAGAAGACACCCCAAGGTATTCCGTTAGGAGTATGGTGAGTTCATAGAAGATTTTATTTTTGTCACAAGTTAGCGGAAATTGATTTTAATTGTTTTTTTTTCACAAAGTGTCATTTTCTGCTAACTTGTGACAAAAAATAAAATTTTCTATGAAATCACCATACTCCTAACGGAATACCTTTGGGTGTCTTCTTTCTAGAATGGGGTCATTTGTGGGGTTCCTATACTGCCCTGGCATTTTAGGGGCCCTAAACCGTAAGGAGTAGTCTTGAAACCAACAATGTCGCAAAATGACCTGTGAAATCCTAAAGGTACTCATTGGACTTTGGGCCCCTTAGCGCACTTAGGGTGCAAAAAAGTGCCACACATGTGGTATCGCCGTACTCAGGAGAAGTAGTATAATGTGTTTTGAGGTGTATTTTTACACATACCCATGCTGGGTGGGAGAAATATCTCTGTAAATGACAATCTTTTGATTTTTTTTTTTTACACACAATTGTCCATTTACAGAGATATTTCTCCCACCCAGCATGGGGATGTGTAAAAATACACCCCAAAACACATTGTACTACTTCTCCCGAGTACGGCGATACCACATGTGTGGCACTTTTTTGCACCCTAACTGCGCTAAGGGGCCCAAAGTCCAATGAGTACCTTTAGGATTTCACAGGTCATTTTTGTTTCAAGACTACTCCTCACGGTTTAGGGCCCCTAAAATGCCAGGGCAGTATAGGAACCCCACTAATGACCCCATTTTAGAAAGAAGACACCCCAAGGTATTCCGTTAGGAGTATGGTGAGTTCATAGAAGATTTTATTTTTGTCACAAGTTAGCGGAAATTGATTTTAATTGTTTTTTTTTCACAAAGTGTCATTTTCTGCTAACTTGTGACAAAAAATAAAATTTTCTATGAAATCACCATACTCCTAACGGAATACCTTTGGGTGTCTTCTTTCTAGAATGGGGTCATTTGTGGGGTTCCTATACTGCCCTGGCATTTTAGGGGCCCTAAACCGTAAGGAGTAGTCTTGAAACCAACAATGTCGCAAAATGACCTGTGAAATCCTAAAGGTACTCATTGGACTTTGGGCCCCTTAGCGCACTTAGGGTGTAAAAAAAGTGCCACACATGTGGTACCGCCGTACTCAGGAGAAGTAGTATAATGTGTTTTGGGGTGTATTTTTACACATACCCATGCTGGGTGGGAGAAATATCTCTGTAAATGACAATCTTTTGATTTTTTTTACACACAATTGTCCATTTACAGAGATATTTCTCCCACCCAGCATGGGTATGTGTAAAAATACACCCCAAAACACATTGTACTACTTCTCCCGAGTACGGTGATACCACATGTGTGGCACTTTTTTGCACCCTAACTGCGCTAAGGGGCCCAAAGTCCAATGAGTACCTTTAGGATTTCACAGGTC
Organism: Hyperolius riggenbachi; assembly: GCF_040937935.1. Taxonomy (NCBI): domain Eukaryota; kingdom Metazoa; phylum Chordata; class Amphibia; order Anura; family Hyperoliidae; genus Hyperolius; species Hyperolius riggenbachi. The sequence continues at coordinate 139,873,558 of NC_090647.1, read as the reverse complement.
ATTTTTGTTTCAAGACTACTCCTCACGGTTTAGGGCCCCTAAAATGCCAGGGCAGTATAGGCCCAAAACCGTGAGTAGTCTGGAAACCAAATGTCTCAAAATGACTGTTCAGGGGTATAAGAATCTGAAAATTTTGATGACAGGTGGTCTATGAGGGTGCGAATTTTGTGGAACCGGTCATAAGCAGGGTGGCCTTTTAGATGACAGGTTGTATTGGGCCTGATCTGATGGATAGGAGTGCTAGGGGGTGACAGGAGGTGATTGATGGGTGTCTCAGGGGGTGGTATGAGGGGAAATTAGATGCAATGAATGCACTGGGAAGGTGATCGGAAGAGGGTCTGAGGGGGATCTGAGGGTTTGGCCGAGTGATCAGGAGCCCACACGGGGCAAATTAGGGCCTGATCTGATGGGTAGGTGTGCTAGGGGGTGACAGGAGGTGATTGATGGGTATCTCAAGGTGTGATTAGAGGGGGGAATAGATGCAAGCAATGCACTGGCGAGGTGATCAGGGCTGGGGTCTGAGGGCATTCTGAGGGTATGGGCGGGTGATTGAGTGCCCTATGGGCAGATAGGGGTCTAATCTGATGGGTAGCAGTGACAGGGGGTGATTGATGGGTAATTAGTGGGTGTTTGGAGGAGAGAACAGATGTAAACACTGCACTTGGGAGGTGATCTGATGTCGGATCTGCGGGCGATCTATTGGTGTGGGTGGGTGATCAGATTGCCCGCAAGGAGCAGGTTAGGGGCTGATTGATGGGTGGCAGTGACAGGGGGTGATTGATGGGTGGCAGTGACAGGGGGTGATTGATGGGTGATTGACAGGTGATTGACAGGTGATCAGTGGGTTATTACAGGGAAGGACAGATGTAAATAATGCCCTGGCGAATTGATAAAGGGGAGGGGGGGGGTTTGAGGGCAATCTGAGCGTGTAGGCGGGTGATTGGGTGCCCGCAAGGGGCAGATTAGGGTCTGATCTGATGGGTAACAATGACAGGTGGTGATAGGGGGTGATTGATGGGTATATAGTGGGTGTTTAGAGGAGAGAATAGATGTAAACACTGCGCTTGGGTGGTGATCTGATGTCGGATCAGCGGGCGATCTATTGGTGTGGGTGGGTGATCAGATTGCCCGCAAGGGGCAGGTTAGGGGCTGATTGATGGGTGGCAGGTGATCAGGGGGGATAGATGCATACAGTACATGGGGGGGGGGTCTGGGGGGGGGGTCTGGGGAGAATCTGAGGGGTGGGGGGGTGATCAGGAGGGAGCAGGGGGCAGGGGGGGGATAAAAAAATAATAGCGTTGACAGATAGTGACAGGGAGTGATTGATGGGTGATTATGGGGGTGATTGGGTGTAAACATGGGTCTGGGGGTGGGCAGGGGGGGGGTCTGAGGGGTGCTGTGGGCGATCAGGGGGCAGGGGGGGGGGAAATAAGTGTGCTTGGTGCAGACTAGGGTGGCTGCAGCCTGCCCTGGTGGTTCCCCGGACACTGGGACCACCAGGGCAGGAGGCAGCCTGTATAATACACTTTGTAAACATTACAAAGTGTATTATACACTTTGTATGCGGCGATCGTCGGTTTAACATCCCGCCGGCGCTTCCGTATAGCCGGCGGGATGTTGCGGCGGGTGAGCGGCGTCAGGAGCCGGCGGAGGATCGCGTCACGGATGACGCGATCGCTCCGCCCATGCCCTTACAAGGACCGCCGCCTCTGTGGGTGAGCCGGTCCTTAAGGGCTCCACTTCCCGGCCGCCGCTGTGCGTTAGGCGGTCGGGAAGTGGTAAATTACGGTAGCATATGGTATTTTAAAACAATAATGGCTGAAAACAGTGAAATAATTATTTTTTCAATTTTTTTCTTAATTATTCCTGTTAAAATGCATTTAGGATAAAATAATTCTTAACATAATGTACCACGCAAAGAAAGCCTAATTGGTGGTGGAAAAAACAAGGTTGTAACGATCGAAAATGTTACCTCTGTGGTGGAAAGCAGCGCAGCTGCTTTCACACCTGATGTCACCTCTGCGGCCATGCCATCCCGGGTGTCGCTTCCCCACTCAGGTGGGACAGGGGTCTCTGTTGCACACAACTTAGGTCCACACGCCTGCATATGGAGCAAAAGGACCTTTATGGGCGTAGGAGACAGATCAGCTGACATTGTGGTCAGCTGACTTCTACCTGTCAATCTACCTTGCAGGTTGGTTCAGCCCCTTGGGCGGGGCTGCTTGAATCTGCCTTCAGTATTTAAACCTGAAGTTGTTACTCTGTCCTTGTCTGCTGTCGTGAATACTAGTGTGTTAGCGCTCAGACCTTAGATTAGTTCCGGTGTGTGTTTTGATCTGGTAGGAAACCAGGGATTTCACACAAGACTAGGACTTTTGTTATTTTGTATATTGCAGTGAGGTTCCTGTTGATGATAGATGTATACGCAATAATTGCGATATACATCTATCTATAGTTAGCTAATTTGATTGTATTGATTATTACTGATTTCCTGTGTATGACTCTGGCTAAACTCTGACTCTGATCTCGTTTTCTGATTCTGTACTTCTGCCTATCTGCCTTAAAGTTGTTGAACCTCTGCCTGATTACCGTTTACTTTTCTGTCTCACAATTCTGTTCTGAAACTAACCCCTCTGTTGCTGAACCTTGCCTGTCTGACCATTCTACTCACCAGTGGGCCCTCACCACTGGTGAGGTGCTAGCTTCACCAGCTCCTCTGGTGAAGTTATTTATTAGTGCAGTACTGTTTGTATCTCTTGTTCCTAGGCTGCAATACAGTCTGAATCGCCTGCTTCTCAGGTGATCATTAGTGCAGTACTGTTTGTATCTCCTGCTCCTAGGCTGCAGTACAGTCTGAATCGCCTGCTTCTCAGGTGATCATTAGTGCAGTACTGTTTGTATCTCCTGCTCCTAGGCTGCAGTACAGTCTGAATCGCCTGCTTCTCAGGTGATCATTAGTGCAGTACTGTTTGTATCTCCTGCTCCTAGGCTGCAGTATAGTCTGAATCGCCTGCCTCTCAGGTGATCATTAGTGCAGTACTGTTTGTATCTCCTGTCCTCTTGGCTGCAGTACTGTCTTAATCACCTGCTCCTAGGGTGATCACTAGGCTGCAGTACAGTCTGAATCACCTGCTCATCAGGTGTCCTCTAGGCTGCAGTACTGTCTTAATCACCTGCTCCTCGGGTGATCACTAGGCTGCAGTGCAGTCTGAATCATGCGCTCCTGGGGAGATTCTATCTCTTTAGTATCAGTATCTCCAGCTTGCTGGGGCTTGTACGCTATTATACTGTCAGTGTACTGATTGTACCTCACCAGCCCTTCTGGTGATGTCTCACAAAACTATTAAAGTTACGGTTGCACCAAGCACTACACTCATAGCATCCTTGTGGCTATACTAGTATTATTGGTGATTCTGTAGATCACCAATAATCAAGTATAGCGTCTGCATTATTGGTGATTCTGCAGATCACCATATAATCAGACATCTGAGTTGTGGCACCCCGCCGTTACAAAGGTATAGATCATTTCTTTGTGATAAGTAGTGATAACGCTATTGGGGAATGAAAGGGAGGAGCGCTGAAATGTAAAAAATTCCTCTCGTCCATAAGGTGAAAAATACCCACGGGCCGAAATGGTTTTCTGTGTAATGTTGTGGTTATAATAATATGATTTGCTGATTTGGTTACCACTTTCATATAGTGTGAGGGCCAACAGATTTTGAATAATATGAACAGATTGTGTAGGCGAGCTCTAATACTACTTGGAAATGGTAATATTGGACAGTGAAAATTGGATGTGTGTACCAGGCATAAAACCTTGTACACACTTCCGACTAGTGTTGCCCTGCAGAGATTGGGACACGACCCCTTGGGCATTAGTTAATGGAAGAGGCTGTTCCCTAGCCTGAGGGCTAGTAACATGCTCTGTGACTGTAGAGAGCTGCGGACAGGTGATGTGCAGTGCACAATGGAGTGGGTGGGGCGCATATAAGAACAATTATGTTGGGCGGCGTTCAAGCCTGATGATCCGGCATGATCTCTAAACAAAGTATCGGGCTGCTGCACACCAACCAGATTATTGCCTTATGCGATCTTTAACCCTCTTGGCTGAGTTTAATCTACCCTTACCCAGCTTCTTATGCATAGTGAATGTCAATGTACTCTACTACCACCCTCTACTGCCTATTTATTCAGGAATAAACATAGCCTGGTGAATGTGTGTGTGTGCTGGATTAATTATGGATGGGAAATGGAGCACACTCACCATTCTAACACATGCCTAGTACCCCACAGTACTACACCATTTATTCAAGGATCCACCCACTTGGGGACCAAGTGTGTCAATGGCAGGCCACCTGGGTATGGCCAATGTACAAATACCATTTGATTTGAAGAAAAGGTCAATGTGCTTATCTGTTCTTCCTTATTTTTTTTGTAATTTCTCCTTTTTCTTCAAACTATATTCTATTTTCATGACCCTTATTGGCATCTCTTTTTGAATGGTGGAAATGACATCGCTTATTCATACTAAAATACTATTATTAAACACCAAGGGTCTTAACACCTCGAAAAGAGATCTGGAATTTTGAGATCATGTCCTAAGGAACACGTTAACATAGTTCACTTACAAGAGATGCATTTAAAAAAATCCTACATTGCCCAACTGCATGGGGGGCCGCCTGTGAGCTGCCCGTGCCAAGTGCTAGCAAGCACCCAGCTGGTGGACTGGAGCATCTGACAGACAGTGAATTCATCTCCTGTCAATTGCTCGTGGAAAAGGGGCCTAATTGATAGGTTATTACCATTTATACCTTTTATATAAAAGGATGCTTACACCATGGAATGTTATAAAAATGACTCTTTTTCTCGAGTGCAGGAGATTTTAGCACAGCTGGTGCCACCATAGGCCGTAATAGGAATTACGGCTATAGCGGCGCACAGTCAGTAACTTTGGTACCGTCAGAAGATGAAGCTGAAGTTGCTTTTAAAACACTGTAATTCGGCCTCCAGCAATAGCTGAAATCCGAATTACATCATTCCCCACCATCCATGGCGGCCTGGAGGGGGAATAGTATGTAGCACGGCCGGAAACCTTTGCGGCAGCAGGATAAGCCATACCGGCTGTATCCACCGCCCAAGTCTCCTGGCGGTCAATTCATATGTATGCCTTTTTCTCCCTTTAAAGTGATTTGTGGTATGTTACTATTTCTTGATGTTAAAATGATGATGTATCAAATAATTAACAAAGGCTGCATTTACTTTCAGATCTACTAACTTGTTTGGTTTATAACGGTTTCTGAAAATGTAAAAAAAAAAAAATCTTAAAAAAATGTAAAAATTAAAAATTAAATAAATAAATCTACGGTGTATATGAACCTCACAGAGCACAAGTCGAGATTACTGAAAAAGCAAACATGTTGCTGTCCACTTGTGACATAGACACCACATGCCGGAGGTTAAACGGTGAGCTGCTGCTGTGGAGGACCGGAGGACAGATCGTTCCTGGTAAGACACTCCTGCTTTACTACTGCTCTACAATGTTTAGGGGGTGGAGGTTGGAGGAGACCAGGGAACACCAGGCTACATAATTACAATATCTGTATGGTGATAAGGGAGTTACACCAGGCTGTTCTGGTAACTTAGGTGGATCAGAGATTCACAGGCTATCCAATTCTGATAATGGGGGGAAGGGGGCGTCAGGGAGGCACCTTGTAAGGATATTGATATCTCAGGTAGGAAAAAGGGCGGGGGGGGGGGGGGGGTTGTTACACCAAGCTTCCATGGTGTAACCCTCTGGTATCTGTGGGGTGGGAGGAGGTTAACCTCAGACTATCCAAGGGCTCTGGCACATTCTCCCATTGCTCTCTATTTCAGCCCTGCACACATTTAGTAACACTGAACGGTGCAGCTTTAAATTGTGCAGTGGTGCATTCTCAGACTGCACTGTTAAACATGAGCAGAGCACAAGTTCACCTATCAGTCAGGGCAGATGCTGTACAGATGTGTCGCTAGCCTGCAGGCTAGTGACATGCTCTGTAGTCATGCAGGGCAGCAGAGGGCCGACGGAGCAGCACGGCAGTCAGGGCCGGATTTCTGGAAAGGCCTCAAAGGTCAAGGCCTAGGGCGATAAAATTCAGCAGGGCGCAGGACTTGGAGAGATAAGAGGTCACATGTCAAAGTAAATCACTTCTGCTTTGCTCTATTCTGCCTGAATTCCAGAGATCCCTGCATCTCTCTCACTACAGAGTGTGTGTGATGACAGCATCTATTGTCATCTGAGGATATTGTCCTTAGTATGATGAGTGGGGACATACAAGCTGCTGTGAGAAGAAAAATATATGTGCTCAATAGAGTTGGGCCGAACGGTTCGCCTGCGAACGGTTCCATGCGAACTTCAGTGGTTCGCGTTCGCGTCCCGCAGGCGAACCTTTGCGGAAGTTCGGTTCGCCCCATAATGCACATGGAGGGTCAACTTTGACCCTCTACATCACAGTCAGCAGGCCCAGTGTAGCCAATTAGGCTACACTAGCCCCTGGAGCCCCACCCCCCCTTATATAAGGCAGGCAGCGGCGGCCATTACGGCCACTCGTGTGCCTGCATTAGTCAGAGTAGGGCGAGCTGCTGCAGACTGTCTCTCAGGGAAAGATTAGTTAGGCTTAGCTTGTTCCTGTCTGGCTGCATACCTGTTCTGTGAACCCACCACTGCATACCTGTGCTGTGAACCCACCACTGCATACCTGTGCTGTGAACCCACCACTGCATACCTGTTCTGTTCAGTGGACCCGCCACTGTATACCTGTTCATTGAACCCACCACTGCATACCTGTGCTGTGAACCCACCACTGCATACCTGTGCTGTGAACCCACCACTGCATACCTGTGCTGTGAACCCACCACTGCATACCTGTTCTGTTCAGTGGACTCGCCACTGCATACCTGTTCTGTTTAGTGAACCGCCACTGTATACCTGTTCTGTTTAGTGAACCCGCCACTGCATACCTGTTCTGTTCAGTGAACCCACCGCATCAGTGCGCATACCTGTGCAGTTAAGTGAACCCGCCACTGCATACCTGTTCTGTTCAGTGAACCGCCACTGTATACCTGTTCTGTTTAGTGGACCCGCCACTGCATACCTGTTCTGTTCAGTGGACCCGCCACTGCATACCTGTTCTGTTCAGTGAACCCACCGCATCAGTGCGCATACCTGTGCAGTTAAGTGAACCCGCCACTGCATACCTGTTCTGTTCAGTGGACCCGCCACTGCATACCTGTTCTGTTTAGTGAACCGCCACTGTATACCTGTTCTGTTTAGTGAACCGCCACTGTATACCTGTTCTGTTTAGTGAACCTGCCACTGCATACCTGTTCTGTTCAGTGGACCCGCCACTGCATACCTGTTCTGTTTAGTGAACCCGCCACTGCATACCTGTTCTGTTCAGTGGACCCGCCACTGTATACCTGTTCTGTTTAGTGAACCCGCCACTGCATACCTGTTCTGTTCAGTGGACCCACCGCATCAGTGCGCATACCTGTGCAGTTAAGTGAACCCGCCACTGCATATCTGTTCTGTTCAGTGGACCTGCCACTGCTTACCTGTTCTGTTTAGTGAACCGCCACTGTATACCTGTTCTGTTTAGTGAACCCGCCACTGCATACCTGTTCTGTTCAGTGAACCCACCGCATCAGTGCGCATACCTGTGCAGTTAAGTGAACCCGCCACTGCATACCTGTTCTGTTCAGTGAACCCACCGCATCTGTAATAATGTAATAATTTTTCGGGTGCGTGTACATGACTGCCTAATTTTTCTGGCTGCACTGCGGGCAGCTGCAACAACAAAAGAAAAGGCATGTACATGCGCCCATTCCCCTTCGTGATCATTACCTTGCCGTGGTGAAGGGGCTTGCGTATCACAATGTAGCAATGACCGGCGCCTAGATGAGTGTCTCGGGGGGCACACCCACGATAATAAGGTCGTTGCCTCATTGTGGTCAGACCAAATTTGATCAGCTGGACAGTCACTGTTCTGTCATTCAGCTACATCAGCCAGGTGACCATATGGGCTGTAAAGCCACCAAAACCTGCACTCTCGCCATGGTGCGCACCAGTAAAGCACGGCCGTCACTACACAAACAGCTGTTTGCGGTGCGTTACACGATGAGTTTGGTGTGTCAGTGTGAAGCAGTACCTTAATTACACTACCTGATTGATGTATACACATGCAAGATGTTTGAAAGCACTTTAGGCCTGTCATTTAGCATTCAATGTGATTTCTGCCCTTAAAACGCTGCTTTGCGTCAAATCCAGATTTTTCCCGGGGACTTTTGGCATGTATCCCACTCCGCCATCCCCCCCTCCAGGTGTTAGACCCCTTGAAACATCTTTTCCATCACTTTTGTGGCCAGCATAATTATTTTTTTTTTTTCAAAGTTCGCATCCCCATTGAAGTCTATTGCGGTTCGCGAACTTTAACGCAAACCGAACCTTTCGCGAAAGTTCGCGAACCCGGTTCGCGAACCGAAAATCGGAGGTTCGGCCCAACTCTAGTGCTCAAGTAGTAGAACTTTTGAGTTCAGATTAGTTTCTTTATGCACGGACAGGAATTATCAGCTCTCCTCTCCCACTGACTGATGTTTATTACTTGGTCAGAGCTGTTAAAGACCTGAGACCTGTTAGATTTATGGTTTGTTTTCTTTCCTAAGGAATGACAGTAACATTCTCTTTGCTACAGTTTAACTCTTTCCTGACATGTTTTAGAATCAGCAAAGCATTGTACTGTGTTAACCATCAGTGAAAGCAGGATGTTTTGAAACAGAATGACAACTGTATTACATTTATTTATATTTACAAAACAATGTATGCATCTCCTGCTGACTGTATATATAGCTGTGCGTCCTACTCCTAACATCTTGTATACAGGAACAAAGTCTGAAGATGGCTCATTAGCCAAAGGCTCACTGTTTTCTTTTGGTTAGCCAATAAATATTATCATTCTATTACGTAAAAATGTAAAAACTTCCTGCTGACTGATTAAGATCGGTCTTAACTTGCCCCTGTCACTGTGTAAAGTACACCTGAGCCTATGCTAGGTATGCATAATGCAATTTTCTGACAGATTTACTGTCAGATCGACTATTTCCAACATGTCCGATCTTCTATCCGATAGATTTTCTGAATGAACGGAAAATCGATTGAAAAATGAAACTGAAATCTGATCAGACATTAGAAATAATCGATCTGACAGTAAATCTGTCAGAATTGCATCGTGTGTACCTAGCATTACACTATATCTATGCCAGCGTGTGTAGTATGGGATGCTTCTACTCAGAGACGGGACAAGGTCCTTCAGCACCCAAGGCTGAGACAGCAAAGTGCGCCCCTCCACCCCTCCCACCCCAGCCTTTACACACTGATTGCTATTAGACTAATAGGTGCCCCAGGGCCCCCAACCTCCCCAACACCTTAATCTCTAGTTATCTAGCTTGCAGTCACTGTCATGTATCCCCTTTTCTTATTTCTTTCTGCTTCAAACACAATTGGGAATGACAGCTGAATGAATTGTGCGTCCCCCTCCTACACTGCGCCCTGAGGCTGGAGCCTCTCCAGCCTCTGCCTCAGCCCGGCCCTGCTTCTACTTACCTGTTCTCTGGTTTGGATGGGTTTCTCTCCTTTGCGCTGCACCATCACCTGTTTGTGGCTCTGACTGAAGCAAGTCGCACAGAGGACAAAGAAGCAGTGCATGCTCTGTCCTCTCGGGCTTCTTGTTATTACGCACTCCCGTACGGATGTGCACAGCAGCTGAGGCTGGGAGTGTTATGGGTATGCGTACTGACAAGTGCTGCTCATATATGAGCATCATTTCTGAATTATGTAAGCCCAGAACACTATCGGCTGCTGTGCATCCAGGCAGGAGTGCAAAATTACATGGAGTGGACAGAACATGCACTGCTTCTTTGTTGAACAGGGAGGGCAAAGCAGCAAAACAGACAGGAGCCCATTCAACCCAGTCATCACTAGTCAGAGTTGGACAGAATGGGGGGGGGGGGGGGGCGGTCTTTGACAGCTGGCCTAGGGCGCTGGAAAGTACAAATCCGGCCCTGACGGCAGTGACATCTAACGGAGCGGCGGGAAGGGTGAGTGGGAGGAACAATTCTCTCAGGCAGCGCCGGCGATAGGCCGAATTGATTCACCTGGTAGATCGCTGGCATTGGGCTGCTGCACACATGCTAGTTTCATCTAGCGAGTGTTCAAGGCTTAAGCCCACAGTCCAGTTTTAAGCAACATTTAATCATAAGAAGCAATTAAAGCCCTTATTTAGACCTTATTTATATTACTGAAATAAACTCATTTCCTGAGTATCAACAGTTCATAATAAACTGTTGATACTCAGGAAAGGAGGGGCCACAGAAAGGCTCCTGGAGGATGGATGGTCAGCCAGCACCTGGGGAAGACACTCCACTGGGAGCACACTTGTCTGTGCAGACAACCTTGCATTTTCTGCTGTGTGCGTTTTTGTATGCGTGTTTTATGCGTCTGCATTTTTTTTTAATAATCTCCATTTTTCAATGGAGAAAATACAGCATCATATTTATTTTGGAAAAAACACATTCGTTCCCCCCTCCCCCATAGGGCACCTCTTAGTCTATTAGCAATCAGTGTGTGACGATTGGGGTGGGAGGGATGGAGGGGCACACTTTGGTGTCTCAGCCTTGGGTGTTGGAGGACCTTGTCCTGGCTCTGCATTTGACAATCACTGGCCCTACTCAGTGGCAAAAAACATCCATGTCACATCTGGGCATGCAACTGCACGAGGGGGGGCTGCCTGTCCACTGCTTGTGCAAAGGGCTAGCAAACGCCCGACCAATGGACAGGAGCAGCTGAAGGTGGTGAATTTACCGCCTGTGGAAAAGAGGCCTTATATTTCGATGTCATCAATGCAACATGCTCATTGTGAAAGGGCCCTTATGTCCATTGTGTTGCATTGCAACAGACAATGTCATTGCAACGCAATGCACTCATATTCCTGTGGAGCTTCAACATTCATGGCGGTGCTATGCGGCACAGCAGTTTCCAATCCAGAGGGATTTGATTGGTTCATTTTCAAGCCACATAAATTTGAATAAAAAGTGTGCACAATCCTGCATCAACTTAGAACGATTTACATCTAAATGACCATAACTGACCTCCCCTAATCAGAACCTATAGCAGCCATTAGGTTATACTAAAATTAGGGATGGTCAATGAGATGTAAATTGTTCTGAGCTGATGCAGAATTATGCACATTTTGTATGTACATTTTTGCAGCTTAAAAATTGACCAATTGAATCCTGCCTATTTTCAAGCTGCATACATTTTTGCATACAAAATTTGCAGAATTCTACATCAACTTTAAACTGTTTGCTTCTCATTGACCATCCATAACTAAAATCGATACCACTGAGTTGGCTGACATTACACAACTGCAATTCACTAAACTGTCCACAGGAGACACTTGGAAGGATTGGAACAGCACCCATAAAACGGAGAAAGCAGCGTGCCAAAGCTGGGTTTGCCTATACTGCCAAGCCTCTGTTGCTATTTCAGTCCCCCCTAAGCCCCCCTGCGCTCTGCTATCCCCCATAAATCACAGCCGCGCTGACGACACGCAGTGTGTCACAGCGGGCTGTGTTTATCTCTGTACTGTCAGTCTGCCACTCCCCTCGCCTCCTGCATAGCTTCGGTCCCTGCCCGCGCCCTTTCCCTCCCTGCTGATTGGAGGGAAGGGACGCGGGCAGGGACCGGAGAAATGCAGGAGGCGGGGGAGCACGCAGACTGACAGTACAGATGTGAACACAGCCCGCACAGCGCGGCTGTGATTTATGGGGGATTGCAAAGCGCAGGGGGACCTTAGGGGGAATTGAAATAGCAACAGAGGCTGGGCAGTATAGGCAGACCCAGCCTCTGTACATGGATTGCATTGTCAGAACCCTGCCTCGGGTTCTCTTTAAACAAGGTGTGTATGAGGATCTGCAGATATCATAGACTATGAATGCATTTTGCAGGAACGGATCTTTTGCAGGAACAGATCTTTTGCAGATACTGATCTTTTGAATGTGTACAGCATCTTTGTGTGCAGCATCTTGCTAAGATTTTTATCTGATGGGGAGTTCAGCTCAATAGAATAGACTGTGTAGAGTATGGCTCTCATACTACATGGAAGGGGGTAAAATTGGTCTAATGCTGGGCATACACGGCGTCGAGGGGAGGATTATCAATTGAGCCTGATGACTCGATTGATAATATCCGACGTGTCCGATCACCACGGGGATCGATTCCGCGCTCGAGCGGGAATCGATCCGCGGACAAGCGGGGACGTGGCGGGGGTCGATCCGGCGGGTAATCGGCCGCCGGATCGACCTGTGTATGCCCAGCATAAGATCTTTAATTTATCTTTCAAGTGTGTACACACCATAAGGCCTCTTTTCCAGGAACTGTTGAACTGTGTGCTCAGCAAGCACAAGCAGTTGTGAGAGTTTGAGAGGCTTTTCACTGCCTATCAACAGTCCATGGAAGAGAGGCCTAACACTGCAGCATTGTGAAAATGAAAGTGTTTAATACATAATGGGATCTATTCACAATCACACATGCGGTAATGGATTTTTTACGGCAAAATTACTGCTGGGTAATTTCCGTCTTTTTTCCGCATTCACTAAAAAATTTCCGCTTGTTTTCCGCTTGCGGGTATATGGCGGTAAAAGAGTGCGGAAACATGCGGAAAACAGTGTAAAATGACTGTTAAATGAGTGGTAAAAAGACGGAAAAAACCCCACAAACGACAAAATTGACAAACGAAGTCCAGCGAACACAGTGCTAAAGGCTCTAGACTCCATTTATTTTAAGTGAAAGAGAAAAATACCACCAGGTAGTTGTAGGTGATAAAAAAAATCAGTAGTAAAGACATAAATAATACGCCCCTTTTTCATTGTGAATTTCATTTTGCGGAAATTAATTCTAATTTACTGATTCTTGGGGACATTTTTCCGCATTATTACCGCACTTTTTCCACATGCAGAAAAAAACATGAGGAAAACTTTGTGAATGTCACTCCCGTTCTTTTGATTAACAAAAGTTTATAGCAGGGACGTAACTATAGGAGAGCAACACCTGCGATTGCAGGGGGCCTCCCTTCCTCCAATACAGGGGACTATACTTCAGATCAGTTGTTTTTGAGTCCACACTTGTTATGGGTGTGAAGATCACGATGGCCACACATGTATAATCACCCTTGTGAGAGGGGTGCCAAGGATGCACAGGGCACCAAGGGAAGGCAGGGGAAGGGGTGGAAACATTGGGGGGGGGGCATGAATTGTAGTTACACCACTGATTTACAGAGAAACTTGCATTCAAAAATATTATGCACATTATAAATAATTATATTTACCTGCGTCCTGCTGGTTTACTGAAAACACTGGCTGCGTTTGTGAAATTCTGAATATAGGTATCTGTGACATAGAAACACAGAATGGACTTTGACTTCTGATAGAAGGAGGAATTCATTTGTACAGAGAAGAAGTGGGAGGGTCAGTATTTACACTTTATCCACTCCAGCTGTGAACAGGGCACTAATGGTGTGCAGTAAAAAAATATAGTGAGAATTATGAACAATGTTTTTTTTTATTGTTATAAACCTGGATGCAGTAGAGAGGTGCTGATATTATCAATTTACTGTAATTGGCTTTTCATTTTAAACCTCAATTCAAGGCAACCTTGATTGACCTGCACCTACGCAGTAGAGCGGACCTGATTGGGCTCTGGTATTTCCGCCTGAGCCCAGTGGAAAGCTGCTACGGCGCCTGTGCTTGAGCTGGGGAAGATAAATATTGGCATGTGCTGCTGCGTCTGCACAGTACTCGTCAGCTCTTGTTGGGGGGATTTGCGGGGGAGCCATCGCTGGTCCTCGAGACTACAGAGGAGGACGGAAGCCTCATTAGGATCTTGAGACTTCCCCCTCCTGAAGTAAGAATCCCATAGGGGCTCTTTTTTTGTGTTACAGGTGTGTTTTAATGTGCCTAATTCAGTAGTAATAACTATTAAAATCTTGATTGGATGGGAGCAGGGGCGTAACAATAGACCCTGCAAGGGATGCATCGCAGGGGGGCCCCGAAGCTACAAGGGGCCCTGTGGGGAGAAGTTTATTTTTCCTGTCCTGAGAAACTGACACTAAGGGCACAGAGAGAAAAAAAAAACGTTCTGCTCTCTGTACAATTGTTCTAATGACTGCATCTACTCAGCCATTGATAAGGAATCATACAAACATTTGTAGGGAGTCGCTATTCAGTGGGCAACAGGTTCTTGTGTACAATGCCCTGCCCCCAGCCTCCCCACCTCCTCCCCAAGTGCTCTGTACTGTATTGATGCTGGAGAAGTCTGCAGAGCTAGTTGTGCTCCATCAGAGATGGAGTAAGTGTAATAAGGCTGGGAGAAAACTGGTCTGTCGGTTTTCTGTGTGCATTTTCTGCACACCATGTGTGTCTGTATGTGAGTGAAATCATGCACGTTTAATCACAGAAGCTAATGTAATTGATAGAGACAATGCATGCAGTGCATCATTGTTGTCATTTTTATCTGCGTGGGGAAAACACATTCAAGTTTGCACTAGCCAATTGAATAACATTGGTTCTCATTTTATCCATGCAGAAAGCAGGGGAGGGGGCCCCAGCCAAAGTTTCGCAGGGGGACCCAGTGATTTCTGGTTACGCCCCTGGAAGGGAGCCCATTAATAGCACTCAAAAACGACCAATAGATAACAAAAGTACTTCTTGCCAATATTCAGGGGCGTAGCAATAGGGAGTGCAGAGATTGCGACCGCATCGGGGCCCTCTCTCAACCACAGTATCAGCTCTCTATTGGTCCTGTGCTTATAATAATCACTTCTATAGATACTTTGAATAGTGGAAATCATTGACAAACTGATTCCCATTGCCTTCTTGCACCTCTGACACTGTAGTTGCCATTGCCAGGTTCTGGTGCGCCATATAATTTGTTATGTATAGTGCTTGGGGGGGCCCCAATGTAAAACTTGCATCGGGACCCACAGTTCCTTAGCTACACCACTGCCAATAGTCATACATATTATGCCATGATTATTAGTCATTTTGTGCAAATATTAGCAGCAAAACAATAGTGAGAAATAAGGTAACATGGTCAAATTCATATAAAAATCATAGAAGGTTATCGGAGTCGGCAAGCAACAATTGAATGTGCAAAATAATAGCAGCATTCAATTTAAAGAGACTCTGTGACATCAAAAACATCCCCTGGGGGTACTCACCTCGGGTGGGGGAAGCCTCCGGATCCTAATGAGGCTTCCCACGCCGTCCTCTGTCCCACGGGGGTCTCGCTGCAGCCCTCCGAACAGCCGGCGACAGACCCGACTGTCAGTTCAATATTTACCTTTGCTGGCTCCAGTGGGGGCGCTGTGGCTGCTTTCGGCTCCGAACTACACGGAAATACCCGATCTCAGTCGGGTCCGCTCTACTGCGCAGGTGCCGGAAACTTGTGCCTGCGCAGTAGAGCAGACTCGACAGCGATCGGGTATTTCCGTGTAGTTCGGAGCCGACAGCCGTCAGAGCGCCTGCGCAGGAGCCGGGAAGGTAAATATTGACGTCATCTTTCACGGAGGGCTGCAGCGAGACCCCTGAGGGACGGAGGACGGCGCGGGAAGCCTCATTAGGATCCGGAGGCTTCCCCCACCCAAGGTGAGTACCCCCCAGGGGATCTTTTAAAGTTACAGATCCTCTTTAAGTGCAAACGTGCATATATTACCAGTCAAAAAGGAGCATTAACGAACGCACCAGAATTGCATTACGGCTGAATAATAGAGATATCCAGCAGTCAGTATAAAGTGCAAAGAGTGTTAATAGCAACAGCCAAAACAAACCAGCAAAGTGTCAATGCTTAAATGAGGCAGTGGAAAACTAGTCCATCTCTTCATAGGGGGATTCTCAGCAAGGCTTTTATTCTTTATAAAGATATTCTCTAAAAAGGATTTAAACAATGATGCTGGCCAGCTTCACTGCTCGCTACACAGTTTTTTGGCAGTTGGACAGACCAACTGCCATTCACTAAATGCTTTTGAAAGTAAATAAATCCCTGAAAATCCCCCTTGAAGAGATGGACTAGCCCATAACCTGTCGCTTTTGTCAGATTTCTACTACCTACTGTAAGTGACAGCAACATAGTAGAAAAGTAATTTATTGCTCATTTTACTCTGGAAAAAACGTACTTCTTATTTGTATATGTTTGCACATATTTTCAATTTAAAAAAATTTCGCCATAGGACCACTATCGCGAAAAATGTAGGTAGTTATACACCAGAGAGCACCAGGCGTTGTGTTAGGGGCACGTTATGTGCCCTATAACGTCCCCTAAACGCAACGTCCTGGTGTGTAACTAGCCTAAAGCAACACTATAGTGAAAAAGTAGACAGAACCAACAGGTTTTGGGCCAGTCCATCTCCTCATGGGGGATTCTCAGGGTTTTCTTTGTTTTTAACAGCATTTCCTGAATAGCAAAATAGTGTGCAAGTGAGTAGGGAGGCTGGCTGGTATCTTCCTATTTTGGCAGTTAAACTGCAGTTCAAGAAATGCTGTTGAAAACAAAGAAAACCCTGAGAATCCCCCATGAGGAGATGGACTGGCCCAAAACCTGTTGGTTCTGTCAGATTTTAACTGCCTACTTTTTCACTATAGTGTTGCTTTAGGCTAGTTACACACCAGGACGTTGCGTTTTAGGGGACGTTATAGGGCACATAACGTGCCCCTAACGCAACGCCTGGTGCTCTCTGGTGTGGACGTCAGAGTGAGCCGCGTTGTGCAGCTCACTCTGGCGTCCGTGATGCCATGATGCGTACTCTTGGACGCATGCGGCATCACGTGGTCCCGCCCGGCCAATCGCAGCACAGAGCGGCCGCTCCAGGAAGTAAACACTGCACGTCACTGAGTGCAGTGAAGAAGACAAGACAAGACAAATAACATTTATATCGCGCTTTTCTCCTGGTGGACTCAAAGCGCCAGAGCAGCAGCCACTAGGACGCGCTCTATAGGCAGTAGCAGTGTTAGGGAGACTTGCCTAAGCTCTCCTACTGAATAGGTGCTGGCTTACTGAACAGGCAGAGCTGAGATTATTAATTAGCCATGTGCCCGGCCGCTCTCCCTTCCTCCCCAACATGACTGAGCATGTGCAAACAGTCTAACGCGGCTTAGCCGCACAGAACGCACAGCATGCAGCACTTTGCTGCGTTACAATGTAACGCAACGTGGGCAGTGTGAACAGTCCACTTGTGTTACATTGCTGTGCGTTGGGAGAGCGTTACAGGCTGCGTTACTAACGTCCCTGTGTGCAAGAAACCTTAAGGGAAACATCTGTTTTTTTTGTTTGTTTTTTAAAGCAGATCTACTTACCTGGGGCTTCCTCTGGTCCTGGCAGCTTGTTTGTCCCTCGCTGCAGCTCTGTTCCCAGCCGGTGGCCCACCCCTCCATTGCAGCAGCCGACTTGGCGAGGTCGTCAGCCTCTGTGCCTGCGCGAACCCGCGATTGTGCTCATGTAGCTGGGAGCATTCTGTGCAAGTGCCGAGGTACTGCATAGGCGCAGAGGCTGATGACCTCACCAGGTCAGTTGCTGCAATGGAGGGGACCCTGGGCCACCGTCTGGGAGCAGAGCTGCGACGAGGGACACATAAGCTGCCAGGGGCTGGAGGAAGCCCTAGGTAAGTAGATCTGCTTTTTTTTTAATTTTTTTTAAACCCAGATGTTTCCTTTAAAAAATAGATAAGGGCTGGACAATCAGCTAACAAGATGAAAAAACAACCAAAGAATGTAGTGCAAAATACAACAAAAAGAATGTGCATAGATGAAACATAATCACCATGCGAATAAGAGAAGTAAAATCAACAGCGTGAACACCTATGAAGACCTGAAAAGATACAAAGCAGAATAGAGGCTGCAATCACAAGAAAATGAACAGAATTGACAGATTACTCACAAAGATAGCAAGAGAGAGAGCTCTAGGCGTCCCTGACCAGGAATCTCCATTAGAGGCCTCTGACAGGGATTCTGACTTCAGTGGGGAGGGGAGGGGAGGGAAGGGGCTGTGAACCTGCCTCAAGGTATTCACAAAGAAGAGACAGAGTCAGTGAATGTGCAGGAATCCACTCAACCTCTAATAGAGAAACCGGGCTGGATCAGGATACACCAAGTCCAAACAGAACAGTAGTCTTTATCCAATTTAAAGGGGGAGCAAGATACACAACAGTTCGCAACAGATAACATGTTTCAGATGGTGCAACCGTCAAGTAAGAGGAGCAGAAGGGGGAAAAAGGGCAAAATGGTTTTTGCACCTCTCCAGCTTTCTTCTCTCACAAAACCAATGACAAGTGTATGGCAATCTGCGTCTTGTGCAAAAGACAGATCTGCAGAGGACAGGTCGGATCCCGTTCGGGAACAAGGTCTCTGCAGTCTAACATGCAGAAAAAAAATCACAATTCTAAGTGGGACCAGTACCTGCATTCTCTTGAAGGAGGGGCAACTTCATCATCAGGTCCTCCACCACCTCTCACTCCTTCTCCACCAACTTGCATCGCTCAGGATGTCAGTGCAAGCCTGTCTCCAAGCGGTGAGGAAGTTGCAGGTGTGGACTGCAGGTTTTGTGAGGTCAGCCGGCATTTTGTCACCTGTTGCTGCGTATTCCAGTGACTCCTTCAGCTCGCCTAGCCTTCTGTCTTTCCAGCTCACTCTAATGGAGGTTGTTGCCAGAAAACTCCCTTTGGAGCCAACAAACAGGAAGGTCGTTGAGGTTAAACAGCATCACCAACATGTTTTGCACCAATCCAGTGCTTCATCAGGGTGTTCCAAGCCTTCTTGTCCACGGTGTCTGCAGTAAATGCTGTCTGCTTCCATGTGCCCACTGCCTAGTATCTTTCAGCTCTCATATATCTAGTACTACATGTGCATAGACTGCTTTGGTGCTATTTTCCAGCTGTGGCATAATTATGGACAAGCTCTGCATCCTCTAATTTGCATGCTATTTGCCTTCATCTTGTACTTAAAGTGGTCTGAAACTCTGTCATAACATTCAATAAAAATGTGTTTTCCTACTTTTTATTACTCAAACAGTTATCATATTTGCTTTTGTGCACAAGTAGGAGGAGGAAGGACTTTTGGAAACTACTGAGGAGTAAGAGTATGAGCCCATGGGAATCCCTCTTTCATGTGTCTGTGCACATGTTGCAATGCCAATGAGGGACCCCCACATTCGCACCATTAAAAAGTTGGGGTGAATAGTGACAGTAACCATCATCTGGAGTTGGAAGAGGAGGAGAGGGATGATGAGAATGATGATGAAGGTTATTTTGGAGATAATAATCAAGACCTGTTGAGCCCCAATTTCTGCTGTCACCCCTCCCCAGCATTGTGTGCGAGAGGAAAGAACAGGAACAGCAGCTGAAGAGGAGGTGCAAATGTTTTACCTTGCTTTATGAGAGACCCAGCCCAGAGGAGGAGGTGGATGAGGAAGTTTTTTTTATGGGCAACTAAGGAGGAAGGTGAGACCAGGGGAACCCCTCTTTCATGCGTCTACATATGTTGCTATGCTTACAGAAGGACCCATGCATTCGCAGTGAAAAAGGTGGGGTGATTATGGCTGCCCCCCCCCCCCCCCTTCTGGATCACTTCCATAACGCTAAACTGCCACAGTTTATATCCAACTAAAGAAAAAGAAAAGCTAACTGATCTTACTACAATGCGATGAGATGCAATAAGTGGGAAAGTAGCCTTAAGGCTCTTTCACAGTGCGACGGTAAAGTTGCACATTCGAAAATTTTATAACGCAGACTAACGCACAGCAATACTAAAGTCTGTGCGACATTCACAGTGCACACGTTGCGTTTGTGTGTAACGTGAGGCGTTATTAGAAAGTGCTGCATGCTGTGCGTTTAGCAATAAATCTGCTGCGTTAGTTGTGTTGCACATGCTCAGTAATGTGTTTTTTTTTTTAATGTAACGCATGCGCCGTTTTTGTTCCATCACTGTGCGACGAAAACGGCGCACCAAATGCAGGGCTAAAGAATGTACTATAACGTCCAAGTTATAGTGCACAATGCGTTGCGTTAGGGGCACGTTGTGCGACATTAACGTCGCATCAAACGCAACGTCCTGATGTGAAAGTAGCCTAAATAATACTGGCAGACTGGTCACGGACGACCAGAATCACCTGACGTCATGAATGATTGTCGCCAGAAAATGTCAATTGTCTCACTTTTCTGAAAATGAACGCAAGGTGGTGGGTTACTAACAGCACATATAATACAATTCAGGCATAAGATAGGCATACGAGTTTGCCTACTAAACAATCTATTTATAGTATTTAAAACCAATTAACTCCCATACTACTTAAGGCTAGTACACACTAGCAATTTTGATTGACCAATGATTGCTCAATTTTACCACCTCCATGTAGTATGAGAGCCAAACAGATTTTCAATTCTATGCAGATTATATAGGTAAATGGTCATACTACATGGAGGTGGTAAAATTGAGCAATCATTGGTCAATCAAAATTGCTAGTGTGTACTAGCCTTTAGAAATGTAGCAAAATTTCACAGATTGCATGGGCCATATGCAATTAACTTTTTCTCCTGAGTTTTCTCCTAGGTGATATTTTTAAACTTGTCAATAATATGCCTTTTAAGCCACCAGCAAGCAAGGAAATACTCAAAATACATTTGATAGTACTTTTTCACCTAATTTTTTTACTTTTTCGATTACAAAATGCTGAAAATCTATTTTAAAAAAACTTTGAAAAAAAATCTCCTAGGAGAAAACTCAGGTGAAAAAGTGAATTGCATATGGCCCCATGTGTTTTCTCACTAGCACAAACGTATGGGAAAATGCATGTGTATTGCAGATGAATGCACATAGTGTTTGATAAACTGTATGCAAAAAAATTGTGCATTTCCACACCAAAAAGTGTGTACGCTCCTTTACACTGAGTTTCCTTGTAGTGTTGGGCGAACATCTAGATGTTCGGGTTCGGGCCGAACAGGCCGAACATGGCCGCGATGTTCGGGTGTTCGACCCGAACTCCGAACATAATGGAAGTCAATGGGGACCCGAACTTTTGTGGTTTGTAAAGCCTCCTTGCATGCTACATACCCCAAATTTACAGGGTATGTGCACCTTGGGAGTGGGTACAAGAGGAAAAAAAAATTAGCAAAAAGAGCTTATAGTTTTTGAGAAAATCGATTTTAAAGTTTCAAAGGGAAAACTGTCTTTTAAATGCGGGAAATGTCTGTTTTCTTTGCACAGGTAACATGTTTTTTGTCGGCATGCAGTCATAAATGTAATACATATAAGAGGTTCCAGGAAAAGGGACCGGTAACGCTAACCAAGCAGCAGCACACGTGATGGAACAGGAGGAGGGTGGCGCAGGAGGAGAAGAAGGCCACGCTTTGTGAGACACAACAACCCCGGCCTTGCATGAGGGCAAGAAGCGTGCGGATAGCAGGCTTTGTACCGCCATGCAGTCATAAATGTAATAAAGATAAGTGGTTCAATAAACAGGGACCACGCGGCAACGCTAACCCAGCAGCAGCAGACGTGATGGAACAGGAGGAGGCGCAGGAGGAGAAGGCCACGCTTTGTGAGACACAACAACCCAGGCCTTGCATGAGGGCAAGAAGCGTGCGGATAGCATGCTTTGTACCGCCATGCAGTCATAAATGTAATAAAGATAAGTGGTTCAATAAACAGGGACCACGCGGCAACGCTAACCCAGCAGCAGCAGACGTGATGGAACAGGAGCAGGCGCAGGAGGAGAAGGCCACGCTTTGTGAGACACAACAACCCAGGCCTTGCATGAGGGCAAGAAGCGTGCGGATAGCATGCTTTGTACCGCCATGCAGTCATAAATGTAATAAAGATAAGTGGTTCAATAAACAGGGACCACGCGGCAACGCTAACCCAGCAGCAGCAGACGTGATGGAACAGGAGGAGGCGCAGGAGGAGAAGGCCACGCTTTGTGAGACACAACAACCCAGGCCTTGCATGAGGGCAAGAAGCGTGCGGATAGCATGCTTTGTACCGCCATGCAGTCATAAATGTAATAAAGATAAGTGGTTCAATAAACAGGGACCACGCGGCAACGCTAACCCAGCAGCAGCAGACGTGATGGAACAGGAGCAGGCGCAGGAGGAGAAGGCCACGCTTTGTGAGACACAACAACCCAGGCCTTGCATGAGGGCAAGAAGCGTGCGGATAGCATGCTTTGTACCGCCATGCAGTCATAAATGTAATAAAGATAAGTGGTTCAATAAACAGGGACCACGCGGCAACGCTAACCCAGCAGCAGCAGACGTGATGGAACAGGAGCAGGCGCAGGAGGAGAAGGCCACGCTTTGTGAGACACAACAACCCAGGCCTTGCATGTGGACAAAAAGCGTGCGGATATAGCAGCAATGCTTTTTGCCGCCATGCAGTCATAAATGTAATACAGATGAGAGGTTCAATAAACAGGGCCCGGAAACGCAACACCATCCCAGATGTTCATTGGTCATGTTACTTGGTTGGGGTCCTGGAGTGTTGCGTAGTCATTTCCAATCCAGGATTGATTCATTTTAATTTGAGTCAGACGGTCTGCATTTTCTGTAGAGAGGCGGATACGCCGATCTGTGACGATGCCTCCGGCAGCACTGAAACAGCGTTCCGACATAACGCTGGCTGCCGGGCAAGCCAGCACCTCTATTGCGTACATTGCCAGTTCGTGCCAGGTGTCTAGCTTCGATACCCAATAGTTGAAGGGTGCAGATGGATGGTTCGACACAGCTACGCCATCTGACATGTAGTCCTTGACCATCTTCTCCAGGCGATCGGTGTTGGAGGTGGATCTGCACGCTTGCTGTTCAGTGGGCTGCGGCTGCATGGGTGTCAGAAAATTTTCCCACTCCAAGGACACTGCCGATACCATTCCCTTTTGGGTACTAGCTGCGGCTTGCGTTGTTTGCTGCCCTCCTGGTCGTCCTGGGTTTGCGGAAGTCAGTCTGTCTGCGTACAACTGGCTAGAGGAGGGGGAGGATGTCAATCTCCTCTCTAAAGTCTCCACAAGGGCCTGCTGGTATTCTTCCATTTTGACCTGTCTGACTCTTTCTTCAAGCAGTTTTGGAACATTGTGTTTGTACCGTGGATCCAGAAGGGTATAAACCCAGTAATTGGTGTTGTCCAGAATGCGCACAATGCGTGGGTCACGTTCAATGCAGTCTAGCATGAATTGAGCCATGTGTGCCAGAGTCCTACCAGAATCCTCATCATCCTCTTGTGAGCGTTGTGATAGTTGTTGTGATGCATCATAGTCGTCACCTTCCTCCTGGTCTGCTTCTGCTGACCATTCGCGTTGAATTGTGGAAGTCCAACGTGCACCGCTCTGGCCCTCGTCAGTGGTGGCATGAAATTCCTGCTCCAACTCCAGCTGTTCCTCCTCCTCTTCTTCGTCATAGCTGCTGGGGCCAGCGTTCCCTGAGGCGGATGGCCTGATGTTGGTACCATCACGCTGATCGTTTTCTCCTTCAGATTCCCCCAGTTGCATCATGACAGCTGTTTCCTTGATTTTTAACATCGACCTCTTCAGTAAACACAGCAGTGGTATGGTAATGCTGACTGAAGAGTTGTCACTGCTCACAAGCAACGTGGATTGCTCAAAATTTTGGAGGACTTGGCAGAGGTCCAACATGTTGGCCCAATCGGATCCACAGAAGCTTGGCAGCTGGCCGGATGCGCCTCGGTACTGCGCCGTCATGTACTGGACCACTGCACTCTTCTGCTCGCAAAAGCGGGCTAGCATGTGCAGCGTAGAATTCCAGCGCGTAGGGACATCACACAGCAAGCGATGGTGGGGGAGATTGAAGCGCTCCTGCATCTTGGCGAGTGCCCCCGAAGCAGTACTGGAATTTCTACAATGTTTGGACACTCGACGCACCTTCAACAGCAGATCGGGCACGCCTGGGTATGTCCTCAGGAACCGCTGAACTACTAGGTTCATCACGTGCGCCAGGCAAGGGATGTGTGTCAGCTTAGCCAACCTTAAAGCGCGAATGAGATTACTCCCATTATCACACACAACCATGCCCGGTTTCAGGTCCAGCGGTGCCAGCCACAAATCCGTCTGTTCCTTTATTCCCCTCCAAATTTCCTCCCCTGTGTGCTGCTTATCCCCAAGGCAGATTAGCTTCAGCAACGCTTGCTGACGCATGCCAACAGCTGTGCTGCACTGCTTCCACGATCCTACTGCTGCTGGGTTAGCGTTTCCGGATGAGGTACAGCTTTGAGATGCGTTGGAGGAGAAGGAGTCAGAGAGGTAGGTGCTGCTGTTATCCAGTGGGAGGGACGGCGGTGCAGCTGTTTGTGGCGTGGGCAACACCCGTGCCGTAGCAGGTGAGGAATCGCTGCCAGGCTCCACAAGGTTCACCCAGTGCGCGGTAAGGGAGATGTATCGACCCTGGCCGAACGCACTCGTCCAGGTGTCAGTGGTGAGGTGAACCTTGCAGGCAACGGCATTCTTCAAGCTTCGGGTTATTTTGCTGACCACGTGCTCATGCAACTCAGGCACTGCAGAGCGCGCAAAGTGGTAGCGGCTGGGAACCACGTAACGTGGGATGGCCACTGACATCATGCCCTTGAAGCTGTTTGTCTCCACCAATCGATATGGCAGCATTTCGCAGGCCAGAAGCTTGGCTATGCTGGCTGTTACTGCCACGGCCCGGGGGTCATTTGCTGGCAATTTCCTCTTGCGCTCAAACATCTCCGACACAGACAACTGAACCGTAGCGCTGCACACGGAAGGGCTGTTGGTTGTTGTGTTTGATGAACACTGGGAGACCTCAAGAGCACTACTCCGGAAAGTGACAGTGTCAGCGTCGTCTGATGTTTGTGAATGTTGTGAACCACGCAATGGCTGGGCTACTGCTGCTGCTGAGGCGGGTCTGGTGGTGAGTCTGGTGAACCCAAGGGAGGCAGTGTTGTTTCTGGTACCCTGTCCTGACGCGTTTGCCCAAAGAGTGGGATGTTTGGATAGCATGTGACGGCTCATGCTGGTGGTGGAGAGGTTGTTAATATTTTTCCCCCTGCTCAGGCGGGTCTTGCACACCTTGCAAATCGCCATGGTAACATCCTCAGTGCAGTCTTCAAAGAAAGCCCAGACTTTGGAGCACCTGCCTCCTTGCTGGCGATTTCTGTTTGCTCCTCTTTTGCCTCTCACTTGAACTTCCACGCTTGTGGTGCCTGAAATTGCGCGCCGCCTACCTTGTGGCACAAGGCGAACTCGTGCAGCAGTGTGTTCTTCAACAGACTCATCTGTGCTGCTGCTACGACGGCGATGTTCTCGTTCACAAACAAAATCTGGGTCTCTGTCCACATTGTCCATACCCTCCTCTTCCATCTCCTCAAACTCGTCATATGTCATTGTGGGCCACCGCCGTGGAGTAGAGCTCCCCACAACAACCTCTGCGCAGCACACTCCAACGTCGTCTTCCAGATCTTGTCGGCCGACCTCCTGCAATTGCAACCCCTCCTGCCCAAATTGCTCTGGGATTTGGGTTTCCGAGTCCTCTTCGGACTCGCCTTGTATTTCAGTGCGCGGTGCATTTCCCACAGTTAACGGTTGTGAATCCAGGCACAACATTTCTGGCTGTTCCTCCATTGACCTTTGAAAGGTGGAAGTTTGTTGGGCTGGGAATAGCTCCTGCGAATACCCCATTGTGTCCTGAGGTAATTCATCGGACTGGTTATCTGGCAGTTGTGTGCGTGGTGTCGCTGCCGGTTGTGTCAGCTTTGTGCCCACTGGCTCCTTGTAACTGGCTGAGGACTCGGACCTCGTGCGTGATGTGCTGGTGCTGCTTAACCCACTGCTGGACGCTTGAGAGGTCATCCAAGTAATTATCTGGTCCTGTTCTTTTGGATTTGTGAGGGTTGTTGTCCTGGACAACATGGGCGGTATTGAGTGGGTTTTCTTGGGTGCTCCCCTGTGGCCTGTACGTGAACCGTCAGGGGAAACACCTCTTCCCTTGCCCCTCCCTCTTTCACCGGATTTCTTCCTCATTTCACTTATCCTTACAGTACACGCTGACTGGCAGCAGTACAGTGGCAGTACAGAAATGCTATACAGTACCACTATTCCCAGCAGCGACACAGAGCACAATGCTATACAGTGACGGGTGAGCGGTGTACCACTATTCCCAGCAGCGACACAGAGCACAATGCTATACAGTGACGGGTGAGCGGTGTACCACTATTCCCAGCAGCGACACAGAGCACAATGCTATACAGTGGCGAACGAGCGGTGTACCACTATTCCCAGCAGACACAGAACAGTACACAGAATGCTATATAGTGTGGCTGAACGAGCGGTGTACCACTATTCCCAGCAGACACAGAACAGTACACAGAATGCTATATAGTGTGGCTGAACGAGCGGTGTACTACTGTTCCCAGCAGACACAGAACAGTACACAGAATGCTATATAGTGTGGCTGAACGAGCGGTGTACTACTGTTCCCAGCAGACACAGAACAGTACACAGAATGCTATATAGTGTGGCTGAACGAG
The DNA here is from genome assembly GCF_040937935.1 of Hyperolius riggenbachi. NCBI lineage: Eukaryota > Metazoa > Chordata > Amphibia > Anura > Hyperoliidae > Hyperolius > Hyperolius riggenbachi. Next base: position 139,846,933 of record NC_090647.1, on the reverse strand, counting down.
CGGTGTACTACTGTTCCCAGCAGACACAGAACAGTACACAGAATGCTATATAGTGTGGCTGAACGAGCGGTGTACCACTGTTCCCAGCAGACACAGAACAGTACACAGAATGCTATATAGTGTGGCTGAACGAGCGGTGTACCACTGTTCCCAGCAGACACAGAACAGTACACAGAATGCTATATAGTGTGGCTGAACGAGCGGTGTACCACTATTCCCAGCAGACACAGAACAGTACACAGAATGCTATATAGTGTGGCTGAACGAGCGGTGTACTACTGTTCCCAGCAGACACAGAACAGTACACAGAATGCTATATAGTGTGGCTGAACGAGCGGTGTACTACTGTTCCCAGCAGACACAGAACAGTACACAGAATGCTATATAGTGTGGCTGAACGAGCGGTGTACCACTATTCCCAGCAGACACAGAACAGTACACAGAATGCTATATAGTGTGGCTGAACGAGCGGTGTACTACTGTTCCCAGCAGACACAGAACAGTACACAGAATGCTATATAGTGTGGCTGAACGAGCGGTGTACTACTGTTCCCAGCAGACACAGAACAGTACACAGAATGCTATATAGTGTGGCTGAACGAGCGGTGTACTACTGTTCCCAGCAGACACAGAACAGTACACAGAATGCTATATAGTGTGGCTGAACGAGCGGTGTACTACTGTTCCCAGCAGACACAGAACAGTACACAGAATGCTATATAGTGTGGCTGAACGAGCGGTGTACCACTATTCCCAGCAGACACAGAACAGTACACAGAATGCTATATAGTGTGGCTGAACGAGCGGTGTACTACTGTTCCCAGCAGACACAGAACAGTACACAGAATGCTATATAGTGTGGCTGAACGAGCGGTGTACTACTGTTCCCAGCAGACACAGAACAGTACACAGAATGCTATATAGTGTGGCTGAACGAGCGGTGTACTACTGTTCCCAGCAGACACAGAACAGTACACAGAATGCTATATAGTGTGGCTGAACGAGCGGTGTACCACTGTTCCCAGCAGACACAGAACAGTACACAGAATGCTATATAGTGTGGCTGAACGAGCGGTGTACCACTGTTCCCAGCAGACACAGAACAGTACACAGAATGCTATATAGTGTGGCTGAACGAGCGGTGTACTACTGTTCCTAGCAGTGACACACAATGACTGGGGGGGACCCTGGCTAGCGTGGCTGGAGCGCGAACTACCCTGCCTGCCTACCCAAAGCTAAACCCACAGACAAATGGCGGAGATATGACGTGGTTCGGGTATTTATTTACCCGAACCACGTGACAGTTCGGCCAATCAGAGCGCGTTCGGGTCCGAACCACGTGACCCGTTCGGCCAATCACAGCGCTAGCCGAACGTTCGGGGAACGTTCGGCCATGCGCTCTTAGTTCGGCCATATGGCCGAACGGTTTGGCCGAGCACCGTCAGGTGTTCGGCCGAACTCGAACATCACCCGAACAGGGTGATGTTCTGCAGAACCCGAACAGTGGCGAACACTGTTCGCCCAACACTATTTCCTTGTAGAAGGAGTGATGTGATGGCATACATATGGAAGCATGCAATGCATGGAAAATGCACAGCAAATGGTAATCCATCCAAAACCAAGCAGTGCCTGATTTATATGTCTGTCTTCTCAGCCAAATTAAAGGAGACCTGAGATAAGTTAAAGAGAAGGATTTATACTTACCTGGGGCTTTCTCTAGCCCCATGTATTCGGTGGGCTTCTCCATTAGGACAGCTTCAGTCGGGCTGCACTGCATCGCACTGTAGTACTGCGTAGGCACAGAATGCTACTGGCAGTGGTAGGGGTGCTCATGGCCGAGTCTGAAAATAACAGCTGCAATTAGGACACAACCATCTCTGATGACCTGATCTGGAGGGCAAATACCACCACAACTCAGAGAAAGGCACAGCAAAGACTCTTCTTCCTTCACCAGCTAAATAAGTTTGGTATGGCCCAGGAACTTCAGAGGTCCTTCTACTGTGCCACAATAGAGTCAGTCCTTTGCTCATTCATCCTGGTCTGGTTCGCTAGCTCTTCTACCAGCGACAGATATAAACTTCTGAGGGTCAGCAGCTCAGTGGAGAGGATTATTGGAAAACCTCTTTCCCCTGTAGATCTCATCTACAATCTACAATCTCAGCGCTGCGTAATATGTTGGCGCTTTATAAATACAACAAATAAACAATAAATAAATACAATACCAGATTGTGCAATAGAGCAACAAAAATTGTGGGCGACCACACTCATCCAGGTCACAGATTTTTCAGATGGCTCAAACTGGGCCGGAGGTTTCGTTCCATCCCTGCCAACACCACTATGCGTATGAACACTTTTTCCCCATGGCTGTTATACTCTTGAACTCTGCCCATTCCACTATCCCCCCCCCCCTCCCACTGTAGCTGTCTGTGGACTGATATCTGACTTCGGCTGCTGCTTCTCTGTTTACTGTCTTGCTATAGGTCGTATTACAATTACCGTGATTATCTTCTGTAACACGCTGCTGTCCCAGCTAGATCCTCAGTGCTTTACTTCCAATGTTGTATTACTCTTGTTTTGGTGTATTACTCTTTCTGTGCCAATCACTGTGCCAAATCCAATTCCATTCCGGACACGGCCCAGCCGTGCTTGGCAAAATAAATAAATTCTAATTCTGAATTATCTAGTTTCTACTTTGTCAATTTAAACCTTTGAAGTCAAAGTCATACCCACTGTGTGATTTCCAGATGTGGTATTCCATAGCAGGATCAACCACAAGGCAAAGGGCCTGACCCCCACCATCTCTGACTCCTCCCGCACTTCATCTTACCCAAAAGACTGCCAGCTACTACTTTGCCTTGGACCCCAGTTCATCTTAATCCTTCTCTGTGTTGACCATGTTTAAAAGAATTTATGGAGAAACATTTGACTGATGAGAGGGTAAATGTGTAAGGCTCTGATTTGCTGATCGTGTGCTCAAGAAGAAGTGATCACAGCAAATAAGAGCCTTACAAATTATCACCTGATCAAATGCTTCTCCATGATTTTTAACACATATGAGCAACATTATATCCCGTTCATTTTAAAGTAAACCAGACACTAAGCACCCTCATGTATTTTACCATATACAGTGGGTTGCAAAAGTATTCGGCCCCCTTGAAGTTTTCCACATTTTGTCATGTTACTGCCACAAACATGAATCAATTTTATTGGAATTCCACATGAAAGACCAACACAAAGTGGTGTACACGTGAGAAGTGGAACGACATTCATACATCATTCCAAACATTTTTTACAAATAAATAACTGCAAAGTGGTATGTGCATAATTATTCGGCCCCCTTTGATCTGAGTGCAGTCAGTTGCCTATAGACATTGCCTGATGAGTGCTAATGACTAAATAGAGTGCACCTGTGTGTAATCTAATGTCAGTACAAATACAGTTGTTCTGTGAGGGCCTCAGAGGTTGTCTAAGAGAATATTGGGAGCAACAACACCATGAAGTCCAAAGAACACACAAGACAGGTCAGGGATTATTATTATTAATATTATTTATTGTATTTATAAAGCGCCAACATTTTACGCAGCGCTGCACAATAGATAAATGGGTTAACATACAGGTAGAACATACGGAAACTCACAACAAAACAAGATCATGCAAATGATTTGATAACAATACAGTATCATAGGTCAAAATAGAGACTGTTCGAGTCTACAAGAGGGGTGGTTGCGAGTAAGATTGCATAATCAAGCTGGATACGTTAGGGAGGAGGGCCCTGCCGGAGGCTTACAATCTAAAGGGTGGGGTGGAGACAATAGGTGCGTCTTTTGAGAGGGGGTCTAACAGAACATATTATGGTGCTGGTGTAGGGGGGTATGCGAGCGTGAAGAGGTGAGTCTTGAGAGCTTGTTTGAAGGAGTTAAAGGTGGGGGCGAGTCTGATGGCATGGTGGGAGAGAGTTCCAGAGAGTAGGGGCGGCCCTGGTGAAGTCCTGCAATCGTGCGTGTGACTGAGTTATGCGTGGTGCGACTAGGCGCAGGTCATTGGAGGATCGGAGGGGGCGGGCTGGTATGTGCCTGTGGACCAGATCAGAGATGTAGGTTGGGCAGGTCTTGTGCACTGATTTGTAGGCAAAGCACAGGATTTTGAAATTGATCCTAAAGCTGATGGGGAGCCAGTGTAGTGCTTTACAGAGCGGAGTTGTAGAGGCGCTGCGGTGAGAAGAATGTATCAGTCTGGCTGCCGCATTCATTACCAATTTAAGTGGGTCAGTACGGTTGGAGGGGAGGCCAGATAAAAGAGAATTGCAGTAGTCTAGGCGGGAGATGAAAAGGGCGTGGATAAGGAGTTTAGTGGTGTCAGGGGACAGGTAGGAGCGGATCTTGGAGATGTTGCGGAGGTGGAAGTTGCAGGATCTGGCAATACCTTGGATGTGGGCGGTAAAGGAAAGTTCAGAGTCCAGAGTAACACCTAGACAGCGGGCTTGGGAGGTAGGGTGGATTATAGTATTTTCAATAGTGACGTGCAGATCTGGGAGGGGTGCAGCTGTGCGGGGTGGGAATATTAGAAGCTCAGTCTTGTCCAAATTAAGCTTCAGGTACCTGGCAGCCATCCAGGAGGAAATGGATGTGAGGCAGGCAGAGACTTTGTCCATGGTAGAGGAGGAGAGGTCTGGGGTGTGGAGATATATCTGGGTGTCGTCGGCATACAGGTGGTAATTGAAGCCCATGGAGGAGATGATTTTGCCAATTGAGGCAGTATAGAGTGAGAACAGTAGGGGTCCTAGGACGGAACCTTGAGGAACACCAACTGAGAGGGGTGTAGGAGTGGATGAGGAGCCATTGAAAAATGTTGTAAAGGAGCGGTTGGAGAGGTAGGAGGAGATCCAGGCTAAGGCTAGGTCCTGAATGCCCATTAGCTGCAGGGAGTGGAGGAGGAGGGAGTGGTCGACAGTGTCAAATGCCGAGGAGAGGTCCAGGAGGAGCAGGATGGAGTATTTACCTTCGGCTTTGGCAAGGGCGAGGTCATTTACCACTTTGGTGAGGGCGGTTTCTGTAGAATGGGCTGTGCGAAAACCAGATTGCAGGGGATCGAGAAGGGAGTTGGAGTTAAGGAAGTTGGTCAGGCGTTGGTGGGCCAGGCGTTCAAGAATTTTTGAGGCAAAAGGGAGGAGAGAGATTGGGCGGTAGTTGGATGGCAGAGCAGGGTCAAGTGAAGATTTCTTTAGTAGGGGAAGCACAGTGGCCTGTTTGAATACGGAGGGGAAAATGCCGGTGGAGAAGGAGAGGTTGAACAGATGGGTGAGGACAGGGGCCAGATCAGAAAAATGTGGGCGCAGAGAATCAGATGGGACCGGATCTAGGGGGCAGGAAGTGGCAGGTGAAGTTGCCAGCAGCTGGTTGACTTCCTCCCCCGTGACAGGATTGAAGGAGGTAAGGGAGGAGAAAGAGGAAGGAGTCGGATGTGGTGGGGAGGCGGGGGCGATAGAGTGGAGGAGAGAAATATCCTTCCGGATGGTTGTAATTTTGGTTGTAATTTTGTTGATAAAGTAATTTGATAGGTCAGTGGCTGAGAGGGTGGAGGTTGGGGGGGGGGAGGTGTGGGGTTAAGTAGGGCATTGAAGGTGGCAAAAAGACGACGTGGGTTGGAGGCTATATCTGTTTACTATCAGCGAGGGCAGCATGGTACATCTGCAACTTGGTCTTGTATCCCAGGAAATCATTGTTGTTGCGGGATTTCCTCCATTTGCGTTCTGCAGCTCGTGTCTCATTTTGTAGTTTTCTTGTGAGGGCAGTGTGCCAAGGTTGGGGCGACTGTTGGTACAAAAGGTCAGGGGAGCCGCATGGTCTAAGGCTGCAGAGAGGTTACTGTTGTATTGAGCTGCCGCTTCGTTGGGGCAGGTTAGGCTGGGGAGGGAGGAGGAGAGAGAGTGGAGAGGTGTGGCTAGTACATTGGGGTCAAGGTTGCGCAGATCTCTCTGCCAACGTCCAGTTTGGGGAGGGGGACAGGGGGTGCTGGATGGAGTGAGGGTGAAGGTGATGAGGTGGTGGTCGGAGATGGGGAATGGTGTAATGTCCAGGGTGGTAAGTGCGATGGCTTTGGAGAAAATTAGGTCCAAGGTATTACCAGCACTGTGGGTTGTGGCGTTAGTATGCTGAGTGAGACCAAGGGAGTTGGTGAGTGAGAGAAGCTGAGTGGCAGCAGAGGTGGTAGGCTCATCAATTGGAATGTTAAAGTCTCCGAGGATGATTGTTGGGAGGTCGGAGGACAGGATGTGTGGGAGCCAGGAGGCAAGGTTTTCTAGGAAGTGCGATATAGTACTGGAGGGGGGGGCGGTATAGGACTGCAATAATGGCTGGGAGGGGATGGTAGAGGCGGATAACATGGGCCTCAAAGGAGGTAAAGTAAAGAGAAGGGGGAGGGGTAAGGACACGGAAGGTGCAGGATGGGGAGAGGAGAAGACCCACCCCTCCCCCAGGCCTGTTATCTGGTCTTGGGGTATGGCTGAGGTGTAGACCCCCGTAGGATAGGGCTGCAGCTGCAGGCAGGTCAGAGGGGGTGAGCCAGGTCTCAGTAAGGGCAAGAAAGGTGAGGGTTTTTGAGATAAAGAGGTCATGGATAGTTGTAAGCTTGTTGCGGATAGATCTGGCATTCCAGAGAGCGCCAGATAGAGGGAGAGATTGTCTGAGTATGGGGCGGATGGGAATGAGATTGGGGCGAGAATGTTCGTGGGTATGGGGAGGGTGGGAGGTGCGGCGGGGAGAGGGGCTAGGTGGGTAAATTTGGTTGTGGTGGGTGAGGTGGGAAGTATGAGGAGGGGAACGGGGGGGTTGGGAGACCGGAGTGGGCCTGGGGTTAGGATGTGTGGTGAGCAGTGGACAAGGGACCAGGGGGAGGAGCAGATGGAGCCAGAACATGAGGCACCAATAGGGCGGGTGATTAAGGGAAAGAGGAGGAGGTATGAGGGGGGTACGCATAATGATGTGTTGGGGATACATACTGTTGCACTGGGAGTGGTGGTGAAAATAGGTAGGGAAAATGGTGTAGCAGAGGTTGGAGGATACTTGGTGGTGGGCTTACCTAGGGCAATGGAGCAACGTTTAGTCGTTTATCAGTGCAGTTTGTTTTTATTTGGTGGGGTGGCGTGTAGGCTGTGCAGTTCAGAATTAAGGGCAGAGATGATCTAGTTAGACAGCAGGGATCAAGTTATTGAGAAATTTAAAGCAGGCTTAGGCTACAAAAAGATTTCCAAAGCCTTGAACATCCCAAGGAGCACTGTTCAAGCGATCATTCAGAAATGGAAGGAGTATGGCACAACTGTAAACCTACCAAGACAAGGCCGTCCACCTAAACTCACAGGCCGAACAAGGAGAGCGCTGATCAGAAATGCAGTCAAGAGGCCCATGGTGACTCTGGACGAGCTGCAGAGATCTACAGCTCAGGTGGGAGACTCTGTCCATAGGACAACTATTAGTCGCGCACTGCACAAAATTGGCTCTTATGGAAGAGTGACAAGAAGAAAGGCATTGTTAACAGAAAGCATAAGAAGTCCCGTTTGCAGTTTGCCACAAGCCATGTGGGGGACACAGCAACCATGTGGAAGAAGGTGCTCTGGTCAGATGAGACCAAAATGGAACTTTTTGGCCAAAATGCAAAACGCTATGTGTGGCGGAAAGCTAACACTGCACATCACTCTAAACACACCATCCCCACTGTCAAATATGGTGGTGGTAGCATCATTCTCGGGGGGTGCATCTCTTCAGCAGGGACAGGGAAGCTGGTCAGAGTTGATGGGAAGATGGATGGAGCCAAATACAGGGCAAACTTGGAAGAAAACCTCTTGGAGTCTGCAAAAGACTTGAGACTGGGGCGGAGGTTCACCTTCCAGCAGGACAACGACCCTAAACATAAAGCCAGGGCAACAATGGAATGGTTTAAAACAAAACATATCTATGTGTTAGAATGGCCCAGTCAAAGTCCAGATCTTAATCCAATCGAGAATTTGTGGCAAGATCTGAAAACTGCTGGTCACAAACGCTGTCTATCTAATCTGACTGAGCTGGAGCTGTTTTGCAAAGAAGGATGGGCAAGGATTCCAGTCTCTAGATGTGCAAAGCTGGTAGAGACATACCCTTAAAGACTGGTAGCTGTAATTGCAGCGAAAGGTGGTTCTATAAAGTATTGACTCAGGGGGCTGAATAATTACGCCCACCCCACTTTGCAGTTATTGATTTGTAAAAAATGTTTGGAATCATGTATGATTTTCATTCCACTTCTCACGTGTACACCACTTTGTATTGGTCGTTCACATGGAATTCCAATACAATTGATGCAACCCACTGTATATCAGTGGGAACATTAGAGAAAACACCTACCCTGCTCTCTGTTTCATTCTTCACTGCTCAGCTTGCTTGTTATCAGCCCTGATAAAATCCCCGACTGAGCATTCAGTCTGGCTTTGCTCAGGAATCAGTCTTCTCTGACGTCTTTTCAAGCCCAACCCTTCCCCCTTCTGGCTCTGCTCTAGTCAGGGATTTTATTAGGGCTGATAACAAGCAGGCTAAGCAGTGAAGGATGAAACAGAGAGCAGGGTAGGTGTTTCCTCTAATGTTCCCACTGATACATATGGTAAAATACATGAGGGTGCTTCGTCTCTGGTTCACTTTAACTTCAGCTAACTGCTGCAATAAAAATCAAAATACAAATGTATTTGAAATTTTTTGAACATCGCAGCTATCCCATTTTGTGCTAGTCAGTACCTATATTTAGTAAAAGAATGAGCTCTTAGGGCTTAAACCCACTAGCAGCCTTTTCTAAGCGCTAGTGATTTAAAAACCTCTTGCTAATGCAATGCTATGGGTGATTTTTATAAAATCACATCGCTCAAATGTGATCACACCCATAGGATTACATTAGCAAGAGCTTTTCAAATCACAAACACTTAGAAATGGTTTAGTAATGTACTGCTAGTGGGTTCCAAACCTTTAACAAATGCAATATCCTTGAGGTAAGATCCTGTTCTGCAGTATGCTAAGCTGCCACAAGATGGTGTTCAATGCTTGAGGATATTCAAGTAGCAGTCGTAGGTTTGTAGGTTTGGAGACTCCAAAGTCTATTTTTTTGCAAGCACAGTCGACTCTAGTGGGATTGTATTGGTGTTTTGGACTATCAATGGAGTGGTATTGATAGGTTTGAAATACATACATATACATATTGGGCAGCACGTTGGCGTAGTGGTTAGCGCTCTCGCCTTACAGTGCTGGGTCCCGGTTTGTATCCCATCGAGGTCAACATCTGCAAGGACTTTGTAAGTTCTCCCCGTGTCTGTGTGGGTTTCCTCCAGGCACACAGTTTTCGTCCCACATCCCAAAAACATACAGATAAGTTAATTGGCCTCCCCCTAAAATTGGCCCTAGCCTGTGATACATACACTACACCATATAGACATATGACTATGGTAGGGACTAGATTGTGAGCCCCTCTGAGGGACAGTTAGTGACAACACAATATACTCTGTACAGTGCTGCGTAATATGTTGGCGCTATATAAATATTTCAATAAATAAATATTGTGGTATGATAAGTTTGATATACTGTATATGGATTTTCAGGAAAGAAATGCCGCCTAAGCCATGAGACCTGGTACACATGGACAACACTAGATTCTTATCTATTTATTTATAAGCAGGGAGGTTTCCTACCTGTCTGAAATAATAAATTATCAGGCCGCTACTCAAGAAGCCATCCTTAGATATGGATGATATGAGCAGCTACAGATCTGTCTAAAACTTCTGTCTACAGCCTGGACTACTGCAACGCCCTGTTCATCGGATCCCCAGATAAAGTTCTGCGCCCCCTACAACTAGTACAAATGCAGCAGCCAGTCTCCTAGCCATTGCCCCCCCATAGCTCACACATCTCCCCAGAACTGCAAACTCTTCACTGGTTGCCAGTAAAATGGAGAATCCAGTTTAAGATCTGCCTGCTGACATTCAAGGCTCTAAACCACATGTGACCCAAGTACATAGTGGATCTATTGGAACTATACATCCCTAAACGCACTCTGCTCTGCAAATAATCTTTGGTTATTCCCAGTAATAGGATCCATTTAAAACATTTGGTGCACAGGCCATTCCCCATGCAGCCCCTATTCACTTCCACAATCAGTGCAAGAGGCCCTTTCTCTGGACATATTTAAAGGGAATCTGAAGTGAAAATAAACATAGGATATAATGAATAGTATGTGTAGTACTGCTAAGAAATAGAACATTAGTAGCAAAAACAAGAGTTTAGTAGCATTAGTAGCAAAAAGAGTTACGAAACGTCATTTGTTATCTTTGAAAAAGAGCTTCTCTGAGCTCTCCAACCCAACTTGGATTGGAGACAGTCCTATTTTCTGAAGCACTTATACATCAAAGAAACAGTGAGAGGCAGCTTCAGATAAGGTTTTACTGCAGGGAAGTTCAAAGGCTCATTAGCTCTGCTCTGTTTTATAGTTTAAAATACAGTCTGCTCATATCATCCATATATAAGGATGGACGTATGTCTTTTTTCAACCAAAATAACTATGTAACTGTGTGTGTGGTTTGTAATTGCAAATATGACAGAATGATGCAATATTATATAAAAAAAGCTATGTAACTGAAAATTAAAATATGAGACTCTTTTCTTTGCTACTAAGGTTTTACTAATTAACTGTACTACACATAAAATTCATTGTATCACAAGGTTTTTTTTACTTCAGTGTCACTGTAAAGAGAGCCCGAGGTGGGCTCATAAAATTAAAAAAAAATTATGCTGCCTGATCTGGCTGGCTGGGCAGATCAGTCAGTCACCATCCCCGGCGCTCCCTTCCCCTGCATTTGATCACTTTAAATTTCGTGACCTCGGGGGTCATGAAGCTGGATGGATAGATTCTCTCTTAGCATGCAGTGAGGTGCAGGAACTGCAGGGGGCGTTGCCAGGGAAAGAGAGCTGGCATGTCATGAGACAGAGAACATGCCTCTGTGTTGTCACACCTGACCCCCCCCCCACCACCACCACCTCGGGTTCTCTTTTAGAAAAGGCTAAAAACCTACCCCTTCCAGAACTTTTGAGACTGCAGAAAGAAGGACACAAAGGGCCAGAGGAGGACACAGGGGTGCAAAGCAGGACACAAAGGGCCAGAGGAGGACATAGGAAGTACAAGGGGAGCATAATAATTGGGGGGGAAAAGGTCTATAAGTTTCCCCTGCACCATGGATGCACCAGGTTTACTATATTTTTTTTTCTCTGGTTTTTGCCCTCTAAGCCTACAGTATGTGTGTCTTATAGTCCAGTAAATACGGTATTTCATTAGACAAAAAAGTTAGAGCATGGGTGTTGAACTACAATCTTTGAGGGCCATATCCATGCCATTGTTTAGGATGGGCTGGGAATGGAGAAATGTGTTGAACTTGATGAACCTCACCCTTCCTGATTCAGTCTCATTAATTAACGTGAACTGTGCCAAAAATGTGCGAGGACCTCAGCTCTTGTTGCCAAGAGTTCGACATCCCTGAGTTAGAGGATGTTCTGGCTTGATGAAGGGTTATAATCAGGGTGTACCTAGGTAAACATCATACCAGCAGTTCAGCATAAGGGATAAGAGAATTGGGTACACATTGGAGCCAATTAAATGGCAATTTTATTTCTCCAAACCATTAATTTACACGCCCAGACCTTTAGCATTATAGTCAGAGTCAGCTTCTTACATTTTTTTAATACATGAGAATTGGTGTGAGGGAACTAGGCTGTTTTGGATCCTTAATGGATCCTATCTCTTCACATCAATTGGAACCTAGTGGAAGTAGTGGCATAGAAAGCTTTTAATCCGACCTTAATTAGGCAGGCATTATAGAATAATATGGCATTATTTTGCTGCAGTGCTGGTGTAATCTAAGAAAAATGGCTGTTACTGCACTCTTGACTTCAATAATAAATACAATGTACATTAGGAATTTTTTTAAAATCACTTTATTAGTAAACAAAAACAAAAAAACAAACAAAACAAAATAGAACAAGTAAAAATCTGACATTGATGACTAATACAGTCAAATCAACAGATCTGAATCGTAGTATAAAATCATGGAAATATACCAGCTGAGTACAAAAATGTTTAAGTGTGGAATAGCATAATTTCTATTGTCATTTCTATACATTCAAAAAGAAACATGGAAATTTAAATACCTGCATCTTATGTATTACATAGGAATTTGTCCTAGAGACAACCTAGTATGATTATTTGGATTTGATAAATGATCAATACGTGACAGTAAGAACCCCCAGCAATCTGTCTCTAATCAAAAATGGGCACTTCAGTCCAGGTGTAGACCACCATTTATCTTACATTCTTTTGCATGTACTTACAGAAGTCCTGTGGGCATGCACTAGTTTCTCCATTCTAAGGTATTCATTCATTTTTGACACATTATTGGAAATTAAAGAATATTTCAACTGAGCAAGTTACTGGGGCTGATCGTGGCTGAACGGCAGACCGCGGGAGGATGGCGAGGGACTCACTTGAATTTATGGAGCAGGAGGAAGCCCTGGGTAAGTATCGATTCTTCTTAGTTTTTCAACTCTGAGTCTTTTTAAGGGCTCTGCCTCTGACATATGAGATCTGGGTTTAACCACTTTACCCCCGCGCGTACGTATTTCTCCGCCCCTTTTTCCATCCTTTAAAAACCAGGGACGGAGAAACACGTACTTTCCGCGTTCCCGACGCTGCCCGCGCTCCCGCTAGTAAACACGCCGCCCGCCGCTAGTAAACACGCCGCCGCCCGCTCGCCCAGAGATCGATGAACGGGAAAATCCATTCCCGTTCGTTGATCTAAGCCCCGCAATGATCAGCTGCTCTCCGATGGGCAGCGCGATCATTGTGAGAAAAAACTCACGTGTCCAGCCTCCTTATTCTTCCTCCAAGCTTCCGGAAGGAAGCTTGGAGGTCGCATTAAAACAAAAAGTTACTGTGGCCATCTTGTGGCCAAACAGTAAACTACACCCTACACATTTTTCACATACAAATAAATGACTTTTACACATAAAATTAACTCATTACCTCCCACACTCCCCATTTTTTTTTTTTTTGTAATTAAAAAAAAATAAAAAAATGTACAATTAAAAAAAATACATAAATAGTTACCTTAGGGACTGAACTTTTTAAATATTTATGTCAAGAGGGTATAACACTGTTACTTTATAAACTATGGGCTTGTAATTAGGGATGGACGCAAAACTGAAAAAAATGCACCTTTATTTCCAAATAAAATATTGGCGCCAAACATTGTGATAGGGACATAATTTAAATGGTTTTATAACCGGGACAAAAGGGCAAATACGTTTCATGGGTTTTAATTACAATAGCATGCATTATTTAAAAACTATAATGGCCGAAAACTGAAAAATAATTATTTTTTTCCCCACATTTTTCCTATTTTCCCATTAAAACACATTTAGAATAAAATAATTCTTGGCATAATGTCCCACCTAAAGAAAGCCTAATTGGTGACGAAAAAAACAAGATATAGTTCATTTCATTGCGATAAGTAATAATAAAGTTATAGACGAATGAATGGAAGGAGCGCTGAAAGGTGAAAATTGCTCTGGTGCTCAGGGGGTAAAACCCCTCAGTGGTGAAGTGGTTAAATCCCAGCTCAACCTGTTCAGTAAGCCAGCACCTATTCAGTAAGGAGATCTTTGGGCAAGACTCCCTAACACTGCTACTGCCTGCTGAGTGCGCTCTAGTGCCTGCCTCACAGGTGCTTTGAGTCCAACAGTAGAAAAGAGCTATGCAAATACTGGAGTTATTATTGTTCGTAATTCCATTTATATTAAGGAAACCATTTAAAGAGACACTGAAGTGTCTAAAAAAAAAATATTTTTCTTTAATAAATGTGTTTAACCTAATAGCCCTAACTAAACCGCCGCATCCCCGCGGCTGTAAGCTATGTAAATCCCCCCTAACTCCCCCCACCATCTCCCCTGCAAAATCCACAACTTTCTTGGTCGTGGATTTTGCTGCCCTAAGCGCTTCCATGTGAGGCAGGGCTATGAGCTGCAGCCCTGCCTCACAAGCGTCTGTCAGCGGCGGGTCTCCGCCTCTCCCCCGCCCCTCTCAGTGAAGGAAGACTGAGAGGGGCGGAGAGAGGCGGCGATCCGCCGATGACAGACGCGTGTGAGGCAGGGCTGCAGTTAATAGCCCTGCCTTACACGGAAGCGCTGCCCGGATTGCCCCCCAGGGAGTTTGGGGGGATTTAGTTAGATTAGAGCGGTGCAAATGCAGCGGTTTAGTTAGGGCTATTAGGTTAAACACTTTTATTAAATAAAAAGAAGCTTTTTTTGAGACTTCAGAGTCTCTTTAAGGGAAACAAAAAAGGTAATGTTTGAGGTGTACCTATAAGTTATTGGGTACTGTTATAACTTTTATATCTGAAAGCCACACAATCTCAAAAAAGGCTATACATACAGATTTGGAATGTAAGGGATACCTCTTGTACAAGTGCTGCCTAAGGGATCCAATAGACTCATAAGCAAAACTTTGCTCAGCAAACCTTGGAAATGGATGGTCATGCTATAACAGTACACCACTATTCTAATAAGAGATGTCCTTGGATCAAGCATGGGCAAACTTGGCCCTCCAGCTGTTGAGGAACTACAAGTCCCACAATGCATTGCAGGAGTCTGACAGCCACAGTCATGACTCATAAAGGCAAATGCATTGTGGGATTGCCCATGCCTGCCTTAGATGATCTTCCATTGTCCACCAATCATTATATCACTAGTAGTGATGGTCATGACTAGGGGAACTCATGGACAAGCATTTGATCAGTTTGGTCAGGTGATAGATACCGTGTTTCCCCGAATATAAATCATCCCCTGAAAATAAGACCTAGCTTATATTTCGAGTATCCTCGAAATATAAGACATCCTCCTTAAATAAGCCCTAGTGGCTGTGGACCAGGCGGGGAGATGGTTGGCGCTGAGGTCCTGCTCACTTCACCCCCTTCTCCCGATCTCCCCGTCCCCCGCCCGCCCCGTCACCCGCTTTACCACATCTGTGCCTGGCTCCTGGCCCCTTCGTTACAAAGTCGGATCCCTCCGCTGTTCATCCCCGGCATAATTAAAACCGCCGTTCAGCGTTAAAAGGCAGCTACTGCAGTCCAGTAACAGCGCCGCCCTCTACAGGAAGTAAACAAAGATCACTTCCTGTATACGGCAGTGCTTACTGGACTGCATTAGCCGCCTTCACTGCTGATCGGCAGTTTTAATTATGCCGGGGATGAACAGCGGAGGGATCCGACTTTGTAACGAAGGGGCCAGGAGCCAGGCACAGATGTGGTAAAGCGAGCGGGCAAGTGGGCGGGTGAGGGAGGGAATCTGCCTATATACAGGGGGGATCTGGCTATATACTCAGGGAGATCTGCCTATATACAGGGGATCTGGCCATATACAGAGAGATCTGCCTGTATACAGAGGGAACCTGCCTATATACAGGAGAATCTGCCTATATACAGGGGATCTGGCCATATACAGAGGGAACTGCCTGTATACGGAGGGAATCTGGCTAAATAGTAAAAGGGGATCTGGCTACCCCCACAAAATATGAGACCTCCCTGAAAATAAGCCCTATCACATATTTTGAAAGAAAAATTAAAAAAGACTGTCTTATTTTCGGGGAAACCCGGTATGTAAGTCTCTGATTTGCTAGTCATGATCATGAGCAGGATGTGATTTCAGCAAATCATAGCTTTGCAAATTTATCAGCTGATCAAACAAACCACATGCTTCTCCATGACCTTTCCTAGACATGACCATTCCTAATCACTAGTAATCCAACAATGAGAAATGCCCCATTCAAATAAAGCAGCAACAGTTACCAAAAAAGGGCTGCTACAGGCAGATCAAATTACAGAGGTGTGTGAAATGCTGAAAGTTTGCACTGTTACCGTTATGTATCGCTGGGCACGGATCTGCTTACCTGAAATCATTTTGATAACAAATTGAATTTTCCATTGGTAAATGTGAGATCACATTCTCAGCGCAGAGAATGGTTTAGGCTTACCAATGGTTAAGAGAAAGTCTAAGACAAATGCAGGTAAGTAAGAGAGAGGTAAAAATATACATTTAGCATCCCAGCCTACAGAATATCGTGTCCATGGATGAACTGCAGTCAGGGCGTGCTCTATGGCTTCTGGGACCAGATGCAGCTTTTTATTACAAATTGGTTTCACTGCGTCCACTGACCGAAGACCTAAGATAAAACGATAAACAAATTAGTGTATTTAACTTAGGTAATAAATTCTACAGATAGTCTTTTCCAAATTAGCTCACTGGAAAATGTGCATTGTCCCAATGGTGTGACTCTTTGCTTTAGTGTACACAGGATTTTTTGTTTTGTAATCTTTGTTCCCCTAGGAACTATTACAAATGCAGTGGTTTGAAAGTTATGGCATTCAGGTACGATGTATATACAGTATGTTAGCTGTCATACACAGTTAGGAAAGGAACTGTAGTGAAAATAAGGCAATGAATAAAATTGCGTTTTTTGTTACTGAAGTAAAATTATTAACTAAACTCTGTGAGATATATATAGGCAGGTATGATCCAACTGAACAAAAACATTAAACTCAGCTTGAGAAAATATTTACAAAAACTTTATTAATCATTATACCAATAAAATCCCATTCAAAATGTGTGCCCCCCAGACCTCCCCAGTCAATCACCAATCCCACCTGATGGACCTCTCCTCAGCAACCCTTAGCCACCCAGACCAACCCACTGCCCCTGATGAACCTAATTAATAATGGCAGTGAAGCATATGCATCTGCCCCACTGCAAAGGACTAAAACTATAGGGACTGTCTGAGCTCAGACACTCAGTGTCCAGTAAAAATCAAGTAGTCACACTCGATCCACACATTGATATTAGACCAGCACCAGCAATAGATATAGTATGCAGGAGAAGCAAAGCGACGGGCCACATCAGTTGAAAGAAGGCTCCAAATATTCAGCAGGCAAATAGTTCACAAGCAAGCAGTATCTTCCAACAACAGCAAAGGGCTGCTAATACATTCAAGGTGTACAGTTCATAAGCAGGGATATTGAGACGCCAGGTGCAGCAAGCCAAGACAGTGTTAGCCTCTAATTTGCATAGCAGCAAAAAGCGTCCATACATTCAATCATGTAGTATAGCACACTGTAGAGTTCCCCTCATAGGATAATGCATTCACCAAGTTGTCATGGCACATAGCCTCAGCACAGCTCAACAGGATCAGTGGTAGCACAAGCAATATGTAGCAACCAAGCCTTCCGTGCAACAGCAATATGTATTGTTGATACAATGATGATTCCCATCCGGTACACCATACACAAGTCATAGCCAGTTAGCCCACTCCATTGCACATGACAATTGCATAGAATGCAGTCCCTCTTCTGAGGTCAGAGAGTAGATGCCCGCTGGGCTGCTTACGTCTCCTGTAACTGAGTAGTCGATGCAAGCTGGCCTCTGGCTGGAGCTGGTAGGCTGGATGCTGAGCGACGCTGCAGGGTGAGCGAGGTGCCTCGATGGACGGCCATTAGCCAGGCAGATCACAGGTGCGTTGGTGCGGGGAGGCCGGGACGCAGCACATGCGTCCTCGTTTCGCCGGACTTCCGGCTTCCTCTGGAGGTAAGGAACTTCCTGTACCGCCGCCTATTTATTCCCCCCAGCACACCGAGAGCAGGGAGGCCAGCCACACCCACCCCACCAGTGGCCAATGCCGGGCAGGAGGGTGGAACCAGCCGACACAGCGGGCAGGCGCCACACGTCACCCACCCGATGCGTCAACACCGCACCGCCCACCCACCCGAACACCCGCCGGGCGACGGGGCAGGGCAGGCAGATGCCACGCGGAGGCCGCAAAGCAACCAACCCGGTGCGTCCGCCAAACCCCGCCCCCCCCCGCCCGGACACGCCGCCGGAGGGGGCGGGCGAGGACAAGCACCACAACAACCCACATACGGCCAGGGAGAAGAAGGAGGGGCAGCACCAGGTAAATATATCCCAATTCCAATTTCACACAATAAAGTATATTGGGCATCTTAAGTATCGAATAACCACAAGTCTAACGTCTAATAATGGCAACAGAAACAGCCTCTTTATAAATATTCAAACACCCAGGGAATTTATATAGATCACGACCTGTATCATAACCGGCCGTGCATCCAATCATCCCTAGTTAGGGGGTATAGATCAACCCATAATATGGCAAATGCCCATATAAAAAACTACTTATATATGTTTGGCGATGTGCGGCAGAAGACCCCCCACCCACAAGTCGGCAGGGCGCCCCACAAGTTCCCAGGACCCTAACGGACCCCATCAGCCCATCATAATGGCAAGAACGAAGCATAACTGGTATGCTCGTTCAAGCCAGGGGGCTTTGTAGCCTCTAATTCGAAAATCCAACGTGACTCCCTTTGTAGTAGTAGACGGTCCATGTCCCCACCTCTAATGGAGGCATGGATCCGATCAAGGCCAACAAACCGCATCATAGTGGGGCTACCAGCATGTGCGGTTTTGAAATGTCTGGCCACAGGGGTAAGACTGGAAAGGCTTTTACTCTTAATGTTGGTCACATGATCGGAAATGCGTGAGCGTAGCTCACGTTTAGTTTTACCTATATAAAATGCACCACAAGGGCACAAGAGAAGGTATACCACCAAAGTAGTATTACAGTTGACATAATGTGCCAACTCCCAGTCTCTACCATCCGGTAGCCGGACAGACCTACCAACCTGCATGTACCTGCACGTGGTGCAGCCACCACAAGTATAGGTACCTGTTACCTTACAATGTTTGGATCTACTAGAGGGATCAGAAAAGTGGCTATTAACCACCCTGTCTCTCAAGGAAGGGGCCCGTCTAAAAGAAAATAGATGTTTGATGGGAATAATTTTATTCAATTTAGGATCATTGGTTAAAATATGCCAATGTTTCTCAATTATGTGGGTGATTTTAGAGTGTTGAGCTGAATATCTAGTGCAGAAGCGCACAGCTTGTCCAGTACCATTTTCGGATCAGGCGCCAGTGGCGAGTAAAGAAGCTCGTGCACTAGCATCCGCTCTCCTAAAGGCTCTCTTCAGAGTGCCTTCCGGGTATCCCCTCTCTCTAAACCTCCTCCTCAAATTATCGGCCTCTTCTTTAAAAGACGCATCTTCAGAGCAGTTGCGTCTCACTCGCAAATATTGGCCAATGGGAATACCTCTCACAGTGTGTAATGGGTGGAAGCTATCCGCCCTAAGAAGTGAGTTGGTTGCAGTGTCCTTTCTATATAGACACGTTGATAATTGGCCATCATTGTCCAATAGGATGGAGATGTCAAGAAAGGGGACCTCCGAGGAGCTACACTGCATGGTAAATCTGAGATTGCTGGAATTATCATTCAACACCTCCACAAACTTCTCTAATAAGATCTGACCTCCTGTCCAAAACATGATGATGTCATCAATGTACCTGTGCCACGCCAAAATGTGGCACAGGTACATTGAGAGGCCATCACTAGCAAATAGCTTGCGCTCCCACTCCCCCAGGTACAGGTTAGCATAGGACGGGGCACATGTCGTCCCCATCGCTGCCCCCTGCACCTGGAGGTAGTGGGAGCCCTCCAAGTAAAATTATTAGTTTATAACAAAATGGCCTCCTGTAAGCCATATTGCACACTTCCTTTATAGCATACATTATCCTTCGAAATAACAGGTTCTCTTGTTCGCAGTTTCGCACAGTCTCATGACATAGGAATGCAGCTGTGGGATTTTGAGTTGGTATCTTGCAGATAAGAGACACAGTGTTTCCCACAAGTTATAACCTTGAGTTGCACAGATCTATTGTCCACTGAACTGTCCATGAGCTTACCTACTTAGATATTCATAAATATTCATGTATTCATTTATGCATATTGTATCATCCAATAAGTTAGTTAGCTCCTATGTTAGGAACCCAATCGGGGTTTTAGGTAGGCGGAATAATTAGAATCTGTAATTTATTTCAAAGAGTATATCTGTCTGTTCCAAGTTTTTCCACCAGACATCATTATTCTGTCTCCTGTACAGTAAATAAACTTCTACTATACTTCCAAGAGACTGATCTGTGATATTTCACAACAGTTTGGCAAGCAAGCAGCCAGGAGGGTCCAGCCTGACACCTGAATCCTATCTGGTCCAGCGCTCTGAGGACAAGCCACCAGTGTGAATGTGCACACCAGGTAAGCAGATATCTTGCACTTAGCTAAAATCTGTCACACTCGGTGCTGTACCTGGAGCGCAATTGCCGGAGAAGGTTTGGTTGTAAGGTGGCACTCCAAATCAGTCTGGAAGTAAAGTATGGTTAAAATGTGGATATCCTCACTAGTATATATAGAGTTTAACTGGCTATATATGATTTAGTGGGAAGAACTTGTAAATATGGCAATCCTCACTATCTGTGAATAGTGGGAAGAGACGTCTGTAGGAAATGTGGAAATCCTCACTTATGTGCTGCCTGTATACTGTGCAGCCTCTGCACTTGATCCTAGTCTTCTCTGAGCAGTCCCTTGTACTGCATAGCTGAGGTGAGGCGGGGATTGATTGCACCTCAGGTTGCATAGTTTATGGTCACCAATAAGCTGAGAAGAGGACTTATGTAACGATTGTGGAACTTTCTCCGTGATCAGCGCACAACGCGTGCGCTGACACGGCGGAAATCCTCCACAAGCGTATATTTGCAGGCACCCAGCAAAAGGGAAAATTCCTGTCGGCAGATGGCGCTGGGAATTGCAGAGGAACCAATCCTCTGTACCTCCACAAATGCCAGACAGGAATTGTACGAAGCACAGAACGCAATCGCAAGAGAGGCGATTGCGAATGAGAACGAGCAAAGGGACAGGTTGTATGTGTGTGCGCCAACCTAGTCGCCATCCCGCGACAGTGCACACACAACAGCAGATATGAAACAGGAACGCGATCGCGAGAGGTGCGATCGCCAGACGTGACACAAGGCAGATCAGGACAGAATACGAGGTTAGCAAAGGCACAGCAAATAATACAATGAGAAGATGCGGAAAATAACAAACGCTAGCTAACCGTGAACACCGCACTCATTCGCAACAGTGCACGCGGTTATGCGCGGCCTCTACGTGATAAGCACAATAGAGACAAGCATGCCTAACTAACCATCGACAGACAAACATGAAACAGAGGATGCGAACGCTTGCTTAACGGTTTCCTCACCGAGCTTCCAGCAAGCGGTCGTAGCAGACAAGACAGACACACGAAAACAGGGACAAGCGAGAGATAGGATCCACAGCACTAGCGAAAAGTGGCTAGCGCGATACCAGGAGACAGAACAGAAGGATCCACAGCTCTAGCGAAAAGTGGCTAGCGCGATCCCAGGAGACAGAACAGAAGGATCCACAGCGCTAGCGAAAAGTGGCTAGCGCGATCCAGAGAGGCAGAACAGAAGAGATAGCTGGTAGCAACCGCTGCACCAGCTATGCTCCAAGAACAGAGATCAGAACGACTTCCTATCGACCACCACTGGGACAGGACAATCGCAACAGACAAACAAAACAGATAAACAATCCTAACTGCACTAGGGAAATCTGCCTAGCACAGTTTCCAGGAATTACTCTAAGCTGATCTTCAAACAGAGAGTAAGGCTGACACCCCACCAGGAGTGTTACATAGGACGAAATCCTTATGACCAGCGAAGCATTGTGGGAAAGACATAGTACTTATAGTACACGCCTCCAATGAATGTGGCCAGGCAATTTGCATGACAACGTATGCAAATTCCTCTGCAAGCACAAGCTGCAAAACTGACAGAAGCTCTTCTTTCCAGAGTCCTGCAGCATGCAAACCTACACAATGGTCAAAAGGCTGCCTGCCTGCACAGGCAGCTGAGCAAATCATCACAGTACCCCCCCTCTAGGGTCGAATTCCAGACGACCCTCAAAACTGCTATTAGCAACAGACTCAAACTGAAGACTCATGAAGGTCGGGGCAGCCCGACAAGGTCCAATTCCAGAGTCAGTCCACCCGAAACCGACCTCATCCGAAACATGCCCATCAGTACTACCAGTCTCAGTATAACACCCATCAGGACTGTGAACGCCAGAGAAGAAGCCATCGACACCCTCCAGACAATACCCACCACCTTCCAAGGAGCGTCCGAAAATACCAAACCTGCCACAATACCTGTTCGAAGTGTCCCTTACAACACAAAAGCCACCGTTGATCTTATCCAGGGTACCAAACAAAATTTCTCCCGGAATCTCCCAGAACCTTTTGAAGCTCCACAGAGATCCCAGGAGGGCAGAACAATCACCAGGCTCACATAGAGAATTACCAAGAACCCTCATGGAACCAATGACAATTCCGGATTCAGAATTACGAGGACACCCATCAAGATCAAGACTTTCAGGGTCCACTTCTGGGCATGCAAGCAGGCAGGCCATATCAGAGCATGTCTCCACCGAGGAAGCATCTGAGTACGCTGGTAACCGAGGCACACTTGGGCTTTCTGGGTCACAGAGCACACTGGGGTACACCAGCACAGGAGAAACCTCAGGACATGTCGGGAAACTGCCAACCTCAGAGTCCGGCACGACAAGAGACAGAAGAAATAGCGACATCAACAGGATAAACTTTATTAGGCATATTAATTTTACTTTTGACGCTGCACAGTCGAGAAACTTTCCCCATAGCAGGGTCACAGATGGAAGATCTCAAAGATCTGTTTCTAAATGACAAAGGATCCCACACATCCTTGAGGAAACCGGCAGACTCATGCCGATCACAATCTGCAGGAACATACAAGAAACAGGCATCAGATCGCACAGATTCAAACTGCACACTGTCAGGAGAGAATCCTTCAGGATTCGCGCAGGAATCAACCACAGCGGCATACTCATTCATTTCAGATTGCACAAAGTCAAGACTCTCATGCTTTACCCCAGAAAGGCAGGAACAATCATCCGACAACGATGTCTCTTTATTGGAATCAATTGGTTGGTGTGTGTGCAACTCATCCAAAATCGTTTGCCATACATAGATCACCAGATCCACATCATCCTTGTCACATTCATCGGAATCAATCAGAAGGTACATAGAATCAAGACAAGCATTCAAGACATCTTCACTTTTTGCGATGTAAAAATCGCAAAAGGCTTTCCAATCAAAATCGAATTCTTCCACCAAGGCCCCGTTTTCCCATGAGGCGAATGGTGGTTCAAACAACCCGGTGTCTAAATAATCTCCATAGGGGTGGAGTTCAGGAACAAGAACAGATTTTTTAACTGCTTTAATGTAGTGTGCGATCCTACCTATAGCAGGATCCACATAAGCTTTGGATTGGGGCAAAAAAACTGGAAACTGATCAGCAGATGCATTATAAACATCATTATCATACTGCATGGTTTTGCCCATTTCAGACTTGACAGAAATAACCTCTTTATTTGTGGTTGCTATGGGCAACGGATCTTTCCGCTGGGAAGCCTTCCTAGATCTTTTACGTTTAGACTTAGAGGCTTTGGATGGCTGCTTTATGGATGAAAGAGTAGATGGAACAGCTGATTGAGCTGCTGACAACAACTCATTAAGGGGGTATGGTAATTGAGGTAATCTCAGCCAATTGTGAATTAAAAAGGCCAAGAATTCCAGGGGTCTTTGACTCAGGGTGGTATGATCTAACACATCATAAGCCCACATTGACATTTCGCCCCCCAACAGAATGTAGACCATTTGGGGGGCCCAGGTAGACACTGGGGTGCATTTTAATTTAGGGTTCGCTAACAGTTTCGTACACTCAGACAAAAATTCGTCTGCTGATTCAGGTTCAAGTTTTTTAAATCTCTTAAAGGTACAAGAGCCATATTCGACAAAATCGTACAAATCGGAAATTCCGTCTACACTGGGGTTTTGGGTTTGGCTGGTCATACTGTAACGATTGTGGAACTTTCTCTGTGATCAGCGCACAACGCGTGCGCTGACACGGCGGAAATCCTCCACAAGCGTATATTTGCAGGCACCCACAGTAAAAGGTGCTACGCACCCGTAGAGGGAAAATTCCTGTCGGCAGATGGCGCTGGGGAGTGCAGAGGAACCAATCCTCTGTACCTCCACAAATGCCAGACAGGAATTGTACGAAGCGCAGAACGCAATCACAAGAGAGGCGATTGCAAATGAGAACGAGCAAAGGGACAGGTTGTATGTGTGTGCGCCAACCTAGTCGCCACCCCGCGACAGTGCACACACAACAGCAGATATGAAACAGGAACGCGATCGCGAGAGGTGCGATCGCCAGACGTGACACAAGGCAGATCAGGACAGAATACGAGGTTAGCAAAGGCACAGCAAATAATACATTGAAAAGATGCGGAAAATAACAAACGCTAGCTAACCGCGAACACCGCACTCATTCGCAACAGTGCACGCGGTTATGCGCGGCCTCCAAGTGATAAGCACAATAGAGACAAGCACGCCTAACTAACCATCGACAGACAAACATGAAACAGAGGACGCGAACGCTTGCTTAACGGTTACCTCACCGAGCCTCCAGCAAGCGGTCGTAGCAGACAAGACAGACACACGAAAACAGGGACAAGCGAGAGATAGGATCCACAGCACTAGCGAAAAGTGGCTAGCGCGATCCCAGGAGACAGAACAGAAGGATCCACAGCGCTAGCGAAAAGTGGCTAGCGCGATCCCAGGAGACAGAACAGAAGGATCCACAGCGCTAGCGAAAAGTGGCTAGCGCGATCCAGAGAGGCAGAACAGAAGAGATAGCTGGTAGCAACCGCTGCACCAGCTATGCTCCAAGAACAGAGATCAGAACGACTTCCTATCGACCACCGCTGGGACAGGACAATCGCAACAGACAAACAAAACAGATAAACAATCCTAACTGCACTAGGGAAATCTGCCTAGCACAGTTTCCAGGAATTACTCTAAGCTGATCTTCAAACAGAGAGTAAGGCTGACACCCCACCAGGAGTGTTACATAGGACGAAATCCTTATGACCAGCGAAGCATTGTGGGAAAGACATAGTACTTATAGTACACGCCTCCAATGAATGTGGCCAGGCAATTTGCATGACAACGTATGCAAATTCCTCTGCAAGCACAAGCTGCAAAACTGACAGAAGCTCTTCTTTCCAGAGTCCTGCAGCATGCAAACCTACACAATGGTCAAAAGGCTGCCTGCCTGCACAGGCAGCTGAGCAAATCATCACAACTTATCATCTGTATGCAGGCAGTTGGATAACTCCTAGGAAAATCCTCGTTCTTAACGGGAAGAGGTAACGGGTTGAGTATTAGACTCATCACGGCCAGAGAGTAATTACCTCTGGTTAAGCCTATAGTGGAAATCCTCACTAGTCTATAGTGGGAAGGGATTTATCCAGTTAGGTGAGATGCAGCGAGATTCCACGTGGATGAGTAAAAGTTGCAAATATCTGTGAGGAAGGGAAAAAGAAGAAAAAAAAAAAAAAAAAAAGAGAACTGCACTATGGAAATTATTTTTGAGCCATGGCAGTAACATTAGAGCAAGTAATATTTAAGAGCATGCTTTGTGAGACCTAAGTGAATTATGAATGTATTGAATGAGTGAATTTATTCCACTTTGAGTAAATTATTTGTAGTTGCTGTTGTTGAACCAGTAACATGTAGGTGAATTTGGCTGTATGCATTTGATGACAAAATTTGGGATATTTATGCATTGGGAAATAAAATCTGGTTCATGGAATAGATCTATGGAATTATGATTAGGGAAAGTTTAGGGACAGTTACACTGTACATTTTATTTGTTGTTTTGGTTGTTTGCGTGTTTGTTTGTTACTAAGTGTAGTTTGTGTTATTCTGGCTGTACGTGGAGGTACAATCCAAGAGGTTGTAGTATTTTACAGCAGCCTCCAACGAACCTAGAGACATACTATGAGAGTGTACTAAATCTGTAGGCTATACAGCCATACCACAGAGTTTCAGAAATTTAGAGACATCTTTATTTCTTGTTTTAGTAATTTAACTACCTGAGATACAGAATATGGCATCACCCTTACAAGTTATGTGTAATAGAGATTCAAGTGATAAAATGAGTTTCATTTATTATAATGGTAAAATGCCTGAGAAAACTAAAATTAACATTGTTAAAAATTATTCTTTCAATTGTCATATTTTGAATAATGTACAAATTTAAGAAGTCCCTATTAGGTAAACATAAAACATATGGTTTAGATGCAAATGTTACTAAAAAATGTCCATGTTATAAAAATGGAAGAGTTAGAGGTTCAGATTTACGTTATGAAAATCAGAATTTAAAAGTGAAAGTGTCTGCTGTTCTTTCTAGCTGTGCCTGCAGCTGTAAGCCCCACTCCTAAGTAGTCAAAATAATGTAAGCCTGCCAGTAGGGGATACAATCCTAATATAGTGACAAAATGTAGAGAAACATCTATATGGAGGTGAGAGGATTAGATGGTATAATAAATAAATACAAAATAATAATGTTAAGGATAGCGGAATAGCCGACGCGTGCTTTGACGGCGCGGCGGCTGTTTCTGCATCTAGTCCGGCGGTTTACGCGCGGCGACATGTGTCTGATCTGGTTCAGCCTTCCTGTGCACACAAGCTGAGGAATACACGCGCGCGCGCGCGGAGAGGCAGAAGCTTTATGGGAAGCAGAGAAGGATCAGCTGACTCCCTTGGTCAGCTGATCCGAGGATGGATGCGGATTGGCTGGAAGGGACTGGGCGGCGCTGATTAGCGCTGCACTATATAACCACTTGTCCCTCAGTCTCACATTGTCTGTCGTTGCAAATGCTTAACGTGTTAGCACACAGACCTCAGTCAGATCCTACAGTGTGTTAGAACCAGTATTCAAGAAGAAGGAGGCACTCCACAGGCTTGAACTTGCGTTCAGTTTATTGCATGTCGTTACACTACATGTTTTGGGCTCCGCCCTTCATCAGGTGTAACCACCTACTACCTCCACCTTCATTTTATATCACTGACCCCACCCTCTGGGGGTGGGTCAGATTCACCACCAGTGATTACATATTAACATTCAATTATCCCCTGTTAAGTCACAGGTTAAATATAAACATCATACATCCTCCATGCTTATAGCGGCTACTAAATGGAGGAGACTAGAAGTAAATATGATAAAAAATAAAAAATAAAGAATAAAAAATAAAAAATAAAAATACAAGTACTGAACAAATCATAATAAAACTAAAAAGTAAAAAGTCACTTTCGCAGGGCACTACCCCTTGGGGTCTACCCTGGAGAAACTGATGAGAGAATACGCTCTAGACATGTTAGTTCAATTACTTCCATGATTATTTTACATACAGTTTCTTGTCAATTTCATGAGATACTTCAGCACAGTTCATTTCCTGCAACAGAATCATAGAAAGCATTTTAAATTTACTTGTTCATTCAGACCTCTTGGTGACACAGAATCAAGTCTTTTAATCCATCTAATTTCCTTCTGTAATAGCACTCGTTCTCTATCTCCCCCTCTAGGCAATGGTTCTACCTGATCCAATACTAGCCACCTCAATTGAATCACGTTATGGCCATGTTCCACAAAGTGTCTAGATACTGAGGTCTCATGTCTTTTTTCACCTTTAGCAAATCCTTTTATGTTGTTTTTATGTTCCTGGATGCGGGACTTCACCCCCCTGGTGGTTTTACCTACATAGTACAATCCGCAGGGACATTTAAGGGCATAAACAGTATGGTCGCTTTCACAAGTATAATATCCTGTACATTTGATTTTTTCACCTGTACGGGGATGTGGAAACCAGTCCCCCTTCATTACGGCTCCACAACAATTACATGAAAGACAAGGAAAGGTTCCGTTTTTTTTTGTTCCCTGGAATCTCGATTTCTTTTTTCTCGACAGATCCTTGTTACTCACTAATTCACCGATAGTTTTCCCTCTTTTATAGGCAAATACAGGATAATCCTTAAACAGGTGGCCACACTCTCTATCGTTTTGGATTATGGACCAGTACTTCCTTACAGCTTTGCGTACTGTGTTTGACAAGTCATTGTATTGTAATACATAGGGAATTCTCTGTAATCATGGAAGTAATTGAACTAACATGTCTAGAGCGTATTCTCTCATCAGTTTCTCCAGGGTAGACCCCAAGGGGTAGTGCCCTGCGAAAGTGACTTTTTACTTTTTAGTTTTATTATGATTTGTTCAGTACTTGTATTTTTATTTTTTATTTTTTATTCTTTATTTTTTATTTTTTATCATATTTACTTCTAGTCTCCTCCATTTAGTAGCCGCTATAAGCATGGAGGATGTATGATGTTTATATTTAACCTGTGACTTAACAGGGGATAATTGAATGTTAATATGTAATCACTGGTGGTGAATCTGACCCACCCCCAGAGGGTGGGGTCAGTGATATAAAATGAAGGTGGAGGTAGTAGGTGGTTACACCTGATGAAGGGCGGAGCCCGAAACATGTAGTGTAACGACATGCAATAAACTGAACGCAAGTTCAAGCCTGTGGAGTGCCTCCTTCTTCTTGAATACAAGTATCACGTTGTGTAGCAGAGGTGGTGTACCTGCGTGGAGGAGTGCACCGGCACCCACTCTCCTTACCTAGGATTGAGAAACTGAGGTTGGTTCAGTCGTTCTTCATATTGGATTGTTACACCCGAGTGAACCACTCAGCATGTCGACCACCAACTCCATGACCACAACTTTTGCGTATGATGACGCAGCAGTGGAAGCGATCTTGAAACAAGTGGAAAATGTTAACCTTGGTGATACCACAGACAGCACTGTAACATTGAAATTGAAGAAACTGTTTGATATAAAAAAGAAAGCATTGAGCAATAACCTGCATCAAACGTTCCTTGCTGATTACGTCAGAGCTGGACAAATACAGAGAGGCTACAGAGTAAGCTTACGTTCCACATTACTCACCGAGGACACTGTATTCCAAAGCAGGTTTTTTGAGATCTTGAATAAATGTAGCAAGGACATCATGGTATTAACTATTGACCGCCTGCAAGTCCAACTGGGTGAGTTCCAAAAAGAAATCGATGTATTGGAGAAAGAAGTACGCGAATTGACTGACGGAGCCTCGTATGATGTTATGGACAACGACATGGAAATGGGACTAGCAGAGATGAAGAAAACCATAGTCACCAGAAAGCAATCCAAAAAAGAAAGAGACGCTGAGGACTATAGGACGGGCCGCGTCTATACGTGGCGCGAGGAAAGAAGGAGAACGCGCACACTTCCCGCTGAGGATCGAGGACCTGCAGGTAGAGGCAGGGGCCAACCCCGGGACACTTCCGGGTCAAGGCGGCGGAAACCGCAAACACAGTGGGAGAGACGCCAGACGCATACCGCCGACAGCGCCGCTGAAGGCGAATCTACTGGAGCAGAGAGCGCTGATTCCAGCGGTATGTCATCCCAGCAGGTTTTTCGCAAGGCCAAGGGGAACCTCAGACCAGGCAGAGTAGAATCAGACGGAGCGGCAGACACACGTCTAGGACGCCGCAACCCTCGTCAACCGATTCTAAGAGATCACTATCCAAGAAGGACTCAGCACAGCCAGAGGTAAGCAACCTCGTTATTAATATATCTGATGTTTGCACTAACCAAAGCGGAACTTTCATTGTTGAATAAGGGGATGGGGTTTGTTCCCACGTACAAATCAGATGAACTGTTGGCCGAAGTGGATCTATATAGATTTGTTAGATCATTGAAGCTAAAAGTACACTTTAAAGATAAACCTGAAGTGACAAGCACTAGTTTGCATAAAAAAAGTGATTGGTCGCCCGACATTGACAATGCCTCAATCAATTTGTTTGAGAAATTGGTAATGGTGGAAATTGACAAGAGTCACAAGAAACAGAATCATGTCAGGGACAATCTGACATATGACGAAAGAAAAGCACTTAAAACTCTGAGCGACAGACAAGACATTATTATTGTGAGAGCTGACAAGGGAGGAGCCATAGTGGTAATGAATCGCAGTGACTATATAGCTGAAGCTAAACGGCAATTGGAATGCCCAGGCCACTATGATAATTGTGCATACGATCCTACTTGGGACATTAAGAAAGGCATTGATAATTTGATCTGTGACGCCTTGCTGGAAGGTCTCATTGATAAATCTATGGCTAACTTCCTCACTGTTGAACATCCGCAAGTACCTTTATTATATCTACTACCCAAAGTACACAAAAATTTAACTAAACCCCCCGGCAGACCCATTGTTGCCAGTAGAGGTTCTATATTATATCCCCTGGCACAATACGTGGATGCATCTCTGCAGAAACTTGTTAACATCCCTACGTGCTTGAAAGACACGAATGATTTTTTACAGAGACTGCATGAATTACAAGGCATACCTGAGAGGGCACTGTTATGTACATTAGATATTCAAAGTTTATTTACTTCGATTCCTCACCAAGAGGGTATGAATGCAGTAGAAAATTTACTTCTTGAGACATCTACGCCTAACAGAGAGGTTTATTTTTTGCTCGACTGTTTGGAAATTATACTACGCAAAAATTACTTTAAATTTGAAGATTCCTTTTACATACAGAGACAGGGAACGAGCATGGGAAGTCCGGTGGCCCCTTCGTTCGCAAACATTTTTGTCAATAACCTGGAAAAATATTTATTTTTGAATAACAGGAAGTACAATAAGCATATTTTTGCATATTACAGGTTTGTGGACGATATTTTTCTAATCTGGGACGGCTCAAAGGAACTATTGTCAGATTTTATGATAGAGGTTAATTCCTCTCATAACACCATTAAGTTTACGGCAGAAACATCAGAGGTATCCATCAGTTACCTAGATGTAATGATCAGTAAAAAAGAGGGCAAACTAGTCACTAGTTTATACAGTAAGGCCACAGATAGGAACAGCCTATTGAGAACAGACAGTTACCATGAGCCCAACTGCAAGAAAGCTATACCACGTAGTCAGTTCCTCAGAGCAAGACGAATTTCTTCATCTGAGGAAGACTATATGAAAGCTGCAGACCATCTAATTGAGAAATTTAAGGCAAAAGGGTATAAGTCAGAAATTTTAAAAAATCTCAAAGAACAGATAAGAACCATGGACAGGAATCAGTTAATGTTCCAAAGTAGACCAGGGAGAAAGAGACAGCAGAGAATTCCCTATGTATTACAATACAATGACTTGTCAAACACAGTACGCAAAGCTGTAAGGAAGTACTGGTCCATAATCCAAAACGATAGAGAGTGTGGCCACCTGTTTAAGGATTATCCTGTATTTGCCTATAAAAGAGGGAAAACTATCGGTGAATTAGTGAGTAACAAGGATCTGTCGATAAAAAAGAAATCGAGATTCCAGGGAACAAAAAAAAAACGGAACCTTTCCTTGTCTTTCATGTAATTGTTGTGGAGCCGTAATGAAGGGGGACTGGTTTCCACATCCCCGTACAGGTGAAAAAATCAAAATGTACAGGATATTATACTTGTGAAAGCGACCATACTGTTTATGCCCTTAAATGTCCCTGCGGATTGTACTATGTAGGTAAAACCACCAGGGGGGTGAAGTCCCGCATCCAGGAACATAAAAACAACATAAAAGGATTTGCTAAAGGTGAAAAAAGACATGAGACCTCAGTATCTAGACACTTTGTGGAACATGGCCATAACGTGATTCAATTGAGGTGGCTAGTATTGGATCAGGTAGAACCATTGCCTAGAGGGGGAGATAGAGAACGAGTGCTATTACAGAAGGAAATTAGATGGATTAAAAGACTTGATTCTGTGTCACCAAGAGGTCTGAATGAACAAGTAAATTTAAAATGCTTTCTATGATTCTGTTGCAGGAAATGAACTGTGCTGAAGTATCTCATGAAATTGACAAGAAACTGTATGTAAAATAATCATGGAAGTAATTGAACTAACATGTCTAGAGCGTATTCTCTCATCAGTTTCTCCAGGGTAGACCCCAAGGGGTAGTGCCCTGCGAAAGTGACTTTTTACTTTTTAGTTTTATTATGATTTGTTCAGTACTTGTATTTTTATTTTTTATTTTTTATTCTTTATTTTTTATTTTTTATCATATTTACTTCTAGTCTCCTCCATTTAGTAGCCGCTATAAGCATGGAGGATGTATGATGTTTATATTTAACCTGTGACTTAACAGGGGATAATTGAATGTTAATATGTAATCACTGGTGGTGAATCTGACCCACCCCCAGAGGGTGGGGTCAGTGATATAAAATGAAGGTGGAGGTAGTAGGTGGTTACACCTGATGAAGGGCGGAGCCCGAAACATGTAGTGTAACGACATGCAATAAACTGAACGCAAGTTCAAGCCTGTGGAGTGCCTCCTTCTTCTTGAATACAAGTATCACGTTGTGTAGCAGAGGTGGTGTACCTGCGTGGAGGAGTGCACCGGCACCCACTCTCCTTACCTAGGATTGAGAAACTGAGGTTGGTTCAGTCGTTCTTCATATTAGTGTGTTAGAACCAGGACGGACCTGGAAAATCACACTGAGCTAGATTATTCTCGCATGTCTTGTATGTTATGCTTTAGACTAGTTCCAGGGTGTTGTGACTACGGACCTCACACCCAAGCTTAGGAATCTGTGTCAATGCTATGTTATGCTTTAGACTAGTTCCGGGATGTTGTGACTATGGACCTCACACCCAAGCTTAGGAAACTGTGTCAGTGCTATGTTATGTGATAGACTAGTTCCGGGGTGTTGTGATTACGGAGCTCACACCCAAGACTAGGAATCTTTATCAGTATTGTGAATGCTAGTTCCAGGGTGCTGTTACTACAAACGTCACACTCAGGACTAGCACAGTGAATCTGTACTTCCTTAGCCCGCCACTAGGGTGTAGAGAGCCAGGACCTCTCATCCAACAGGGCAAGTTGTTCTATTAGCAGCAGGGCTTCCTGCAACCTAGCCTAGGCCCCTCTCCTAGGGAGCCTTTGGCTTACAGGGATTCACCCTCAGCCTGGGGTGAATGCTCTCTATATTCTGATCTCCAGTACTACTGGTGATTCTCGCTCAAAGTGTTACTGTTATACTATACACTCATATCTCAGGTGTCCAGAGGTTAGACATACCTGGATTATTGGTGATACTGCAGATCATCCATAATCTGGTGTATATCTGTATTACTGGTGATTCTGCAGATTGCCAATAATCAGATTCTCTCTGCGTGTTGACACCGATCCTTACAGAACGGCAGACCAAAACAATATGGACGCACTTGACAATCGTCTGCTTGCACTCACCACCTCAGTGGAGAATTGCATCAGCGTGCTGGATAGTCATCAGACCCAGATCAATGCCTTGTCTGGGTCTATACAAGCCCTTCAGACGACTGTTAATGCAGTGCGATCCCCTCTTGTTACAGACTTGCGCATGCCGGTGCCCGAGAAATTTTCTGGTCATAGATCTGACTTTCAAAACTTTAAAAATCGAGTGTTATCTTACTTTGCGTTGAGACCTAATACTTCAGGTACTGCCGCACAGAGAGTTATCTTTATTAAAACACTGTTGACTGGGGATTCCCAGACCTGGGCATATGGCCTGCAACCAGGGGATGGGGCCCTAACCTCTGTGGAGGAATTCTTTAAAGCAATGGCTATAGTTTACGATGATCCGGACTTTGCCTCGACCGCTGAGCGGAAGCTTAAGATGTTGCAGCAAGGCAAAGATTCGGTAGAGACTTATGCAGCGGAGTTCAGGAAGTGGGCGGTGTCAGCTAGATGGGGCTCATTTGCATTGTTAGACTGTTTCTTGTCAGGATTATCGGATGCAGTGTCTAATCTGATGTTAGGATATCCTGAGCCAAAAACTGTTGATGAAGCCATTTCCCTAGCAATTAGAGTGGACCGTCGCCTACGGTACCAGAGACAAAGTCGGGGTAGGAGTAGTGTGAGATACGTTACCTATGCTTCCTCTCCACCTACGTCACCCCCTCCTGAACCCATGCAGATTGGACGATCAAAATTGTCCCGAGTAGAACAGAGTCGTAGAAAAGCTGAACAACTCTGCATGTACGGTGCAGAGGAGGGTCATAAAGCGCAGAACTGTCCCAAAAAGTCGGGAAACGCTGTCGCCTAGGAGTGGTCAGAGGTAACACCCTAGGCGCGCAGAATTTACCTCTTAAAGACGATCGATTGCTCCTCCCATGCGCTATTTCATGGGAGGACCAGACAGCTTCTACTGAGGCCTTTATCGACTCTGTCTCGGCTGCCAATTTTACTGACTATGATTTTGCTAGAAAGTTGGGAATTCCTATCGTCCCACTAAGTCATAAGGTGTTAGTTACTGCGGTGGATAACTCTCCTCTGCAGAGTAAATACCCTCTGTCTCAGACTCCAGAGTTGGGGGTCACCATAGGGGTTTTACATAGAGAGAGTCTGCAGTTTTTTGTGTTACGAATGGCAACTTCCACCATTATCCTTGGTCTGCCATGGTTACGACTTCACGCCCCTCAGATTGATTGGGTCTCTGGTCAGCTAACGAGCTGGTCTAACCACTGTTATCATTGTTTGGCAAAGGTAACCATGGGTAACATCAGAATCCAGGTGGAAGGATTGCCAGAGCAGTACAAGATTTTGCTGATGTCTTTTGTCCTAAATCAGCAGACAGACTACCCCCTCACCATCCCTTTGATTGTCCGATTGATTTAAGATCTGTTTGTATGCCTCCTAGGGGTCACCTTTATAACTTGTCCGGGCCGGAGAAGTTGGCAATGCAGGAGTACATCAAAGAAAATTTAGCTAAGGGTTTTATCTGCCCCTCTCGGTCGCCTGCGGGCGCTGGGTTCTTTTTTGTAAAAAAAAAAAAAGATGGAGGCCTCCGTCCCTGCATAGACTATCGAGGTTTGAATAAGATCACTGTGAAAAATCGTTACCCATTGCCTCTGATTGACGATTTATTCTCTCAGATCACCAATGCTAAAATTTTCTCGAAGTTTGATTTAAGGGGTGCATACAACCTAGTGCACATCAGGGACGGTGACGAGTGGAAGACGGCCTTTAATACACCCGACGGGCATTACTAGTACTTAGTGATGCCCTTCGGGTTGTGCAACGCCCCGGCCGTCTTCCAAGAACTGATTAACGAAGTTTTCAGACTAATTTTGGGTAAATTTGCATTAGTATATCTTGATGATATACTAGTCTTTTCAGCCACATTGGCCGAGCATCGGAAGCATGTTAAGTACGTGTTGGAAAGACTAAGACAAAATCAATTATATGCCAAACTGGAAAAGTGCATTTTTGAGGTGACCTCTGTGGCATTTCTGGGGTA
Organism: Hyperolius riggenbachi; assembly: GCF_040937935.1. Classification (NCBI taxonomy): domain Eukaryota; kingdom Metazoa; phylum Chordata; class Amphibia; order Anura; family Hyperoliidae; genus Hyperolius; species Hyperolius riggenbachi. Next base: position 139,811,610 of record NC_090647.1, on the reverse strand, counting down.
TGTAATATCGACCTTGGGCCTCTCTATGAACCCTGGAAAAGTCTCTGCGGTACTGGATTGGCCACAGCCTGTAGGTCTGAAGGCCCTCCAGAGGTTCCTGGGATTTGTGAATTACTACAGGAGATTTATTAAGGGGTACTCTACGGTGGTTGCGCCCCTCACTAGTCTCACGAAGAAAGGGGCTGATACTCACCACTGGTCCGAGGAAGTTCTCTGGCTTTTGATTCCCTAAAGAAACTGTTCTGTTCTGCCCCTATCCTGAGACATGTCGATGTCACCCTCCCTTTTATAGTAGAGGTTGATGCCTCTGAGGTGGGGGTGGGGGCTGTGCTGTCTCAGCGTTCCGGGTTGCAGAGTAGGCTTCATCCTTGCGCTTACTTCTCCCGTAGGTACTCCCCAGCGGAGAGAAACGACGATATAGGCAACCGTGAACTCCTGGCCATCAAGTTAGCCTTTGAGGAATGGCGACATTGGTTAGAGGGTGCAGAACATGTCATCACTGTCTACACAGATCATAAAAACTTGGAGTACATAGAGAATGCTAAGAGACTCAGTCCTCGACAGGCCCGGTGGTCACTGTTCTTTTCCAGATTCTCCTTTATAATTACGTATACTCCTGGTAGCAAGAATGTTAAGGCTGATGCCTTGTCCAGGTGTTTTGAACCCGAGACGGCACAGTCCTCGGCACCCGAGACTATTCTGCCTCGAAGGGTGGTTTTGGCAGCCACAGAGACCTGGAAGGATTAGGCTGCCACTCTGGCCCCATTTCAGCAGGATGTCCCAGAGGGAAAGCCCGAGGGAGTGTTATTTGTGCCCCTGCCCTTTCGTTTACAGCTGTTTCACTCCCATAAGAATGCTGGTCATCCCGGGGCCAGCAGAACACAGGGTCTCCTTGCCATGCCAGGTGTGCATGGTGGCCATCTTTGGCCACAGATTGTAAGGAGTTTGTGAGGGAGTGTGCTGTCTGTGCTAGGAGCAAGCCTTCCCGTCAGGCTCGAGTGGGGACCTTACAGCCTTTGCTGGTTCCAAATGAACCGTGGACCCATCTGTCCATGGATTTTGTGGGTGAACTCCCCAGGTCTGAGGGCATGACTGTCATCTGGGTGGTAGTAGACAGATTCAGTAAGATGGCCCATTTTATCCCTCTGAAGGGACTCCCCTCAGCCCAGGAGCTGGCTAATCTCTTCATCCAGCACATTTTCCGGCTGCATGGCATTCCGGAGAATGTAGTGTCAGATAGGGGAGTCCAATTCATTTCTAAGTTCTGGAGGGCATTTTGTCATCTTATGGGCATGGATCTTTCGTTTTCATCAGGCTACCACCCACAGACAAATGGCCAGACCGAGAGGGTCAACCAATCCATGGAGCAGTTTCTCAGGTGCTATGTGGCTGATGCACAAACCGACTGGGTAAAATTTCTACCTTTCGCTGGGTTTGCGCACAATAACCTGAAAAGTTCTTCCTCTGGGTTTTCCCCTTTTCAGATGGTGTCGGGAAGGTCTCCGAAGTTTGCTCCTTTGCCCGTGGTATCTACTCCTTTTCCAGCAGTAGAGGATTGGCAGGTGGCGTTAAAGGAAATTTGGGTGCTGGTGAAAACAAATTTGGAGAAGGCTTTCAAGTCTCAGAAAAAGCAGGCTGACAAGAGACGCTCTGCTGAATGGGACTTTTCACCAGGAGATTTGGTCTGGGTGTCTACGCGACATCTGGCACTGAAACAACTGTCACCCAAATTAGGGCCTAGGTTTATTGGGCCGTTTCCAGTCACCAAAAGAATCAATGCTGTCACTTATACTGTTGATCTTCCTACCAGTATGCGCGGTGTAAGATCATTCCATGCGTCATTGCTCAAGCCAGCAGTGCAGGTGGATTCCACTCCCCCCCCCTCCCGTATTAATTGATGATCAACCCGAGTATGAGGTTGAGAAGATTCTGGACTCCCGGCTGGTGCAAAATTCTGTGAAATATTTGGTACACTGGAAAGGTTATGGTGTGGGGATAGAACTTGGGTACCAGAATGCTGCATGCACGCAGAGGAATTATGGAAAGAGTTCCATGACTTACACCCTTTGAACCCAGGTGGCAAGTGTCCGGAGTCCACTCCTCGGGGGAGGGGGGGGTACTGTTAAAGATAGCGGAATAGCCGACGCGTGCTTTGACGGCGTGGCGGCTGTTTCCGCATCTAGTGCGGCGGTTTACGCGCGGCGACATTTGTCTGATCTGGTTCAGACTTCCTGTGCACACAGGCTGAGGAATACACGCGCACGCGCGCAGAGAGGCAGAAGCTTTATGGGAAGCAGAGAAGGATCAGCTGACTCCCTTGGTCAGCTGATCCGAGGATGGATGCGGATTGGCTGGAAGGGACTGGGCGGCGCTGATTAGCGCTGCACTATATAATCACTTGTCCCTCAGTCTCACATTGTCTGCCGTTGCAAATGCTTAACGTGTTAGCACACAGACCTCAGTCAGATTCTACAGTGTGTTAGAACCAGGACGGTCCTGGGAAATCACACTGAGCTAGATTATTCTCGCATGTCTTGTATGTTATGCTTACTAGTTCCAGGGTGTTGTGACTACGGACCTCACACCCAAGCTTAGGAAACTGTGTCAATGCTATGTTATGCTTTAGACTAGTTCCGGGGTGTTGTGACTATGGACCTCACACCCAAGCTTAGGAAACTGTGTCAGTGCTATGTTATGTGATAGACTAGTTCCGGAGTGTTGTGATTACGGAGCTCACACCCAAGACTAGGAATCTTTATCAGTATTGTGAATGCTAGTTCCAGGGTGCTGTTACTACAAACGTCACACTCAGGACTAGCACAGTGAATCTGTACTTCCTTAGCCCGCCACTAGGGTGTAGAGAGCCAGGACCTCTCATCCAACAGGGCAAGTTGTTCTATTAGCAGCAGGGCTTCCTGCAACCTAGCCTAGGCCCCTCTCCTAGGGAGCCTTTGGCTTACAGGGATTCACCCTCAGCCTGGGGTGAATTCTCTCTATATTCTGATCTCCAGTACTACTGGTGATTCTCGCTCAAAGTGTTACTGTTATACTATACACTCATATCTCAGGTGTCCAGAGGTTAGACATACCTGGATTATTGGTGATACTGCAGATCATCCATAATCTGGTGTATATCTGTATTACTGGTGATTCTGCAGATTGCCAATAATCAGATTCTCTCTGCGTGTTGACACCGATCCTTACAAATAATGATTGTGAGGAAGCTTTTGTGTGATGAAATCACAAGGGATTGTGCAAGAAAAGAAGAGTTTTGACCAGTTGTTAGTATTTGGGTGAATTTTCTGTCTAATTTACAGATCATGAGGTCTTGGTCTGAGTTATGCAGAGAATGCTGTGATTATGGGTTTCAGCTCGCCCCCTATGCTAAATGTGTGTGTGAGCTAAGACTGCTTGGAAAAGACAGCGTGCATGTTGTAGCAAAATATATCAAAACTGGAATTTGTTGATAGCTGCTGTTGGATGGCTCAGGGAAGTTAAAATAGGAAAATTACATGAAATATATGCTATGTATGATTGATAGAGAAGGTAAACCTAATTACTCTGATATAGTATGTCTGTTTAATAAGTTTTGGTGTGTGAATGTAGCCGAGTTTCAATACTAGCTCTTCTATAACTTCTTGTTCCAAAGCACTGGAATGTGTACAGAACACACTTTTCTGTGTGTTTGTAGTGGTAGAAACAGCAGTTTTCCAAATTGTCTACCATCCCCTACTTTCCACAATTCTCAAAACATTTTAGAGAAGGGATTCATAAGAAGGGTCAGGAAAGATTGAAGGGCCTCATCCTCACATTGCTGGATTTGAGTGAAACAAGAACACTAAAATAGTAGAAAATAGTATCCTCATCACACTGAATACAGTAAGCAAACCTGTTTCCTCTGTTTGATGTTAACAGTGTAGGCCCACAGAATTTACACAGTGCAGATGGGTCCTGCAGAACTCAAGCATTTTATTTAAATAATAATAATAATAATGGCAGTATTTGTATAGCGCCTTTCTCCTGTCGGACTCAAAGCGCTTGCGAGGCAGCCACTAGAGCGCACTCAGTAGGCAGTAGCAGTGTTAAGGAGACTTGCCCAAGAAACTCCTTACTGAATAGGTGCTGGCTTACTGAACAGGCTGAGCCGAGATTTGAACCCTGGTCTCCTGTGTCAGAGGCAGAGCCCTTAACCATTACACTATCCAGCCACTGCTAATGTTACCCTGTACACATCCATATATTGACAATGACAGATTCTGACTGTAGTCCCTGTGTCTCATAATGGAGACAGAAGGCTTCTTTTGAAGAACTTAAATGTATGTTCTTTGCCTGGTTAGTTCAACCTAGACTGCATATTGGAAGCTTATCGCACATACGGGGGGACAGCATGGCTGCGCTACGATGAACAATTTCGTCAGCGCATGTCCGTGAGACCATCACTAGGTTGGGATCATAAGGACATTTCTCTGTGGATGCGGTTAATGACCGCACCTAAGATTGGGGCAACAGGGATGGCAGTGACCAATGGGGGTGCCCCCTTTCACAGTGGGGCCGGCGGGCCAGGGGCTCCGTCGGCCCTGCAGAAACGGGGTTTATGCTGGAACTTCAACACCAACGCATGCAAGTGGGGAAATGGTTGCAAATTCAAACACGAATGCTCCATTTGTGGTGGCACGAACCACCCGGGATCAAAGTGCTATAGAAAAACACGCCAGGTACAGTTCACAAAGGGTTACCAAGCAGCTGGTACAAGGGGTCACGCCAGTGAACGCTCAGGCGATGCGTCCGTGGCTAGACAATTACCATGATAGGGAGCAAGCAGCCTTATTGTGGCATGAGTTCACGGAAGGCTTCCGTATACCATGCACTTCCAAAAATGCACTGACAAACTGCAAAAATCTTAAATCTGCCTATCAATACCCATGTGTCATTCAAGAAAAAATAGGCAAGGAACTGCAGATGGGTAGAATGTCCGGCCCATTTCAAAGCCCCCCCATAAAAGATCTCCGGATTTCCCCTTTGGGTGTCGTACCCAAGAAGGAAATCGGAAAGTTCCGGCTCATTCATCACTTGTCTTACCCGCGAGGGTCATCGGTGAATGATGGAATTAAGACGGAACTAACCTCTGTCACTTACACATCATTTGATAGGGCTGCAGCCCTGGTCCGGGGTATGGGGCGAGGTGCGCTGTTGGCTAAGGTGGATATAGAGTCAGCATTTCGCCTCCTACCCGTTCATGCGGATAGCCAGCATCTTCTGGGTTTCAGGTTTAACGGGAATTACTATGTGGATCGTTGTTTACCCATGGGCTGTGCTATATCTTGCTCCTACTTTGAAACATTTAGTACATTCCTCGAATGGGTGGTGATGCGGGAAAGTGGCTCGCATGGCCTAGTGCACTACCTGGATTATTTTCTGTGCCTAGGCCCCGCTAATTCGCAGGAATGTTTTAATGTTATGACTACCCTGTGTGAAGTTTTTAGGCAATTTGGGATCCCGCTAGCTGCAGACAAAACTGAGGGCCCAACCGAGTTGATAACTTTCTTAGGAATAGAGATAGACACACTAGCCATGGAATACAGATTGCCCAAATAAAAAATTGAGGATTTGATCTGCACAATTGACGCAGCAGTAAAAGCAAAAAAAGTGACGCTGCGAGCGCTGCAGGCATTGCTGGGCAAATTCAATTTTGCATGCAAAGTAATGCCAATGGGTAGGATATTCTGCCGCCGCCTCGCGTTCCTGACATCAGGGGCACGATTGCCGCAGCACTTTATCCGACTCTCGCGGGAAGCGAAAGACGATTTGAGGATCTGGAGAGTCTTTCTGGCAGGGTACAATGGCAGGACCCTATGGCCGGAAGATACAAAAACAAATGAGGAGCTACAACTTTTTACAGATGCTGCTAGTAGCGTAGGTTTTGGCGCATATTTCAATGGCCAGTGGCTTAACCAACGATGGCCGACGGCATGGTTACACGCATCACTTATGCGGAACTTAGCCTTCCTCGAGTTCTTTCCCCTCGTAGTGGCGGTAGCAGTGTGGGGCCCATCACTAGCGAACAAATCGATAAAATTTCTTTCCGACAACATGTCGGTGGTTGCAGCCGTCAATAGGCTGACATCTACCTCACCCCCTGTAGTTGATTTAGTGCGAAAGTTTGTATTACAATGCTTAACACACAACATCACTTTTAGAGCAGTGCATGTCCCGGGGGTTGATAATGGGGTAGCTGATTCCTTGTCTCGTTTCCAGCTGCAACGATTTCGGCAATTGGCACCCGAGGCGGACGAGTTTCCCACACAGATACCGTCTCACCTGTGGAACATTGTGTCCAGAGAATGGCAGGTTGGTTAAAACAATCACTCGCACCATCCACTTGGAAGGCATACGCAGGTGTGTGGGCTAAGTGGGTCGCAATGGAAGGTGCATCCCCATCCCTCGTGTCAGCATCAAACAAGGAAGACTTTATGCTATACTTCCTGTTTGATACTTGTAGTACAGCCCGGTCACCAGCGGCGGTGGATAGGACTTTAGCGGCGTTAGCCTTCCTCTTTAAAATGAGAGGGTGGCAGGACCTCACTAAAGCATTTCTAGTGCGGCAAATCGTAAAAGGTTTTCGTCGCCAAGCCCCGACGCAAGAGGATAAGCGGCGCCCCATAACCTTTTTGATACTTCTAGACTTGCTTGGAGCAGTGAGGGAGATATGCCGCAACGAGTACGAAGCACGTTTGTTCAGACTAGCTTTTTCTTTAGCGTTTTACGGAGCATTGCGCTTAGGGGAATTAGTCAGCCCCAGAAAGGATGGGTGCGGGGGACTGCAGCAAGACAGGGTCTCTTCAAAAGATAACACGCTGACAATCCGAATAGGGCAGTCAAAAACCGATCAAAGGGGAAAGGGGTGCACCTTCCAGCTCAAAGCAGTCACAGGTTGCAAATCATGCCCAGTCTACCTGTACAATGAGTTCATACGAAACAGACCCAACGGCATAGGGCCACTCCTAATACACGAGGATGGCTCAGCTCTATCGAGATTCCAATTCACTACAGTGCTAAAGCGTTGCCTCACACGAATAGGGTGTGATCAAGGTGAGTATGGATCGCACTCCTTTCGCATTGGGGCAGCAACAGAGGCAACCAGGAGGGGTTTAAGTGAGGACATAGTCAAACGGATAGGCCGTTGGGAATCACATAGGTTCAAATCATATATCCGCCCTCACTTGATGGAGAGATAGTAAATAGATTAAAAAAAAAAAAAAATTGTGTGCTGGGTGGAAATTGCCTTTATAGGGATAGCTAATCCAATTCTGCCTGGTGCAGGTATAGGGGGAATTTAACATTTTGTAAATAGTTAACACAAATTTTCTTTGCACAGGAGATCGGGCAGGGTGGAGAACTTATTTTGTAATAGCTAACACAAATTCTCTTTGCACAGGAGATCATGTATGTAGAGTGTGGTTGATGGGTCACTCATATATCGTTTGGGCCGGAAAGAAGGCGGCGGTCAGAGAATCGGGACGTGCACTCGGACAGGTATCGGGTAAAGTGGAAGTACACTGGTTTGGTTATCCGGGATTAACCATAGAACGAATGGGTAAAAAATTTTTCTCTCTCATTACCCGTTGGGGTCAACCTGACATAATAATAATTCATATAGGGGGAAATGACCTAGGGTGGTTCCCAATGCATGCTGTAATGGGGGGCTTAAAGTCGTTTTTCTGCAGGGTAAAAGATTTATTCCCCAATATTATTATAGTATGGTCAGAAATGATCCCGAGGCTGCAGTGGCACCCTCCTATATCGGCCAAAAAAACTGAACAGAACGAGAGTGAAAATAAACAAAAACTTATCAAGGTTTGTATGTGGCCTGGGAGGCCTTGCTGTACGGCATAAACTACTAGAAGGGTCCCCAGCTCATTTCAGGAATGACGGGGTACACCTCAATGATCTGGGTAATGACGTCTTCCTATTTGGTCTAAGGGAAGCGTTGGAAGCCACGCTCTTCATGTTGGCAGGCATTCGAGCTTGATTGGCAAGCACGAATTGCTGTGGCGGGTCCTTGGCAATGCCGTTCCTTATTGTTCCAATAAGATCAAGGGTGGATATCCCGACTCATCTTTAAATATGTACCCACTGTGCTTGTTTAAGAAACACGATGGCTAGTGGCTGGTACCTCATCTTTAAATATGTACCCACTGTGCTTGTTTAAGAAACAGGATGGCTGGTGGCTGGTACCTCATTAAATATGTACCCACTGTGCTTGTTTAAGAAACCGGATGGCTAGTGGCTGGTACGGCGGTTGTGTAAAAGCGGAGGCATTGTCAAAAGGACCTGTAGAGCGCGTGCTTATGATTATCCAAAATTATGAATGTATTATGTATCACTGTGTTTTGAAAATAAAATGTTAATGAAGCTGTGGCCTTTAACGCCATTGGAGTGTCACAGCGTCTTATTTGGTGAAGGGTGGGGTCACCTCATTGGGCCATGCCCAGGTCATGGTGATTCTCGCTCAAAGTGTTACTGTTATACTATACACTCATATCTCAGGTGTCCAGAGGTTAGACATACCTGGATTATTGGTGATACTGCAGATCATCCATAATCTGGTGTATATCTGTATTACTGGTGATTCTGTAGATTGCCAATAATCAGATTCTCTCTGCGTGTTGACACCGATCCTTACAAATAATGATTGTGAGGAAGCTTTTGTGTGATGAAATCACAAGGGATTGTGCAAGAAAAGAAGAGTTTTGACCAGTTGTTAGTATTTGGGTGAATTTTCTGTCTAATTTACAGATCATGAGGTCTTGGTCTGAGTTATGCAGAGAATGCTGTGATTATGGGTTTCAGCTCGCCCCCTATACTAAATGTGTGTGTGAGCTAAGACTGCTTGGAAAAGACAGCGTGCATGTTGTAGCAAAATATATCAAAACTGGAATTTGTTGATAGCTGCTGTTGGATGGCCCAGGGAAGTTAAAATAGGAAAATTACATGAAATATATGCTATGTATGATTGATAGAGAAGGTAAACCTAATTACTCTGATATAGTATGTCTGTTTAATAAGTTTTGGTGTGTGAATGTAGCCGAGTTTCAATACTAGCTCTTCTATAACTTCTTGTTCCAAAGCACTGGAATGTGTACAGAACACACTTTTCTGTGTGTTTGTAGTGGTAGAAACAGCAGTTTTCCAAATTGTCTACCATCCCCTACTTTCCACAATTCTCAAAACATTTTAGAGAAGGGATTCATAAGAAGGGTCAGGAAAGATTGAAGGGCCTCATCCTCACATTGCTGGATTTGAGTGAAACAAGAACACTAAAATAGTAGAAAATAGTATCCTTATCACACTGAATACAGTAAGCAAACCTGTTTCCTCTGTTTGATGTTAACAGTGTAGGCTTACGGAATTTACACAGTGCAGATGGGTCCTGCAGAACTCAAGCATTTTATTTAAATGTTACCCTGTACACATCCATATATTGACAATGACAGATTCTGACTGTAGTCCCTGTGTCTCATAATGGAGACAGAAGGCTTCTTTTGAAGAACTTAAAGCGGACCCAAACCAAACATTTTTTTAAATTCAAAATATTTAGTTGCATCAGTCTGACACATATAAAGATAAATAAACACTCCTTCAAGCCTATGAGCATTTCAGTGCATGCTTTTCACCCTCCTCTTTGCATAACTTGGGTTATACTGGGGGCAGCCATTAGCAATTCCTCCATTGCCGGACACCATCTACTCTACCAGTTTGCCGGATTATTTGCCGGCAATATGAAAGGAAGGGAGGGGTTTCTCCAATCAATGTAAAATATTTTATATTTGTCATCATGCAGCTGAAAAAAGGCTGCTATTTATTATTATAATTTAGAAAATAGATTTTATTTCTGAAATTTTGTATTTTTAGTTTGGGTCCACTTTAAATGTATGTTCTTTGCCTGGTTAGTTCAAATCAAAATGTTAAATATTGTCCTTACACAATTTATACTTTTCACTTTGCATATCTTGATCAGTTCCTCTACTGGGACCTGCTCACTAAATTGAATGTAACCATTTTATGCATTCCAAAAGGGGCTGGGTAGTACTATACCAAGCACTGCAGTCTGTATTTATATTTTAACGTTGGAAGGGGTTGACAGGTGTTATGTTTCTTTTGTGAACTTTATTATACAATGTCACGGACGATTGCGGGGACGCAGGCGCGTCCTGGAACCGCCCGTGAAGAAAAGCGATCGCACTCGATTCTCTGCGTCGATTGCGCTTCAAATCGATAGAATCTGGATTTATTGTGTAGGAGGTCTGCAGTCCTTTCTTAGCAGAGGAATAGCATCACCTTAACTGCAGGATGGCTCTTTTGATATGCTAATGAGCCTGGGCCCAGAGAGTCCCTGGCTTCAAGCTGTGCTGATGGCCCATCCATCAGGTATAAGGTGACAAACACCATGACAGAACCAAATTTAGAGTGAGGGAACTCAGACACTCCGACTCCTTTTCCCAGCAGGGAGCCGACATGTGGCTTGCTGCTGCCAACTTCAAAGAACCTTTGCCTGGGAATGACCTGGTATAAATCCCAGGGGTCTCTCATATTCCATAAATGGCTATATGTATCATATTTTCTGTGTTGCCAGGCTGGCAGACCCTCCAAACTAACAGAGCAGGTAGGGCCCTGCCTGGCGTTGGGTCTGAGAACATTTCAGAACCTTCTGAGGTAAAGACTGCCCGTTAGGCAGTCCAACAGTGCCCTAATGGTACCACAGGGGTCCCACCCCTCATGTTTGGTATCAGACTGCTGGGTACATCGAGGCAGATCTGAAAATATTAGTAAATCTGCCCTGACCTGTACGGTTCTGTGAGATAGAGCCCATATATGGTTAAGGCATGATTTCTGGTCTCCAGGACAAGGGCAGGACTCATCTCATGTTCTAAGGGGGTGGGTGGGCCCGCCCTCACTTCCTCCTACTGAATCAGGGGCATAAGAATGGGAGAGGAGCCAAAACTCAGAGTCCTCCACACTGAAACATCTTGCACTCATCAGATGCCAGCTTGAGGATATGCTGGCATCCACCTGGTCTGAACTCTGAACTCTGGACTTTGAAACCAAGGACTTTATGATTCTTCCCACAATAAGGACATCTTTCCAGGAACTAAGTATTTTTTCTCCCTTCTTTTATTTTTCATACTGGCTATTACTGTTTTCATAATTGTTGATTTTCATAATTGTCTGTATATATTAATTATTTATATTGCGTGAATAAACGACTTTCTCCAAGTCATTCACTTTCCGCTACCCTGCTTATCAGCACACACAGAAATGATCCCGGGTCTCTGAAGATACGCTACTGTTTGTTTGTTGTTGGCTAGACAGAATATCGTGTGTTTAACCGTTTTATTCGCAGGATTAGTCAGTCAGTTAGTGGGCCCCACGGTCCCATAGTAACCGCGGTGGTGGCAGTTTACTCTGAACCAGTAGGTGACGTTGTAATCACCCGTGTCTCACAGGCTCCCTTCTGAGTTGTCTGCGGCTAATTCTTAACGGTTCCTGCGCATTGACTGCGACCAGAGTTCGCACGATCTGTGCGCTGGCACCGTTTAGAAGGCTAAGTGCGGTCAGCCACTGAGGGCTCCTGTGACAGTGTTAGGCAGCGGTTGGATCTGTGTTGTGCTGAAAGTATCTGCGATAGCGCTAGCGCTATCGAGAAACGAACTAATTCGTTGGTGTAGCTGGAAGGCAATATATTTTTTATATATACAGAGAGACTGTGTAGCCAGTACCCCTTCCCCAAAGTTTTATTTTATTTGGCATGGAAATGTCCGGGAACTACCAGAACATGTGCCTAGCAGACCTGGAAAATCTTTGCGAAGAGAGGGGCATTGGCATCCTCCGCAAGACAAAACGGGACCTGATAGCAGACTTGTCCAGATGGGATGCCCAGCAACTGCGGGAGCCGGGAGTGTCCGCTGAGGTGGATACCAGCCCATCTGACAATCAAGGGGAACCAGAGGCTGAAGATCTTAGGCGTACAGAGGTTGAGCATCCTGCGGGCCCTGTTGCAACAGTTACGCCAGAGACTGTCAGTATGGACCCCAATCCCAGAGTTTCTGACATTACTCGCCCGGAACTGGCCAGTACTGGACTGTCCATGGGTGCTGACCCGGTAATGCAGCAGGCATTACAAAAGCTGATGGAGACTGACCTGGACAAGTACATGCAGTACATGGAAGCACGAGAGGAACGGGAGCGCCAATCTGCAGAACGCAAAGCTGCTGCTGCTGCTGCTGCTGCTGAACGCCACGCGGAGAGGGATGCCGCTGAGCGAGAACGGGAGCGCCAACGACAGCATGAGCTAAACATGGCAAAAGTGCAACAGGCCAGCCGGAGTTCACCGCCCAGCCTCCCTGCTGAAGGAGCTGCAGCACCCGTAAGTGCAAAATTTAAATTTGCTAATATTGAAAAAGACACAGACATTGACTTGTTTTTGCGGTCTTTTGAAAAAGCATGCCGTCAGTATCGTCTGTCCCAAGACCAGTGGGCCAGACATCTGACACCTTTGCTGCGCTACAAAGCGCTTGATGCCTTCGCAGAATTGCCTGCGGAGAAGGATAATGATTATGCTGCTATAAAAGACGCTATCGTTACTAAGTACCAGCTGACGCCAGAAGCCTATCGGAAAAAGTTCAGGGCCTGGCAGAAAAAGTCTTCTGATTCGTACCGAGATGTGGTCAGCAGCTTGCTCACCACACTCCGCCAGTGGACACTAGGCCTCACCAAAGGGTCTTATGATGTCCTGGAGGACTTGATAGTCCTGGAACAATTTCTGAACATTTGCCCTGCTGATGTACGACAGTTTGTGTTAGAACGCAGGCCGGCTTCAGCCACTGTCGCTGCAGACCTTGCTGAGACTTTTGCAACTACCCTGGTGGCTGATACCCGCAGAACTGTTCCATCCAGCTGGAGAGGAGGTCAGCCCAATACCTCGGCAGACCCTCCTGCCCCTGTGAGCCGTCCGCCACAGAGGCCACCCAGCGCAGCTGCTGCACCCAGGCCTGCAGCGCCTGGAGAGGTCACCTGTCACTACTGCCGCCAGCCCGGACACATGAAATTCGACTGTCCGGAGCGGAGACAGACACCACCAGCACCTGGATCATCTGCATCACCTGCACCGCACCCACAGCAGAGGCAGCCCGCCAGCGAACCACAGCCTGGATCATCAGATTTTGTCCTGTTTGCCCGCGGAAAGGAAATCCGCGACTGAACCGACCAGCAGCAACTTGTTAGAGTGAACGGCAAAGTTGTCACCGGATTTCGAGACACCGGAGCTGACATCACGTTAGTTCACTCACATCTTGTGCCAAAGGAGAGCATCAGCTCCAGCCGATCCCTTGCCCTTACTGGAGTAGAGGGCACCCTTTTCCACATAGCCCACGCAAGAGTGAAGCTGGATTGGGGAGTGGGAGGGGTCCACGAAAGGGTTGTTGGGGTTATGAAGGATCTCCCAGTCCCTGTGTTGCTAGGGACTGATTTGGGCAAGCTTGTGTCCTACTATGAACCTGCCACGACCGCCTTGTCGCTCACGGAAGGAGACGGACTCTCCACCCACCACCAGGTACTTTATACACTTGGGGGAGCACCAGGGGGAGGTGGGTTGAATGTGCCCAGTTCAAGGGTACCAGGTTCAATAGTGCCTGCTTCAAAGGCACCTGAGTTTGATGTACAGACTGTCTGTGGTGATGATGCTGTAACTGTACCTGAGTTTACTGTACAACCTGTCTGTAATGAAAAAATGTCTATACCTGTCAATGTCATTACTGCATGCAATGATGATTTGAGTAACGTCCGTCTGTGCCATTCTGACAGTGTACCTGTGCTAGCAATACCGCGCAGCTGCACTGCTCAGAACCCGAGCTCAGAACAGGTGGAGGGGGTTCCGGCCTCCTCCCCCTCCTCTGACCACAGGGATGAGACCTTTCAGCCGCTGGCCTCGTGTGACATGAGCCAGTTGGCTGAAACTGACAGCGCCATATTCTCAGCCGCACTACAAAGTGACCCAAGCCTGGAGGTGCTCAGGCAGCAAGCCGCTGAGCCCCTCGCAGACGGGGCCGCTTTCAAGGTGTACTGGGAAGGTGGGAGACTGTACAGTGAGTCTGTACAGCCCCCTACAGGTAGATCCCACGCGGATACCAAGTGGCTTGTGGTCCCGAGTGCGTTTAGGGGACATGTGCTGAAATCCGCACATGGTAATCCTCTGACCGGGCACTCGGGTGTCCGCAAGACACTCGCCGGTATTCGGAAACAGTTTTATTGGCCCCGGATGAACAGGGATGTAGCCAACTACTGCAGGGCATGTGCCGTCTGTCAGGAGCTGGGAAGGTCCAGGGATTCCCGCGGGGTTCCCTTAGGTCCACAGCCACTCAGCAGGGGAACCCTGCGTGGGCTAGCTGTTGACCTAACCAACCCACTGCCCGTTGTCCGCAGTCCCGGCAGACACCACGTCCGACTGCAGTGGCGCAAACGCCCTGTCCAGAACGGTCCATGTTGGGTCAACCCTGAGGGTAGCCGACCGCGACCGGTCCAGGGGAACCGAGCCACAGGCTCCAATAGGTTTTCCCGCCGTACCGGCAACTCGAGGCCCGTCAGCCAGGTTAGCGGCGCCGCCACACATCTTGCGGATGAGTGGCTAAGCCACGGACAAGGGGGGGGGCTGTCACGGACGATTGCGGGGATGCAGGCGCGTCCTGGAACCGCCCGTGAAGAAAAGCGATCGCACTCGATTCTCTGCGTCGATTGCGCTTCAAATCGATAGAATCTGGATTTATTGTGTAGGAGGTCTGCAGTCCTTTCTTAGCAGAGGAATAGCATCACCTTAACTGCAGGATGGCTCTTTTGATATGCTAATGAGCCTGGGCCCAGAGAGTCCCTGGCTTCAAGCTGTGCTAATGGCCCATCCATCAGGTATAAGGTGACAAACACCATGACAGAACCAAATTTAGAGTGAGGGCACTCAGACACTCCGACTCCTTTTCCCAGCAGGGAGCCGACATGTGGCTTGCTGCTGCCAACTTCAAAGAACCTTTGCCTGGGAATGACCTGGTATAAATCCCAGGGGTCTCTCATATTCCATAAATGGCTATATGTATCATATTTTCTGTGTTGCCAGGCTGGCAGACCCTCCAAACTAACAGAGCAGGTAGGGCCCTGCCTGGCGTTGGGTCTGAGAACATTTCAGAACCTTCTGAGGTAAAGACTGCCCGTTAGGCAGTCCAACAGTGCCCTAATGGTACCACAGGGGTCCCACCCCTCATGTTTGGTATCAGACTGCTGGGTACATCGAGGCAGATCTGAAAATATTAGTAAATCTGCCCTGACCTGTACGGTTCTGTGAGATAGAGCCCATATATGGTTAAGGCATGATTTCTGGTCTCCAGGACAAGGGCAGGACTCATCTCATGTTCTAAGGGGGTGGGTGGGCCCGCCCTCACTTCCTCCTACTGAATCAGGGGCATAAGAATGGGAGAGGAGCCAAAACTCAGAGTCCTCCACACTGAAACATCTTGCACTCATCAGATGCCAGCTTGAGGATATGCTGGCATCCACCTGGTCTGAACTCTGAACTCTGGACTTTGAAACCAAGGACTTTATGATTCTTCCCACAATAAGGACATCTTTCCAGGAACTAAGTATTTTTTCTCCCTTCTTTTATTTTTCATACTGGCTATTACTGTTTTCATAATTGTTGATTTTCATAATTGTCTGTATATATTAATTATTTATATTGCGTGAATAAACGACTTTCTCCAAGTCATTCACTTTCCGCTACCCTGCTTATCAGCACACACAGAAATGATCTCGGGTCTCTGAAGATACGCTACTGTTTGTTTGTTGTTGGCTAGACAGAATATCGTGTGTTTAACCGTTTTATTCGCAGGATTAGTCAGTCAGTTAGTGGGCCCCACGGTCCCATAGTAACCGCGGTGGTGGCAGTTTACTCTGAACCAGTAGGTGACGTTGTAATCACCCGTGTCTCACAGGCTCCCTTCTGAGTTGTCTGCGGCTAATTCTTAACGGTTCCTGCGCATTGACTGCGACCAGAGTTCGCACGATCTGTGCGCTGGCACCGTTTAGAAGGCTAAGTGCGGTCAGCCACTGAGGGCTCCTGTGACATACAACAATAGGATGCGTGTGGGGGATATATATATATATATATATATATATATATAAAAATCACGAGCTTCTTCTATCCTCTTCTACAATTACCTCCTCACATTCACGTGTACAAGACTTCTCACGTGCCTCACCCCTCCTCTGGAATGCCCTTCCACAACACATCCGCCACTCTCCCACGTTTGAAATCTTTAAACGCTCCCTCAAAACCCACCTTTTCCGACAAGCATATTCTCTAGCTTAGGCCATGCACCCACTAAATAACCTAATTACGCACTGCCTGTACATATACTGTATACTTCCCCCAGCTTTTGTTTTCACCCCATTCCTTTAGATTGTAAGCTCGCAAGGGCAGGGCTCTCACCCTTTTGTGTCATGGAATGTTATTAATTCAATTGCTTGCACACTGCTAGAAATTTATACATTTTAGTCATCCTGTTAAATCAAATTGTAATCAGCAGTGCTGTATCTTGTATCAGTGTTCATATTTTCATGTATACCATTGTCTGTATCATTATGTATCCCTTGTTTGTTTTCTTACATTGTACAGCGCCACGGAATATGTTGGCGCTTTATAAATAAATAATAATAATAATATTATATATATATATATATATATATATATATATATATATATATATATATATATATATATATACACACACACACACACTAGATCTTGTATGATTGTATGACTAGAAATACAGTCCTTTACTAGGGTGTTTCAATTTTGCAACTTTGGAAAATCCAACAGTGTTAATTATATTCAAGCTATAGTTTAGTGCGCTGCACAAACAGGGGGGAGGAGATTACTCTACGAGATATAGGATTATTATTATTAAATAGGAGTAAGAAATAGGTTAAATAAAGCTGATCAGTATGTGAGAATGCGTTCATGTCTCATGTAGGGATGTGTTTGTGTCTCAGTTAAGTAAGCTGTGTGTGCAGTAGTTCACTGGAAGTCAAGGACAAAATATATTACTAATAAAATATTTTCTTATGTAGGAAACCAATATTTGTACCAAGTGTGAAGATAGTAAATAGCTAAATAGTCAAATGTTTCCACATTTTCAATGTTAATCTCATAGCAATGATTGAGTGAGCTAATAGGCTGAGAACTTAACCCTTAGTTCAACTGACACTTTACATTGAGATAACTAGTGTATTTATACAACTTATGGCTTTAATCAAAGTGCTAACAGGTGTTTTTCCCCTAATAAGTGAGGGCATACTGTTAATACTCCTGAATAGTAATGTTTGTGGAAATTTGTTTGAGTACTGCTTACAGTATTTTAGTAAATATATTTGACAGAAAGGACACACTGCAATAAGATGCTGAAACCTTAAAAGAGGAAAATTATGATCTCACTATTATATCCTGAGGTGTCTTCAACCTGCCCTAAGGGACTCACTGTGCCTGGCACACCTTTCCACTTAATCTGGGAATGCCCTCCACTTCACATCTACTGGCTTTAAGTCACTAAATTCATTCATGATGCTATAAATACTCCATATGCCAAATGCGGTGCAACCCCAAAATTTGTATACTCAGTCTCCTTCCTGACCAGCTTTCTGACAAATACAATAAAGCTTTTCTGTGTTAAGCCCTTTCACTTAGCAAGGAAAACTGTAACAAAGTTTTGGATCTGGTCCCTACTTACTCAGATTAGGTAAAAAATATGAACGCTGTTCTGCCACGGCATTAGTGTAAAGTTTGACAAGATGTGGTTACCCTGGAAACAATCAAACCTTGAAAATAATAATAATAATGTAAACTTCTCTTTCAATCCTGCATTATTCTATGTGTTACCTTGACTAGATATAAGGCATAGCTGTTTTACGTATTTGTACTTTTGAATGGCATATCAAACTATATTCTATATCTTTTTCCTCACTGCTGCCAATTTAAAATATCTGAATGTGGTATTGGTTAGTTACCTGCTCCATGGGTACAATCTGAAATATATCGGAAACAATTTTAACCGTGGTCTATTTGTGGAGGCTTCTTGTGAGGCACAGTTGACCCCTTGCATCATCCACAATTTTCAGGGTGATATTATGGATCAACTAAAAGTGCAAGTAGCTGAATCAGACACCCTCATAACCTTATCTATAACAGTTTCCAGACGGGTAGTGCCTCGACAGAGCAAGGACGGGTAATTAGGTAATATTGCCTTCTTAGTAGTAGATTGAACTGTGGCTTTAACCACCTTAGCGGTATGGACAAGCTCAGCTCGTCCATTACCGCCAGAGGGTGCCGCTCAGGCCCTGCTGGGCCGATTTTGATAAAATAAAAAGCAGCACACGCAGCCGGCACTTTGCCAGCCGCGTGTGCTGCCTGATCGCCGCCGCTCTGCGGCGATCCGCCGCGAGCAGCAGCGAAAGAGGGTCCCCCCAGCCACCCGAGCCCTGCGCAGCCGGAACAAATAGTTCCGGCAAGCGCTAAGGGCTGGATCGGAAGCGGCTGACGTCAGGACGTCGGCTGACATCCATGACGTCACTCCGCTCGTCGCCATGGCGACGAGGAAAGCCAAACAAGGAAGGCTGCTTGCCGGAGGCGATCAGAAGAACGCCTCCGGAGCGCCCTCTAGTGGGCTTTTAATTTAAAAAAAACCCTCCCGCAGCCGCCCTGGCGATCTCAATAGAACGCCAGGGTGGTTAAGGAAATTATTTGCTGTTATGGGTTGCAGAAATGAAAAGTTTTTATAAGTTTATTTTGTAGTAGTACTACTACATCAAGGATAGGTTACTTGAGACAATATTAACAGTGATACTCTATAGCATTAATGTTTTAGAGCCAAGGAAAAATGTAGAGAAGCTAGTGAAAGGGAAGAAAAAAAAAAAAAAACTTTTATGCAGGCTTCAGTAGAATGTGTAACGATTGGTGTCAGCAACACAGATTTTCTGATTATTGGTAATCTGCAGTATCACCAATAATGCAGATGCTATACCTGATTATATGGTGATCTGCAGAATCACCAATAATGCTAGTATAGCTAAACACAGGACAACCAATGTGGAATGGTGTTTAGTGCAACAGTAATGAAAAGAGGAGATCTCCCGAGGAGCGGGAGATTCAGACAGTACTGCAGCCAGAGATCCCCTGAGGAGCAGGGAACCCAGACTGTACTGTAATCAGTGGACGCCTGAGGGGCAGGAACCACTGTTAGTATGGCAAAGGATGATCACCTGAGGAGCAGGTGATTTAGACTATATTGCAGCCAGTGGACACCTGAGGAGCAGGGACCACTGACTGTGCTGCAAGGATGATCACCTGAGGAGCAGGTGATTAAGACTGTAATGTAGCCAGTGGACACCTGAGGAGCAGAGACCGCTGACTGTGCTGCAAGGACGATCACCGGAGGAGCAGGTGATTAAGACTATACTGTAGCCAGTGGACACCTGAGGAGCAGGGACCACTGACTGTGCTGCCAAGATGATCACCTGAGGAGCAGGTGATTAAGACTATACTGCAGCTAGTGGACACTTGAGGAGCAAGTGTTACAGACGGAGCTGCAAGGGTGATCACCTGAGGAGCAGGTGATAAAGCTACGCAGACTCCTCACCAATGACAAGTTCCACTGGTGAGGACAGAAAGGTCAGACAAGCAGAGTAGGCAACGTATGGACAGGTAAGGTACAAAGACAGAAGGCTGATTCAGTGTCAGTTCAGGCAGAGTCAGCAACAGTAATCAGATAGGCAGCGGTACTGAATCAGCAAGCAAGAGAGTAGTCAGGAAGGCAGAAGGTCATAACAGATAATCCACAATATAGCAATATCCTAGTCTAGGTGTGAAGTCCTTGGTTTCAACACCTGGGATCTAGTCTAAGGTCTAGTACACAGAATATACAATGCAATAGTACTTTAAGCTATCAACAGAAACTGGCTAAGTGTGAATTCCCAGCTCCTGCTGGTTCTAACACACTGTAGGATCTGACTAGGGTCTGAGCGCTAACACGTTAGCATTTGCAACAGCAGACAACCAGGCAGGTCCTCTATATACTCAGAGCGCTCCACAGCGCCGCCCCAGTCACTCAGCCAATCCGGAGCACTGCTGAGGTCAGCTGATCGGCTGATCTGATGACTCCCCTTTTACTTGCATAAAGGTCCTGTCGCCTGACGCGCGGGCCCGCGTAGCTCTCAATCTATGTGCACTAGAAGGACCAGGCAAAGCAGCAGCATGTAGCTGCGTGGCAGGGCCGCCGGCTGGAACGCGGCGATAGCCGCCATGCCGCTTGCCCCTGCAGTGGCATCTCTGCTATTATTTACAGTACCCCCCCCTGAGGAGTGGACCCCAGACACTTCCTACCCGGCTTCTCAGGGTGTAAGTCATGAAACTCTTTCTTTATTTCCTCAGCGTGCATGCGACCATCCGGCACCCAAGTTCTCTCCTCCAAACCATACCCCTTCCAGTGGACCAGATACTGTACAGAGTTTTGCACTAATCGAGAATTCAATATCTTCTCGATCTCATACTCAGATTGGTCGTCAACCATCTCAGGGGGGGAGGGGGGGGGGGGAGAGGAATCCACATGCACCGCAGGCTTCAACAGGGAAATATGGAATGATCTCACACCTCTCATGCTGGCTGGGAGATCAATCACATAAGTGACCTCATTAATCTTTCTGGACACCGGGTATGGGCCTACAAATCTGGGTCCTAACTTAGGTGACGGTTGTTTTAATGCTAAATGCAGAGTAGATACCTACACCATGTCCACTGGGGAAAACGTCCACTCTACAGACCGTCTCTTATCTACCTGTTTTTTCCGAGTCCAGGGTTCATTCGGAACTGGTAGGGGTTGTAATGTACCCACTGGTGCCTGACGAGAGGACCCACCTCCAGCACAAACCTAGCACTCTCTCACAAACTCTTTACAATCAAGTGCCAGCGAAGGCCACCATACACATCTGGCCAATAAGTCCTGAGTTTGAGCTGCCCCGGGATGTCCAGCATTCTTATGAGAATGGAATAATTGTAAAAGTTGTGGGCAAAAGGGAAGTGGTACAAACATAGCCCCCTCAGGCTTTCCTTCTGGAATGTCCTGTTGATAAGGCTCTAGAGTAGCTGTCCAGTCTTCCCAGGTTTCGGTAGCTGCCAACACCACCTTTTGCGGTAGGATGGTCTCAGGGGTAGAAGGCTGAACTGTCTCTGGCTTGAAACACCTAGATAGAGCGTCTGCTTTGACGTTCTTACTACCTGGTGTATACGTTACAGGTGACTGGGAAGGACAGATGAAGCCTTTGCCCAAGTTTTCTTTAATGTATTCCTGCATTACCAGTCCCTCAGGTCCCGACAGATTATTAAGATGACCTCTAGGAGACATACAACCAGATCTTAATTCCATGGGGCAATCGAAACTCCGGTGAGGCGAGAGTTTATCTGCAGACTTTGGACAGAACACATCAGCGAATTCTGTATACTGCATTGACATCCCTTTGACCCGTATCTTGGTAGCGCAAACAGCAACTCTCTCCAAACAATGATGATGACAAAGGGTTGACCAGCTCTGTAGCTCATCTGAAGCCCAGTCAATCTGAGGGGAGTGGAGTTGCAACCAGGGCATACCAAGAATAATGGTAGAGGTTGCCATTTGCAGAACAAAGAACTATAATTTCTCTTTATGTAACACCCCTATATTACACAACAATAAGGGGGTCTGGAAAAGAGGTTGTCTACCCTGTAATGGAGAATCATCCACCGCTGTGACCAGAATCTGCCCGTCTAGAGGGAGTAAGGGAATCCCCAATTTTTTTTACAAAATCATAATCTATAAAATTGGCTGCAGAGCCGGAGTCCACAAAGGCCTCTGTGGATCTGTTCTGACCCTCCCATGTAATGGAACAAGGAAGGAGCAGACGATTATTGTTTAGAGGTAAAGACTGCTCGCCTATGGTATGACCTCTGACTACCCCTAGGCGGCAGCATTCTCCCAACTTCTTAGGACAATTCTGGACAACGTGACCCTCCTCAGCACGATATAGACCGAGTCTTTCTGACCTTCTGCGATTCTTTTCCACTTGCATCAACCTAGAGTGTCCGATTTGCATCGGCTCGTCTGGAGGTGACGAGGGTGGAGAGGAGTCGTATGAGACAGATCTTATAGCATTCCTACCACTAATCTGTTTCTGGTAGCGCAAGCGGCAATCTATCCGCACAAGAAATTGCTTCGTCTACAGATTTGGGCTCAGGATGTCCTAACATCAGATCATAGACTGCATCAGACAATCCTGCCAGGAAACAGTCTAATAATGCATATGCTCCCCATCTAGCTGACACAGCCCACTTCCTGAACTCAGCGGCGTGAACCTCAACCGATTTACGACCCTGCCTGAGCATCTTTAGTTTCCTTTCAGCAGTGGAAGCAATATGCGGATCATATATAATGGCCATGGCCTTAAAAAATTCCTGAACTGAGGATAACGCCTCATGCTCTGAATGAAGACTATATGCCCATGTTTGTGAATCTCCTGACAAAAGGGTCTTTATAAATATTACCCTCTGGCGCTCAGTCCCTGACAAGTTAGGCCTCAGCTCAAAATAAGATAGCACACGATTTTTAAAGTTCTAAAAGTCAGATCTATGTCCAGAAAACTTCTCAGGTATGGACATGCGAAAGTCCGTGACTGGAGGGGATCGCACTGTATTTATAGTCGATTGAAGTTCCTGAACAGCCCCAGACAGTTGTGTAATCTGGGATTGTTGGTTAATAATCACCCCGGAAATATCGTTTACCGCGGTGGTCAGGACTTCAACATGACTACGCAGTACATCCATACTGTTTTGGTCTGCTGTTCTGTAACGATTGGTGTCAGCAACACAGATTTTCTGATTATTGGTGATCTGCAGTATCACCAATAATGCAGATGCTATACCTGATTATATGGTGATCTGCAGTATCACCAATAATGCTAGTATAGCTAAACACAGGACAACCAATGTGGAATGGTGTTTGGTGCAACAGTAATGAAAAGAGGAGATCTCCCGAGGAGCGGGAGATTCAGACAGTACTGCAGCCAGAGATCCCCTGAGGAGCAGGGAACCCAGACTGTACTGTAATCAGTGGACACCTGAGGAGCAGGGACCACTGTTAATATGGCAAAGGATGATCACCTGAGGAGCAGGTGATTAAGACTATACTGCAGCCAGTGGACACCTGAGAAGCAGGGACCACTGACTGTGCTGCCAAGATGATCACCTGAGGAGCAGGTGATTAAGACTATACTGCAGCTAGTGGACACTTGAGGAGCAAGTGTTACAGACAGAGTTGCCAGGGTGATCACCTGAGGAACAGGTGATTAAGACTATACTGCAGCTAGTGGACACTTGAGGAGCAAGTGTTACAGACAGAGCTGCAAGGGTGATCACCTGAGGAGCAGGTGATAAAGCTGCGCAGACTCCTCACCAATGACAAGTTCCACTGGTGAGGACAGAAAGGTCAGACAAGCAGAATAGGCAATGTACGGACAGGTAAGGTACAAAGACAGAAGGCTGATTCAGTGTCAGTTCAGGCAGAGTCGGCAACAGTAATCAGATAGGCAGCGGTACTGAATCAGTAAGCAAGAGAGTAGTCAGGAAGGCAGTAGGTCATAACAGATATTCCACAATATAGCAATATCCTAGTCTAGGTGTGAAGTCCTTGGTTTCAACACCTGGGATCTAGTCTAAGGTCTAGTACACAGAATATACAATGCAATAGTACTTTAAGCTATCAACAGAAACTGGCTAAGTGTGAATTCCCAGCTCCTGCTGGTTCTAACACACTGTAGAATCTGACTAGGGTCTGAGCGCTAACACGTTAGCATTTGCAACAGCAGACAACCAGCAACTGACAGGCAGGTCCTATATATACTCAGAGCGCTCCACGGCGCCGCCCCAGTCACTCAGCCAATCCGGAGCACTGCTGGGGTCAGCTGATCGACTGATCAGCTGACTCCCCTTTTACTTGCATAAAGGTCCTGTCACCTGGCGGGCGTGCGTAGCTCTCAATCTATGTGCACTAGAAGGACCAGGCAAAGCAGCAGCATGTAGCTGCGCAGCAGAGGCCGCTGGCTGGAACACGGAGATCGCCGCCATGCCGCTTGCCCATGCGGCGGCATCTCCGCTATTCTTTACAGAATGTAGTTTAGAAACACACACACCATGAAGCTCTTCAAACCCCTGAATTAACTTTATTTTTTTTTATGGATTTTTAATTGATGAACTTTGACCTCTTACTTACACATCTTTACTAATTTGTCTGCACAAGTTTGTTCTTTGTTACTAGAACCATTTACATGCAGATCCATTGGTGGTGTCCTCCAACTGCTACAGATTTTGGAGATTGTCTGATTCAAATCTATTGGACTGCTGCATCCCTAGAAGGATAATCCTATATCTGTCTGCCCTTCTCATATTGGTGGCAATGGCTGCATCTTGCTTTTCTTCTGTGTCATCCTGTGAGAACTACACTTTGTGCTTTATCATGAATGCTTTACTGCCTGTGCTGCTGACGTCATGGTATTTCATCTCGATGGACAATATTGTACTCAAACTTTATCTAAATACAAAAAAAGGACTTGAACCTTCCTGGTTATTGGATATCAGCAGGTGTAAGCTATTTCAATTTTGCTTGTTTTATGAACTTGGACTGGATAATTTTTTATACAGAAGATCACATCTTCAAGTTGTGGTTAAAAACTTCAACCTCGTGGATGATTTTTGTTTTTAAGCAACTTATTGTTAAAATGTTTTCCGTTAATATGAGATATTATGTAGTTTTAGGTTGAGGTGAAGGTTTTAGAAATGTGAATTCTAGGTTATGTGGGACCCACTTCCTATATGCAAATTGCTAACATTAACAATGCAAGGGTGTAACTTTTAATTTGAGTATACTAACAATAATAATGTCAGTTCATAAGTGTTAAGATGTCGGACTCTAGAGCTACTAACTGCTCTGGTTAAGAACACTATCTTTTGTTATCTAACAAAGTACTAACGACTCTGGAATGCACTAGTCCTCTGGCATTGAATATTTATTACTAATGGCAATAACTTTTAATCATTTTAACTTAAGATTTTACTTTCTCTTAATCTAAGCTTTAAATCTGGTTCTAACAGAGATATTGGTTCTAATTTTTATGTTAATTGTCCCTATTAAGGCAGGCCATTTGGGAACATCTATTTCAAATGAAAAGCTAAATGGTATACAACTCCAAGCGCTTAGAGTAATGAAAAGTAGTAAAATGTTTTCAGAGTGTACTTGTACATTAATGAATATACTGGCAGTGTAGCAAAAATGGCTATCCTAGCCTCCATAGAGGTTGGGCAGGTGTGTGCTCCATAGTCCTACTCACCCACCCCTTGCTGGTGATTCCTAAGTGAATGTGTTCCAGGTAAGAAACATTTAAAAAGAAGCAACTACTTTACAACCCTGGATATACGAGAGGAGTTCTGACTTTCCTCTGATGCAAAGACTTTCTTCACAAGCTTGCTAAGCTCTGGTGTACAGGGTGAATCCAAATGGATACAGAGAAACAGGTATGAACTGTTTAAGTTTATAAACATCACTGATGAATCTTTCAGTGCTGTTAAAGAGGAGTTACGTGGTCTCAGGCTCTCTACACTACCGAACAGACATGCCTTGGGTGACCTCAGCAGTGCTTTGCTTGGGGACTCTTGTTGCACTTTTATCCCTGCTAATGATGATGAACACAATGGGACTGGTCAAAGCTCCATACTTCCAAGTGCTTACATACTTTGAGGAAACAGATGGTTGAAGAAGGAGGTATAACTGGAGACCTATTTTCAGGTTGGTCAGAGGAAATTCCAGCCTGGGAGTTGTCCTTAAATAAAGACACTCATCATCACATGCCTACCCCTGCTTACCCCTCATCATGTTATGCTGCATTTGAGTACTCCTCATTCCCTTCTGAAAGAAACTGGTAACTAAAGCAACCTCTTCTATGTTGCCTGTACATATACACCAAGCCAATACAGAGCATCACGTCACTAAGTCTATGGATGTTTTGCTGATGTTAATGGAGAACAGTGGCGTATCTGGGTAAAATGGTGCCTATGGCAAACACTACAATTGCGCCCCCCCCCCCATCCCTGCCCCAAGCTTATTCCCCCATAATAAAAGCAGCCAGGTGCCTCTAGATAAAGAAATGAAATAGCCAGGAGCGCCAAGATAATTAAGTAGCAAAGTGCCCCCATTATACATAATTTGAGTAGATATGTTCCCCAGACAACTGAATTAGGTAGACACGTGCTTCTAGATATTAGTATAAGGTAGTCATATATGTGTATTGGAAGGCCTTTCCAGTGGCATATTTTTTCTGTGGAGCTGCGACCAACCACACTGCTAGAAGCAAGGCCGAGTGAGGACGGTACTTCCTCACATGCGATCAAAAGTGGTTGCATATATACAGCAACCCAAACTTTGTGAGTATTTCCTCCTACGTGCATATATATTCTGGTGTCCCTTTGATAATACACCAGATCGGGCTCCCGGTCTTTCTGTGTCTTTTTTTGCCTTTTACAAAGAACCCACTCATATATGTGCACTCCACATTTGAAAAATACTCCTCAGTCAGTGACATGACTATATAGTCTGTAAAGTACTGCAGAAGATGTCAGTGCTATATAAATACATAATAATATGGTAGGACATTAGACTATGACCATGGCAGATATCAGATTGTGAGCTCCTCTGGGGACAGTCAGTGACCTGACTATGTACTCTGTAAAGTGCTGCAGGAGATGTCAGTGCAATATAAATACATAATAATAATATGGGAGGACATTAGACAATGACTATGGTAGGATTAGAGTGTGAGCCTCTCTGAGGACAGTCAGTGACATGACTATGTTCTCTGAAATGTGCTGCAGAAGATGTCAGTGCTTTATAAATACATAATAATAATAATAATAATAATATGGTAGGACATTAGACTATGCCTATGGTAGAATTACATTGTGAGCTCCTCTGAGGACAGTCAGTGACCTGACTATGTTCTCTGTGACCTGACTATGTTCTCTGTAAAGTGCTGCAGGAGATATCAGTGCTATATAAATACATACTAATAATATGGTAGGACATTAGACTATGACTATGGTAGGATTAAAGTGTGAGCTCCTCTGAGGACAATCAGTGACATGACTATGTACTCTGTAAAGTGCTGCAGAAGATGTCAGTGGTATATAAATACATAATAATATAATAATAATAATAATAATAATAATATAGTAGGACATTAGACTATGACTATGGTAGGATTAGATTGTGAGCTCCTCTGAGGACAGTCAGTGACATGATTAGGTGCTCTGTAAAGTGTTGGAAAAGATGTAGCTACTCGGATTCAAAATGTAAATTATACAGCGGTGACCCTGGGAGATGGGCGTTAACTTACCCATAAGTCTGTGGGATCCTATGCATTCCAGTTGCGTCCGCGTTCCACGCCAGTATCACGCTTTCTCCTTCAAGCTAGAAGAAGGAAGTGTGGTAGTGACATGAAATGTGTCACACACATTGCGTGTGATGTGAATGGAATGCATATGATCCCACAGAATAATTGGTAAGTTAACCCCCATCTCCCACGGTCACCACTGTATAATTTAGATTTCTAATCCAGGTAGCTACTCAAAAGACCATCCCTGCTTAATAGTACCTTTTTAAGGGATGTACAATAGATGGGGGGGGGGGGGGGAGACAAGCAGGAAGAATGGAGAGTGAGATGGGGAAATGGAGGACAGTAAGAAGTGTGGGAAAGGCAGGGGGAGGACACAAGAGAGGGGAAAAAGAGAAAAGGAAGGGTGGGAGATAAAGAGATGGAGGAACAGACTGTGTGGAAAGTGAAAAATCTCACAAGGGCTATCCAGTTTGGCAGGAACATCACACCACAACCATGATGCACAGTACAGGAGAGGGGGCAGAGAAGGGAGAGCACATGCTGGGAGCAGAGAGAAGACAGGAAGTATTCAGCAGTAATCATCTTATCTTTATTGTCGGGAGCTGCCTCTCTCTGCTCCGGTAACTTTCACACACATCGCCTATCATCTCCTGTCTCTCCTGCAGTAAAAAGACACTCGCTCACCGTCACTAGACTTGGCTGCAGCTACGCACGCAGACTCTTGTTCTCCTCTATGCTCCATCCCCCATCAGCCCCAGCGGCAGCAGCAGGGCTTCATGCAGCCAATCAGGAGGGAGATGTGAGCTGAGCAGCAGAGAGGTGAATGGGACGAGAGTTTCCTACTGCTGTACGGTGCTGGCTGCCAGCTAGATTATCGTCATGGGAAGGAGCCAGGAGGTTGTCAGACCTGGCTGGGGAGGAGGGGGGAATTTTCTCATTTATGCGCCCCCTGGGAGGCGAGTGACAAAGGGCGCCTATAGCAGCTGCCCTATGTGCACGGCTCCAGATCCGCCTCTGATGGAGAATCCTTCATCAAGATGTGGAACTCTGATGCCCTAGGCTGAATGTGTTACCCCTTGTGTTTGCATCACCCTCCCTTGTTTGTCCGTGTTGGTGTTACCAACAACAGGGGGGAATGAAGTAAAATTATTAGTTTTAAATGGCCACCTGTAAGCCATATTGCACACTTCCTTTATAACATACATTATCCCTAGAAATAACAGGTTCTCTTGTTTCACACAGTCTCATGACATAGGAATGCAGCTGTAGGATTTTGGGTTGGTATCTTGCAGATAAGAGACACAGTGTTTCCCACAGGTTATAACCTTGAGTTACACAGATCTATTGTCCACTGAACTGTCCATGAGCTTACCTACTTAGATATTCATAAATATTCATGTATTCATTTATGCATATTGTATCATCCAATAAGTTAGTTAGCTCCTATGTTAGGAACCCAATCGGGGTTTTAGGTAGGCAGAATAATTAGAATCTGTAATTTATTTCAAAGAGTATATCTGTCTGTTCCAAGTTTTTCCACCAGACATCATTAATATGTCTCCTGTACAGTAAATAAACTTCCACTATACTTCCAAGAGACTGATCTGTGATATTTCACAACATTACAATATTAATTTATAAATGATTTAGTCAGTGTTTGCCCACTGTAACCTTTCCTCACCACGATTTGCATTCAGAAATTTATCACCATTGGCAACATCTTTAGTACTAGCAGACATGATCTGTGGAATGTTTGGTTACTGAGAATTCCGAGGCCAGTACAAAATATATCTGGTCTCCCTGAATGCTCTGGGGGAAGATTTCCACTTTGGGGGGAGAATTCCACTTAACTAATCAGCCTAGGCTAAACATCACTGGAAAGGGCAGGGCTACAATAAATATACAGCAGTATTTAGATATAGGAAGTGTTTCTGATGCTAACGCCAGGAAAATTAGTGTGGAAGTGGGTATCAATAATATGTTGTTACAGTGCCTCTTTGAAGCACATCTTTGTTTTAGTGGTCAAAATATTAGAGAGGTAAGCACAAGGCTGCATTCCATAACTGCCTGCATTTTAAAATGAAGCCCTTGGTGGCTTGACTGTGCTGAATACCCTGCTCCATGTAGATTGTGCATCTTCCTGGTAAGGGTAGTCACAACGGCCAAACTTGTATGGGGGTGGGTTGGGGGGGCTGGTAACTGCTAACCTAGGACGCGAATGAAACAAACAGCATTTGTATAAGTGATCTCATTCAGTGATTGTCTTTACTTTTGTAAGAATACTCACATTGTTTATAATATTCTTCTCCATAACTTTGTCTGATTTCTTCAGTTGTGTTTTCCCAACATTCTTTAATGGATCCTTTCATCACATCTGCATTTGTTATTCGTGTGTTAAAAAACCCAGGTTCGATGATACATACTTTCACTCCAAATGGACGCATCTCCCGCCTGAAGCAAAACACAGGGAACACTTCATTGACAATGATGCCAGTTGTACTGCAAAACATGTATTTTTGTTGTCCAAAAGCTTAGGGTAAATTTATAACATTACAAAAAATACAGCAGTAATTATCACTGTAATTAACGGTGTTATCAGTGCACTTCTTGCATTTATTGCAGTATTTATAAAGCTAGGATAAATAAATAAATAAACGTTCAGCAGCAAAGTGCAGTGATAAAGCAATCCAGTCAATCTCATTACACACACAACTTTATTCTGTGTTCCTTTTAGAATCACCTGCTCGCATTCACGTATACTAGATTTCTCACATGCTTCACTCCTCCTCTGGAATCCCCTTCCAAAACACAGCCATCACTCTCCAACCTTTGAAATCTTTAAGTGCTCCACCAAAACTCACTTTTTCCAACAAGCATATGCTCCAACTTTGTCCATTCAGCCTTCAACCTCTGGCCAAGTTGTACTCCTTACTAAATATAATCTAAAAACACACTGCCTCTAGGTGAACATTTTGTATACCAGCCCACTTCTTGTTTCCACCCTATTTCTTTAGATTGGGCTTTCTCACCCTTTTGTATCTTGGAATCTGCTGTACATTTTATTCGTCATGTTACATTTGTCACTGCAATTATTATGCCTACCAATTCTGTATTATGTACCAATGTCTATATTTTATGTATACTATTGTCTGTTTAATAATTTACTCCACGTTTGTTTTTTTCATCTGTACAGTGCTCCTGAATATGTTGGTCAATCATGAAAATAATAATGGCTTCCAGCAGTGATAGAGGCCATAGCCTGCAGATAACGCAGTAGCAGCAGCAGTGCAGTAACTGACAGGAGGAAGCATCAAGGATAGTGATATTTATTCTGAGCACTTAAAGGAAATGATCTAAACTAAGAGTTTTATACATACCTGGAGCTTTCTCCAGTCCCCTACACACGGATCACTCTCATACCGCCGTCCTCAATCTTCTGTTTCGCCGTTACCAGGTTCCATAACTTCGGCCTGCCGCTGGAGAGATATGTAGAGAGTGCACTTCTCTTGCGCAGACTGGCCAAAGTTACAGGACCTGGTACCGGTGATACAGAAGACTGAGGACGGTGGCGTGGGAGTGATCCGCGCGCATGGGGCTGGAGAAATCCCCAGGTATGTATAAAAGTTTTAGTTTAGATCATCTCCTTTATAAATATGGAAATCCTTTTGATATCTATAAAGGAAAGTGATAAGTCCGTAAAAATGCTGGTGAGCTTTTAAAGCAAACAGCCTTTATTCTTCAAAGGGAAACAGGATACAGACATCAGAAGAATGCTTCTTACCCATTGAAGAATAACGTTTGCCTGTTTTAGAAGCTCACCAGGGTTTTTGTTGACTTCATTTGCATGTAGCTGGTTGTGGGCTCCGGCAAGCCCCATCTTGCACTAACACATTGGGGTTGAGTGTTCAGCTTTCTTTGCACAGCCATAAGCCAGTAGAAAAGGAAACCAATCAATAAAGCTCATCACAGCTGTCACTGGTATGCTATAAATAGCAGTGACAGAAAGAAATGGAGATAATGCAGCAATAAATACATGAATCATTTAGTTGTAAGCAGAGGTGTAACAAAAGCCCCTGCAAGGGATACAGCTGCAGGGGGGGCCCTTAGGGGGAGAATCCTGAGGGGGGGGGGGGGGCATGGCTCTGGAGCCCTACAGGGCTGTTTTTAGGGGCAAGAGGGGGCGCAGCACAAGAAGGGGGAGCAGTGGGCACAATGGTGGGGAGGGGTCCCGACGTCACCCCCCCTTTGAGCTCCCACTTTAGCACTTCCCCTCCAGAAATGACAGCAGCGGGGGGGGGGGGGGGGGGGGGGGGGAGGCGCGAGGCAGCGGGGCGCTGGTGTTAGGCAGCAGGTTGGAGGGAGTAGGATTAGGTGGAGGAAGTATGTGTGCATACGCATACATTACCTTGACCTGGCAGTCGATCTCACTTCCTCACTTCGTTTGCTGTATTCCTGCATCCAGCCAATCACCATGTAGCTTCAGTCCCTGCATGGTGATTGGCTGGATGCAGGAATACAGCAAACTAACTAGAAGCGATCGCTGGCCGGGACAAGGTAATCCTCCCTCCACCTAATCCTACTCCCTCCACCCCCGCTGCCTGTCTCGCTGCTTCTCCCCCCTCCCACGCCTAACACTAGCCCCCCTGCATTTTTGAATGGCACACTGTTCTGCCGATAAATGTATCATAAAACGCTATTTACCGTTTTAATGTATTTACATTAAAACGGTAAATAGCATTTTGTGAAACATTTTGTGTCGGAGCAGTGTGCCATTTTTCACCCAGCGACATTTTTAACTGGACCCCTTAAATTTACTTATTTTTTTGTCCCAATGCCAGTGCTGAAATGAAGGTATTGATTTACTGATTTCAAGGGCAAATAAAGGTAATTAAAACATGTAAACTATGGTATGTGCTTCTTAATGTTGCTGAGAGCCTTAGAAATTACAGATGTTGTAGCATCATGCACAATATTAAAAGGACCCTTAACCACTTGCCGACCGCCCACAGCCGATCGGCGGCGGGCATGGTTATGCGGCGATCGCGTCGTTCGTGACGCGATCAGCCGCCGGTGACAGGCTCCGCCCCCCTCGCGCTGTAACCCGCCGGCCGTTCGGAAGCACCGGCGGGTTACTAGCGCGCAGATCGCCGCTGAGAAAATGTTTAATAGGCTTTGTAATGTATACAAAGCCTATTATACAGGTTGCCTCCTGCCCTGGTGGTCCCAGTGTCCGAGGGACCACCAGGACAGGCTGTAGTCACCCTAGTCTGCACCCAAGCACACTGTTTCCCCCCCCCCCCTTCCCTCTGATCGCCCACAGCACCCCTCAGACCCCCCCCGACCACCCCCAGACCCCTGTTTGCACCCAATCACCCCCTTAATCACCCATCAATCACTCCCTGTCACTATCTGTCAACATTATTTTTTTTTATTCCCTGAACTGCACCCTGGGGACTCCTGATCACCCCCCACCCCTCAGATTCTCCCCAGACCCCCCCCCCACCTGTATACTGTATGCATCTATCCCCCCTGTAATAACCCACTGATCACCTGTCAATCACCTGTCAATCACCCATTAATCACCCCCTGTCACTGCCACCCATCAATCAGCCCCTAACCTGCCCCTTGCGGGCAATCTGATCACCCACCCACACCATCAGATCGCACGCAGACTCGCCGTCAGATCACCTCCCAAGTGCATTGTTTACATCTGTTCTCTCCTGTAAACACCCACTAATTACCCATCAATCACCCATCAATCACACCCTATCACCACTTGTCACTGTTACCCATCAGATTAGACCCTAATCTGCCCCTTGCGGGCACCCAATCACCCGCCCACATGCTCAGATTGCCCTCAGACCCCCCCCCCTCCTTATCAATTCGCCAGTGCATTATTTACATCTGATCTTCTCTGTAATAACCCACTGATCACCTGTCAATCACCTGTCAATCACCCATTAATCACCCCCTGTCACTGCCACCCATCAATCAGCCCCTAACCTGCCCCTTGCGGGCAATCTGATCACCCACCCACACCATCAGATCGCACGCAGACTCGCCGTCAGATCACCTCCCAAGTGCATTGTTTACATCTGTTCTCTCCTCTAAACACCAACTAATTACCCATCAATCACCCCCTATCCTCACTTGTCACTGTTACCTATCAGATCAGACCCTAATCTGCCCCTTGCGGGCACCCAATCACCCGCCCACACGCTCAGATTACCCTCAGAACCCCCCTTATCAATTTGCCAGTGCATTATTTACATCTGTTCTTCCCTGTAATAACCCACTGATCACCTGTCAGTCACCTATCAATCACCCATCAATCACCCATCAATCACCCCCTGTCACTGCCACCCATCAATCACCCCCTGTCACTGCCACCCATCAATCAGCCCCTAACCTGCCCCTTGCGGGCAATCTGATCACCCACCCACACCATCAGATCGCCTGCAGACCCGCCGTCAGATCACCTCCCAAGTGCATTGTTTACATCTGTTCTCTCCTCTAAACACCCACTAATTACCCGTCAATCACCCCCTGTCACCACCTGTCCTATCCATCAGATTAGACCCCTATCTGCCCCTAGGGCACCCAATCACCCGCCCACACGCTCAGAACACCCTCAGACCCCAGCCCTGATCACCTCGCCAGTGCATTGCTTGCATCTATTTCCCCCTCTAATCACACCTTGAGACACCCATCAATCACCTCCTGTCACCACTTGTCACCCCCTAGCACACCTACCCATCAGATCAGGCCCCAATTTGCCCCATGTGGGCTCCTGATCACTCGGCCAAACTCTCAGATCCCCCTCAGACCCCCTTCCGATCACCTCCCCAGTGCATTGATTGCATCTATTTTCCCCTCTAACCACCCCCTGAGACACCCATCAATCACCTCCTGTCACCCCCCTAGCACTCCTATCCATCAGATCAGGCCCAATACAACCTGTCATCTAAAAGGCCACCCTGCTTATGAACGGTTCCACAAAATTCGCCCCCTCATAGACCACCTGTCATCAAAATTTGCAGATGCTTATACCGCTGAACAGTCATTTTGAGACATTTGGTTTCCAGACTACTCATGGTTTTGGGCCTGTAAAATGCCAGGGCAGTATAGGAACCCCACAAGTGACCCCATTTTAGAAAAAAGACACCCCAAGGTATTCTGTTAGGTGTATGACGAGTTCATAGAAGATTTTATTTTTTGTCAAAAGTTAGCGGAAATTGATTTTTATTGTTTTTTTTACAAAGTGTCATTTTTCACTAACTTGTGACAAAAAATAAAATCTTCTATGAACTCACCATACACCTAACAGAATACCTTGGTGTGTCTTCTTTCTAAAATGGGGTCACTTGTGGGGTTCCTATACTGCCCTGGCATTTTAGGGGCCCTAAACCGTGAGGAGTAGTCTAGAAAACAAATGCCTCAAAATGACTGTTCAGCGGTATAAGCATCTGCAAATTTTGATGACAGGTGGTCTATGAGGGGGCACCCAATCACCCGCCCAATCACCCGCCCACACGCTCAGATTACCCTCAGAACCCCCCTTATCAATTCGCCAGTGCATTATTTACATCTGTTCTTCCCTGTAATAACCCACTGATCACCTGTCAATCACCTATCAATCACCCATCAATCACCCATCAATCACCCCCTGTCACTGCCACCCATCAATCACCCCCTGTCACTGCCACCCATCAATCAGCCCCTAACCTGCCCCTTGCGGGCAATCTGATCACCCACCCACACCATCAGATCGCCTGCAGACCCGCCGTCAGATCACCTCCCAAGTGCATTGTTTACATCTGTTCTCTCCTCTAAACACCCACTAATTAACCATCAATCACCCCCTGTCACCACCTGTCCTATCCATCAGATTAGACCCCTATCTGCCCCTAGGGCACCCAATCACCCGCCCACACGCTCAGAACACCCTCAGACCCCAGCCCTGATCACCTCGCCAGTGCATTGCTTGCATCTATTTCCCCCTCTAATCACACCTTGAGACACCCATCAATCACCTCCTGTCACCACTTGTCACCCCCTAGCACACCTACCCATCAGATCAGGCCCTAATTTGCCCCGTGTGGGCTCCGGATCACTCGGCCAAACTCTCAGATCCCCCTCAGACCCCCTTCCGATCACCTCCCCAGTGCATTGATTGCATTTATTTTCCCCTCTAACCACCCCCTGAGACACCCATCAATCACCTCCTGTCACCCCCCTAGCACTCCTATCTAGTGTTTGGCGAACACCTAGATGTTCGGGTTCGCGAACGTTCGCCGAACATCGCCGCGATGTTCGGGTGTTCGCGCCGAACTCCGAACATAATGGAAGTCAATGGGGACCCGAACTTTCGTGCTTTGTAAAGCTTCCTTACATGCTACATACCCCAAATTAGCAGGGTATGTGCACCTTGGGAGTGGGTACAAGAGGAAAAAAAATATTTGAAAAAGCGCTTATAGTTTTTGAGAAAATTGATTGTAAAGTTTCCAAGGAAAAACTGTCTTTTAAATGTGGAAAATGTCATGTTTCTTTGCACAGGTAACATGCTTTTTTTCGCCATGCAGTCATAAATGTAATACAGAGAAGAGGTTCCAGGAAAAGGGACCGGTAACGCTAACCCAGCACCAGCAGCAGCACACGTGATGGAACAGGAGGAGGCGCAGGAGGAGAAGGCCACGCTTTGTGAGACACAACAACCCAGGCCTTGCATGAGGACAAGAAGCGTGCGGATAGCATGCTTTGTACCGCCATGCAGTCATAAATGTAATAAAGATAAGTGGTTCAATAAACAGGGACCACGCGGCAACGCTAACCCAGAAGCAGACGTGATGGAACAGGAGGAGGCGCAGGAGGAGAAGGCCATGCTTTGTGAGACACAACAACCCAGGCCTTGCATGAGGACAAGAAGCGTGCGGATAGCATGCTTTGTACAGCCATGCAGTCATAAATGTAATAAAGATAAGTGGTTCAATAAACAGGGACCACGCGGCAACGCTAACCCAGCAGCAGCAGACGTGATGGAACAGGAGGAGGCGCAGGAGGAGAAGGCCACGCTTTGTGAGACACAACAACCCAGGCCTTGCATGAGGACAAGAAGCGTGCGGATAGCATGCTTTGTACCGCCATGCAGTCATAAATGTAATAAAGATAAGTGGTTCAATAAACAGGGACCACGCGGCAACGCTAACCCAGCAGCAGCAGACGTGATGGAACAGGAGGAGGCGCAGGAGGAGAAGGCCATGCTTTTTGAGACACAACAACCCAGGCCTTGCATGAGGACAAAAAGCGTGCGGGTATAGCAGCAATGCTTTTTGCCGCCATGCAGTCATAAATGTAATACAGATGAGAGGTTCAATAAACAGGGACCGGAAACGCTACACCATCCCAGATGTTCATTGGTCATGTTACTTGGTTGGGGTCCTGGAGTGTTGCGTAGTCATTTCCAATCCAGGATTGATTCATTTTAATTTGAGTCAAACGGTCTGCATTTTCTGTGGAGAGGCGGATACGCCGATCTGTGACGATGCCTCCGGCAGCACTGAAACAGCGTTCCGACATAACGCTGGCTGCCGGGCAAGCCAGCACCTCTATTGCGTACATTGCCAGTTCGTGCCAGGTGTCTAGCTTCGATACCCAATAGTTGAAGGGTGCAGATGGATTGTTCGACACAGCTACGTCATCTGACATGTAGTCCTTGACCATCTTCTCCAGGCGATCGGTGTTGGAGGTGGATCTGCACGCTTGCTGTTCAGTGGGCTGCTGCTGCATGGGTGTCAGAAAATTTTCCCACTCCAAGGACACTGCCGATACCATTCCCTTTTGGGCACTAGCTGCGGCTTGCGTTGTTTGCTGCCCTCCTGGTCGTCCTGGGTTTGCGGAAGTCAGTCTGTCGGCGTACAACTGGCTAGAGGAGGGGGAGGATGTCAATCTCCTCTCTAAAGTCTCCACAAGGGCCTGCTGGTATTCTTCCATTTTGACCTGTCTGACTCTTTCTTCAAGCAGTTTTGGAACATTGTGTTTGTACCGTGGATCCAGAAGGGTATAAACCCAGTAATTGGTGTTGTCCAGAATGCGCACAATGCGTGGGTCACGTTCAATGCAGTCTAGCATGAATTGAGCCATGTGTGCCAGAGTCCTACCAGAATCCTCATCATCCTCTTGTGAGCGTTGTGATAGTTGTTGTGATGCATCATAGTCGTCACCTTCCTCCTGGTCTGCTTCTGCTGACCATTCGCGCTGAATTGTGGAAGTCCAACGTGCACCGCTCTGGCCCTCATCAGTGGTGGCATGAAATTCCTGCTCCAACTCCAGCTGTTCCTCCTCCTCTTCTTCGTCATAGCTGCTGGGGCCAGCGTTCCCTGAGGCGGATGGCCTGATGTTGGTACCATCACGCTGATCGTTTTCTCCTTCAGATTCCCCCAGTTGCATCATGACAGCTGTTTCCTTGATTTTCAACATTGACCTCTTCAGTAAACACAGCAGTGGTATGGTAATGCTGACTGAAGAGTTGTCACTGCTCACAAGCAACGTGGATTGCTCAAAATTTTGGAGGACTTGGCAGAGGTCCAACATGTTGGCCCAATCGGATCCACAGAAGCTTGGCAGCTGTCCGGATGCGCCTCGGTACTGCGCCGTCATGTACTGGACCACTGCACTCTTCTGCTCACAAAAGCGGGCTAGCATGTGCAGCGTAGAATTCCAGCGCGTAGGGACATCACACAGCAAGCGATGGTGGGGGAGATTGAAGCGCTCCTGCATCTTGGCGAGCGCCCCCGAAGCAGTACTGGAATTTCTACAATGTTTGGCCACTCGACGCACCTTCAACAGAAGATCGGCCACGCCTGGGTATGTCCTCAGGAACTGCTGAACTACTAGGTTCATCACGTGCGCCAGGCAAGGGATGTGTGTCAGCTTAGCCAACCTTAAAGCGCTAATGAGATTACTCCCATTATCACACACAACCATGCCTGGTTTCAGGTCCAGCGGTGCCAGCCACAAATCCGTCTGTTCCTTTATTCCCTTCCAAATTTCCTCCCCTGTGTGCTGCTTATCCCCAAGGCAGATCAGCTTCAGCAACGCTTGCTGACGCATGCCAACAGCTGTGCTGCACTGCTTCCACGATCCTACTGCTGCTGGGTTAGCGTTTCCGGATGAGGTACAGCTTTGAGATGCGTTGGAGGAGAAGGAGTCAGAGAGGTAGGTGCTGCTGTTGTTATCCAGTGGGAGGGACGGCGGTGCAGCTGTTTGCGGCGTGGGCAACACCCGCGCCGTAGCAGGTGAGGAATCGCTGCCAGGCTCCACAAGGTTCACCCAGTGCGCGGTAAGGGAGATGTATCGACCCTGGCCGAACGCACTCGTCCAGGTGTCAGTGGTGAGGTGAACCTTGCAGGCAACGGCATTCTTCAAGCTTCGGGTTATTTTGCTGACCACGTGCTCATGCAACTCAGGCACTGCAGAGCGCGCAAAGTGGTAGCGGCTGGGAACCACGTAACGTGGGATGGCCACTGACATCATGCCCTTGAAGCTGTTTGTCTCCACCACTCGATATGGCAGCATTTCGCAGGCCAGAAGCTTGGCTATGCTGGCTGTTACTGCCACGGCCCGGGGGTCATTTGCTGGCAATTTCCTCTTGCGCTCAAACATCTCCGACACAGACAACTGAACCGTAGCGCTGCACACGGAAGGGCTGTTGGTTGTTGTGTTTGATGAACACTGGGAGACCTCAAGAGCACTACTCCGGAAAGTGACAGTGTCAGCGTCGTCTGATGTTTGTGAATGTTGTGAACCACGCAATGGCTGGGCTACTGCTGCTGCTGAGGCGGGTCTGGTGGTGAGTCTGGTGAACCCAAGGGAGGCAGTGTTGCTGGTACCCTGTCCTGCCGCGTTTGCCCACAGAGTGGGATGTTTGGATAGCATGTGGCGGCTCTTGCTGGTGGTGGAGAGGTTGTTAATACTTTTCCCCCTGCTCAGGCGGGTCTTGCACACCTTGCAAATCGCCATGGTAACATCCTCAGTGCAGTCTTCAAAGAAAGCCCAGACTTTGGAGCACCTGCCTTGCTGGCGATTTCTGTTTGCTCCTCTTTTGCCTCTCACTTGAACTTCCACGCTTGTGGTGCCTGAAATTGCGCGCCGCCTACCTTGTGGCACAAGGCAAACTCGTGCAGCAGTGGGTTCTTCAACAGACTCATCTGTGCTGCTGCTACGACGGCGATGTTCTCGTTCACAAACAAAATCTGGGTCACTGTCCACATTGTCCATACCCTCCTCTTCCATCTCCTCAAACTCGTCATATGTCATTGTGGGGGGCCGCTGCCGTGGAGTAGAGCTCCCCAGAACAACCTCTGCGCAGCTCACTCCAACGTCGTCTTCCAGATCTTGTCGGCCGACCTCCTGCAATTGCAACCCCTCCTGCCCAACTTGCTCTGGGATTTGGGTTTCCGAGTCCTCCTCGGACTCGCCTTGTATTTCAGTGCGCAGTGCATTTCCCAAAGTTAATGGTTGTGAATCCGGGCACAACATTTCTGGCTGTTCCTCCATTGACCTTTGAAAGGTGGAAGTTTGTTGGGCTGGGAATAGCTCCTGCGAATACCCCATTGTGTCCTGAGGTAATTCATCGGACTGGTTATCTGGCAGTTGTGTGCGTGGTGTCGCTGCCGGTTGTGTCAGCTTTGTGCCCACTGGCTCCTTGTAACTGGCTGAGGACTCGGACCTCGTGCGTGATGTGCTGGTGCTGCTTAACCCACTGCTGGATGCTTGAGAGGTCATCCAAGTAATTATCTGGTCCTGTTCTTTTGGATTTGTGAGGGTTGTTGTCCTGGACAACATGGGCGGTATTGAGTGGGTTTTCTTGGGTGCTCCCCTGTGGCCTGTACGTGAACCGTCAGGGGAAACACCTCTTCCCTTGCCCCTCCCTCTTTCACCGGATTTCTTCCTCATTTCACTTATCCTTACAGTACACGCTGACTGGCAGCAGTACAGTGGCAGTACAGAAATGCTATACAGTACCACTATTCCCAGCAGTGACACAGAGCACAATGCTATACAGTGGCGGGTGAGCGGTGTACTACTATTCCCAGCAGACACAGAGTGGCAGTAAACAGAATGCTATATAGTGTGGCTGAGCGAGGTACACAGAGTGGCAGTAAACAGAATGCTATATAGTGTGGCTGAGCGAGCGGTGTACTACTATTCCCAGCAGACACAGAACAGTAAACAGAATGCTATATAGTGTGGCTGAGCGAGGTACACAGAGTGGCAGTAAATAGAATGCTATATAGTGTGGCTGAGCGAGCGGTGTACTACTATTCCCAGCAGACACAGAACAGTAAACAGAATGCTATATAGTGTGGCTGAGCGAGGTACACAGAGTGGCAGTAAACAGAATGCTATATAGTGTGGCTGAGCGAGCGGTGTACTACTATTCCCAGCAGACACAGAACAGTAAACAGAATGCTATATAGTGTGGCTGAGCGGTGTACCACTATTCCCAGCAGCGACACACAGCACAATGCTATACAGTGGCGGGTGAGCGGTGTACCAGTATTCCCAGCAGCGACACAGAGCACAATGCTATACAGTGGCGGGTGAGCGGTGTACTACTATTCCCAGAAGACACAGAGTGGCAGTAAACAGAATGCTATATAGTGTGGCTGAACAAGGTACACAGAGTGGCAGTAAACAGAATGCTATATAGTGTGGCTGAGCGAGCGGTGTACTACTATTCCCAGCGGACACAGAACAGTAAACAGAATGCTATATAGTGTGGCTGAGCGGTGTACCACTATTCCCAGCAGCGACACAGAGCACAATGCTATACAGTGGCGGGTGAGCGGTGTACCACTATTCCCAGCAGCGACACAGAGCACAATGCTATACAGTGGCGGGTGAGCGGTGTACCACTATTCCCAGAAGACACAGAGTGGCAGTAAACAGAATGCTATATAGTGTGGCTGAGCGAGCGGTGTACTACTATTCCTAGCAGACACAGAACAGTAAACAGAATGCTATATAGTGTGGCTGAGCGAGGTACACAGAGTGGCAGTAAACAGAATGCTGAGCGAGCGGTGTACTACTATTCCCAGCAGCGACACAATGACTGGGGGGACCCTGGCTAGCGTGGCTGGAGCGCGAAGTACCCTGCCTGTCTACCCAAAGCTAAACCCACAGACAAATGTCGGAAATATGACGTGGTTCGGGTATTTATTTACCCAAACCACGTGACAGTTCGGCCAATCAGAGCGCGTTCGGGTCCGAACCACGTGACCCGTTCGGCCAATCACAGCGCTAGCCGAACGTTCGGGGAACGTTCGGCCATGCGCTCTTAGTTCGGCCGTGCGGCCGAACACCATCAGGTGTTCGGCCGAATTCGAACATCACCTGAACAGGGTGATGTTCTGCAGAACCCAAACAGTGGCGAACACTGTTCGCCCAACACTACTCCTATCCACCAGATCAGGCCCAATACAACCTGTCATCTAAAAGGCCACCCTGCTTATGAAACAGTTCCACAAAATTCGCCCCCTCATAGACCACCTGTCATCAAAATTTGCAGATGCTTATACCGCTGAACAGTCATTTTGAGATATTTGGTTTCCAGACTACTCACGGTTTTGGGCCTGTAAAATGCCAGGGCAGTATAGGAACCCCACAAGTGACCCCATTTTAGAAAAAAGACACCCCAAGGTATTCTGTTAGGTGTATGACGAGTTCATAGAAGATTTTATTTTTTGTCAAAAGTTAGCGGAAATTGATTTTTATTGTTTTTTTTACAAAGTGTCATTTTTCACTAACTTGTGACAAAATATAAAATCTTCTATGAACTCACCATACACCTAACAGAATACCTTTGGGTGTCTTCTTTCTAAAATGGGGTCACTTGTGGGGTTCCTATACTGCCCTGGCATTTTAGGGGCCCTAAACCGTGAGGAGTAGTCTAGAAAACAAATGCCTCAAAATGACTGTTCAGCGGTATAAGCATCTGCAAATTTTGATGACAGGTGGTCTATGAGGGGGCACCCAATCACCCGCCCAATCACCTGCCCACACGCTCAGATTACCCTCAGAACCCCCCTTATCAATTTGCCAGTGCATTATTTACATCTGTTCTTCCCTGTAATAACCCACTGATCACCTGTCAATCACCTATCAATCACCCATCAATCACCCATCAATCACCCCCTGTCACTGCCACCCATCAATCACCCCCTGTCACTGCCACCCATCAATCAGCCCCTAACCTGCCCCTTGCGGGCAATCTGATCACCCACCCACACCATCAGATCGCAGGCAGACCCGCCGTCAGATCACCTCCCAAGTGCATTGTTTACATCTGTTCTCTCCTGTAAACACCCACTAATTACCCATCAATCACCCCCTGTCACCACCTGTCCTATCCATCAGATTAGACCCCTATCTGCCCCTAGGGCACCCAATCACCCGCCCACACGCTCAGAACACCCTCAGACCCCAGCCCTGATCACCTCGCCAGTGCATTGCTTGCATCTATTCCCCCCTCTAATCACACCTTGAGACACCCATCAATCACCTCCTGTCACCACTTGTCACCCCCTAGCACACCTACCCATCAGATTAGGCCCTAATTTGCCCCGTGTGGGCTCCGGATCACTCGGCCAAACTCTCAGATCCCCCTCAGACCCCCTTCCGATCACCTCCCCAGTGCATTGATTGCATTTATTTTCCCCTCTAACCACCCCCTGAGACACCTATCAATCACCTCCTGTCACCCCCCTAGCACTCCTATCCATCAGATCAGGCCCAATACAACCTGTCATCTAAAAGGCCACCCTGCTTATGAAACGGTTCCACAAAATTCGCCCCCTCATAGACCACCTGTCATCAAAATTTGCAGATGCTTATACCGCTGAACAGTCATTTTGAGACATTTGGTTTCCAGACTACTCACGGTTTTGGGCCTGTAAAATGCCAGGGCAGTATAGGAACCCCACAAGTGACCCCATTTTAGAAAAAAAGACACCCCAAGGTATTCTGTTAGGTGTATGACGAGTTCATAGAAGATTTTATTGTTTGTCAAAAGTTAGCGGAAATTGATTTTTATTGTTTTTTTACAAAGTGTCATTTTTCACTAACTTGTGACAAAAATAAAATCTTCTATGAACTCACCATTCACCTAACAGAATACCTTTTGGGTGTCTTCTTTCTAAAATGGGGTCACTTGTGGGTTTCTATACTGCCCTGCATTTTAGGGGCCCTAACCGTGAGGAGTAGTCTAGAAAACAAATGCCTTTAAAATGACCTGTGAATAGGACGTTGGGCCCCTTAGCGCACCTAGGCTGCAATGAAGTCTCACACATGTGGTATCGCCGTACTCAGAAATCTCTCTGTAAATGGACAATTGTGTGTAAAAAAAAAAATCAAAAATTTGTCATTTACAGAGATATTTCTCCCACCCAGCATGGGTATATGTAAAATACACCACAAAACACATTATACTACTTCTTCTGAGCACGGCAGTACCACGTGTGGCACTTTTTGCAGCCTAACTGCGCTAAGGGGCCCAAAGTCCAATGAGTACCTTTAGGATTTCACAGGTCATTTTGAGACATTTGGGTTCAAGATTACTACTCACGGTTTTGGGCCCGCAAAATGCCAGGGCCGTATAGGAACCCCACAAGTGACCCCATTTTAGAAAGAAGACACCCCAAGGTATTCTGTTAGGAGTATGGTGAGTTCATAGAAGATTTTATTTTTTGTCACAGGTTAGCGGAAAATGACAC
Source organism: Hyperolius riggenbachi (assembly GCF_040937935.1). Classification (NCBI taxonomy): domain Eukaryota; kingdom Metazoa; phylum Chordata; class Amphibia; order Anura; family Hyperoliidae; genus Hyperolius; species Hyperolius riggenbachi. Next base: position 139,767,280 of record NC_090647.1, on the reverse strand, counting down.
TTTGTGAAAAAAAACAATTAAAATCAATTTCCGCTAACTTGTGACAAAAAATCAAATCTTCTATGAACTCACCATACTCCTAACGGAATACCTTGGGGTGACTTCTTTCTAAAATGGGGTCATTAGTGGGGTTCCTATACTTCCCTGGCATTTTAGGGCCCTAAACCGTGAGGAGTAGTCTTGAAACCAAATGTCACAAAATGACCTGTGAAATCCTAAAGGTACTCATTGGACTTTGGGCCCCTTAGCGCAGTTAGGGTGAAAAAAAGTGTCACACATGTGGCATCGCCGTACTCAGGAGAAGTAGTATAATGCGTTTTGGGGTGTATTTTTACACATACCCATGCTGAGTGGGAGAAATATCTCTGTAAATGGACAATTGTGTGTAAAAAAAATCAATAAATTGTCATTTACAGAGATATTTCTCCCACCCAGCATGGGTATGTGTAAAAATACACCCCAAAACACATTATACTACTTCTCCTGAGTATGGCAATACCACATGTGTGGCACTTTTTTGCAGCCTAACTGCGCTAAGGGGCCCAAAGTCCAATGAGCACCTTTAGGCTTTACAGGGGTGCTTACAATTAGGCACCCACCAAAATGCCAGGACAGTAAACACACCCCACAAATGACCCCATTTTGGAAAGTAGACACTTCAAGGTATTCAGAGAGGAGCATAGTGAGTCCGTGGCAGATTTAATTTTTTTTTTATCGCAAGTTAGAAGAAATGGAAACTTTTTTTTTTTTGTCCCAAAGTGTCATTTTCCGCTAACTTGTCACAAAAAATAAAATCTTCTATGAACTCACCATGCCTCTCAGTGAATACTTTGGGATGTCTTCTTTCCAAAATGGGGTCATTTGGGGGGTATTTATACTATCCTGGAATTTTAGCACCTCATGAAACATGACAGGTGGTCAGAAAAGTCAGAGATGCTTCAAAATGGGAAAATTCACTTTTGGCACCATAGTTTGTAAACGCTATAACTTTTACCCAAACCAATAAATATACACTGAATGGATTTTTTTTTTTATCAAAGACATGTAGCAGAATAAATTTGGACAAAAATGTATACAGAAATTTTACTTTATTTGAAAAATGTCAGCACAGAAAGTAAAACAAATCATTTTTTTTGACAAAATTCATGTATTTTTTGATGAATATAATTAAAACTAAAACTCGCAGCAGCAATCAAATAGCACCAAAAGAAAGCTGTATTAGTGACAAGAAAAGGAGGTAAAATTCATTTAGGTGGTAGGTTGTATGACCGAGCAATAAACCGTGAAAGCTGCAGTGGTCTGAATGGAGAAAAAGGCTCTGGTCCTTAAGGGGCGAAAAGACTGTGGTCCTCAAGTGGAGGTTTTTTATTTTTTTTTGAAAAAAATAAAAGTAGATTTTACTTACCTGGGGTGTGCCCTCGCTAACCCCCGTTCTGCACCACTGTGTTGTTGTCACCCCATGCACTGTCCCGGCTGCACTTGCTTCCTCAATCCTACTCCCCTGGCTAGAAGCACACTGCGTCTTCAGAATGCCTGATCAAGGAGGCGCCCGACCAATGTCCGCGCACGCACAGTAGTTGCTGACTAACTGAGTCTGACACTTGACCTGGGCTGATAGTGGCAGAACTGTGTGGATTGGGAGGACAGCGAGACCCGAGATAGAATGGAGGGGGTTGGAAGAAACCCCAGGTAAGAAAAAAATCAAGTTAAAGGACAACTATCAAAAAAAAGTTGAATCTACAAGCACCATATAAGAACAGCAGTCTTAGAAGTGACATCTGAGGGCTTCACAATGAATTGAATTGGTAATTCTGAGGTTTTATAATTTTATCTTATCTTAGCACTTGTTGTCAAGACTTGCCAAAATCATGTGATCACTGCTATACTTTCCTGCAATCAACAAGCTGCAGTCAAAAAAAAACAACTTAGCTTAGCACTGACAATGTCTTTTGTAAATGTCCACTTATGTTACGTTTCATTTGAAAGTTGGAATGTGAGCAATCACAAAGTGCTGCAAAAATAGTCTTATCTCTTGCACAGACTTGTTTTTAGGACAAGCGTGCTGAGCATCTGAGCCCTTATTGTTATCTTAAAGAGGAGCTGTCAGCCATACTATCTCAGAAAAAAAACCACATATATAAGTGGATAAATACTTGCTCTACTTACAGAACATACAGTGGCTTGCAAAAGTATTCGGCCCCCTTGAAGTTTTCCACATTTTGTTACATTACTGCTACAAACATGAATCAATTTAATTGGAATTCCACGTGAAAGACCAATACAAAGTGGTGTGCACGTGACAAGTGGAACGAAAATCATACATGATACCAAATATTTTTTAAAAATAAATAACTGCAAAGTGGGGTGTGCGTAATTATTCAGCCCCCTTTGGTCTGAGCGCAGTCAGTTGCCCATAGACATTGCCCGATGAGACCTAATGACTAAATAGAGTGCACCTGTGTGTAATCTAATGTCAGTACAAATTAGGGTTGCAACGGTATGAAAATTCACGGTATGATAACCGTCAAAAAAAATACCACGGTATGGCGGTATTACGGTATACGGTATTACGCAATTATTCTCATTACAATTACCCTTATAAAAATAAGAAAAGGTCAAAGTTGAACAAACTCTTCTTTATTAGACCCTTAATGGTTAGGGTCCTCCTGTCATACTTGAAATATTTACTCTTCTAAATGTCAAAAAAACAACAACAATACCAAAAGTAAATCTAATTTTCCCCGTGTCACATGACTGCCTATGGCAGAGAGGGCAGATAATAAGGCCATTTGAAAGCACAGTAGGTTAATATGTCTGCTTCCATGAATCAGGAAGTAGAAACTGTACAGATTTATTTTAGGATTTGTATTAGCTGTAACAAAGAAAGAAATTGCTGTTGCATCTTTTTGAGCAGAGAGGAGGACGTTTTGAGTTCAAGTCCACTTTAAAAATGCTGGTGGTACACTTTACTATACACCTTAGTGTACCAGAGATGAAGCATAGTGAAGTTTTGTATATACCTGCGGCTTCCTCCAGCCCGATCATGCGCACGGATCCCTCCCACGCCGCCATCCTCAGCCTTTTCTATCGCTGGTATTGAGTCCCGTAACCTGAGCCAGTCGCGGCCAGTCTGAGCATGCGCAGTGCGTTCTCTACAGCGGAGAATAATACTACGCAGGCGTAGTACTATTTTCTGCCAGAGACAGAGGGAGCGCACTGCGCATGTGTAAAACTGGCCACGACTGGCCAAAGTTACGGGACTCAGTAACAGCGATAGAAAAGGCTGAGGATGGCGGTGTGGGAGGGATCCGTGCACATGATCGGGCTGGAGGAAGCTGCAGTTATGTATAAAACTTTCACTATGCTGCGTCTCTGGTTTCCTTTAAAGGATACCAGAGCTGAAAAATAAAATGCAAATGGGTGGAGCGGACATGAGTTAGGTGAAGTCCTGTGCTAAGTCACTGCGGACGATTTCTTTAAAAACTAGGGGGACAAAGTAGAATGTGGGGGGGGGGGGGCAGTGGGCATGAGGACACATGACATCACACAAACACACGTACATCAGGCAGACAAACACACACACATCACACAGAGACATGCATCAGGCAGACATCACTTACACATACATACACACACTACACTACACATCAGGCAGACATCACTCAGACATCACAAACATATACATCAGGCAGACATACATCCATCAGGCAGACATACATCCATCCATCAGGCAGACATTCATCCATCCATCAGGCAGACATTCATCCATCCATCCATCAGGCAGACATTCATCCATCCATCAGGCAGACAGACATCCATCCATCCGGCAGACATTACTCAGACATCACACACATACATCAGGCAGACACATCTCACACACACAAGCCAAACATATACACACTGGCTGCATTCAAATACAGCACCTCTCCCACAGCAACACTGCTTATCTGGTGTCCTAAGCTTCAGCTCCCCACGTGCAGTGTGTCTCTCGCTCCTTCTCCCGGGCGCGCGGCATACTGATCATTTTCATGGGGGAGGAGCGCTTGACATTCCTTTGAACACTGATCTGTATCAGTGTTTATGTCAGCTCCGCAGTCGGGGGAGGCAGGGGGCTGCATACATCTAGCAGGAGGGAGAACGGGCTGTAGCCTTTTCTCATTTGCCTATTTATTTTGGCAGGCATGACCTGGTGACTCCCCCTCTGCCTTTGTAGTACAGTCCACAATAATAAACTACAAGCAGATACAAATGGATCTCTGTGTGCGCTCCAGTCGTGCTGGCGTGGCGTCATCACAGGACGCGTATCACCACCCAGCTCCTGCACTCATGTCGCAAGCCTCCCGCAATCAGGAACTAGCTTTGGGAGCTTGCCTTCGTAACGGACGCAGACTGAGAGCAGGACAATGCCGGAGCGGTGGCGGGGGATACGGAAATACAGCAAAAACCGGTATTTCCTAAAAGTGCTTACCGTGCTTACCGTGCTTACCGTGCTTAGTAAAACCGCGATATACCGTAATACCGGTAAATCGCGGCAACCCTAGTACAAATACAGCTGCTCTGTGACAGCCTCAGAGGTTGTCTAAGAGAATATTGGGAGCAACAACACCATGAAGTCCAAAGAACACACCAGACAAGTCAGGGATAAAGTTATTGAGAAATTTAAAGCAGGCTTAGGCTACAAAAAGATTTCCAAAGCCTTGAACATCCCACGGAGCACTGTTCAAGCGATAATTCAGAAATGGAAGGAGTATGGCACAACTGTAAACCTACCAAGACAGGGCCGTCCACCAAAACTCACAGGCCGAACAAGGAGAGCGCTGATCAGAAATGCAGTCAAGAGGCCCATGGTGACTCTGGACGAGCTGCAGAGATCTACAGCTCAGGTGGGGGAATCTGTCCATAGGACAACTATTATTTGTGCACAGGGCCGGGCCGAGGCAGAGGCGAGAGAGGCTCCAGCCTCAGGGCGCTGTGTAGGAGGGGGCGCACAGCTCACTCAGCTATCATTCCCCTATTGTGTTTGAAGCAGAGAGAAATAAGAAAAGGAGATACATAGCAGTGACTGCAAGCCAGATAACTAGAGATTAAGGTGTTGGGGGCCCTGGGGGGCCTCTTTGTCTAATAGCAATGTGTGTGTGACGGCTGGGGTGGGAGGGATGGGGGGGCACACTTTAGTGTCTCAGCCTTGGGTGCTGGAGGACCTTGTCCCAGCTCTGTTTGTGCACTGCACAAAGTTGGCCTTTATGGAAGAGTGGCAATAAGAAAGCCATTGTTAACATAAAGCATAAGAAGTCCCGTTTGCAGTTTGCCACAGGCCATGTGGGGGACACAGCAAACATGTGGAAGAAGGTGCTCTGGTCAGATGAGACCAAAATGGAAATTTTTGGCCAAAATACAAAAACGCTACGTGTGGCGAAAAACTAACACCGCACATTACTCTGAACATACCATCCCCACTGTCAAATATGGTGGTGGCAGCATCATGCTCTGGGGATTCTTCTCTTCAGCAGGGACAGGGAAGCTAGTCAGAGTTGATGGGAAGATGGATGGAGCCAAATACAGGGCAATCTTGGAAGTAAACCTCTTGGAGTCTGCAAAAGACTTAAGACTGGGGCAGAGGTTCACCTTCCAGCAGGACAACAACCCTAAACATAAGCCAGGGCAACAATGGAATGGTTTAAAACAAAACATATCCATGTGTTAGAATGGCCCAATCAAAGTCCAGATCTAAATCCAATCGATAATCTGTGGCAAGATCGGAAAACTGCTGTTCACAAACTCTGTCCAAATAATCTGACTTAGCAGGAGCTGTTTTGCAAAGAAGAATGGACAAGGATTTCAGTCTTTAGAAGTGCAAAGCTGGTAGAGACATACCCTAAAAGACTGGCAGCTGTAATTGCAGCAAAAGGTGGTTCTACAAAGTATTGACTCAGGGGGCTGAATAATTACGCACACCCCCCTTTGCAGTTATTTATTTGTAAAAAATGTTTGGAATCATGTATGATTTTCGTTCCACTTCTCACGTGTGCACCACTTTGTATTGGTCTTTCACATGGAATTCCCAAAAAATGGATTCATGTTTGTGGCAGTAATATGATAAAATCTGGAAAACTTCAAGGGGGCCGAATACTTTTGCAAGCCACTGTATATATTGCACTGTCCACAGTTTGACAGTTTGATTTGAGTGATTTTTCTTTAGTAAAAAAAAAGAGAAAATCCTTCTTAGGATTCTCCATTTTAACCACTCTGTAGTTCTATTTATTGCGGCCGCGGGTGGCTTTTTTAAAAAATAAAAAAAGATTGGTTTAACTTAGCACTAGGCTAGCTACACTTTTCTTCACAAGTCCCCCGGCACTGTTCCCCCCCCCCCCCCCCAATCGCCGCCGGCGTTATTTACCTGGCCGCGATCCCACGATGGCTGAGACTTCCGCCATAGCTTCAGGCGTTGCTATGGCGATGATCGGGCATGACGTCTGACGTCATCATCATCATGATGTCATGCGCAGTTCCGATCACCGCCATGGAGGTTATGGATAGGCTGCGCCAACGCAGGCTCCGGGGGGTATGTATAGAACAGCGGCGATCGGGGGATCAGAGCAGGCCGGCGGCGATCGGAGGGTGATGTAGCTAGCCAAGTGCTAGCTACATCCCCTCCGAATATTTGGTAAAAAAAGACCCTCCAGGGCCTGAGATATCCACCGCGGCGGTAATGGACGAGCTGAGCTTGTCATTACCGCCAAGGTGGTTAACTGTGTCTATCTTGAAATCAATCCTGATGTCATTTTCTCCCTTACTCTCCTCTGTGTGTAGCCATTGCCCGCCCTCCTCCCAGTCATCAGGCACTCCCACCCAGCTCTGCAATAGAAAGTGCATTGTCTCAGCATGAGAAATACTGGCCAATCAGAGAGGAACAGAGGTGTGGGAGGGGAATACAGGAGTGAAAGAGGCTTCAGCCAATCACGATGCATTAGTTAAGTCTGAGAGGAAAGTAAAGAAGCAAAAAAAGACAACCCAGCATGCCCTGCAGCTTCCTTTGTGTGGCAATGTACCAAATAAGAGTCAGGTAAACCGGGGAATGATCATTTATCAACAAGAAAAGTAATAGTGATATTAAACTTTTGGATTACCTGGTTAGCTTCCTTATTACTTGTTTACCAGATAAAAATAAAGAATTTTTTTTTTTTATTGCCGAGAGTTACACTTTAAACAGGTTTCTCAGCTCTCAGACTAGAAGAAGCGGCTATAAAATCTCTTCTTTGTGTAGTAAAAAAAAGTGCAGGCTATGTTCTAAATCGTGCAGTTCACACAACTATTATGGAAGAATATTGCACAATCTTAGGGTTTACATACTGCGCATTCTCTACTGGAATCTTTAGCAGCAAAGATTTCCTACCGGGACACACTCTGGAGACAGTGGCTGTCCATAGGCATATTGACTATTAATGATGTGATGAATGATGGTAAAATTCTCCCCGGGACATCCTTAGTGGATAAGTTATTTTGGTACATGCAAAATCAAGGCTTCATAACCAAGGTACCTAGACAAGGCGTGAGGATCTACTCTTCTCCTATACAACGAGTCAGGAATACTCAGCTAGAACTTTTTAAAAAAGGAGTTATCGAAGTTATGTACTCTCTGTTATGGTATGAGCTCTAGGAGCCACAATTTATGGGTCTGGACTAGTGCGTGGGATTCTGCACCATGAGCTATATTAATCTACATTTGATGTGGGGGGTGGGGGGCTCTGAAAGGGAAGGGGGGGGGCGAGCCTACCCATCTACCCCTGAACCCTTGTCCATGGACTCCTGGGCACTAGAGGGAGGCCCTGGGGAGTTCACGGTGGGGGTCCGCATTATCAAGGTAATCCCCAGATGTCCAACCCCCAAGTGAAATGGGTATAGGAGAACTAACGTACCCCTTACCCATTTCCATAAAGGGTTAAAGTTAAATAAAAATGCAACAATGAAAATAGTCTTATTTTTAATCAACTATTTTTACATGAAAAAGTGTTCTTAAAGTACAACAGAGGTGACATGTGACAAGATGAGATAGACGTGTATGCACAGTGCCAGGCACACAAATAACTAGGCTGTTTTCCTTTTTTTCTTTCTCTGCCTGTAAAAGTTAAACATCAGGTATGCAAGTGACAGTTTCTGTCCGGGTGAGGACCGGGTCAGACTGGGTCAGACTATAGCATAACCCTCACTAATAAGTAATTACAGCCATAAAACACTTTCCTGTCAGTAAATGGCTTCTAAAAGCAAGAAAGAGATAAAAAGGGTCAATAATTCATAGATTTTAGCTCTGGCATACTTCAATAAAGGTGTCACTGAGCAGAGAAAAATAAACAGTAAATACTTAAAAACTAGATTTAAATATTAAATAAAACTGGGATATCTAAAGAGTCATTTTTAGGAGAAAGAGGATAGATATTGTTTTTCTCATCAGTTAATTTTCACCTCAGATGTCCTTTAAATAACAATTTTACACAAAAAACTATTTACGACTGCTGCGTTCATAATTTCGCATAACATGTAACATTTACAAATGGAATTAGCACGCTACGTTCATCATTAGTAAAAAACCTTTAGAAAAATCTGTCCACCTTGCACTAACAATTGGGCTTGTGACCTTTTGGTGGGGATTTTTTTTTCTTTTCTGGTAAGAAGGAGAAGAAAAGTCTTCCATTTTATACCCCCCCTCCGCCCTCCCCCCCGAGTCAATACACCCTCACATGCGCTCTGAATGATACTAGTTACTGGTAATCTACTAAAGTATTGTCCTTCAACGTCATAAAAAGAACAGGTCTGTCTGCCTAAAAGCCAGTTGTCACCAAGTATCCCTGATGTTGTTAGCTTACTTCACATAAATGTGTATTAAAATAGAAAAAAAACACGTTTCACAGGCCCCGCCCGCTTCATCAGGCAATAAACGTGGGGACAAAACAGAATTTCAGCAATAGCTTTGTCCCGAAGTTTATTGCCTGATGAAGTGGGCTGGGCCTGCGAAACGCGTTGCACTGTTTTTGGGGTACCGTATAATAAATTTGTTGATTTATATGAAGACAGGATCTCCTGCTGACTTTTATCCTGCTGGCACCTCTGTTCTACATACAAATAAATGTGTATTACTTCCATTAGTGTTTTGTAAGAGTCCATAAATATCTAAAAAAAATTCATTATTTATCGAAGCTAGATTTATACTATCTGTGACCCTTGGCCAAGTCTGTTGTGGCCCCCCTTTCTTTTTTAAGTACCTCCTCTCCCATTTTATGTGCAACCCCTCTTCCATGTGCATCATTCAGGGCAGAGCAAAAGAGTCTCCTGCAGTGTAGGAGGGGGCACACAACTCACTCAGCTCTCATTCCTCTATTGTGTTTGAAGCAAAGAGAAATAATAAAAGGGGATACATGGCAGTGACTGCAAGCCTGATAACTAGAGATTAAGGTGTGTGTGTCAGCAGCTAGAGCATGCCCAGGCCCGAACCCCAGTGCCTCCTGTGGAGCACCAGATCCATCGAATTGGGCCAGCACCGCTCAAATGTATTCAAAGCTCTTTATTAAATAGTGAACTGCTGCCATTTGTTCACTATTTAATAAAGAGCTTTAAATACATTTAAGCCTGGTTGGCCTGATTCATTGTGTGGATCTGGTATCATCCATGTACAGCAGCCCCTATCTTTCATGAGCAGCTCCCTCGAGCATTTTTTGTGTGTTGTTCCCTATTTTCAGTCTCATTTTTCATATGATCAACCCCTCTTTCATGTCCAGGTGCCTCCTTATACTGCAGCCGGCCAAGGCCCGGGCCTTTCCAGATATCTGGCCCTGTTATTTATTTCACATTGATTTTAATGAGTATAGATACACCCCTTGATTTTATCATAAGTGACCCCTAGTTCAGCTATAACTAGCTAATATGTCCTTTTGTACTTATGGAGTTTGTGTTTTGATATATAATATTGACAGGTGAGGTGGTCTCCATGGAACTACCTTAACTAGTGTTCTCACCTTCATATGTATTCACTATTTCTTATTGAAGAGCTCGTCTCCCAGGCACACTATAGTTTGGTCTTTTTATTATTATATTATTACTTTTTTTTTTCACCCACAACACAACAGAGCAGTTGGAAAGGGTTGTGTCCTGTTCAGATGTTTTACGCTGTGCAAGAAGAAGGTGTAGGTGTGTGTGTGTGTGTGTGTGTGTGTGTGTGTGTGTGTGTGTGTGTGTGTGAGTGTGTGTGTGAGTGTGTGTGTGAGAGTGTGTGTGAGAGTGTGTGTGAGAGTGTGTGTGTGTGTGTGTGTGTGTGTGTGTGTGTTTGTTTCTAAAAGCCCAAAATTGCTCCTAATGGAAAGTGTGGAATACATAGAGGAGCCTGAGCATGAATGTTCAGAAGTAAGCTGGAACCTACCTGAGACTGTCTGAGAAGGATTCCACTCCATACTTGGACAGGCAGTATCCCCCGGGACAAATAGTCATTCTTCCAGCAATACTGGCTATATTCACCACACGTCCTCTGGCTTTCCGGACAAATGTTAGGAAATGTATTGTCATGTCAACCACCCCTAAGAGGTTAATATCAATGACCTTTGCAAAGCCCTCTTTTGTCATCCATTCAGTGTTACTACATGGGATGCTGACTCCTGCGTTATTCACCAGACCCCAGAGTCCTGCAGATATGGAGAGAGCATAAATATTCAATAAATAGTGTACAGACAAACACCTAATTATTAATTACAAAAATATATGGGTTAAAAAAAGATAACACCAGAAATCATTGTGCAGATTAGGCATAAAGTGCAGTGCTCTTCTGTAGAGGTCAGCAAATATGTTTTATGTATTCATTGTTTAGCATTAAAAAGTTAAAATTCCAACTTTTTGTAAATTTAGAAACAAGTGAATTTTACTTTTTCTTGTACTTCTCCCTGCATCCATTTGTATTTTTTTTTTCTTATGACAGTTTTGCTCTACGTCTACAACTATGTGGTGACAGTGCCCTATTATATGTTTTCATGTTGGGACTTTACTTTGCAAATGATGCAGAAAAGGATAGACAGTGGTCAGCCAGCATCCTTGTGAACTTTAGCAGTGCTTTCAGCCTTTGCTGAAACTGATCAATAACACACACAGCACCTTTAGTTATTATATTATTGATTTATAAAGCGTCAACATATTCCGTGGCGCTGTACAAAGTAAGAAACAAACACGGGGTACATAATAATACAGACAATAGTATACACCAGATAAAGACTCTGGTACAAAATACAGAATTGGCAAATACAGTGCCAAATGGAACACGATGAATAAAATGTATAACACATTGCAAGACACAAAATGAAGAACATATTCCAAGACACAAGAGAGTAAAGCTAAATACTCACCTGACGACCCAGGAAGATGGATCCCAGCGAAGTCCCTCGACGATGAGCGCTCCCTGATCCATATTCCTGCGGTCGGATACACGCAATTTCATCTGATGGCACACAACGGGCTCAAAATGGGAAGTCAAGCGATTGTGGTACTCTGCACAGGGTCGTGAGGGGTCTTGATCCGATCCACCATTATTATTGCGGTGCGTCGCCAGGTGTCTTTCGCATAATCTTGAGCTTGTACCCACCTCGCAACATCACAGAAACAATCGCTCCTTGCTCAAAAAAATCGTTGGTCATCAGAAAAAATCATCTGAAAAATCATATAGCGGGTATGGGCCTTAAGAGAGAGCCCTGCCCTTGCTAGCTTACAATCTATAGGACTGGGGGCATGGGGGACCGTGGGAGGGGGGGGGGGTGGGGGGAAGAGGTGGGGTAGTATACAATATGTACACCCAGAGGCAGTGTCTTTTTAGGTTATTAAGTAAGGAGTACAAGCTGATCAGAGGTCGAAGTGAGAATGGCCTAAGTTAGAGCGCATGCTTGTCTGCAAAAGTAAGTTTTAATTACTTGTTTCACTAACTTCGAGAATTCAATCCCCTACAAGTCAGAGTGGGTGTGAAGAACCGGATCAGGTCAATTAGACACCGCCATCAGCATGAGACACCTGTGTTATTTATCAGAAATCTGATGCCCATGCAGTGATTTGGGGACCCAGTGCAGCTAGTAGCCAATCTGCTATTACATAGTAATTAATGGTTGTTGATGATCAGCTACAACTAGCAGTCGTTTGGGTGCTGGGGTTTTAAGTATAGTTTTAGGGGTTAAAGTTAGGCACTTATGGGGGAGGGGGGTTAGGCATTTGGTGTGTGTGTGTGTGTGTAAGGTCTTTTTAGGCACTTATCGGGGTTAGTGTTAGGCATTAGGTGGGGTTAGGCACCTACAGGAGCGGTTAGCCATTAGCTGGTGGTGGGGGGTTAGGGGTAGGCATCTACAGGGGAGGGTGTGAATGACAATGAGTGCCAGGTAGGTCATATTAAGATATCGGTAATCTAAATTACAAATGATTTTAGCAGCATCACCTGGCCACCCAACTCATTTGGCGGAACGGCAATACGTACGCGTGTAGAACCCACAAAATGTGGTTACATCAGACAATATGGACATTGCTGCAAAGATGGCTATTTCCAGAGGAAATTAATGAAATGGAATAAACCGTAATTTTAGCTTCAGAAGCCACATACTGTATTTTTTGGACTATAAGAATCACCTTTTCTCCCCCAAAATTAGGGGAAAAAAGTCACTGCATCTTATGGTCCAAATGCAGGGAGTTCCTGACTTGTGGACGCCTGCCAATACGAACCTCTAACCTGCCGCAATGTCGGGGACTCCCTGTACTGTGCCCATGCAGAGGAGGACACAGGGTGACACACGGAGGACACAGGGGGAGACAAAGGGACATAGCGGGGGACAAAAAAAGGGGCATACAGTAGAGGAGGACAGAGGAGGACACATGGGGGACACAAGAAGCACAAGGGGGCATGAGGTACACAGGGGGCATAATTCACAAGATGCCCCTTCACCAGGTTTAGTATATTTATTTTTTTCCCATGATTTTTGTCCTCTAAACCTAGGTGCGTCTTATGGTCAGGAGCGTCTTATAGTCCGAAAAATACGGGTACTTCCGGTAAGTCTTAATAATTTCTGTTCATCCATCATAACTATGCAGTGAAGAGCAGTGACGTTTCAGTGTCATAAGTTTAAAAGGAAATTCCATTTTTGTTGCAAATAACTCAATGCTTTTTAGAATAGCCCTGTATATTGTAAGTAGAAGGGTTGGTTCACACTGCAAGAGCTTTTCTAAACGCTTACGATTTGAAAATCTCTTGCTAATGCAATGCCATGGGGGATTTTTATAAAATCACATCACTCTAGTGAGAACACACTCGTAGCATTACATTAGCAAGCTCATTTAAAATCACAAGCGCTTAGAAAAAGCTCTTGCAGTGTGATCCAGCCCTTAAAGACAAACTTTATTGGAGCTTGTTTGCCTTATTTTTATGTGCATATAAAACATGGCCATTGCGAATTATTGCAGATTACTGCGGGAGGGGGGAGGGGGATTGGAGGGGGGGGGAGGGGGGGAGGATTTTCTGTATTTCCTTCATTCTTTACAAAAGCCCTCCCTGGATAGGATCTATACAAAGTTGCTTGCTGGCATCCCTTTTTATTTGCACAAAATGTTGGCAGTTGGACAGAACAACAGAGCAACTGCTGTTCAGTAAGCGCTTTTGTGCTTAAAGGAAACTCTGAGAATCTCCGTGAGGAGATGGACTACAGTCCAAAACCTGTTGGATTTTTACTATCCACTGTAAGTGACAGAAACATCGGAATTACAGTGCATTTTACTTTAAGACAAATGTACATCTTATATGTTTATTTAAATATTTTTATTTTTCCGCAAAAATAGTTCTTTAAAGAGAAACAACAGCCAAGAATTGAACTTCATCCCAATCAGCAGCTGATACCCCCTTTCCCATGAGAAATCTATTCCTTTTCTCAAACGGATCAAAGTGCTCTGTATTGCTGATTTTGTGGTGAAACCCCTCCCACAGTGTGATGTCAGCGCCTCACAGCACTGAGGTACTGACATCACTGAGGGAGCCTTGTTGCATTGTGGGAAAGAACAGCTGTTTCCAACTGCCAAAAAAGCCAGCAACATCTCCTTCCACTGACATCACCTGCCAGCAGTAAAAATGTCACCATGTGATAAGTGTCAGAATGTAAATCAGGGAGAGGAAAGATTTTACAATGACAAACACTGACTAAATCTTTTATACATAATTATTGTAAAAATTAAGCACTTTTTTATTACATTATTTTCACTGGAGTTCCTCTTTAAAGGCAGATAATCAGTATTTGACAGTCACCTTTAAAAATGTACACTCTCACCTTCTTCACCAACAATAGAGGAAACCCACTTAGCAGCATCTTTGACACTCTGACCATCAGTTACATCCAAGATTATTGTCTGAAGCCTACTGGATGCCTCTTCCTTCAGATTCTCAGCCCCGGTCTGTGTCAGACAAGCTGCCAGAACCCTCATTCCCCGTTTGTCCAGATTCTTTGCCAGAATGTTCCCAAACCCCGTGTCACATCCAGTGATAAATACATATTTATCTGTAAGGTTCTCCAGAATTAGGCTCTGTCTGTACCATCTGTACAGAAGGATCATAGCCAACACAGCCAGCAGAAGGAGCCACATGATGAGTCCGCGGTAATGCCTTGGACACTGCAAATGCATTAAAAACAAATTAGTACACTTTAAGATTTGTTTAAATGACAACTGTAGTGAGGGGGTATGGAGGCTGTTCATATTTACTGTATTTAATTTTAAGCAATACCAGTTGCCTGGCCGTCCTGCTGATCCCCGGCCTCTAATACTTTTAGCCCTAGACCCTGAACAAGCATGCAGCAGATCAGATGTTTCTGACATTATTGTCAGAGCTGACAAGATTAGCTGCATGCTTGTTTCTGGTGCTATTCAGATACTCCTCTAGCCAAAAAGATTAGCAGGGCTGCCAGGCAACTGGTATTGTTTAACAGGAAGTAAATATGGCAGCCTCCATATTCGTCTCCTCACTACAGTTGTCCTTTAAGAAACACATTCATTAAATTCTGTTGAAGGTAACTGCTCAAGCCTTTTTTTAACATTGGTGGTGTAGAATATATATTTAGGCAAGTAGTTCCAAACTGTCCAATCTAAAGTAATTTAGACAAATGGGTCCTAAAAATTCCTATCACAGATAATCCTCCACAAGTCTGAGACTTCTCAATATGATCAATGTAAGACTAAGGAAGCAGGTCCTGGACACTTGGCCCTTAAAACCAATGAAACATTGCAGCAACACAGCCAGTATCCGGTACACCTGTGCTTTTCTACTAGGATGTATTTTTCCATTAGGTCCTGGACACTTGGCCTTTAAAACCAATGATATATTTCTCTCCAAGGTCTTTTGTTTCAATGTTACCTGCTAGGAGTCGCTTCCCCCTTTTTTGCATTAAGATATTTGATGGATTGCGCACTATCAATATTTTTTTAGGGGATCCCCTACATTTTTCCATCTGGCCTAGACATGGTGGCCCACCTGTGTGTTCTGGTCAATTTTAAATAGATTTACATATATATGTGTTTGTATTTTGGTCATTAATAAAATTTGTACTTTTATATATAATTTATTTCCTCCTGCTTCCTTAGTCTTACATTGTCCAATCTAAAGGCTCATACACACATCAGACTATAGTCTTTGGAAAATGAAAGATCACAGACCAATCTTACCACACTTCATGTAGTATGAGAGCCATACTCTACACAGTCTTTTCTATGGAGCTGAACTCCACATCAGAAAAAAATCTTTGCAAGATGCTGCACACACAGATGCTGTACAGACACAAAAGATCAGTATCTGCAAAAGATCTGTTCCTGCCAAAAATCCATTCCTGCAAATTGCAATGATAGTCTATGAGATCTGCAGATCATCATACACACATGATTTAACTGACATTCATCTGCAGATCAGACAATCATCTGCAGATCTGAAAATCCATCCTGGTGGATCTGATCTGCAGATGAATGTCAGTTAAATCATGTGTGTATGATGATCTGCAGATCTCATAGACTATCATTGCAATTTGCAGGAATGGATTTTTGGCAGGAACAGATCTTTTGCAGATACTGATCTTTTGTGTCTGTACAGCATCTGTGTGTGCAGCATCTTGCAAAGATTTTTTTCTGATGTGGAGTTCAGCTCCATAGAAAAGACTGTGTAGAGTATGGCTCTTATACTACAGGAAGGGTGGTAAGATTGGTCTGTGATCTTTCATTTTCCAAAGACTATGGTCTGATGTCTGTATGTGGCCTAATGCTCTTCATGAGAAGATACTGCGCCCAATCCAATTCACTTTTTCTCCTAAGTTTTCTCTTAGTTTAAATTTTCACATCTTAGCAATAAAATGCATTTAAGCCACCAGCAAGCAAGAAAATACTATAGATACAGTGGGATGCGAAAGTTTGGGCAACATTGTTAATGGTCATGAATTTCCTGTATAAATCATTGGTTGTTACGATACAAAATGTCAGTTAAATATATCATATATGAGACACACACACAGTGATATTTGAGAAGTGAAATGAAGTTTATTGGATTTACAGAAAGTGTGCAATAATTGTTTGAATAAAATTAGGCAGGTGCATAAATTTGGGCACTGTTGTCATTTTATTGATTTGAAAACCTTTAGAACTAATTATTGGAACTCAAATTGGCTTGGTAAGCTCAGTGACCCCTGACCTACATACACAGGTGAATCCAATTTTGAGAAAGATAAAGTTAGAGAAACCAAGAGCCCAATATAGTGTAGTATGTTCAGCATTAAATTGGTAAAGATAAATTAGTGAGAAGCGTATACTCACAAACGTGGGTTACCACACAGGCAACCACTGTATAGGCAGGTGAGGAGATTAGACCTGTCCTCACTCAGGATTAAGAAGTCGCTCTCTGTAGATCAGAAAAGGGGTAGATCACCCCTCCACCAGGGGTGGACACGGTACAGCAAACGGAGAACAGAGGCACCAGCAGGGTAAAAGTGGATAAAACCTTTAAAATTTGCTTGGAGGAAGCGGTGGACTTACCTCCATAAAGCAGACACGAAAGACTGTCTGTATAATAGTAATCACATTTATTATATAGTACCCCAAAAGTGCAATGCGTTTCGCAGGCCACGCCCGCTTCATCAGGCAATAAACGTGGGGACAAACTGTAGAAGAGACAGTACATTTTGCTATAGTAAATTCTGTAGTTACAATTTGTATATCAAGACATTGTATATCATACAGCATATAGTGTATAAAAATGCTATGTGAGGATAATATAAAGAGTTGGATATAACAAAAAACAGTAGGGGTAGAGAC
The DNA here is from genome assembly GCF_040937935.1 of Hyperolius riggenbachi. Classification (NCBI taxonomy): domain Eukaryota; kingdom Metazoa; phylum Chordata; class Amphibia; order Anura; family Hyperoliidae; genus Hyperolius; species Hyperolius riggenbachi. The sequence continues at coordinate 139,749,946 of NC_090647.1, read as the reverse complement.
TAGTGTGCTAGTGTAAATGATGGGCCATGGGATGTTATAGATATAGAGATCAGTATTGAGTAGTGCTAGTAATTGACATAGGATCCATATAGGTGAGATGACGAATAGTGGGTAGTAGGGTATGAGTGAGAGGGAGAATCAAGGGGGGTACACAATACAGCATGCAAACATTACAGTATAACAGACTCACAATAGTGAATTCTGTAGTTACAATTTGTTATACAAATTGTAACTACAGAATTACAGAATTCACTATTGTGAGTCTGTTATACTGTTATGTTTGCATGCTGTATTGTGTACCCCCCTTGATTCTCCCTCTCACTCATACCCTACTACCCACTATTCGTCATCTCACCTATATGGATCCTATGTCAATTACTAGCACTACTCAATACTGATCTCTATATCTATAACATCCCATGGCCCATCATATACACTAGCATACTAGTCTCTACCCCCTACTGTTTTTTGTTACATCAAACTCCTTATATTATCCTCACATAGCATTTTTTATACACTATATGCTGTATGATATACAATGTCTTGATATACAAATTGCAACTACAGAATTCACTATAGCAAAATGTACTGTCTCTTCTACAGTTTGTCCCCACGTTTATTGCCTGATGAAGCGGGCGTGGCCTGCGAAACGCGTTGCACTTTTGGGGCACTATTGTAATGATCCGCTCAGCTGCCTGCGCAGGCAGGCAGCTTTTTGACCACTGTTCAGGTCTGCATTCTGCAGGTCTCTGGAAAAGAGACCTTTTGACAATTTTGCAGCTTGCTGCTGCTGAGGAATTTGCATACGTTTCCAAACTAAAAATCGCAAGCATCTGAATAAAACACTCCCTATTGATGTTTACAATGATGTTGCTCAGTCTCCGGGTTTTTTACCCCAATCCAAAGCTTTTGTGGATCCTTTAATAGGCAGAATTATTTTCTATATTAAAGGAGTAAGAAAGTCTATGCATGTACCTGACCCCAACCCGTATGAGAGCTACTTAGATACCGGGTTGTTTGAGCCCCCATTTGCTCCCTGGGATATTGGAGCTTTGGTTGAGGAATTCGAGATGGATTGGAAGGCGTTTTGCGATTTCTATATCGCAGAAAGCGCAGAGATGCTAAACGCTTGTATAAATTCCGTGTACACTTTGATAGATTCTGATGAGTGTGACAAATGTTTTGTGGATCCAGTGATGTGTATGTGGCAGACGATTTTGGATGAATTGCATACACACCAATCAATTGATTCCAATAAAGAGACATCGTTATCGGATGATTGTTCCTGCTTTTCTGGGGTAAAGCATGTGAGTCTAGACATTGTGCGATCTGAAATGAATGGGTGTACCACTGTGGTTGACTCCTGTGCGAATCCTGAAAGATTCTCTCCTGACTGTGTGCAGTTTGAATTTATGCGATCTAAAAACAGATCTTTAAGATCTTCCATCTATGATCCTGCTATGGGGAAAATTCCTAAATTATGCAGCGTCAAAAGTAAAATTGATATGTCTAATAAAGTTTCTCCTGTTGTTGTCACTATTTCTTCTGCAAATGAGTCTTTGTCTCACCCTGTTCACATCTGTAAGGGCCTGTTGCCTAGTGACAGTTGCTCCAGTGTTTCTGTCCTGAACGCCTTACAGTCTGCTCCGCAGATTGCGGAGGTTTGCGCTATGGAAGCGTCATTTTCACAACCTAAAGCGATTTTGGATTCACAAGTTTTGCGTTCTGACTCCTCGGATTCGTCATTGTTAGCCGAATCTAAGAGTGAGACAACAGTGCTTCGGTTTTGCGAATCTGATGCTGAAGCTTCTTTGCCTTGTCCAGAGAAGCTTTCTCTGAACCTGCCCTGTACCATGAATGAAAACATGATTTCCACTCGCACTGACATTTGTGAGTCCCTTTCTTGTTCTGAGGAAAATGCTGATTCTGCACCCTGTACTCTGGATGAGTTAATATGGCCTTGCTTAGAATCTCCTGCAGTGTCCCTAGAGGCTCGTCTAGGTATTGCTACTATACTCACCTTTTTTTCTGCAGTTTTGGAGTTGCAAGCTAGTTTGGCTGCTACGCAGAATTCTGGGTGCAGTGAGATTGAAGTTAGGGAGTCAGTGTGTGTTCCAGTAAATATTCCTGTACATCCCGCTCATGATGATGAAATCCAGTCTCAGCTTATGATGGAACCATTCCTGGGACATCTGCCCTGCCTGCAGGAGGTATTTAATGTTCAGCTCTGTAACATGGATAGTTCAGAATCCTTCATAGTAAACTTGGAAAATTACATTTCTGAGGTCTTAGTTGATGTTTTGGAGGTTTCCAAGTCCCTCCTAAAGGGTGCAGAACTTCTAGGAGATACCTCCTGCCCCCCAGATCCATCTGAGGTTTTGCCCACTTCGGAAGTCATTGCTCTTGTGCTGACTACCTTTGCAGCTCTTGTGGAGCTTCACTCATGTGTAGTCAATGATGATATTACAGTCACAGAGATTTCTGAAATTGAGTCCGAGTCTTCTTTTGAAAGACCAGTACCTGTGGCCCCTACTCGTGATGATTTTTTGCCCGGTCCTGGTTTTGGTCTTGTCGTGTCGGACTCTGAGGTTGGCAGTTCCCCGACGTGTCCTGAGGTTTCTCCTGTGCTGGTGTACCCCTATGTGCTCTGTGATCCAGAAAGCCCAAGTATGCCACGGTTACCAGCATGCTCAGATGCTTCCTCAGTGGAGACATGTTCTGATATGGCCTGCCTGTTTCCATGCCCAGAAGTGGTCCCTGAAAGTCCTGATCTTGATGGGTGTCTGGGTAATTCTGAATCTAGAATAATCATTGGTTCCATAGGGGTTCTTGGCGGTTCTCCATATGAGCCTGGTGAGCATTCTGGCCTCTTGGGATCTCTGCAGCGCTCCAAAGGGTTTTGGGAGATTCCGGGAGAGATTTTGCTTGATACCCTGGATAGGATCAACAGTGGCTTTTGTTTTGAAAGAGACACTTCGAACAGGTATTGTGGCAGGTATGGTGTTTTCGGACGCTCCCTGGAAGGTGGTGGGTGTTGTCTGGAGGGTGTCGATGGCTTCTTCTCTGGCATTCACAGTCCTTATGGGTGTTACATTGAGACTTGTAGTACTGATGGGCATGTTTCGGTGGCTTCTGCTTCCGATGAGGTCGGTTTCGGTTGGACTGACTCTGGAATTGGGCCTTGTCAGGCTGTCCCGACATTTATGAGTCTTCAGTTAGAGTTTTTTGGAAATACCAGTTGTGAGGAACATCTGGAATCCGTCCCTAGAGGCAGGTGTAATGATCGCTGCTGCAGCAGGTGTTGCTGGAAGTAGTAGTGCTGCAGCTCAGGCAGTTCTGATGTCTTTCCATGCAAGCTGCATAGCTTTGTCTGTCTTTCCCTGCTGTCAGCTTGTGACTGATTATCATTCACCTGTGTGGGAATCTGCATGTCTGCTCCCATTGGATGACCTCAGTATAAAGATCTGCTTCCTGCAGGGTTTCCTTGGGTTTTCATAGCTTCAGTTTAAGCATGTCTTGCTGTCGCTTCAGCCCCCGATCGTGTTTCTTGTTCTAAAGATACTTTGCTGGTTTTGCATGATATATTGGTTCATTGCCAATATATATGCATACCAGCACGTTTATTATTTTCCTTGTATTCGTGTTACGTTGATACATCAGTGTCGCTGATATATACGTACACGAACTGTTTATTTCCTGTGTTCAGTTAGTCAGCCTTCCAGCACGTTTTGGTAGTTTGCGCGTACCGTGAGCACCCGTGCTGAGCTAGTTATCCTGTTCCTGGTCCTGTTTGTGGATTGCGTTCATCTCTGCGAAGAGATAACGAATCCTTCTGAATCCTGTTCTGTTACTGTTTGTGGATTGCGTTCATCTCTGCGAAGAGATAATGAATCCTTCTGAATCCTGTTCTGTTACCGTTTGTGGATTGCGTTCATCTCTGCGAAGAGATAGCAAATCCTTCTGAGTCCTGTTCCCTGTATTACTCCAGTCCTAGTCAGCGTTCCTGCTTATGTCATATATCGGTTCATTGCCGATATATACATATGTTAGTCAGACGTTACAAATAGTTTCATTGATAGCTGTAATTGTAATACGCTAGGAAAACATACTTATTGTATATTTGTCTGTGTTACGTTCATCTATCTTGATCCTGCTATTTCCTGACTATCCTGTCCTGTCTTTGTGAGGCACGCCATCGCCGCAACGCATTGGCTGCCTCATTCCAGTCTGTGTTATTGTGGACGCTTGCTGTCACTAAGTAGTGGCTAGTTTAGCAAGCGTTCATTCTGTTTACCTGTCCTGATCTCCTCAGTTCTGGTTTGTGCGCTCAGCGCTACTTTGCGCTGAGACGTTATAGCGAAAGCATTGTTTGTGGCTGTCAGATCTGCACCGGCTCTGTGCGCCACAATCTCCTGTTGGAGTCAGTCCTCCCCTCCACTATACTAGGGATAGCCTGTTTCCTTGTGCTAGTGTGTGTACCTCCTCCACGTCAGCTCATGCGTTGCATGCTGACTGTGGAGAATACACCACCAAGCCTTACATTATGAAAACCCCATTACCAATCCCCATTGTGGGGGGGATTCCCAGAAAGTATGACACTGTTAATTATGGTTCCTGTTCCTTTAAGAAATTTGAAGAACTTAACTCTGAAACAGAAAATGAGTTTTTCTCTGAATGTGCCAGGTTCCTGGCCAATCCCGATCTCCGAGCGACTCCTGTTTTAACCTGGGCACTCCAACTAAGTTATATTTTGTTTAAAGGGGAATTATTCCAGTGGGCATTTGATGTTCTCAATCATTCCGATTTGAAAGAGAGACCGCTGGAATTTCTAGCGTTTGTGATCCATAACTGGTTGCGCATAGATCCATTGCCTTTTCCTCTTAATGAACTCCTGGCAGCAGGCCAATCAGCTTCTCCTTCAATTGCTTGCAAAAATGTTCAGCAAGCAGAAAGTGTTACTGATAATTTTCCTGCAGCCTTGAATAAATCACCAAAAACAGCAGGGTCTAAGGCAAAACGCAAACGTTCTAAGAAACGTGTCCGATCTGCAGAGTCGTTATCCTTAGCGACTGAGACCTATAATGAGATTCTGCCATTAACAGATAATGAAATGCAATTGTCTTTCAGGGGAGTTAAATGGACTTATGAAACTACTAATGAACTTTCCTCCCTGGCTAGGGAAAATAAAGATTTTTGTTTAAAAGAATTATCTGAGTATGATTATGAGGAGATATTACAGAGTATTGAACAAATCAACTTATTTGTGAAGCAAGGAAAGTTTGCATACACTACAGTTCAGCACTTGCTACAGGTATTGGAGATTCTTAGGAATAAGGAATCTGCCAATCACCTGCTAATTAACCCAATATATGTCCCTGCTACAATCATATCTGCAAACCATGATCTGCCTGTTAAGTATGCTTGGAATCCTCCATTTGAGAAAGGAGAGATGGAAGCTCTGGTCAATGAATGGAAGAATGATTCAAGTTCATTTTGTCAATTTTACAGTGCAAAAAGTGAATTAGTATTGAATGCATGCATTAAGTCTGCCTATAACCTAATAAAAACTGGTGTGTGTGGGTATGACTTTGTGGCTCCATTGATTGATGTGTGGGAACTGATTTTGGATGATTTTTATGTGACTTCGAATTTGCAAATTTGGCGTTCTGACCCGCCTGCTTCAGCACCTTTGGCTGATTCAGCAGGTGATTCGGAGCTCTTTTTGTGTGAAATTGAAGTTCCTGCAATTCCACCCTGTACCATGGATAACTCAGTGTTACTTACCAGTAAAACAGAAGCCACTGATACATTCTTAACCTTGCCCTGCGCAAATTTATCAGCAGAGAATCCAGAGGTCCTGCTGACTTCCGAGTCCAGCCTAGCCAGAACTCATGACTCTTTGTTCAGTGAAACAGACACCAGAAAAATCTTGCCTGCCTCTACAAACACTTCTGCAGAAATTACCTGTGTTAATAAAGTTCAACTCCTGTCTGATCCAGCAGATGCCAATAGATGCACTACATCAGTTTCCGAGTCCCAGCAATCCTGTCCAGAAACCTCAGAACCCCAGCATCTGAATTTTCCAATTTCACAATTGAATGGTGATTTAGATGCGCAAACATTGTGTTTTGATCTTCCTGTTTCTACACCTCACTCTAGCTTCGTGAATAACTCAGAGCGTCTGCTATGTGAATCCGAAATCGCAGAATTATTACCGTGTTCAGAAAATGTCCCAGTAAATTTGCCCTGTACCATGAATTGTGCAGTAGATCTCTCCAATGAAACTCAGGTCACAGAATTATTATGCTGTCCAGCAGGTGCTTCCATGGTTTTGCCTTGCAATATGGACTGTTCAGTGATCCTGTCCAGTGAAGCTGTGGTTGCAGAGTCTTATGCTTCACCCAGTACTTTGGATACTTCAAACCCTCTAGCAGAGGAGTCTGAGACACTGCTTACCTCAGTTGGTGTTGCAGTAATATTCACTTGTCTAGCAGCTGTTTTGGAATTACAGTCTGCTCTAATAAAACTTGATGAATTTCTGCCCAGCAAAGCAGAAGCCATTGAAATATTGTCCTCATTAGCAAGTGTGTTAGATACCTTGCCCTGTACACAGTCTGATTTAACCAATGTTGTTGAGTCCCTCTCCAGTGTTGTAACAGCCGAGGAACTCCAGCCCTGTCCTCTGAATGTTTCAGAAGTCTTGCCCTGTAACATGGATAATTCTGATTCTCTGGTCAAAATAATAGAAATCTCAGAATTTCAGTCCGGTCTGATGAGTGTTCCTGAAACCCAGCCCTGTATCCTGAAAGATTCTGGTTCTCTGGCCGCTGTGGCAGAGGTTCCAGAGTTCCCTTCCTGTCCAGGGAATTCCTCAGTTTTGCCTAGTCCAGTGGGGGCTGCTGCAATACTGACTTGTTCTGCAGCACCTCATGAGCTCCAATCCAGTGTATTAGATGAGTCTCTGTCCAGTCCAGAGGTAGTTGTGGAGTCCCTATCTGGTTCAGTGCATACATCAGAAGATTTGTCCTGTCTTGTTAGTGCCCCTGAATCTGATTTGTTACTGACTTTGCTGGAATCAGCGACATCTAAGTCTGATCCTGCATTCTCGTGTAAAAGTCCAGTAGTTGCGAAGTCTAGTCATGATGATTTTTTTTTGGCCAGTCCTGGTTTTGGTCCTGTCTTGGCTGATCCTGAGGCTCACAGTTCCTTGACATGCCCAGAGGTTTCTCTTGTGCCGGTGTGCCCAGATGTTCTTTGTGTGCCAGAATGCCCAAGTGTGTCTAAGGTGTTAGCGTGCTCTGATGCTTCCTTAGTGGGAACATGTTCTGATGTTGCCAGTCTGCCTGCATGCCCAGAGATGGTTCTGGTCCCTGAAAGCCCTGATCTTGATGTTTGTCCTTGTGGCCCTGACTCGGGAATTGCCCTAGGTTCCATAGGGGTTCTTGATAGTTCTCCATGTGAGCCTAAGGGGCGTTCTGACCTATGGGGATCTCTTTGGAGCTTCAAGGTGTTCTGGGAGGTCTCTGAGAAAACTTGTCCTGGTGCCTTGGACTGGTTCAACAGTGGGTTTTGTGTTGGTAAAGACAGTCCCGGTGGGCATTGCAAAGGCTTTGGCGTTTCTGAACGGTTCCTGGAAGGCGGTGGGTATCGCTCAGGGAGTTTCGGAGGGCTTTCTTCTGGAAATCATGGTTCTGATGGGTGTCACGCTGGGGTTTGTAGTGCTGATGGGCATGGTTCTGTGGGTTCTGGTTCTGATGGGTCCAGTCTTGTGGGGACTGATTCTGGAATTCGGTCTTGCCGGGCTGTCCCGGTCATCATGAATTATCAGTCAGACTGTTTTGTTGGGAATTTCAGTTTTGAAAAGCGTCTGGAATCCGCTTTTAAGGGCGGTGGTACTGTAACGATCGCTGCTGCAGCAGGTGTTGCTGGAAGTAGTAGTGCTGCAGCTCAGGCAGTTCTGATGTCTTTCCATGCAAGCTGCATAGCTTTGTCTGTCTTTCCCTGCTGTCAGCTTGTGACTGATTATCATTCACCTGTGTGGGAATCTGCATGTCTGCTCCCATCGGATGACCTCAGTATAAAGATCTGCTTCCTGCAGGGTTTCCTTGGGTTTTCATAGCTTCAGTTTAAGCATGTCTTGCTGTCGCTTCAGCCCCCGATCGTGTTTCTTGTTCTAAAGATACTTTGCTGGTTTTGCATGATATATTGGTTAATTGCCAATATATATGCATACCAGCACGTTTATTATTTTCCTTGTATTCGTGTTACGTTGATACATCAGTGTCGCTGATATATACGTACACGAACTGTTTATTTCCTGTGTTCAGTTAGTCAGCCTTCCAGCACGTTTTGGTAGTTTGCGCGTACCGTGAGCACCCGTGCTGAGCTAGTTATCCTGTTCCTGGTCCTGTTTGTGGATTGCGTTCATCTCTGCGAAGAGATAACGAATCCTTCTGAATCCTGTTCTGTTACTGTTTGTGGATTGCGTTCATCTCTGCGAAGAGATAACGAATCCTTCTGAATCCTGTTCCCTGTATTACTCCAGTCCTAGTCAGCGTTCCTGCTTATGTCATATATCGGTTCATTGCCGATATATACATATGTTAGTCAGACGTTACAAATAGTTTCATTGATAGCTGTAATTGTAATACGCTAGGAAAACATACTTATTGTATATTTGTCTGTGTTACGTTCATCTATCTTGATCCTGCTATTTCCTGACTATCCTGTCCTGTCTTTGTGAGGCACGCCATCGCCGCAACGAATTGGCTGCCTCATTCCAGTCTGTGTTATTGTGGACGCTTGCTGTCACTAAGTAGTGGCTAGTTTAGCAAGCGTTCATTCTGTTTACCTGTCCTGATCTCCTCAGTTCTGGTTTGTGCGCTCAGCGCTACTTTGCGCTGAGACGTTATAGCGAAAGCATTGTTTGTGGCTGTCAGATCTGCACCGGCTCTGTGCGCCACAATCTCCTGTTGGAGTCAGTCCTCCCCTCCACTATACTAGGGATAGCCTGTTTCCTTGTGCTAGTGTGTGTACCTCCTCCACGTCCAGGGCCGGATTTACAGCTCAGGAGCCTATAGGCACTTAAGTGCTAGCGCCCTAAACCCCGCCCCTTAACACAGACCACACCCCCAAACCACACCCCCTTTCCTTATTAAATAAATCTACACGAAGTAATGTAAATATTACCAAAGACAAGTAGAGAATATCAACAATGTGCAGATATTACCAATGACCTATAATTTACCAAATAAAGGCTGATATTACCGACAACAAGCAGATAATAATACAAATAACAAGGACATTATAATAAAAAAAAATTGTAGTGGCCAACAGGTAGTGACAGGCAGATTGTAGTAATCGGCAGGTAGTGATGGGTAGATTCTAGAGGTCGACAGGTAGTGACAGGTAGATTGTAGTTGCCCGCAGGTAGTGACGGGTTAATTGTAGTGGCGGCAGGTAGTGACAGGTAGATTGTAGTTGCCCGCAGGTAGTGATGGGTACATTGTAGTGGCGGCAGGTAGTGATGGGTACATTGTAGTGGCGGCAGGTAGGGATGGGTACATTGTAGTGGTGGCAGGTAGTGACGTGTTGACATCTCGCTGACGCTGACCATCTGGTAGTGTCCCCAGATTTGATGGCTCGTGGCTGTACTGTCTGTAGGCATGCAATTTGATGGCCTGCATGCACCGTGTCGCTTGCATCAGGCTGCACCAGTACACACGTGTGGAGGGGTGGAGGCAAAGCTGTAGCCTACAGGTTGTTTTTTTTTTGTTTTTTTGCATCAGCAGCCTACCTCTGCTCTCTCTCCCACATGGTTCCCAGCACCAGTAGACAGAGACTGAACCAAAACGCTCTGCTCCCAGATGCCTATGCACCCAGCTATAGTTGCAGCATGATTGAATGCGGCGGATGGCCACTGGGGAGTAGGACACTAGCCTGTCACTATGTGGGGCTGGCTGGGAAGGGCGATGCGATCATTGGCAGGATGGGGCAGGCCGCGGGGGTGATAGTAACATTACGCTTCGTACTGTTGATGTATACAGGGCCATTCAGGGAGCTGCCTCTGCCCCGTAAGGCACAAATAGCCACTACAATGAAATAGTGGCTATGTCCCCAAAATAGTGGGGGCACTGGTTTTAGTGTTAAAAGTTGGTGGGGGTGGTTAGGGTTAGGAATAAGTGGAGGTTAGGGCATTTGTGTGTAGACACACACACATCAGGACACAGGGGTCTCAATCACACAGACATCAGGACACAGGGGTGTCGCACACATATCAGGACACGTGGGTCTCACATCAGGACACAGGGGTCTCATACACAGAGATAAGGACACAGGGGTCTCTCACACACACACACTGTATATATATACACACACACACACACACACCAGGACACAAGGGTCACACACACCAGGACACAGGGGTCACACACACACACACCAGGACACAGGGGTCACACACACACACCAGGACACAGGGGTCACACACACACACCAGGACACAGGGGTCACACACACCAGGACACAGGGGTCACACACACACCAGGACACAGGGGTCACACACACACACACACACACACACCAGGACACAGGGGTCACACACACACACACCAGGACACAGGGGTCACACACACACACCAGGACACAGGGGTCACACACACACACCAGGACACAGGGGTCACACACACACCAGGACACAGGGGTCACACACACACCAGGACACAGGGGTCACACACACACCAGGACACAGGGGTCACACACAGACACACCAGGACACAGGGGTCACACACACCACACACACACACTGACACAGGGGTCACACACACACTGACACAGGGATCTCACACACACACACACTGACACAGGGGTCTCACACACACACACACACACACACTGACACAGGGGTCTCACACACACACACACACACACACAGGGGTCACACACACACACACACACACACACACACACACACACACACACACACACACACACACGGGTCACACACACACACGGGTCACACACACACACACACACAGGGGTCACACACACACACACACACACACACTGACACAGGAGTCTCACAGACACATACACTGACACAGGAGTCTCACAGACACATACACTGACACAGGAGTCTCACAGACACATACACTGACACAGGAGTCTCACAGACACATACACTGACACAGGAGTCTCACAGACACATACACTGACACAGGAGTCTCACAGACACATACACTGACACAGGAGTCTCACAGACACATACACTGACACAGGAGTCTCACAGACACATACACTGACACAGGAGTCTCACAGACACATACACTGACACAGGAGTCTCACAGACACATACACTGACACAGGAGTCTCACAGACGCACACTGACACAGGGGTCTCACAGACGCACACTGGCACAGGGGTCTCACAGACGCACACTGGCACAGGGGTCTCACAGACGCACACTGGCACAGGGGTCTCACACACAGACATACTGACACAGGGGTCTCACAGACACACACACTGACACAGGGGTCTCACAGACACACACACTGACACAGGGGTCTCACAGACACACACACTGACACAGGGATCTCACACACAGACATACTGACACAAGGGTCTAACACACAGACATCACACAAACACACACACACTCTCTCTCTCTCTCATCCACCAGGCACAGGCAGGGATCAGTGGTGTGAAAGAGAGGCAAAGAAACCTGAAGCTGTGGGAGGCGGGCTCCAGCAGCAGGAGGCTCGTGAATCCCCACTTGTCTGGAGAGAGCGATAGACATTACGGTGACAAGGGAACACGGAAAGAGGAACGAGTGTTCAGAAAGCATTCACCTCACCTCCCAATAGCCTCACTGTCCTCTCCTCCTGGCAGGCATCCCATGCAGCATTGCCGCTGCAAACTTTCTCTCTCTGCCTCCTTCTGTCCCGGGCCGATCCTGGGGTGGCCCCATTCATTCTGCAAATGTTTCCTCTTCCGCTCCTCCTAGCCAGCAAAACCAGACCCTGTGACAACTGGGAGCAGAGCAAAAGCCTAGCTCCGCTCCCTGTCCACCCTTCCACAGCCCTCATGGTACACTCCAATCCCCCAAGTTCCCGCGGCTGCAGCAGGAAAAGAAAACAAATAGATGTTAGCACGTGCCGCCCCTTGCTGCACACGCACGCTACGCAACTGGAGAGCATGGTCACCGGGGACGCTGGCTATGCGGCTGCCTTGATGAGCGGCCGTGACTGACATTGCGCTCCACTAGATTGACAGCATATGGAGGCACAAATTTGGGGAGGGAGGAGAGCCGCCTTTGGAATGTAAGGCGCCTATAGGCACGTGCCTACAGTGCCTTATGGGAAATCCGGCCCTGTCCACGTCAGCTCATGCGTTGCATGCTGACTGTGGAGAATACACCACCAAGCCTTACAGGGGGGTACTGTAATGATCCGCTCAGCTGCCTGCGCAGGCAGGCAGCTTTTTGACCACTGTTCAGGTCTGCATTCTGCAGGTCTCTGGAAAAGAGACCTTTTGTCAGTTTTGCAGCTTGCTGCTGCTGAGGAATTTGCATACGTTTGTCATGCAAATTGCCTAGCCACATCCTTTGTAGGCTTGCTCTATAAATACCATGTGATTCAACAGTACGTCGCTGGTTATAAGGGTTTGTCCTGTGAAACACTCCTGGAGTGTCAGCCATGCTTATTGTTTAAAGATTAGCTTAGAGTAATTCTTGGGACTGCACTAGGCATCCTTGCTAGAGCAGTCAGGATTGTATTATTTGTATTGCCTGTTCTGTCTGTCTGTGGGGTGCTAACCAGAGCAGCGGTTGTTACTGGTAGGCCCTTCTGTTCATCTGTCTGTCGTGCTTGGATCGCACTAGCCTCTAGCGGTAGCGGCTTTGGATCCTTCTGATCTGCTACTCTCTTGTTATACTTGGATCGCACTAGCTCTGGCGGAAAGAGCAGTGGATCCTGCTAGCTCTGTTGCCTTACTTGGATCGCACTAGCTCTGGCGGAAAGAGCAGTGGATCCTGCTAGCTCTGTTGCCTTACTTGGATTGCACTCGCTCTGGTGGAAAGAGCAGTGGATCGTATCTCTCACTTATTCCTGTTTTCGTGTATCTGTCTTGTCTGATACGAACGGTTGCTGGAGGCTCGGTGAGGTAACCGTTAAGCAAGCGCTCGCATTCTCGGTTTTGTGTTACTTGTGGCTAGTGAGGGTGGCGTGCTTGTCTCTGTTGTGCTTAACACGCGGAGACCGCGCTGTAAACGCGTTCGCTGTTGCGAATGAGTGCGGTGTTCGTGTTTAGTTAGTGTTTGTTATTTTCCCTATATTCTCATTGTATGATTTGCTGTGCCTTTGCTACTCTCGTGCCCTATCTTGCTTTAGCCTTGTGTCTCCTCTGGCAATCGCCTCTCTCGCGATTGCGTTCCTACTTCATATCTGCTGTTGTGTGTGCACTGTCGCGGGTTGGCGACTAGATTGGTGCACACACATACAATCTGTCTCTGTGCTCATTCTCATTTGCAATCGCTTCTCTTGCGATTGCGTTCTCACTTGGTTTTCTCTGTTGTGTGTCCACCGTCGCAGGTTGGCGGCTAGATTGGTGGACATACATGCATTCCTCATCTGTGCTTATTCTGTCTTGTGTCGCTGTTAGCAATCGCCATCTCTTGCGATTGCCTTCTCACCTGATCTTCATGGTTGTGTGTTCATCGTCGCAGGGTGGCGACTAGATTGGTGGACACACATACCCTCTGTCGCTTTGATCTCTCTCTTTCAGGGCTATCTTGCCCTGCGTTTCTTCCTTTCGTACAATTCCTGTCTGGCGTCTGTGGCAGGGCAGAGGGTCTGTTCCTCTGCACTCCACAGCTCCATCTGCTGACAGGAATTTCCCTCTACAGGTGCGTTGCACCTTTTGCTGGGTTCCCTCAAATTATACGCTTGTGGAGGATTTCCGCAGTGTCAGCGCACGTCCTGTGCGCTGATCACGGAGAGAATTCCACAATCGTTACAACTATATAATAACTTTCTGTAGGGAACAATGAGAGTCTGGATTCTGGTTGAAAGTATTTTGGACCATACAAAACATCTCTTGTTCATTCAGGTTTGATGGCTTCCGGGCATGGACAGCTCTCTTTAACTCACACTACATATTTTCAATTATATGCAGGGCTGGGGACTGAGATGGCCATTCCAGAACGTTGTACTTGTTCCTCTGCATGAATGCCTTAGTGGATTTTGAGCAGTGTTTAGGGTCGTTGTCTTGTTGAAAGATCCAGCCCCGGCGCAGCTTCAGCTTTGTCACAGATTCCTGGACATTGGTCTCCAAAATCTGTTGATACTGAGTGGAATCCATGAGTCCCTCAACTTTGACAAGACTCCCAGTCCACGCACTGGCCACACAGCCCCACAGCATGATGGAACCACCACCATATTTTACTGTAGGTAGCAGGTGTTTTTCTTGAAATGCTGTGTTGTATTTCCTTCATGCATAACGCCCCTTGTTATGCCAAAATAACTCAATTTTAGTTTCATCAGTCCACAGCACCTTATTTCAAAATGAAGCTGGCTTGTCCAAATGTACTTTAGCATACCTCAAGCGGCTCTGTTTGTGCTGTAGGCGGCGAAAAGGCTCCTCTGCATACAGCATCTCCTTGTGTAAAGTGCGCCGAATGGTTGAACAAAGCACAGTGACTCCATCTGCACCAAGATGATGTTGTAGATCTTTGGTGCTGGTCTGTGGGTTGACTGACTATTCTCACCATTCGTCGCTTCCTTTTATCCGAGATTTTTCTTGGTCTGCCACATCGAGCCTTAACTTGAACTGAACATGTGGTCTTCCATTTCCTCAATATGTTCCTAACTGTGAAAACAGGCAGCTGAAATCTTTGAGACAGCATTTTGTATCCTTCCCCTAAGCCATGATGGTGAACAATCTTTGTCTTCAGGTCATTTGAGAGTTGTTTTGAGACCCCCATGTTGCTACTCTTCAGAGAAAATTGAAAGAGGAGGGAAACTTACAATTGACCCCCTTAAATACTCTCTCATAATTGGATTCACCTGTGTATGTAGGTCAGTGGTCACTGAGCTTACCAAGCTAATTTGAGTTCCAATAATTAGTTCTAAAGGTGACAACAGTACCCAAATTTATGCACCTGCCTAATTTTATTTAAACAATTGTTGTGCACTTTCTGTAAATGCAATAAACTTCATTTCACTTCTCAAATATCACTGTGTGTGTCTTCTATATGATATATTTAACTGACATTTTTTATCGTAACAACCAACGATGTATACAGGAAAATCATGATGATTAACAACGTTGCTCAAACTTTCACATCCCAATGTACCATCCAACTATCAATACCTTGTTATCTACTGATTACCACCTGCCTACTGATTTCTACCTGGGTGTCACTAGAGTCTCCAGAATATCAGACACACCTAGGTTAAGAGGGCAAAAAAACAAGGGGAAAAAATATACTGTACACTACACCTGGTGTGTCCATGTTCCAGGAGTGTCTTGTACATGTTCTCCCCCAAATGGCGTCCTAGATGTCTCCTCCTGTATCCCCATGTGTCCTCCATGTCTCCCCTAGGTGTTTGGAAGTCAGGAACTCCCTACGGTTGCCGTAGAAGACGCAGGGACTTTTTCTCCTTTTTGGGGGGAGAAAAAGTGCATCTTATACGGCAGAAAATACGTTATGCTCTATTGATCACTGCCTGCCTGCTGCTAGAATCTACCTGTCACTACATGGCTGACACTAGAATCTATTGAGCACTACCTCCCTGTCACTGGTATTTTTTCCTGTGATTGATATTATCTGTTTATCATT
This sequence comes from Hyperolius riggenbachi, assembly GCF_040937935.1. NCBI lineage: Eukaryota > Metazoa > Chordata > Amphibia > Anura > Hyperoliidae > Hyperolius > Hyperolius riggenbachi. The sequence goes on along the minus strand of NC_090647.1, from coordinate 139,734,111 downwards.
GGCAATATCTACATATCTACATATCATCCATATTTGTTCATCACTGGTTAGTCAAACTTATGTGACTAACCAGTTCAAGTAGAGTTAGAAGATAGGTGAGTCATGAAGTAATGAGACTGGTTAACAACAACAACAACAACAAATAACATTTGTAAAGCGCTTTTCTCCCGTGGGACTCAAAGCGCATAAGCATGGCTCCGACCATCGTGGTACAGAGGAAGAATTTTATAAATCTGGAAATGCCAGGCTAAACAGGTGGCTTTTCAGTCTGGATTTGAATAGCTCCAGGGATGGTGCTGTCTTTACTGGGTGTGGTAGGGAGTTCCAAAGAGTAGGGGCAGCATGACAGAAGGCTCTGTCTCCAGATTTTTTGAGGTGCACTCTGGGAGTGACCAAGTTTATAGAACTTGCTGATCTGAGGTTGTGAGAGGTGTGGTGCAGCTTCAGCAAGTCCTTCATGTATCCAGGGCCCAGATTGTGCAGGGATTTGAATGTCAGCAGTCCAATCTTGAAGAGTATTCTCCATTCTACTGGTAGCCAGTGCAGTGAGCGAAGGATCGGTGTAATGCGACAGTGGCGAGGCTGGTTTGTTAGCAATCTGGCAGCAGCATTCTGCACTAATTGCAGGCGACGCAGGTCCTTTTTGGGGAGGCCAGCATAAAGGGCATTGCAGTAATCCAGCCGTGATGTGATGAAGGCGTGGACTAGGGTTGGAAGATCCTCTGGGGGAATCAGATGTTTAATCTTTGCAATGTTCTTCAGATGAAAGAAGGGAGATTTAACTACAGATGAAATTTGGTTTCTGAAACTCAATTCCCCATCGATTAGTACGCCAAGGCTGCGCACAAGGTTGGAGCTGTAAAGGCAGGTAAGGAGGAGGAAAAGTGGGAGGAAATTGCATCCAAACAACATGTATTAAAGGCAGACTTGGAGATTTAAGAAGATAGCCTTTGTTCAGTTTAATATGTAAACCACCCGTGTGAAAATAACTAGGCTGCAAAGTGAAGCGGTTTCAAATCTGGTGAATGTGTTATAAATGCATCAAGGCTGTCAGCTAAAATCCAGGGTATTGTACATGTAGGTAGAGTGTTTGGCACAAACATGTAAAAATATAAGAAAGCTGTATGGCCTGGTGCACACCAAAAACCGCTAGCAGATCCGCAAAATGCTAGCAGATTTTGAAACGCTTTTTCTTATTTTTCTGTAGCGTTTCACCTAGCATTTTGCGGTTTTGTGAAGCGTTTTTGGTGTAGTAGATTTTATATATTGTTACAGTAAAGCTGTTACTAAACAGCTACTGTAACAAAAACGCCTGCAAAACCGCTCTGATCTGCCGTTTTTCAGAGCGGTTTGCGTTTTTCCTATACTTTACATTGGAGGCAGAAACGCCTCCGCAATCCAAAATCTGCAGCAGCCCGGGAGTATGCGTTTCTGCAAAACGCCTCCCGCTCTGGTGTGCACCAGCCCATTGAAATACATTACGCAATCGTTTCCACATCCGCAAGTGGATCGCTAAATGCAGCCGAACCGCTCTGGTGTGCACTAGGCCTATGTGTTTATAGGACTGTTAGGGCTGGTGCACACCGAGCGGCTTTTTGGGCGTTTTCAGATCCGCTTGCGGCTGCGGATCTGCTTGGTCAATGTATCTCAATGGGGTGGTGCACACCAGAGCGGCAGGCGTTTTGCAGAAACGAAAAATGCCTGGGTGAGGCATTTTTTGGATTTCGGATGCGTTTCTGCCTCAATGTTAAGTATAGGAAAAACGCAAACCGCTCTGAAAAACGGCACTTCAGAGCGGTTTTGCAGGCGTTTTTGTTACAGAAGCTGTTCAGTAACAGCTTTACTGTAACAATATATGAAATCTACTATACTGAAAACCGCAGCAGCAATCCGCAAAACGCTAGCAAAACGCCTCATAAAAATAAAAAAAAGCGTTTAAAAATCTGCTAGCGTTTTGCGGATCTGCTAGCGGGTTTTGGTGTGCACCAGCCCTTAGTATGCTTGCCTTAGTTAGCTTTTTACCTTGCTTGTGACTTGCACTGTTGTTACTTTTACATCACCTAGTACATTCTTTTTGTTCTGTTCAACAAATATGTGATTTCTCAGAATACAGATACTATTGGACCCTGAACACACAGATAGCATTGCCAGAACACACAGATTAAGCAACAGAATCTATATTCTGCATCAGGAAGCTTCACATACTACAGATAATCTGGAGTGAAAAACAGAAGCTCTGGACAAATAGTCTGTGGTTAATACGTTTTTTGGCATAATTCCCTATTTCGGATGGATTTTGACATTTCATAAGGCAAAGTACTTTATAACAGACCTGAGTTATCAGTTGGTACTTTTGTAGGTGGTCTAAGTGCTTCTCATGGTTGTGGCTCTCCAGAATAAAATTTTATAGCGGTTATTGCTGCAAAGGGCAGGCCAACTCCATGTAAAAATCTGTGGATTCACCCAATGGCAGCTTCAAATGAGATGCTTCATTTGAAACCGCTTGTGCAGTGACAGCCTCTGTCTGCATATCACGTTTGGCTGCCTAGTGCAGTCAAATGAGTGCGTAACAGTATGAAGTTATATGTACCCATCACCCCTCTTCCACCACCCGGTGGTGCTGTAACGCTGACATGGTCTCTTCGATCTCAGTCACGTCATAACATGTGATTGGAACCAGTAGGACCTGCAGGGAGTACGTCGCCACCATGGTGGAGGAAGAAGAAGCCGATCCAGACAGGTATGTATGAGAGCTCCCTGTGGCCACCCCTACCCTACCAACCCTTTCTGGGGAAGGCACACTTCCCTAGTAGTGTTGGGCGAACATCTAGATGTTCGGGTTCGGGCCGAACAGGCCGAACATGGCCGCGATGTTCGGGTGTTCGACCCGAACTCCGAACATAATGGAAGTCAATGGGGACCCGAACTTTTGTGGTTTGTAAAGCCTCCTTGCATGCTACATACCCCAAATTTACAGGGTATGTGCACCTTGGGAGTGGGTACAAGAGGAAAAAAAAATTAGCAAAAAGAGCTTATAGTTTTTGAGAAAATCGATTTTAAAGTTTCAAAGGGAAAACTGTCTTTTAAATGCGGGAAATGTCTGTTTTCTTTGCACAGGTAACATGTTTTTTGTCGGCATGCAGTCATAAATGTAATACATATAAGAGGTTCCAGGAAAAGGGACCGGTAACGCTAACCCAGCAGCAGCACACGTGATGGAACAGGAGGAGGGTGGCGCAGGAGGAGAAGAAGGCCACGCTTTGTGAGACACAACAACCCCGGCCTTGCATGAGGGCAAGAAGCGTGCGGATAGCAGGCTTTGTACCGCCATGCAGTCATAAATGTAATAAAGATAAGTGGTTCAATAAACAGGGACCACGCGGCAACGCTAACCCAGCAGCAGCAGACGTGATGGAACAGGAGCAGGCGCAGGAGGAGAAGGCCACGCTTTGTGAGACACAACAACCCAGGCCTTGCATGAGGGCAAGAAGCGTGCGGATAGCATGCTTTGTACCGCCATGCAGTCATAAATGTAATAAAGATAAGTGGTTCAATAAACAGGGACCACGCGGCAACGCTAACCCAGCAGCAGCAGACGTGATGGAACAGGAGGAGGCGCAGGAGGAGAAGGCCACGCTTTGTGAGACACAACAACCCAGGCCTTGCATGAGGGCAAGAAGCGTGCGGATAGCATGCTTTGTACCGCCATGCAGTCATAAATGTAATAAAGATAAGTGGTTCAATAAACAGGGACCACGCGGCAACGCTAACCCAGCAGCAGCAGACGTGATGGAACAGGAGCAGGCGCAGGAGGAGAAGGCCACGCTTTGTGAGACACAACAACCCAGGCCTTGCATGAGGGCAAGAAGCGTGCGGATAGCATGCTTTGTACCGCCATGCAGTCATAAATGTAATAAAGATAAGTGGTTCAATACACAGGGACCACGCGGCAACGCTAACCCAGCAGCAGCAGACGTGATGGAACAGGAGCAGGCGCAGGAGGAGAAGGCCACGCTTTGTGAGACACAACAACCCAGGCCTTGCATGTGGACAAAAAGCGTGCGGATATAGCAGCAATGCTTTTTGCCGCCATGCAGTCATAAATGTAATACAGATGAGAGGTTCAATAAACAGGGCCCGGAAACGCAACACCATCCCAGATGTTCATTGGTCATGTTACTTGGTTGGGGTCCTGGAGTGTTGCGTAGTCATTTCCAATCCAGGATTGATTCATTTTAATTTGAGTCAGACGGTCTGCATTTTCTGTAGAGAGGCGGATACGCCGATCTGTGACGATGCCTCCGGCAGCACTGAAACAGCGTTCCGACATAACGCTGGCTGCCGGGCAAGCCAGCACCTCTATTGCGTACATTGCCAGTTCGTGCCAGGTGTCTAGCTTCGATACCCAATAGTTGAAGGGTGCAGATGGATGGTTCGACACAGCTACGCCATCTGACATGTAGTCCTTGACCATCTTCTCCAGGCGATCGGTGTTGGAGGTGGATCTGCACGCTTGCTGTTCAGTGGGCTGCGGCTGCATGGGTGTCAGAAAATTTTCCCACTCCAAGGACACTGCCGATACCATTCCCTTTTGGGTACTAGCTGCGGCTTGCGTTGTTTGCTGCCCTCCTGGTCGTCCTGGGTTTGCGGAAGTCAGTCTGTCTGCGTACAACTGGCTAGAGGAGGGGGAGGATGTCAATCTCCTCTCTAAAGTCTCCACAAGGGCCTGCTGGTATTCTTCCATTTTGACCTGTCTGACTCTTTCTTCAAGCAGTTTTGGAACATTGTGTTTGTACCGTGGATCCAGAAGGGTATAAACCCAGTAATTGGTGTTGTCCAGAATGCGCACAATGCGTGGGTCACGTTCAATGCAGTCTAGCATGAATTGAGCCATGTGTGCCAGAGTCCTACCAGAATCCTCATCATCCTCTTGTGAGCGTTGTGATAGTTGTTGTGATGCATCATAGTCGTCACCTTCCTCCTGGTCTGCTTCTGCTGACCATTCGCGTTGAATTGTGGAAGTCCAACGTGCACCGCTCTGGCCCTCGTCAGTGGTGGCATGAAATTCCTGCTCCAACTCCAGCTGTTCCTCCTCCTCTTCTTCGTCATAGCTGCTGGGGCCAGCGTTCCCTGAGGCGGATGGCCTGATGTTGGTACCATCACGCTGATCGTTTTCTCCTTCAGATTCCCCCAGTTGCATCATGACAGCTGTTTCCTTGATTTTTAACATCGACCTCTTCAGTAAACACAGCAGTGGTATGGTAATGCTGACTGAAGAGTTGTCACTGCTCACAAGCAACGTGGATTGCTCAAAATTTTGGAGGACTTGGCAGAGGTCCAACATGTTGGCCCAATCGGATCCACAGAAGCTTGGCAGCTGGCCGGATGTGCCTCGGTACTGCGCCGTCATGTACTGGACCACTGCACTCTTCTGCTCGCAAAAGCGGGCTAGCATGTGCAGCGTAGAATTCCAGCGCGTAGGGACATCACACAGCAAGCGATGGTGGGGGAGATTGAAGCGCTCCTGCATCTTGGCGAGTGCCCCCGAAGCAGTACTGGAATTTCTACAATGTTTGGACACTCGACGCACCTTCAACAGCAGATCGGGCACGCCTGGGTATGTCCTCAGGAACCGCTGAACTACTAGGTTCATCACGTGCGCCAGGCAAGGGATGTGTGTCAGCTTAGCCAACCTTAAAGCGCGAATGAGATTACTCCCATTATCACACACAACCATGCCCGGTTTCAGGTCCAGCGGTGCCAGCCACAAATCCGTCTGTTCCTTTATTCCCCTCCAAATTTCCTCCCCTGTGTGCTGCTTATCCCCAAGGCAGATTAGCTTCAGCAACGCTTGCTGACGCATGCCAACAGCTGTGCTGCACTGCTTCCACGATCCTACTGCTGCTGGGTTAGCGTTTCCGGATGAGGTACAGCTTTGAGATGCGTTGGAGGAGAAGGAGTCAGAGAGGTAGGTGCTGCTGTTATCCAGTGGGAGGGACGGCGGTGCAGCTGTTTGTGGCGTGGGCAACACCCGTGCCGTAGCAGGTGAGGAATCGCTGCCAGGCTCCACAAGGTTCACCCAGTGCGCGGTAAGGGAGATGTATCGACCCTGGCCGAACGCACTCGTCCAGGTGTCAGTGGTGAGGTGAACCTTGCAGGCAACGGCATTCTTCAAGCTTCGGGTTATTTTGCTGACCACGTGCTCATGCAACTCAGGCACTGCAGAGCGCGCAAAGTGGTAGCGGCTGGGAACCACGTAACGTGGGATGGCCACTGACATCATGCCCTTGAAGCTGTTTGTCTCCACCAATCGATATGGCAGCATTTCGCAGGCCAGAAGCTTGGCTATGCTGGCTGTTACTGCCACGGCCCGGGGGTCATTTGCTGGCAATTTCCTCTTGCGCTCAAACATCTCCGACACAGACAACTGAACCGTAGCGCTGCACACGGAAGGGCTGTTGGTTGTTGTGTTTGATGAACACTGGGAGACCTCAAGAGCACTACTCCGGAAAGTGACAGTGTCAGCGTCGTCTGATGTTTGTGAATGTTGTGAACCACGCAATGGCTGGGCTACTGCTGCTGCTGAGGCGGGTCTGGTGGTGAGTCTGGTGAACCCAAGGGAGGCAGTGTTGTTTCTGGTACCCTGTCCTGACGCGTTTGCCCAAAGAGTGGGATGTTTGGATAGCATGTGACGGCTCATGCTGGTGGTGGAGAGGTTGTTAATATTTTTCCCCCTGCTCAGGCGGGTCTTGCACACCTTGCAAATCGCCATGGTAACATCCTCAGTGCAGTCTTCAAAGAAAGCCCAGACTTTGGAGCACCTGCCTCCTTGCTGGCGATTTCTGTTTGCTCCTCTTTTGCCTCTCACTTGAACTTCCACGCTTGTGGTGCCTGAAATTGCGCGCCGCCTACCTTGTGGCACAAGGCGAACTCGTGCAGCAGTGTGTTCTTCAACAGACTCATCTGTGCTGCTGCTACGACGGCGATGTTCTCGTTCACAAACAAAATCTGGGTCTCTGTCCACATTGTCCATACCCTCCTCTTCCATCTCCTCAAACTCGTCATATGTCATTGTGGGCCACCGCCGTGGAGTAGAGCTCCCCACAACAACCTCTGCGCAGCACACTCCAACGTCGTCTTCCAGATCTTGTCGGCCGACCTCCTGCAATTGCAACCCCTCCTGCCCAAATTGCTCTGGGATTTGGGTTTCCGAGTCCTCTTCGGACTCGCCTTGTATTTCAGTGCGCGGTGCATTTCCCACAGTTAACGGTTGTGAATCCAGGCACAACATTTCTGGCTGTTCCTCCATTGACCTTTGAAAGGTGGAAGTTTGTTGGGCTGGGAATAGCTCCTGCGAATACCCCATTGTGTCCTGAGGTAATTCATCGGACTGGTTATCTGGCAGTTGTGTGCGTGGTGTCGCTGCCGGTTGTGTCAGCTTTGTGCCCACTGGCTCCTTGTAACTGGCTGAGGACTCGGACCTCGTGCGTGATGTGCTGGTGCTGCTTAACCCACTGCTGGACGCTTGAGAGGTCATCCAAGTAATTATCTGGTCCTGTTCTTTTGGATTTGTGAGGGTTGTTGTCCTGGACAACATGGGCGGTATTGAGTGGGTTTTCTTGGGTGCTCCCCTGTGGCCTGTACGTGAACCGTCAGGGGAAACACCTCTTCCCTTGCCCCTCCCTCTTTCACCGGATTTCTTCCTCATTTCACTTATCCTTACAGTACACGCTGACTGGCAGCAGTACAGTGGCAGTACAGAAATGCTATACAGTACCACTATTCCCAGCAGCGACACAGAGCACAATGCTATACAGTGACGGGTGAGCGGTGTACCACTATTCCCAGCAGCGACACAGAGCACAATGCTATACAGTGACGGGTGAGCGGTGTACCACTATTCCCAGCAGCGACACAGAGCACAATGCTATACAGTGACGAACGAGCGGTGTACCACTATTCCCAGCAGACACAGAACAGTACACAGAATGCTATATAGTGTGGCTGAACGAGCGGTGTACCACTATTCCCAGCAGACACAGAACAGTACACAGAATGCTATATAGTGTGGCTGAACGAGCGGTGTACTACTGTTCCCAGCAGACACAGAACAGTACACAGAATGCTATATAGTGTGGCTGAACGAGCGGTGTACCACTGTTCCCAGCAGACACAGAACAGTACACAGAATGCTATATAGTGTGGCTGAACGAGCGGTGTACCACTGTTCCCAGCAGACACAGAACAGTACACAGAATGCTATATAGTGTGGCTGAACGAGCGGTGTACTACTGTTCCCAGCAGTGACACACAATGACTGGGGGGGACCCTGGCTAGCGTGGCTGGAGCGCGAACTACCCTGCCTGCCTACCCAAAGCTAAACCCACAGACAAATGGCGGAGATATGACGTGGTTCGGGTATTTATTTACCCGAACCACGTGACAGTTCGGCCAATCAGAGCGCGTTCGGGTCCGAACCACGTGACCCGTTCGGCCAATCACAGCGCTAGCCGAACGTTCGGGGAACGTTCGGCCATGCGCTCTTAGTTCGGCCATATGGCCGAACGGTTTGGCCGAGCACCGTCAGGTGTTCGGCCGAACTCGAACATCACCCGAACAGGGTGATGTTCTGCAGAACCCGAACAGTGGCGAACACTGTTCGCCCAACACTATTCCCTAGCGGCAGGAAAAATTCGACCCTGCAGCCAAATAAACGTTTTACTTTATTTGGCTGCGAAAGGGTTAAAGGAAATACGAGGTAAGTAATAAAATCTATCTTTACTTACCTGGGGCTTCTTCCAGCTCCTAGAGGTCACGTGTGTCCCTCACCACAGCTCCGGTCTTTTCTTGCCCTGATGGCGTGAGCGGGCTGGGCGCATGCGCAGAAGATGCCCAACCCATCTGGGGTCGGCGATACTGCAGAGGCTACCTGCAGGACCAGGAGAAGACCATAGCTGGGGTGAGGGACATGCGTGACTTCTAGGGGCTGGAAGAGGCCCCAGGTAAGTAAAGATAGATTTTATTACTGACATCTGATATCCTTTAAGAATGGGATTTCAGTAAAGCTCATGTGTGTATAAAGGCATGCATATACAGTATACAGTATATATATATTGTGTACACCATCACCCAGTTTGCTCTCAACTACTCTCAGAGATGAGAACATCCTGATTACCTATTGCTTACAAACAGGGCCAATTCTCTCATGAAGCAAGGTGAAACATTGCATCAGGCGCAGAGATTACAGGGGCAGCATGTTTGTACTTTGTGTTTACACTTACAGGATGCAGTCAGAGTAGGAGGAGAAGCGAGAGGAGAGCGAGGTGAAGAGTTGGGAAAAGGGGAAAAGCAGCTGGTGCTGTGTAAGAATTCCAACTCCAAATTGGGATGGGGGGGGGGGGGGGGGGTAATAATAGGTTTAACTTACCTAATGGAGTGCTGATCTCTGCAGAGAGGAGGGAGAGGAATATGGCCTGCAGAAGATAAAATTCGCTCACCCCTGCCCTAACCCCTCTGGATAGCTCCTTCGCTAATGTTTACAACCCAACTGCCAACAGTTTCCCCGTGTGTACAGTCTGTCGGCAGGCTGATAAGGCTAGTTTTGACCGATCCGCCGAGCGAATCAGTCAAAACTAGCCTCATCAGCCTGCCGACAGACTGTACACACGGCAAACTGTCGGCAGAACGGCAGAACCACGGGCAGGTCTGACGACCCGTAGTGTGAAGGAATCAAGCGTGTGTACGCGCCTTTAGTAAAAGCATATTAAAATGATAATTCTGATAAACAGAAACTAGCAGATGAGACTAGCAGATGAGACAAATTTGGTCCCCAGATGAGATTTTGCTTGCTCCTCTCCTGTCACCACTCCACATTGACAAGCTTACTGTGCTCCAGTGGCATAGCAATAGGGGATGCAACCACCGGAGCCCTTGGGCCAGAGGGGACCCAAGGAGCTCTCCCTTATTAGCAGTATTAGCTCTTTACTGGTCCTGTGCTGGTATTGATTACTTCTATGATTGCTTTGGATAGCGGTAATCATTTGTCAAGCAAGCATCCGCACAACCAGTAATTTTGAGTGTGCTAGGGTCAATTAGCATATATTCAAAGGAGGAAGAGGAAAGAAACCCTGGAACAAGCACCACTCAACTATATTACTTACTAAATGTACAGCTGATCTTTATTATGACATGATCAACCATAAATGATTAATAAACATAGCACTATTGATAATCCAAACAAAATAAAAACAATTAAAGCAGAAATCCCATAAAATTCCTTGCATAAATAACTTGTTGCATCATTTTGTAAGCATACTCAATATTATGCTGATATCAGTACCAGGGGCTCAGAGAAGTGCCCCTGGGGCTGTATTGAACCTGGGTTCAGTAATGAAAGTGCCTATAGTAACCTCAGTGCAAACCACAAATAAATAGGATATGAATAAATTCCATATGAAAAAACACCGTGCATACATCAATGAATAAAGTGCTTTGTTGTGCAATGTACATACAAAGATGAATAATCTATATATCTAAATGCTCAAACCCTGTCCTATAAAGATCCAAGTAGACAGTGAAGCAGCCCACAATGAGTGAAAAAGTAAAGATACTTAGCCCAGGTAGAGAGAATTCTGTAGCAAAAGCAACAAGAAAGGACGGAGGATCCCCTCTGACACCCCCACTAGTATCGCGGGCATCACCCCGCTTTTTCAAAGGAGAGGAGAGAATTGTTATGTATAGAGTGCTTGGCAGGGCCCAATGTAAAAATTGCAATGGGACTCAAATCTCCTTAGCTATGCCACTTCTGTGCTCACTTCTTATGACAAAAATCTGTCTCTTGGGAGTGTAGTAGTAAAACGGTAAGAATCCTAACTATTCGCTTATGTACATAACAGGGAAGAAGATAGCATAGGATTAAGAGGAGGTCAATGTAGCCTACCTTTATGTACTAGGCCGAGTCAGTTCTTTCTATAGCAATCAGTTAGCATGTGTGCAGAATTCTACTACAAGACAGAGTTACTTCGAAAAGGCGGGAATCTGTGTTCAATGCCTTAAAGCAGTGGAACTGGTTGCTCAAGTATGAACAGAAGAAAACAATAAAAACCTAAAGCTGTATATGTGGTGAGGAGGTCAAACAGTTGTTAAATGCCTGACTCTTGTAAAGCACAGGCTTTTCTCTGTATTGTTCACATTGCGTTCCGGTCGCGTCAGCGTTTGCGTTGGGCGTTTGACGCTTTTTTTTGCGATTCCTGGTGATTTCTAAGTGTCCTAGGCCTTATTTTTAAAGGGAGAAGGACCTAAAAATCCTGGAAACACTTCACATTTAAATTGACAGGGAAAAAAACGCCCACAAAATCGCGGGCAAAAGCACTTTTTCTAGCGATTTGCGCTTTTCCTATGCCTACCATTATCGCAAAATCTCCCCGAAAATGTTCCATGCAGCGCTTTTTATATCAGAAAGTGAACAGAACACCCCAATCTGAACCAGCGCATAGGAAAGCATGGTGTAAGCGATTTCGATTTTAAAGCTTGAAGCGCTTAAAAAAAATCAAAAAAGCGCCTCTAGTGTGAACGAGACCTTACTCCCTTGACAATATATAGAAAATGAGATCTATTTCAGACACATATAGCAATTTTAGGGCATTTAATTTATCAAACCCTTGATGAGCTCAACCTATCTGTGACGATAAAGTGCTTACGAGCGAATTTAGGTTGTGTATATGCCAGAGTTCGCTATGAGCCAATATACCCCAGGTAATGGCTGCAGTGATCATTACCAGGTTTTGGGTTGTTTCTTTTTTCTTTTTAGAGAATTTGGTAACTAACCACTTCGACATTTTGACAAATACATTTTATAGTAATATAAAAATAGGGACCAGCCTTGATGTTGGTAAAGGGTCAGTTGGTATATGGACACAACAACAAAACATTTTCAAAGCGATTTTATCCCGTAGGACCCAAGCGCACAAGCTTATCTCAGCCCCAGCCCTCTTTCACCACTTAGCTTCAACCAGCCTAGAAGGGCGGTATTTGCTTAACCAGGGCCGGATTTACAGTTCAGGAGCCTATAGGCACAGAAGTTCTGGCGCCCTAAGCCACGCCTATCAGCACAGGCCACACCCCCAACTCACGCCCCCTTTTCTTACGAAAACTAATGTAGATATTACCAAAGGCAATTAGAGAACACTAACAATATGCAGATATTGCCAATGACATGCAGAATTTACCAAATATATGATATTACCAACAACAAGAAGTTAATACAAATCACAAGGAATTAATACAGATAACACACAGTTTCTAATTACAGGAAGGTACTAATGAGTAGATTTTAGTGATGGGTAGATTCTATTGATAGGAAGGTTTAGGTAGGCAATATGGATGGTCTGTGAGTTGATCCAAATTTGGTTGCAATTAGTCTGCTAGTGGGAAGCAGCTGTGTCCTGCCTCCCCACATAGAAACAGCACACGGTTTGGGTATACCCAAGTGATGTCACACTAAGGACTGAGCTCAATCCTTACAGGTGACACTTATTATAATAGGCGCCTCATCAGTCCTCAAAAGATACCTTAATCCTAAACATATCATCAAATTGACGCCCCGTGTGTGTGTGTGTGTGTGTGGGGGGGGGGGGGGGGGGGGGGGGTTGTGCATGTGCTTACTGTGTTTCCCGTGTCCAAGCATCTGCGTCCGCTTGCCCGTTTTCCTCCCGTTCAGAGTCCTGGTCGGCACCCTGTGACCCTCACATACTATGCTGTGCACGCGCAGTTTGTCCGACGGGTACGTCTTGGTGCGAGAGTGCGCACGTAAAGCACTTGGAGGTTCCCAGCAAGTACGGTCACAAGGTGCCCAAGTGGACATACTGCGCATGCACAGTGTAGTATGTCTGGGCTTGAGAGCGCCAACAGGACCCTTAGAATGGGGAGGAAAATAGGCAAACGGAGGCAGACACCGGCCCACGGGAGGTGCAGTAAGAATATGTACAGCTCCCCTCACACACAGACAATTTGAGGATATGTTTGGGACTAAGATATCCTTTAAAAGAAATATCAGGCATTTGCGAACATGTGGAAAATGCGATGTACTTACCTGTTGCTTTTTCCAGCCCCGGAAAGCTATGTGTCCCTTGCTACAGTTTTGCTCCCAGCTGGTCTCCAAAGATCCCCTCGGGATCACGATCACATAATCGGGAGATTTGTGTGCACTTCTGCGCCTGCACAGAACACTCCCGGCTACATGAGAGTGATCCCGCAGGTGCAGAAGATACCAACATCGCTGGGTTGGCATCTGCAACAGAGGGGACCTTTGGAGACCGCCTGGGAACGGAGCTGCGGCAAGGGACACATAGCTTTCCGGGGCTGGAGGAAGCAACAGGTAAGTCATACCTCCCAACATTTTAAAGCTGGGAATCGGGACACTTAGGCCACACCCCTAACCACAGCCCCCCCCCCCCCCAAATCACACCTACCATAAAAAAATTGTTTTTTTTTTCAATGAATATTATCCCCTAATATTCTTTAATACACATTTCCCCCATATATGATGGGGAGGAGGGTGTCCGTGGGTGGGTGGGTGGGTGGGTGAGGAGGAGGGTGTCGGTGGGTGGGTGGAGAGGAGGGTGAGGATGGCCATGAGAGTGGGGAGGAGGGTGCCAATGCAAGAACAAAATGATCGAGGCGCCAGCCGCGGGTAAATGGGATGCGGGACGCGTGTATCCCATTACTACCTCCCTCCCTCCCTTGGAATCTGCCCCCCCCCCCTGTGTCTCCCCCCTGTTTGCAGAGTGCGCAGCTAAGCGGAGCGGGCTGTCAGCTTACCGGTATCCATGGACGCATACCAGCATCTGGCTTCCTGTGACGTCACAGGAAGCAGATTGAAGCCGGACATCGGTATGCGTCCATGGATACCGGTAAGCTGACAGCCCGCTCCGCTTAGCTGCGCACTCTGCAAGCAGGGGGGAGACACAGGGGGGGGGGGGGCAGATTCCAAGGGAGGGAGGGAGGTAGTAATGGGATACACGCGTCACGCATCCCATTTACCCGCGGCTGGCGCCTCGATCATTTTTTTCCCACCCTCACTACCCACTGCTGCCCGGGACTTGGGGGGCTCATACCGTGACAGCGGGAGAGCCCCCCAAAATCGTGACAGTCCCGACGAGATCGGGACGGTTGGGCCCTATGGGTAAGTAGATCGCATTTTCTTTAAAATACATACTTCCTTTAACCCTCACTGATCTCTAGCTGAGAGACTACATTACTTCCTCCTTCTAAACGTGTCCCCTGCTGAGGCAATCCTATGCTTCCCCTTACTCCTTCAAGTGGTTCCCCTCCCCATTTGACACCTAGACCTGGCCCCCAGCAATGTTTTCACATAGTGACACCTCAGCACTGACCAGCTGTCACCTGATCTGATCAGAGCAGCAAATACATCTGATCAGGTCAGGTGACATCTGGACAGAGCTGCCTGTCACCCTATGGAAACTTCACAGGATTGTCTCAGCAGGGGATACTGTTCAGGAGGGGAGGGGGGAGCATTGTAGTCTCAGCTAGGAAAAGGAGGGGGGAGAGAGAATCAAAGGTCCCAAGCCTCTCTGCATAAACGATCAGCCACTTACTGTCCCTGTAACTGGCTGCAGATGTCCTTGCTGCAATGCAGGTAGTCTGTGTAAATGCACGCTGGTCCTGTAACTGTGATGTCATGGAGCAGGAAGGAATGGCATCTTCAAAAGTCCCGGACACAGGCTGAACCAATAGACACGGGGAGGGGGGCAGAGCTGTAGCCCAGTGGCCCACACGCTGTGCAGCAATCATCCTAAAGCCACATGTAACAGCATTCCGTGCTGCTCTCTCCATCACTTGCCTGTCACTTTACTGACCCTTTGCCAGCACATGTGAAATGGAAGGGGGGCCAGAGCTTTATGTACTTAGCCTGGCTCTGCTTTCTCCTCCTCCCTCCTCCTCTACAGACTTTCAGTAACTTTCTCCACTGATCGCTCCCGGCGGCTACAGAGTGAACAAATAAATAAAGCCAGCCGGAGGACAGTGTACGCTGCTCTTCTCTCCCCGACACCCCCGTCCATGGCACTGCTGTCTGTCACACTGTCTACATCTCACTGTGCCCCCAATAGAATACACACGGGGCGGGGGGCGGAGTTGTAATGTAAACAGTGCAGCCGGGGCGGGCAGTGGTTCCTCAAACTCCCAGCCAGCAGCAGACGGACAATCTCGCCGCCCCCCGCCGCCTATGCACACAGCTAGCTGTTGTTCACACAAGTTATAGCGCTGCGTGCAGGCATGGAAACGGCGGCCGGTGGGCGGGGAGAGCAGGGTAATTAATGTGTGTGTGCATGTGTTGTCACTAGCCACCCGCAGCCCGCCCCTCTCTGTAGTTGCAGCCGCGGCCACACCATTATCATGTAAATGAGGGCGCGAGCGGCCGCTATTGCACTTTCACATGACACAAACCCGCCCTTTGACCTATCAGGCGCCTGTAGGCATGTGCCTAGTGTGCCTTATGGTAAATCCGGCCCTGCCTTTAACAGAGACATTGAACCTTTCCTGCCACAGACCTTTTTCTTAATTATGAAGGGATAGGGGGTTGTTTATATGCTAGCTTAAGTGATTACCATCCGGGGCATAACAATAGAGGGTGCAGAGGTAGCGACCACATCGGGCCCTTGGGCCAGAGAGGCCCCTGAAGGGCCCTTCCTCAACTATAGTATTAGCTCTCTATTGGTCTGTGCTCATAATAATCACTTCTATAGATACTTTGAATAGTGGTAATCATTAACAAGCTGTTATCCATCCCCTTCTTGCACCTCTGACACTGTAGTTGCCATTGGCACGTTTTGGTGCACCGTATCAATTGTTATGTATAGAGTGCTTGGGGGTCCCCATTGTAAAACTTGCATCGGGGCCCATAGCTCCTTAGATACACCACTGATTACCATCATAATATAAGTTACCTTCCCAGCTGAATGAGTAAAGGGGTCTGTGCAAAGGCATCTTATAAACTGTCTCAGTGTTAAAAGTTAAAACACTACACAATTAAAACAGTCCTTAAATGTATTAAGAAAGTTTTTTTTAAAGAGAATTAAAAAATTTTTTTTCAAATTCTTCATCTATGTTGTTCTTGCTTGATTGCTTAGATGCTGCCCCAGTGGTCTGTCCTCATTGCACACCTGCTGCCATATGAAAGGAAATTGACAGTGAGGATCCCCAAATTCCCCACTGATAGATTATGAACCTTCTGAAAGTTAATTTAAGGTTTGTTTGTTTTTTATTCTGGGGGATGTCTAGAATGGATTTTGCAGCATGGTTGGCCACTGTTTGGCTTAACCAGCAGCAAGCAGATAGTGATGGCGCGAACCTCCGATTTTCGGTTCGCGAACCTTCGCGGAAGGTTCAGTTCGCGGAAAAGTTCACGAACGGCAATAGACTTCAATGGGGATGCGAACTTTGAAAAATAGAAAAAATTATGCTGGCCACAAAAGTGATGGAAAAGATATTTCAAGGGGTCTAACACCTGGAGGGGGGCATGGCGGAGTGGGATACATGCCAAAAGTCCCGGTGAAAAATCTGGATGTGATGCAAAGCTGCGTTTTAAGGGCAGAAATCACATTGAATGCTAAATTGCAGGCCTAAAGTGCTTTCAAACATCTTGCATGTGTATACATCAATCAGGGAGTGTAATTAGAGTTCTGCTTCACACTGACACACCAAACTCACTGTGTAACACACCGCAAACAGCTGTTTGTGTAGTGACGGCCGTGCTGGACTGGTGCACACCGTGGCGAGAGAGTGTAGGCCGTGGCGGTTTTCAAGCCCATATGGTCGCCGGGCTGTGGTAGCTCAATGATAGAACAACAGTGACTGTCCAGCTGATCAAATTTGGTCTGACCACAATGAAGCAATGACCTTATTATCTTTTGTGTCCCACCCCCACCCGAGACACTCAAATAGCCGGCGGTCATTGCTTCATTGTGATACGCAAGCCCCTTCACCGCGGCAAGGTAATGACCACGAAGGGGGATGGGCACATGTACATGCCTTTTGTTTTTTTGTTGCAGCCACCCGCAGTGCAGCCAGAAAAATTAGGCAGGCATGTACACACACCAGAAAAATTAGTGTAACGACCACTGCTAGCAGCGGCCTTAAAAATGCAGGAATCCGCCTAGAGTCCTGGACCCTGTTGGTGGTGGCAGAGAAGGCAAGTGGTCTGCAGGCAGAGATGCTGTGTGTGGGGACTGACTAAGTCTTCGGTCGACCAGTAGCCCTCCATGATCCATTCCTCATTCATTTTGATAAAGGTCAGGTACTGAACACTGTCGTGACTTAGGCGACTTCTCTTCTCAGTGACAATGCCTCCAGCTGCACTGAAGGTCCTTTCTGACAGGACGCTTGTGGCAGGGCAAGAGAGAAGTTTTATGGCAAATTGGGACAGCTCTGGCCACAGGTCAAGCCTGCGCAACCAGTAGTCCAAGGGTTCATCGTCGCTGCTCGCAGTGTCTACATCCACACTCAAGGCCAGGTAGTCGGCTACCTGCCGGTCCAGGCATTGGTGGAGGGTGGATCGGGAAGGACTATGGTGAGGAGTTGGACTAAAGAATGTCCGCATGTCCGAAATCACCCTGAGATCGCTGGAGCGTCCTGTCCTTGCCTGCGTGGACTTGGGAGGAGGAGGGTTACTGCCAGTGGTACCTTGATTGCGTTGTGCAGCCACTGTAGCTGACGCTGATATTTAGCATGTGTGTTACTATGACAGTGCAATGTATTATCTCATCTCAGGACAGTGTTCAGCAATATTGTACAGTTTCCAGTATTTTAAAATAGTTGTATTATATGTTTGCTAAAGATATACATACTTCTTATTATGGAAGGGCCCTTTAATGCTAAGTTGATTCCCCAAGTCTCATGAGAACCACAGAGCCAAGCCTCACTCTGGTATCTCTACAAATCCCATGAGCTATAGAGCCAAGCCTCATTCTGGTGACAGCATAGAGCAGAGACCACATGCTAATGGAGACTGGACAGAGATAGCCCTTATTCTACAGCTGGTCAGAGAGGCAAACACGGTACAGAACACATTTTATTCCTGTTTTGATGCAAATATCTGTGTAAAGAAGTATGAACACTGTGAAATGTTTAGATATATTCATAATGCATATGATGTCTGCACATGTATGATAGAATGCCATGCTAAAAGTGTAAGCAAGCAATCTAATGGCTGAAACTAAAAGGCTTTATTGTTTATGTGCAGTTTTCACGGTGTGACAAGATTGAAGATGTACCACAGTATATGAAGTTAAATCTGATATGTCAAGGTGTTTGGTGCTTCAAAGTTCCACTATATTTCATGGTGACCCATGATAAAGAATAAATGAACAACTTGTAACATCAGTATGAAGCGTGGACTCGTTTTGTGACCAGCGGTAGTTACAGTGAAAACGTGTGCTAAATCCATCCTGATGAGAGATCATTATGCAGCGTGCAGCCCTGCTTTACTGAAAGTGTGCGACAGATTCAGCGTGCAGCCCTGCTTTATTGACAATGTGCTTCATCCAGAGATAGACAGATTCAGCATGCAGTACTGCAAACTTTCCTACAAAGCTTTCAATTCAGTGTCCTGCTACAAAGGCCTTTGATCCTGCATGCAGTGCTGCTTTGCTTTCTGCAAACAGACTTCTGGTACAACAGTCTGTTGTGCAACTTCGAGAGTGTAAAAATAAGAGTTTTATCGTATTTGTGTGGTCTCAGACAAAGGATGGATCTTACCACAATAAGTAAAGAAATAATTTAAGTAATAGAGACTTAAGAGTTTAAAGTTATAAGATATTGTTTCTGCATTTATGCAAAGTGTTTTATTTCTTGTTTGTCGCTAGATATTTGATGCCTAGAAGTGAAATGTCAGTTCATAGTGATCCAATGTTACAGTGTGGGGAGGTGACTAGGCAGATTGAGTCTATGCAGCAAAAGGTAGTAGAGCTAAAAGAAATCTTAAAGACAGAAACCAATCAGCAAGAAATAGAAAGAATAGAGTGTGCTATAAAAAGTCAGTATTCTAGAATTGAGAAACTAGAGTCATTGCTGAAGAAGTCTCAGGCAGTCATGACAGGGGTAGATCAGTTAAGAAAATCTAGTCGTGAGAAACGATTTACACCAAAGATGCAGGAACTAAAGCAACAAGAATCTGCTCAAAAAGAAAAGAAGTTCAGCTCCATGTATGAAAAATGGAAAATCCTAATCAGAGAGGTTCGCACAAAGCTAAAGTATGAGTGCTCAGAAGATGACTTGTGTGAAATGATGGATTCTATTGAGACGTTTGAGTCAGAGTTAAAGATAACATATGATGATTTACGTTTGCATGCAGCACCCTCCCAAGACATCCGAAGGAAAATTGATGCATGTATAGCAGTGACAGCAGATTTATTAGGACTTATGAGGATACGCTTAACTGAAGATGACTTTAATGCAGAGACTGAGAAGATGAGGCTACACATGCTTTATGACAAGGATTATGCTAAATCTATATATGGATCCACAATTTCCACAGTTCCTAGCAAACACTCCAGCCACAACTCAGGGTCTTCAAGTATTTCAGCTAAGAGAGCAGAAGCCGCCGCACAACTTGCTGCAAAAAAGGCTGAAATTGAAATGGAAGCTGCCATTGATGCACAACGACAACAACTAAAAAGACTAGAGAATCAGAGAGACATTGAGGTCATGGAGGCCAAACTTAGAGTGTATGCTGAAGAGGAAACAAAAGAAAATAAAGATAGATGTCGATCTGTGTACAGTGGAAAGATCGATCCCTGTCCTCCTGCATCCCTCACTGGTCAGAGTGATCAACAAAGTATTACAGCTCTAGCTCAAGCAATACATGACACAATGGTCCTAACTCGACTTCCGGCTCCAGAACCGACAGTATTTTCAGGAGATCCTCTGAAGTTTGTAGAGTGGAGTACAAGCTTTAAAGCACTTATAGAACGTCGATGCTCAAGCCCAGCTGATAAACTGTTTTACCTGCAAAAGTACATTACTGGAGAAGCAAAGCTTGCTCTGGAAGGATGCTTCTATAGGAAGGATGAAGAAGCTTACAAACAAGCTTGGGATAAACTGAATTCAAGGTATGGTCACTCATTTGTGTTGCAGCGTGCATTTAGAGAAAAGCTTAATAAATGGCCAAAGATTGGCTCCAAGGAGTACATTAAGCTTAGAGAGTATGGTGACTTTCTACAAGCATGTGACAATGCTATGCCTCACATCAAGGGTCTGCAAGTACTAAACGATTGCGAGGAAAATCAGAAAATGCTACTCAAACTCCCTGATTGGGTGACTTCAAGGTGGAATCGTTACGTCACAGATCAACTAGACCAAGACAAAGATTATCCTAGTTTTAAAGAGTTTGCTTCATTTGTCTCTAAAGAAGCGAAGATAGCATGCAATCCAGTATCATCTCTTCATGCAATAAAGCCCTTGGAAGAAAAGCCAACAAGAGACACAAGGCATGCAAAGGCAGATGCATTCGCGATGGATGTAATGGCCAAGTGCAATGATGTAAATGAAACCAGGCCAAAAGACTCTGATAAACCAGAGAAAGAGAACATGCATGTAAACAACACAAGTCCTGTAAAATGCATCTTCTGTGGAGAAGACCACTCCTTATACCAATGTCAGAGATTAACAGAAAAGTCAGTCGAAGAAAAGAGAAGGTTTGTGTATGATAACCAACTGTGCTTTGCTTGCCTGAGAAAAGGACACAATTCCAAAGACTGCAAAAGAAAAGCCACGTGTGCAATATGTAAAAGGCATCACCCAACTCCACTGCATGAAGATCGTTCCTCAGTGGGCAAAGCTACAACACACGGAGCTCCCCAATCAGAAGAAAATGCATCTGCATTGTCATGTTGTATGGATGGAAGTGAAAGTAACAGCACTTCAATGATTGTACCAGTATGGATCTCCTCACATAACACGGCAGGAAAGGAAACACTTGCATACGCACTATTAGACACGCAGAGCAGCAATACGTTTGTCGACCTGGAGGTCTGTGAGAAGTTACAAGCCACAATGGAGCCAGTAAAGCTCAAACTATCCACAATGATGGGAAGAGACTCTGTTGTGAAGAGTCAAAGAGTTACTGGACTAAGAGTTAGAGGGTTCTCCTCAGACATCCTTTTTGACCTACCTCCAGCTTATGCAAGAGATTTTATACCTCTTGAACGTGCACATATTCCTACCTGTGAAACAGCGAACAAGTGGAATCATCTCACAGTCATATCACATGAAGTACCCCCTCTGATGGATTGTGGTGTTGGGCTCCTAATTGGATATGATTGCTCCAGAGCCTTGGTGCCACGAAAGATCATCACGGGAGAGGACTACGAGCCATATGCTATTAAGACAGACCTGGGTTGGAGCATCGTTGGAAGCTCTCAGAGTGTGTATCTAAAACAAGTGACAGGTTTGTGCCATCGTGTATCTGTTAAAGAAATACCGCCTGTGACCCCAATGACTGTAATTAAAGTATTAGAGTCTGACTTTGCAAATACTAGCCCAGGAGAAAAGACCATTTCCCAGGAAGATATAACATTCCTACACATTCTGAAAGAAGGAATCATGCAAAATGAAAATGGCCACCTGGAGATGCCGCTTCCCTTCAAAGTACGTCCTCATTTGCCAGACAATAAGAAGTTGGCCCTGGTGAGACTGAAGCATTTAAAAAGAAAACTAGAAAGAGACCCTAAGCTTAAGAATGACTATGTGAGGTTTATGGAAGGTATCCTCCAAGATGGTGATGCAGAGAAAGTTGACCACCAACCAGAGGTGGGGAAGGTGTGGTACATTCCACATCAGGGAGTCTATCACTCCAACAAGCCAGATAAAATCAGGGTGGTGTTTGATTGTTCTGCAAAGTATGAAGGTGTTGCTCTAAATGACCATCTGCTGACAGGACCAGATCTTACAAATGGATTGACTGGAGTGCTTTGTAGATTCCGTAAACACCCCATTGCAGTCATGTGTGACATCGAGAAAATGTTTCACAGATTTCATGTTCATGAAGAAGATAGGAATTTCCTAAGGTTTTTGTGGTGGGAAAAGGGAAACACAAATTTGGAGCCCACAGAGTATCGTATGAAGGTTCATCTCTTTGGTGCCGCATCATCCCCGGGTTGTGCCAACTATGGAATGAAATACCTTGCCAGCCAAAATGAAAGTGAGTATCCTTCTGCAGCAAACTTCATTAGAAAACATTTTTATGTTGATGATGGCCTCATAAGTGTGGAATCTGCAGAAGCAGCAATTGAATTGGTGAAAGAAGCCCAAGCATTATGTCATAAAGGAAATTTGCGCCTCCACAAATTTGTTTCAAATAATCGACAAGTCTTGCAATCTATCAGCGATTCTGAGCGTGCGTCTGCCATGAAGGATGTAGATCTCAACAATGACGGCCTTCCTGTACAGAATGTACTAGGCGTGAGATGGAATATGGAAAGTGATACATTCTCCTTTAGGGTCATGATCGATGAGAAGCCAGCAACCAGGCGTAACATTCTCTCAACTGTGGCATCTGTGTACGATCCACTTGGATTTTTGGCCCCAGTTCTCCTGACAGGGAAGAGAGTGCTCCAAGAGATGTGTCAGAGGGGCATCAGTTGGGATGAACCGCTGACAAATGAACTGAAGTCAAGGTGGGAGAACTGGCTTGATGATTTAAAAAACCTCCACGAAATCCAGATCCCAAGATGTTTTGTACCTAATAATTTTGGAAAGATACTGAGAGCCGAACTGCACCATTTTTCAGATGCAAGTAGTCATGGTTATGGGCAGTGTTCCTATATTAGATTGATCAGTGGTGATAAGGTGCATTGTTCCTTGATCATGGGCAAAGCAAGAGTCGCACCCACAAAGGTAGTCACAATACCAAGACTTGAATTAACAGCAGCTGTTGTTTCTGCCTCTGTGAGCAGTTATCTAAAGGAAGAATTGGAACTCCAGGTTGACAAGGAGTATTTTTGGACTGACTCACAGGTTGTCCTAGGATACATCAATAATGAGGCTCGAAGGTTCCATGTCTTTGTTGCAAACCGAGTTCAGAGAATCAGAGAAACCACTGATCCAGGACAGTGGTACCATGTTGAAACTGAAGAGAATCCAGCTGATCATGCCTCAAGGGGCCTCAAGGTCTCAGAGATTATCAACTCCAGCTGGCTTACAGGTCCCAAATTTCTATGGGAAAAGGAAGTATTACTGAACAAAGGAACTTCAGAGCTGATAATAGGAGATCCAGAGGTAAAGGTAATTCAAGTCCTGCACACGGCAGTCGAAAAGGAAGATAACTTTCTAATAAGACTGTCTCGGTTCTCAAAATGGACTACAGTAGTGAATGTAATTGCTCGAATACATAGAATGTTTAAGCATATCAAGAGAGCAGATCCTCTAAATGTAGAAGAAAGACAGAAAGCTGAGACTACAATTATTAGACTCATTCAACAGGATGCCTTCGAAGTGGAGTTGAACATACTCAGCCAGGAAGTTGGAAAGCTTTCAAGAAATCACCAGTTGTACCAGCTTGACCCCATCCTGCAAGATGGCATGCTTAGAGTGGGAGGAAGGTTGAGAAAGGCCTCCTCACCTCACAGTTTTAAACACCCATTGATTCTTCCCAAAGACTCTGTTCTCACGGATTTGATCATTGATCACTACCACAGAAAAATTCAACATCAGGGCGGAGGTCAAACTCTGAATGAATTAAGAGCCAGTGGTTACTGGATAATTAGTGGCAGCAGGGCAGTAGCCAGATACATAAGCCAGTGTGTCACTTGTCGTAAGGCTCGTAGACCTGCAGAAAAGCAGCGGATGGCAGATCTACCTACAGATCGTGTTGATCCTTCACCACCATTCTCTTATTGTGGTGTGGATTGTTTTGGTCCTTTTCCAACTAGGCAAGGTCGTAAGGAATGCAAAAGATATGGTCTACTCTTTACATGCCTAAGCTCCAGGGCAATTCACATAGAGATGCTAGAAGATATGACAACCGATGCATTTATCAACGCTTTACGGTGTTTTATAGCAATCCGAGGACCCGTACGGCAAATAAGATCAGATCAAGGATCTAACTTTGTTGGAGCGAAAAATGAATTAGAAAGAGCCCTTAAGGAAATGGACAAGGAAAGAGTGGCTGCTTTTCTGGCAGAAAGACAGTGTGACTTCAACATGAATGCACCAGACTCAAGTCATGTAGGAGGTGTTTGGGAACGACAAATTAGAACAGTTAGGAGTGTACTAAGCTCTGTTCTTATACAAAGTGCTGGAAGATTAGATGATGCTTCTTTGAGAACATTCCTTTATGAAGCCATGTCCATTGTAAACAGCCGTCCACTCACTGTTGAAAGCATCAATGATCCCACAACTTTGGATCCCTTAACACCTAATCACCTACTCCAAATGAAGTCCTCCACAATGCTTCCCCCACCTGGAAAGTTTGTTAAAGAGGACCTGTATGCCAAAAGGAGGTGGAGGCGAGTACAATATCTGTCAGAACAGTTCTGGTGTAGATGGCGGAAAGAATATCTTGCAAATATTACTCTTAGACAACGGTGGCATGCTCCTAGACGGAATGTTCAAGTAGGTGACATAGTCATTTTAAAAGAAGAAGAGGTTCCTCGGTATAAGTGGAGGCTAGCCAAAGTTCTCAATGTCCAAGAAAATGATGATGGACTGGTACGTAAAGTGACAGTACAGATAGGTGAACCAGAACTAGGCAAAAGAGGTGAACGCCTGAAGAGACCAACAGTTCTAGAACGTCCTATACAGAAGTTAGTGGTTCTTGTTGAAAATAATTGATAGCATTCTTTAAAGCTTTAGGAAGGACCTCTAGATTAAATAGTTATTGTAATAGTGCTAACTAATCTTTAAGATATAGGTAAAATGTTAGCTTATATTCAGGTGTTATAATTAATATGCTAATTTGAGTTTAAAAGTTCTTGTAGGCTCCAAACCATATGTACCAAGTGGAAATCACCATTGATTTATTTTGTAAAGTTTACCTGATGTCAAGTGTATACTGAGATAGGTTATAAATCAAGGTAATTTGGTGGGAGTGTAGCTGACGCTGATATTTAGCATGTGTGTTACTATGACAGTGCAATGTATTATCTTATCTCAGGACAGTGTTCAGCAATATTGTACAGTTTCCAGTATTTTAAAATAGTTGTATTATATGTTTGCTAAAGATATACATACTTCTTATTATGGAAGGGCCCTTTAATGCTAAGTTGATTCCCCAAGTCTCATGAGAACCACAGAGCCAAGCCTCACTCTGGTATCTCTACAAATCCCATGAGCTATAGAGCCAAGCCTCATTCTGGTGACAGCATAGAGCAGAGACCACATGCTAATGGAGACTGGACAGAGATAGCCCTTATTCTACAGCTGGTCAGAGAGGCAAACACGGTACAGAACACATTTTATTCCTGTTTTGATGCAAATATCTGTGTAAAGAAGTATGAACACTGTGAAATGTTTAGATATATTCATAATGCATATGATGTCTGCACATGTATGATAGAATGCCATGCTAAAAGTGTAAGCAAGCAATCTAATGGCTGAAACTAAAAGGCTTTATTGTTTATGTGCAGTTTTCACGGTGTGACAAGATTGAAGATGTACCACAGTATATGAAGTTAAATCTGATATGTCAAGGTGTTTGGTGCTTCAAAGTTCCACTATATTTCATGGTGACCCATGATAAAGAATAAATGAACAACTTGTAACATCAGTATGAAGCGTGGACTCGTTTTGTGACCAGCGGTAGTTACAGCCACATCACCCTTAAACGCATTGTAAAGCATCATCAACAGCTTGTTCTGCAAGTGCTGCATCCTTTCCACCTTGTGTTGAGTTGGTAACAGGTCCATCAATTTGTGCCTGTACCGAGGGTCTAGTAGCGTGGCCACCCAGTACAGGTCATTCGCCTTGAGTTTTTTGATACGGGGGTCCCTCAACAGGCTGGACAACATGAAAGAGGCCATCTGCACAAAGCTGGATGCAGACGTACTCTCCATCTCCTCTTGCTCTTCCTCAGTGACGGGAGGCAACTCCTCTTCCTCCCCCCAGCCACGAACAATACCACGGGAACGTGGAGCAGCAGAAGCCCCCTGTGACGGCTGCCGCGGTTGTTCTTCTTACGCCGCCTCTTCCTCCTCCACAGGTACACCTTCCTCATCATCATCAGAGTCTGACTCCTCTCCTTCCCCACACGACTCCTCTTCTTATTCCTCCTCCTCCCCCCTGTGCTGCCGCAGGTGTTGTGGAAACATCGGGTTCGGATGTAAATCGCTCCCACGACTCCTCCTGCCGTAACTGTTCTCGTTCACGCTCCTCCACAGCTGTATCCACCACTCTACGCACGGCATGCTCCAGGAAGTAGGCGTAGGGGATCAAGTCGCTAATGGTGCCCTCAGCGCTACTCACCAGTTTGGTCACCTCCTCCATGGGCTCCATGACCCTGCATGCATATCGCATCAGTGTCCAGTTGTTGGGCCACAACATCCCCATCGTCCCAGATTGTGTCCTTGTACTGTAATGATACAGGTACTGGGTGACAGCTTTCTCCTGGTCTAGCAGGTGAGAGAACATCAGCAGGGTGGAATTCCAGTGAGTCGCAAATCAGGCGCCTCAGCGGCAAGTTGTTTCTACGCTGAATGTCCGCAAAGCGTGCCATGGCCGTGTAAGTGCGCCTGAAATGCCCACACAACTTCCTGGCCTGCTTCAGGACGTCCTCTAAGCCTAGGTACTTGGACACAAATCTTTGCACGACCAGATACAGCACATGTGCCATGCAGGGTACATGTGTCAGCTTTCCCAAATTCAAATGAGATTGCTGCCATTGTTACCCTTGACCCAACGCTCTTCGCAATAGATGATACCACTTGCCTCTCAACTGCACGGTACAGTTTGGGTATGGCCATTTGTGAAAAATAATTGCGGCCTGGTATCTTCCACTGCAGTGTACCAATGGCCACAAACTTTCGGAAAGCCTCCGACTCCACCAGCTTGTATGGTAATAGCTGGCGAGCTATTAGTTCCGCCACGCCAGATGTCACACGCTGGGCAAGAGGGTGACTGGCAGACATTTGCTTCTTACGCTCAAATACTTCCTTCACGGACAGCTGGGTACTGCTGTGGGCAGAACCGCTCAAGGGAAAAGGTGGTGTGGAGGAGGGTGGCTGTGAAGGTGCAAGGGAGAAAGCGGATAAAGACAATGCACCTGAAGGAGTAAGAGGAGAAGGAGGGTGGCTTGTCGTTTGGGTGCTGCTTTTCCTCAGGTGTTCTTGCCATAGCTGTTTGTGCTTTTTCTCCAGGTGCTTTCGTAAGGCACTTGTCCCTACGTGAGAGTTGGCCTTTCCACGGCTCAATTTTTGCTGGCAGAGAGAACAGATGGCTTTGCTCCGATCTGAGACACACGTTAAAAAATGTCCAAACCGCTGAGCCCCCCTGGCATCAGCAGCTGACGTTGAAGGGCATGTTGGCTGGCTGTCCATAGCTGGCGATACATGGTGACGGACACTGCCCCCAGCTGTTTCTGAGGACGAGCTCCCTCTGCTTCTATCATGGAGTCATCTCCTCCTCCTCTACTGGGAACATACGTGGCATCCCAGCTTCACTTTCCTCAGACACCTCCTCAACTGCACCAACTTCAGGTGGTTCATCATCCCCCTCCTCACATGTTACGTCCATACTATCGCCACCTAACGCAGACGTATGAGGTGGTGTACCTGCGCCTTCTTCTTGTTGTTGCAGTAGTGGCTGTGAATCAGTGATTTCACCACCACCAAATAACTCCGGCGAACTGTCAAATGCAGCGGATGTGGTGCTTGTTGTAGCGCTGGTGGCTGCGGGAGATGAGGTGTTCTGTGTTAAATACTCAAGCACGTCCTCACAATTTTGGGAAGTGATGGCACGTGCCTTCTTCTGAGCACTGTACTTTGGGCCAGGTCTGCATGAAATCACAGCAACACCACCTCGCACAGTCCTGCTGGTGCCTGGTGGCCTTCCTCTGGGTCTGCCGCTACCTCTTCCTCTACCTGGTTTGTCCATTTTGTCCAGGGGGATGCTAGGTATATGCAGTGAGCTGGGTTCACTCAACACAACAGGTAGTTATATGCAGTGAGGTGGTTCACTGAACAGTAAAGGTAGTTATATGCAGGGAGGTGGGTTCACTCAACACAACAGCTAGGTATATGCAGTGAGGTGGGTTCACTGAACACAACAGGTAGTTAAATGCAGTGAGGTGGGTTCACTCAACACAACAGGTAGTTAGATGCAGTGAGGTGGGTTCACTCAACACAACAGGTAGTTAGATGCAATGAGGTGGGTTCACTCAACACAACAGGTAGTTAGATGCAGTGAGGTGGGTTCACTGAACACAACAGCTAGGTATATGCAGTGAGGTGGGTTCACTGAACACAACAGGTAGTTAGATGCAGTGAGGTAGGTTCACTCAACAGTAAAGGTAGTTATATGCAGTGAGGTGGGTTCACTCAACACAACAGGTAGTTAGATGCAGTGAGGTGGGTTCACGCAACAGTAAAGGTAGTTATATGCAGTCAGGCGGGGGGAGGGGGGGGGTAGGTTCTACTGCTAGTTAGAATGTTTATTAATCTCTTTCACTTTGTGCCCATTGGATGAGATCCTTTAACAACATGCAGCCTCTTATCCTCACCATGCATGAAGACAGCCTTATTCTGCGACTGACCTTGGCAGGTTTTGGTGTGCTCTGTATCAGTTATGTGTAGAGTGTCACAGCAGAACTGTGAGTAATCGCAATCATGATTGCACACCAATTAAAAGCAGGAAAAAAGGGCGCCGGCAGCTAGTGGACAAAAAGGGCGCCGACATTCACTCCCATAATAAATATTGTTTAATGGGCGCCAAACAGGGAAAAAGGGCGCCGAAGATTATTAAAGTTTTATAACTGCACCTATGACAAATCACGTTTACAGATATATTGAACATATCTATTGTATGTAACTAAAACGTTATTTTAAATTTTTTGACTTACGGTTTGTAAAACATTATTATTCACATAATATAGCAATCAAATCTATCGTATGTAACTAAAACGTTATTTAAAATTTTATAACTTACTGTTTGTAAAACATTATTATTCACATAATAAAGCGAACAGTAAGTAAATCGTAATATTTTTTTAGTCACTATTTGTAAAACATTATTATCCACACAATAAAGCGATCACTAAGGGGGGGGGGGGGGGGTCTTAGGGTTAGGCACCACCAGGGGGGTCTTAGGGATAGGCACCACCAGGGGGGTCTTCGGGTTAGGCACCACCAGGGAGTGGTTAGTGATAGGCACCACCAGGGGGGTGGTTAGGGTTAGGCACCACCAGCGGAGTCTAGGGGTTAGGGATAGGTACAGGGAGGATTCTGTGTGAGAGTAGGGTTAGGTTTAGTTGTAGTAAAATGTTAGTAATATTTAGTAATGTTTTACTACAGTTATTTTTCATTGTTACAAATAATATTTTCAGATTTTATCACATGAAGAAACTATAAATGAAGGTTATACACAATATTATACAATTATAATTATTATACATATATTAACGTTTTTTAACAAACGTTATTATAACTTTCACTGTCAAAATAGGGAAGATTATCGTTTTTACAATTTACGAACTCATCAACATTATTTAATGTTTTTTAATTTGTAAAACATTATTGTAAAGGAAATACAACACATTATTTTTTTATAAACGTTATTGTCTCTTATCGTTTACATCCGGCACCCTTTTTTCCCCCGACGCCCTCTTTGCATGTACGCCACCAATTTGTTAATTGCAATCCAAACTGAGATTGGGGCATGTAGGAACACTGTGGATTTTTATCTCCCAGAGAGACGCCAAACGGCAAGGAACTTACAAATAGGTTAGTTCCTTGTGTTGCCTCTGTACAGCGCTGCAGAAGATGTTAGCACTATATAAATATACTATACAATAATAATAAATTAGCCTCACAGGCACCCCTGCCTGCTAACTGCATACTAGAGAGCCTTAAAGAGGAGCTCCAGTGAAAATAATGTAATAAAAAAAAAAGTGCTTCATTTTTACAATAATTATGTAGAAATGATTTAGTCAGTGTTTGCCCATTGTAAAATATTTTAAATCCCTGATTTATATTCTGACATTTATCACATGGTGACATTTTTTACTGCTGGCAAGTGATGTAGCTACTGCTTGCTGTTTTGGCAGTTGGAAACAGCTGTAAACAGCTATTTCCCACAATGCAACAGGGTTCACAGACAGGAAACTGCCAAGAGTACGTACTCAGAATTTCTTTGTGGGAGGGGTTTCACCACACTATCAGCCATACAGCGCCCCCTGATCTGTTTGTGAAAAGGAATATATTTCTTATGTAAAAGGGGGTTTCAGCTACTGATTGGGATAAATTTCAATTCTTGGTCGGAGTTTCTCTTTAAACTCAGTGGGAAGTTAGGGAGAGTAAGCAATTCTTGCAGCCAGAACGGAGCCAAAAGCAGGAGTGAAAAACATGTTATAAGAGATGAATAAAGCAGTCAAAACAAAGGTGAATGACTGTTAACTAAAGCTTGAGGGCGTTAGGTAAGCATGGAGGTAATGTCAGATTACTGCAGGTCAATATTGTAGCAATAACAGACTCAAAATAATCTGAATGGAGAGCAACTGTGTAATTATACACAAATTCTACAAGGTGGAAACAATAAGCCCTCAGGAAAAAAATCACTTTAAAGGGAACCTGAGACTAAAAGTAGTAGCAGTAGGGTATTGTACTGTGTTAGCCAATAGCCATCAGTAAAAGTAAGATGTTTTGTATCAGGATGGTACCATTTATTGGCTAACTTAAAAGTAAGCAAGCTTTCGGCTGTAAAGCCTTCGTCGGCCTTCAATCCTGTTTAGCGTCTCAAGTTCCATACTTACCTGGCGCTTCCTAAGCCCCTTTAAGGCCACTTTTTGCTTACCGCCTCCCTGGGGGGCTCCGGTCCCCAGGAATTTAGCCCAAAAGCCTGGTTTTGCGGCCCGCTTCCTAGTCGCAATCCCGTCCCTGGGAGCATTCTCCACCTGTGCTTTTGGCAATCCAAACTCATAGTCAAAAACAGGCAAAAGGTCGGTCCAGGTGGCAATATGAAAGTCGATTCCAGGCAGAAGGTCAATCCAGGCAACAAACAAGAATAGTCAAGTACAGGCAAGGGTCAAAATCCAGGTAACCAAATACTAAACACAGGTCAGAGAACAGACTGGTGAACACTCAGCAGCTAGTCAAGCTAATAATGCTATCACGTGCAAGTAAAGAGTGACATAAGAACCTTTTTATACTCACTTGTCCAATCAGTGGCCAGCCACACACCTACACAACAACCAATCACAGCAGTTCTGAGCACCAGGATAACTATTTGCTCTGGTGCTTTAATGAGTAAGACGAGCACGTGATCAAGTGAACCCGTCCTCTATTCACGCTAGGATGTGCACACACAGCCTGCCTGAAGGAATGCCTGGACTGTCACACGCACATGAAGACAGCAAAGGAAAGCAAAAGGAATTTCAGGAATGCGGTCTGTTGTCTGCAGCATGCAACCTGGGCTGCACACAGTTTGCTCAGCCCTGACTTATGGCCCATACTCACGGGCATCAAAAGTGGCCTGTCGCCAGCACACGTGAGCGTGCGGGCGACAGCTCCTCGCCAGGTCCCTCCGCGTACCCTGTCGCCGACGTTCCTCCTCCCCCCGCCGGGAGCTCTGCATACCTCAATGGATATTAGAAGCTCCGTCTTGTCCAAATTAAGCTTCAGGTACCTGGCAGCCATCCAGGAGGAAATGGATGTGAGGCAGGCAGAGACTTTGTCCATGGTAGAGGAGGAGAGATCTGGGGTGTGGAGATATATCTGGGTGTCGTCGGCATACAGGTGATAATTGAAACCCATGGAGGAGATGATTTTGCCAATTGAGGCAGTATAGAGTGAGAACAGGAGTGGTCCTAGGACGGAGCCTTGAGGAACACCAACTGAGAGGGGTGTAGGAGTGGATGAGGAGCCATTGAAAAATGTTGTGAAGGAGCGGTTGGAGAGGTAGGAGGAGATCCAGGCTAAGGCTAGGTCCTGAATGCCCATTAGCTGCAGGGACTGGAGGAGGAGGGAGTGGTCGACAGTGTCAAATGCCTATCCATGACCTCTTTATCTCAAAAACCCTCACCTTTCTTGCCCTTACGGAGACCTGGCTCACCCCCTCTGACCTGCCTGCAGCTGCAGCCCTATCCTACGGGGGTCTACACCTCAGCCATACCCCAAGACCAGATAACAGGCCTGGGGGAGGGGTGGGCCTACTCCTCTCCCCATCCTGCACCTTCCGTGTCCTTACCCCTCCCCCGTCTCTTTACTTTACCTCCTTTGAGGCCCATGTTATCCGCCTCTATCATCCCCTCCCAGCCATTATTGCAGGCCTATACCGCCCCCCCTCCAGTACAATATCGCACTTCCTAGAAAACCTTGCCTCCTGGCTCCCACACATCCTGTCCTCCGACCTCCCAACAATCATCCTCGGAGACTTTAACATTCCAATTGATGAGCCTACCACCTCTGCTGCCACTCAGCTTCTCTCACTCACCAACTCCCTTGGCCTCACTCAGCATACTAATGCCACAACCCACAGTGCTGGTAATACTTTAGACCTAATTTTCTCCAAAGCCATCGCACTTACCAACCTGGACATTACACCATTCCCCATCTCCGACCACCACCTCATCACCTTCACCCTCACTCCATCCAGCACCCCCTGTCCCCCTCCCCAAACTGGACGTTGGCAGAGAGATCTGCGCAACCTTGACCCCAATGTACTAGCCACACCCCTCCACTCTCTCTCCTCCTCCCTCCCCAGCCTAACCTGCCCCAACGAAGCAGCAGCTCAATACAACAGTAACCTCTCCGCAGCCTTAGACCATGCTGCTCCCCTGACCTTTCGTACCAACAGTCGCCCCAACCCCCAACCTTGGCACACTGCCCTCACAAAAAAACTACAAAATGAGACACGAGCTGCAGAACGCAAATGGAGGAAATCCCGCCACAACAATGATTTCCTGGGATACAAGACCAAGTTGCAGACGTACCATACTGCCCTCGCTGATAGTAAACAGATATACTTCACTCACTTGATCGCTACCCAAGCCTCCAACCCACGTCGTCTTTTTGCCACCTTCAATGCCCTACTTAACCCCACACCTCCCCCCCAACCTCCACCCTCTCAGCCACTGACCTATCAAACTACTTTATCAACAAAATTACAACCATCCGGAGGGATATTTCTCTCCTCCACTATCGCCCCCGCCTCCCCACCACATCCGACTCCTGCCTCTTTCTCCTCCCTTACCTCCTTCAATCCTGTCACGGTGGAGGAAGTCAACCAGCTGCTGGCAACTTCACCTGCCACTTCCTGCCCCCTAGATCCGGTCCCATCTGATTCTCTGCGCCCACATTTTTCTGATCTGGCCCCTGTCCTCACCCATCTGTTCAACCTCTCCTTCTCCACCGGCATCTTCCCCTTCATATTCAAACAGGCCACTGTGCTTCCCCTGCTAAAGAAATCTTCACTTGACCCTGCTCTGCCATCCAACTACCGCCCAATCTCTCTCCTCCCTTTTGGCTCAAAAATTCTTGAACGCCTGGCCCACCAACGCCTGACCAACTTCCTTAACTCCAACTCCCTTCTCGATCCCCTGCAGTCTGGTTTTCGCACAGCCCATTCTACTGAAACAGCCCTCACCAAAGTGGTAAACGACCTTGCCAAAGCCGAAGGTAAATACTCCATCCTGCTCCTCCTGGACCTCTCCTCGGCATTTGACACTGTCGACCACTCCCTCCTCCTCCAGTCCCTGCAGCTAATGGGCATTCAGGACCTAGCCTTAGCCTGGATCTCCTCCTACCTCTCCAACCGCTCCTTCACAACATTTTTCAATGGCTCCTCATCCACTCCTACACCCCTCTCAGTTGGTGTTCCTCAAGGCTCCGTCCTAGGACCACTCCTGTTCTCACTCTATACTGCCTCAATTGGCAAAATCATCTCCTCCATGGGTTTCAATTATCACCTGTATGCCGACGACAACCAGATATATCTCCACACCCCAGATCTCTCCTCCTCTACCATGGACAAAGTCTCTGCCTGCCTCACATCCATTTCCTCCTGGATGGCTGCCAGGTACCTGAAGCTTAATTTGGACAAGACTGAGCTTCTAATATTCCCACCCCGCACAGCTGCACCCCTCCCAGATCTGCATGTCACTATTGAAAATACTACTATCCACCCTACCTCCCAAGCCCGCTGTCTAGGCGTTACTCTGGACTCTGAACTTTCCTTTACAGCCCACATCCAAGGTATTGTCAGATCCTGCAACTTCCACCTCCGCAACATCTCCAAGACCTGCTCCTACCTGTCCCCTGACACCACTAAACTCCTCATCCATACCCTTGTCATCTCCCGCCTAGACTACTGCAATTCTCTTTTATCTTGCCTTCCCTCTAACCGTACTGACCCACTTAAATTGGTAATGAATGCGGCAGCCAGACTGATACATTCTTCTCACCGCAGCGCCTCTACAACTCCGCTCTGTAAAGCATTACACTGGCTCCCCATCAGCTTTAGGATCAATTTCAAAATCCTGTGCTTGGCCTACAAATCAGTGCACAAGACCTGCCCGACCTACATCTCTGATCTGGTCCACAGGCACATACCAGCCCGCCCCCTTCGATCCTCCAATGACCTGCGCCTAGTCGCACCACGCATAACTCAGTCACACGCACGATTGCAGGACTTCACCAGAGCTGCCCCTACTCTCTGGAACTCTCTTCCACCAGCCGTCAGACTCGCCCCCACCTTTAATACCTTCAAACAAGCTCTCAAGACTCACCTCTTCACGCTCGCATACCCCCCTACACCAGCATCATAATATGTTCTGTTAGACCTCCTCTCAAAAGACGCACCTATTGTCTCCACCCCACCCTTTAGATTGTAAGCCTCTGGCAGGGCCCTCCTCCCTAATGTACCCAGCTTGATTATGCAATCTTACTCACAACCACCCTTCCTGTAGACTCGAACAGTCTATCTTGACCTATGACACTATATTGTTATCAAATCATTTGCATGATCTTGTCTTGTTGTGAGTTTCCGTATGTTCTACCTGTATGTTAACCCATTTATCTATTGTGCAGCGCTGCGTAATATGTTGGCGCTTTATAAATACAATAAATAATAATAATAATAATAATAAGGAGGTCAGCACAGAAAAGACATTTGTGGTTATTTCATTATAAATGTTATGTTATATGTGTTTGACTTACAAGTGCCTCTTTGATTTAATTGTAAACAAGATGACTGAAATGATCAAAATCAATGTCAAACTGGCCAAAACACTCAATTTCAGTGGGGGTTGAATAATTTTGAACACAACTGTATATCTATCTATCTACCTATCTATTATTTTAAATGCCCAATAATTGGCGAATCTTACCAAATCCATGTAGTATGAGAGTTTACCTACACAATCTATACACAGCACTCTGTTGGCCTTCGTACTACATGGAGGTGATAAGCAAACAATTATTGACCGATCAAAATTGCATGTGTGTACCAGGTTTTACACTCAGTTTTGGAAGTTCTGTCTAAAAATAAAACTGTTAGGGAAGTTAATTACACTTCAAAACACAAAAGTAGAATTTTCTCCATTTCAAGTGTTTTTGATTAAAAATATAGACAGAAAGCAAAAAAAAAAAGTGGACTGGAGTTTGTTTTGGGCACTGCTACAATGTGCCGTGGTGCAGGGTAGTGTGTGCAACCATGGCTGTCCGCTGCTTTATAAACAGGTGCCAGAATTGTAATTATATCTACATTATATCTATGGTTAACCTGTAAACACACCATTTTTACCTGCTTCCTTATTACATGGGCATTAGCTACTATAGTGGCACTAACAATGCAGCTACTCATTACTGTGTAGCTAGTCACTTCAGAAGCCTTCGGCTAACAATAAGGCAGTAAATTGCTCTACCGCTAGAAATACTATGCTAGCTAGTGGAAGTCCATTTGTACAGTTCGTCACTGGCGACTGACAGTGAGCTGTCTTTAACCAGTTTGTATATCAAATGTATTATATTAGGAATTCACTGGAGACTTTATGCCGTCCTTTCACTTATGTCCATTGCAAGGGAATTCATCTGTTTAACTCCTTCCTCTCCAGATACACCCCCCCCAGTTCCCCCCAAAAAAGAAACACATTTGGAATTTTCTTCCCTCCTTTCTGTTCTTGTGTTGTAGTGTTTTTATTTAACCACTTGCTGACCGCCCACTACCTATGGGCGGCGGCAAAGTGGCACCCCCAGGACCGCGCAACGCCGACCGGCAGCGGCACCTGGGGAACTAATTAGCCAGGGGATGGCTCGCAGTGATGTCGGCATTAGGCTCTGCTCACCCGCGACGTTAACCCGCCGGCTATTTAGAAGCGATGTTAACCCCTGATCTGCCGCTACAAAGTGTATAATACACTTTGTAATGTATACAAAGTGTATTATACAGGCTGCCTCCTACCCTGGGGGTCCCAGTGATTGAGGGACCACCAGGGCAGGAAGCAGCCCCCTAGTAAGCACAACAGCACACTGATCCTGCCCCCCTGCCCCGATTGCCCACAGCACCCCTCAGACCCCCCCCCCCCCCCCCGATCACCCCCTCAGACCACTGTTTGCACCCAATCACTCCACTAATCAGTCACCCATCAATCACCCCCTGTCACTATCTGTCAGTGCTAACCTATAGATTAGGTCCTAAACTGCCCCCTGGGGGCTCCTGATCACCCCCCACACCCTCAGATCCTACCCAGACCCCCCCCCCCGTGTACTATATACATCTATTCTCCCCTGTAATCACCCACTGATCACCTGTCAATCACCCATCAATCACCCCCTGTCACTGCCACCCATCAGATCAGACCCTAACCTGTCCCTTGCGAGCACCCGATCACCAGCCCACACCCTCAGATCGCCCGCAGACCCGCCCTCAGATCACCTCTCAAGTGCACTGTTTACATTGGTTTTCCCCTCTAATCACCCATTGATCACCCATCAATCACCCCCTGTCACCACCTGTCACTGCTACCCATCAGATCAGACCCTAATCTGCCCCTTGTGGGCACCCACTTACCCGCCCACACCCTCAGACCCCCCCCGATCATCTCGCCAGTGCATTGCTTGCATCTATTCTCCCCTCTAATCACACCCTGATCACCTATCAATCACCCCGTCACCAAATGTCACTGCTACCCATCAGATCAGACCCTAATCTGCCCCTTGCGGGCACAAACACCCCCCCTACACCCTCAGATCACCCTCAGACCCCCCCCCCCCCCCCGATCACCTCCCCAGTACATTATTTACATGTGTTCTCCCCTCTAATCACCCACTGATCACCCATCAATCACCCCGTCACTGCTACCCATCAGATCAGACCCTAATCTGCCCCTTGCGGGTACCCAATTACCCGCCCACACCCTCAGATTGCCCCCAGACCCCCCCTGATCACCTCCCCAGTGCATTGCTTGCATCTATTCCCCCCTCTAATCAAAAAATAAAAAATAAAATCTTCTATGAACTCACTATACTCCTATCAAAATACCTTGGGCTGTCTTCTTTCTAAAACGGAGGCACTTGTGGGGTTCCTATACTGCCCTGGCATTTTAGGGGCCCTAAACCATGAGTAGTCTAGAAACCAAATGCCTCAAAATGACCTGTAAAATCCTAAAGGTACTCATAGGACTTTGGGCCCCTTAGCGCACCTAGGCTGCAAAAAAGTGTCACACGTGGTATCGCCGTACTCAGGAGAAGTAGTATAATGTGTTTTGGGGTGTATTTTTACACATACCCATGCTGGGTGGGATAAATATCTCTGTAAATGGACAATTGTGTGTAAAAAAAAAAAAAAAAAAAAAAAAAAATCTCATTTAAAGAGATATTTCTTCCACCCAGCATGGGTATGTGTAAAAATACACCCCAAAACACATACTATTTCTCCTGAGTACGGCGATACCACCTGTGACCCTTTTTTGCAGCCTGAGTGCGCTAAGGGGCCCAAAGTCCTATGAGCACCTTTAGGCTTTACAGGGGTGCTTACAATTTAGCACCGCCCAAAATGCCAGGACAGTAAACACACCCCACAAATGACCCCATTTTGGAAAGTAGACACCCCAAAGTATTCAGAGAGGGGCATGGTGAGTCCGTGGCAGATTTCATTTTTTTTTGGTCACAAGTTAGCAGAAATGGAAACTTTTTTTTAGTTGTTTTTTTTTGTCACAAAGTGTCGTTTTCCTCTAACTTGTGACAAAAAATAAAATCTTCTATGAACACACCATGCCTCTTAGTGAATACTTTGGGATGTCTTCTTTCCAAAATGGGGTCATTTGGGGGTATTTATACTACCCTGGAATTCTAGCACCTCATGAAACATGACAGGGGGTCAGAAAAGTTGATGCTTCAAAATGGGAAAATTCACTTTTTGCACCATAGTTTGTAAACGCTATAACTTTTACCCAAACCAATAAATATACACTTATTGTATTTTTTTTTTTAATCAAAGACATGTAGCACAATAAATGTGGACAGAAATGTATATAGAAATTTTACTTTATTTGAAAAATGTCAGCACAGAAAGTTAAAAAAAAACATTTTTTGGACAAAATTCATGTCTTTTTTGATGAATATAATAAAAATTAAAAATCACAGCAGCAATCAAATAGCACCAAAAGAAAGCTGTATTAGGGACAAGAAAGGGAGGTAAAATTCATTTAGATAGTAGGTTGTATGACCGAGCAATAAACCGTTAAAGCTGCAGTGGTCTGAATGGAAAAAAAGTGTCTGGTTCTTAAAGAGTTTTATGACTGCAGTCCTTAAGTGGTTAAAATACCCCTGAGCTGGATTTTTCTCAACTTACTTTTAATTAAGTTGTGGTGTTCAGCATTTGTCACAGCACCACCCTCACACTCCAGTGCCCGAGAACAATAGTGCACTAATAGCTGTATTAGTACACCATCATTCAGAGCTCAATTACCACAAGCCCACACACCTCTAAGCTCTCCTACACACTGAGTGCAGTAACAGCATCTCAGGAACCATAAGCGGCGAGTGGAGGGGGTGTTCCTAAGGTTGGGTAGAGAGGAGGGGGAACTGACGTTTCTTTCCCTGCCCATAATGGACGTTCTGCTCAGTCGAATACTGCGGATGAGCAGAGGAGGGCCACAGAGGGGACTGGAGTGTGAGGATGGTGCTGTGAAATATCACAGGTAAAACAGAATAAAAAGTAAAAAGAAAAAAAAAAAAAAAAAAAAACAGTTCAGGAGTACATTAAACTTCTAACTTTCCCCCTTTTCACTGTCTCTCATTGCCCCCCCCCCCCGCCCCCGCCCAAAATAAAAAAAAAATAGAAGAAGAAACAGTAGATAAATC
Organism: Hyperolius riggenbachi; assembly: GCF_040937935.1. NCBI lineage: Eukaryota > Metazoa > Chordata > Amphibia > Anura > Hyperoliidae > Hyperolius > Hyperolius riggenbachi. The sequence goes on along the minus strand of NC_090647.1, from coordinate 139,694,590 downwards.
AATAAACAATATACTACAATGAGTCTGTACCACTAGTGAAGTGCAGCTAAAAACAAGCAATCCAATGATTTTTAACTTTACTTACTTCAGTCGGTGACAGCTATGTAGATGCTGAAGAGAGACTGATCTGTGTAGCTTGTGCAGTGTTGCCTGCTGCAGAGAGCAATGGCCCGCCCTCTGCCAGTGAGGAAAAAGAGAGCCCAGTGTTGTCTTTTGTAGTTCACAGCTTAGTTACAGGCTTATTTTTATCATTCCGCCCTCTAATGGGCTACTTTCCAAGTTCCAACATCATTCTCAAGGGCTGGTATCCAGGTCCTGTTTGCACGCCCCGTGAACTTATGCTTCTCATTAGTACATGTGAAAAGAGTTAAAAACTATTTCCAGTTTTCTCCTAGCAGTTCTCTACATCAGTTTAAGTACGGTTATATTCATGGTTTAACAGGCTCATCAGAGGTATCATGCAGGAACTGTTTATCCACCCTAAAGGTGAATACACATGCATTATTTGTGATACTCGTCAGGACTGAGCTCGATCCTGTGGGTGATACTGCTGGGCATTGAACACTGTATGGATGTGTCACACTGGTCTGGTATAACAAAATAGTGCATACTGGGAGGGGAAGAGGAACAAAAGTGTGGTGCACAATGAAGCAGCTTACGGCAAGCAGGGTAAAGAGGGTAACGATGTGCTTGGATGTTGCTATTGCTTAAAGATCTGGGGGTTCTGTCATAGAGGTGCAGCCTTTTACTGGGTGTCTTGTCTGTTAATTATTAGGAGTTCTGTTTGTCATCAGGAGGCCTGTCTGATAGCGGAGGTCCTGTCTGTTTTTAGGGGTTCTGTCATAGGGGAGTCCTGTTATAAGGGTTCTGTCTGTCATAGGGGTGCAGCCTTTTACTGAGGGTCGTCTGTTATTAGATGTTCTGTCTGTAATGGGGAGTCCTGTCTGTTACTGGAGGTCCTGTCTGTTATAAAGGGTTCTATTTATCATAGGAAGTCCTGTCTATTATAAGGGTTCTGTCTGTCATAAAGGTGCAGCCTTTTACTGAGGGTCCGGTCATGTGGAGTCCTGTCTGGTACTGGGCGGGCTGTCTATTACTAGGGGTTAAAATTACACTGCAGAGTGTTAAAAAGTTAAGTACCAAAAAGTTGGAGGAAAACTACTGGCAACATTATTTTGAGTTTTTGTTTGCTTGCTGGTAGTTTCAAAGGCATAGTATTTACAAGTTTTGCAAATATCACCTAGGGAGAAAAAACAAACACAAACACAGAACATTTATATCGCGCTTTTCTCCTGGCTGATTCAAAGCACCAGAGCTGCATCCACTAGGACGCGCTCTGTAGGCAGTAGCAGTGTTAGGGAGACTTGCCCAAGGTCTCCTACTGAATAGGTGCTGGCTTACTGAACAGGCAGAGCCGAGATTCGAACCCAGGTCGCCTGTGTAAGAGGCAGAGCCCTTAAAGTGAATTGCATATGGGCACCAGGCCCTTATTCAAATCACTTTTTCTCCTTAGGCCGGTTTCAGACTACCAGCTGGCATTAGCAGTGCTGCCCAGGGCTGCACCAACAAAAGCAGGCCTTCAGGGATTACCATGTTAATACGAGGTAATACCCTTCTGGCCGATATCCTGTTTCAGAAATACGGAAGTGTACAGAAGTGTATTGTAAAAACCTGCTTCCGTGCATGCATGCCCCCAACGCTGCCGCCAACATTTTTAAAAACTCCTGTTTTGCCATAGACTTACATGACTTCTGGTCCAATGCAGATCGTTGCAGGAGCCGCACGACAAGTATGCGATTGCGTTAGATAGGGCTCTTTTGGCGCAGGGTACCACAACGTGGGTAGTATGATCTACCCTATAGACTTTCATTAAGCTGCAGTGGGTTGCAGTAAATTTACTGCACCGCCCCTGTGTGAAAGAGATTATTTTTCATCTTTCATTTTTCCTCTTCGGTTTAAAATAACTTTTCAACATTTGGCAATTAAAAAAAGTACCAAAAAGTAGGCAAAAAAGAACTGTCAAAATGATTCTGAGTATTTCCTTGCTTGCTGGAAGCGTAAAAGGCATTTAAGAAATAAGGGGCCATATGCAATTCACTTTTTCACTTGACTTTTTTCCTAGGTGATATTTTCACAACTTATAAAATTAATAAGAACTAAATAAAATGTACACAACTAGCAAACAAACTAGTACTCAAAATAATTTTGACAGTACATTTTCAACTACTTTTTGGAATTTTCCAATTGCAAAGTGCTAAAAAGTTAATTCAAATTAAAGATTCAAAAATATTTCAGCCTTCCAATGGAAATCTTCTGCCCTTGACTTCTCTTTGGTTGCTCAGAGATTAGGCATGATTATGTTAATGGATAAAATGTATTATTATAGTATAGAGAATCTAACTAAATTTGATCTTATCTGGGACAACTGGAAACTCTATAGACAGTTGCGATTGGCCTACAGGATTATCTTTTTACGGATATCTCACATTCCCTGAATTCTCTCGTTTTATTCATTTTAAACCCTTCCTCGGCTATCAGGACCCATATCGGATGCTATCTGATATGACATGGTTTGTCTTATTTTTTATTTAATATTCTTTTTATACAGGTTCGTTAAGCTTACGGACTTTATTGGACTTTGTTTGAAATGACCCCTTTAATCTCAGTAGGGTGGTTTAGTCCCCCGTTTTCCAGGTGGATCAGATTTGTACTTTATTCAAGCTGTATGTGTATGCTCCCCGTTATTTTTTTTATATTGCACGGTTCATTGTTTGTCAGTTTGTATATCCATTTTCCTTTTTATGCTTTAATAAAGCTTTCTTTGATAAAATAAATAAATTTTTTCCTAGGATAAAACTCAGGAGAAAAATGTAAATTGCATATGGGCCAAGGTGTAAAAATATCACATAGGTGAAAACTTTGAAAATGTAAATTGAATAAGGGCTTGGTATTTTTGTGCTTTAAACAGTATGGCCCATATACAATTAAAAAAAAAAACAAAAAAAAAAAAAACACCTGTCCCAAGTTTTCGTCTAGGTGATATTTTCAAACTTTACAATAAAATGCCTTTTATACCACTAACAAGCAAAATATGACTCAAATTTCTCAGTTAAACCACTTAAAATTCCTTGATGCTTGTCTCACGTCCTGCTTGGCCACCCTCTCAAGATTTTAGGATGTGAGACTCATGCCTGTGCCGCCGTAGTTACCTTACATGCACTCATTTAGTGAATAATTGCTGCTATTTGCCAAAGCAGCAATCATTCACTTTTAAACTTTTTTTTTTTTAAAGTTTAGAACGTACAATAGTATCACAAAAAATAAATAAAATAAAGTGTTTTTTGTTGTTTTTTTTTAAATCGAAGGGTTAACCCCTTCCTATCCTATGAATCCCATCTGTCACTTGTACTTGCCCTTAAGCCAATGGGAATCGACAAAATAAAAAAAAGTCGCTTAAGAAGAGGGAAGGCTCAGGTCCTAATGAGCCTTCCCCTCTTCTCTCCCGGTGCCCTCGGTGCTGCGCTGGCTCCCCCGTTCAAATCCCTCGCGGGGGAGGCGGGGGGGGGGGGACTTCGGAAGTCTTCGGGAGCAGAGTCCTCCCGAAGACAGGCGGCTCCATACTGCGCACGTATGAGTGTGTCATACAAGGCGCTTGCGCAGTGTAGAGCGGCCCGTCTTCGGGAGCACTCAGGCTCCCGAAGCATTTTATGAAGCCTCCCTTCGGCGGGGAAACAGCGGTATTTGACCAAAACGGTTGAATACAGCTACGGGGGAGCCAGAGCAACAACGGGGATCAGGAGAGGAGAGGGAATGCTCTATGGGACCCAGAGCCTCCCTCTCCTTAGGTGAGTATCTGACTTTTTTATTAAAATTATCGGATCCCATTCACTTTAGGATGTGTGCACACCTCTAATGACTGCAACCTGTAGTGATCAGATCTGATGCCAAATGGCATACCGATGTATTACTCTGCTGTTTTGTGAGGCATCTGTACAGTATATCAGGGCCCCCCAGCCGTCATCCTAATGATCAGATCCAATCGCTACAGATGCGCACTCTGGTGATAATGGTGCTCTACATGCCCAACTAGTAATGAATAAAGGCATATGTGGCACTGTTTTAACTTTGAAGAGCCAAGGTATATATATATATATATATATATATATATATATATATATATAATTTTTTTTTTATTGCAGTGGCATTTGTTATGTAAAAAAATAGGAAGGGTAAAACATGAAAAAAACTGTATTCTCCGCATTTATGTCTATTTTACCCTCTAAAGTGGCTATAAAATAGAATTTGGGGGGACATACTACCCCAAAAAGCCTAGATTGTCCTGGAAAAAAAAAAAAGAAAAGTTGGTGGTGTACTGTATGTAGTACCCAGTATACAACTAGCCAATCATGGCAAGCGATGTACTTTACCAGCAATTGGCTGGTTGTATATAAAGCCTGCTTGGATTGGTCAACTATCAGAGCGGTAGCGCAAGCATGCCTATTTCACCTGTCTGGCCCACAGTTGTATACTATTACCTCCTTCTCTGCCTCTCAGATCTCGCACATGCGCGCCTGCATTTCTTCACTGCAGTCCTCAGGAGCGAGATCTGAGAGGCAGAGAAGGAGGTATGGTAATAGGATACAAGGGCAGGCCAGACAGGTGAAACTGGCATGTTTTTCTGCGCACAACACCGCTCTGTCTCTTTTTTCCATACCCTGGGCATCCTAGATGCCTGCAGCTTGCTCCACCCTTCACTTAGACTTTTCCAGTGAGGTGCTCCGTCACCTCCTCGTCGGGACCGCGTCAAGTCACTTCTTTCCAGGAATCCTAGTGAGTAGATTTTCTTCCACCATACTTGTACGGCACCACCCTTGCTGCTTTCATACGGTCACCGCATATGCAAACTTCTGCAAAAGTTCACAAACTGGCAAACTCGGCAAACCACAGATGCAGTGAAAGGTATGCACTGACTGGTATATAAAACAGTGTGCTGTCATGCAGATGCAGTGAAAAGTATGCACTTACTGGTATATAAAACATTGGGCAGTCACACAGATGCAGTGAAAGGTATGCAGTGACTAGTATAATACAGTGTGCAGTCACAGATGTAGTGAAAGGTATGCAGTGACTGGTATAATGCAATGTGCAGTCACACAGATGCAGTGAAAAGTATGCACTGACTGGTCTATAAAACCTGTGTGCAGTAATACAGATGCAGTGAAAGGTATGCAGCGACTGGTATAAAACAATGTGCAGTCACACAGATGCAGTGAAAGGTATGCAGCGACTGGTATAATACAATGTGCAGTCACAGATACAGTGAAAGGTATGCAGCGACTGGTATAATACAATGTGCAGTCACACAGATGCAGTGAAAGGTATGCAGTGACTGGTATAATACAATGTGCAGTCACACAGATGCAGTGAAAGGTATGCACTTACTGGTCTATAAAACAGTGTGCAGTCACACAGATGCAGTGAAAGGTATGCAGTGACTGGTATAATACAATGTGCAGTCACACAGATGCAGTGAAAGGTATGCACTTACTGGTCTATAAAACAGTGTGCAGTCACACAGATGCAGTGAAAGGTATGCAGTGACTGGTATAATACAATGTGCAGTCACACAGATGCAGTGAAAGGTATGCAGCGACTGGTGTAATATAATGTGCAGTCACAGATGCAGTGAAAGGTATGCAGCGACTGGCATAATACAATGTGCAGTCACACAGATGCAGTGAAAGGTATGCACTTACTGGTCTATAAAACAGTGTGCAGTCACACAGATGCAGTGAAAGGTATGCGGCGACTGGTATAATACAATGTGTAGTCACACAGATGCAGTGAAAGGTATGCAGTGACTGGTATAATACAATGTGCAGTCACACAGATGCAATGAAAGGTATGCAGTGACTGGTATAATACAATGTGCAGTCACAGATGCAGTGAAAGGTATGCAGCGACTGGTATAATACAATGTGCAGTCACAGATGCAGTGAAAGGTATGCATTAACTGGTATAATACAATGTGCAGTCACACAGATGCAGTGAAAAGGTATGCACTGACTGCTGGTATAATACAGTGAGCAGTCACACAGATGCAGTGAAAGGTATGCAGTGACTGATGTAATACAATGTGCAGTCACAAAGATGCAGTGGAAGGTATGCAGTGACTGGTAGAATACAATGTGCAGTCACAAAGATGCAGTGAAAGGTATGCACTGACTTTGCTGGGCCTGGCACAGTTTAACAAGGGCCAGCTGCAACAGACAGGGCTGTATATGCAGTGTCAGTAGCACACACAAAAAAAAAAGAAAAAAAAAAAAAAGCTTTTTTTGTAGTGCTTTTCAGCAACAAATATCAGCAAGGAGCAAGCTAGCAAGACCTAACTAACGCTTTCCCTATCTCTCCAGCAACCTCTCCCTTCTCTCACTAAGCAGGCAGCTGACAGAGTGATAAAATGACCGACACAGCAGTGTTTTTATAGGGGGGAAGGGAGTGCAGCCTGATTGGCTGCCATGTGTCTGCTGACTATAATGTAGAGGGTCAAAGTTTAATGATGTGGTATAGGGGGCAAATCGAACTCGCTATGTGTTCGCGGTTTGCCGCGAACAAGTTCACCGGTGAACCGTTCGGGCGTTGGCCAAGTATTACTGGGAGGACAGGGTTACATATAAAAACATTTTATAGCTATGAAAAGCATTTCTGGTGCTGTTGAAACCAGGATAATTAAAGTAAAAGTGGGTATCCTAAAAATTGGTTACATTCTAATATATGTCGTTACAGCACCACTTTTTAGGTACAGTTGTCAAGAAAGAGCCTCGCATTTATTTTGTATTTTAGCACCCTTGGTGGTGAGGCATGGTCTGGTGTAGAGAGTGTTTGATCTGTCCAGCTCCAAGATAAAAACACACACAATGTTCAATAGCAAAAGAAATCTATGAAGGAAAGATCACAAGTTTTTAATATTCGTATGTAGAGAAAAAAGGGAGGTAGAGGAAACAAGCTTTAATTTGTACTGAATTCAAGGCCTAAAGTTTCTGCTCACAGCACGTCAATAAAATTGAGTTTGCAACTACAATAATCAGGAGAAACTGCTATTCCAGGAAAGTAAGACTTCATTATGACAGTAGTTTCGATATGACAGTAGAGTCAACATTCAGATTATTAGAAATGTCTATCCCTGAATTGTTAAGCATCTGCAAAGCACCTCTTTAGAGTTCTTTGTTGATTACATAACTAGCAGTTTTCAAAAAACTGTAGAACACACTAGCGAGGACATAAAAAAAAAGAAGAAAGGAGGCCTAGGCTACCTCCGGCAGACAAACATGTCCATAGGTGTAAGGATATTGCCAGCAAAAAAAAAAAAAAACCTGTCAGGAAAAGAAAAAGAAAATTAGAAATACCTCAGGATGCAAATAACGGACCGTAGTGGTAAAAGGCTTTCGTCTAATACACTACAGCAGGGGTGTCAAACTCAAACACATATAAAGGGCCAAAATCTGAAACATGGTCTTTGTTTTGGTCAACAATGGCCTCAATTCACTAAGCAGTTTAGACTAGTCTACTGATGTTTTTTGGTCTACTGATGTTGTTTAGTCTACTGTGGGCTTGGTCAGTTGCATCCAAGGGGAATTCACTATTACCAAAATGTTTTAGACCTGTTTTTAGACCTGGTCTAAACCATTTGGTAATTAGGTGGGTAAAGCAGGGGTAATGATCAAAAGATGCAATTCACAAACAAGTTGCTATGACTGACATCCTTCTCCTCTGATGAGCTCTCTTCTGCATACAATTAAACTTCTGCACAATTAATTCAAAAGGTCCCATCCTCAGATCTAAAATACCTCACAGAATTACTTTAACGACAAGAAATCAGCTGGTTCAATCTGTCAGAAAAAGTGGGCGTGGTTTATCCTGGTTTGCCTTTGTGAATTGTGTAATTACTTAATGTTAGACCAGGTCTAAAAAATTACACCATCAGTAGACTAAAAAAACATCTGTAGACTAGTCTCAACTGCTTAGTGAATTGAAACCATTGTGTATTAGAATTTACCACTTCACCCCAAGGTGGTTTTTACCCTAACGAACAAGAGCGATTTTCACCTTTCTGTGCTCATCCCTTTCATTTGCCAATAGCTTAATCACTACTAATCACAATGAAATGATCTAGATCTTGTTTTTTTCACCACAAATTGAGCTTTTTGGGGTTGATATTTGTTTTCAGTAATTACTTTATTTTCTATGCATTTTAAAGGGAAATACAAGGAGAAAATGAAAAAATACACTATTTCTCCAATTTCATCCCCTGTGGTTTTATTATAAAACACTGCTACTGTACATAAAACCCACACATTTTATCTGCCCATTTGTCCTGGTTATCACAAGATTTTAATTATGTCCCTAGTACAAAGTATGGTGACAATATATCGTTTGGAAATAAAGGTGTATTTATTTTGGGTGTTTGTTTTTTTTCACAATTTTCACGTGCATGTACATGGGGATGCACGTGCGGGAGCGCGCACGTGCACCCACGGAAGCATGCATGCGCACAGCAGCAGCACTGTCTGACTTATAAAAACGTCCTGGAGCCATTAAGAGGCTCTAGTAGGATGTTTTTATAAGTCAGCATGTCATTAAGTGGTTAAAGGCAGGGGGTGGGGTCTCCGGTGGGCACCCTAAAAATGGGAGTTGCAATACTTGAATGTGGCCACTGGTGTGCTCCTGTGGATGGGAAGGCAGCATGTTGTCATCTGCAGTAAAAGAAATAATAGGAAGTGGAGAGCGAACTTGTGCAGTATACTGGATTTTACAAGTCTGCTCATTGCAAACTGGGCATTACATGTGTATTGTGGGATACTCAGGTCAGTGGATGAGGTTGGAGTAGATTGGTTGGCAGCTCCAAACAGTTAACAGCTGTCTCAATTAAAAAGAATGCTTGCAGCTTTCGGGTGTATGGGTGGGAACGGCAAAGACACCATGCGAGTGTGCGCAAACAGTATACCTATACAACAAATCAGAAAGGGAGATGGGGAGGTGCATATATTTAGAAGTCAAAGTAAAAAAAAATAAGGATGGCAGGGTCAGTAAAATCTATTGTCTCTCTACTAGAAAATTAATGAAGAAAAAAAAATAATAATAAAACGTGCACAAGCCAAAAAGATTACACACATGTCAATACATCTGCAATGACCTGCCATCTCCATGGAAATGTTACAGATCGCAGGTACAAACAAGTATACTGCAAGGATCTTCACTGCTTACAAAACATGCAGATGTGAAGCTCTTGAGGGCCACATAAAATAGTGTGGGGGTTCAAAAAGGAGAGATAGGGGTAGTGCACATCCAGGTAAAACTTGACCTTTATTGAGTACCTCAAAAGCAGTTACAGGCAAAACATCCACATATTGGAGAGAGATACCGGAAGTGAGAGGTCTACAGCCATTGCGCACCTTACAGGTGTAGCAGTTAGTCAGGAGTCAGGACGTCCTGACAAAGCGCCTCACCTGTGAGGCAGGTAAAAGTAACTGCTTTTAAGGTATTCAGTAAAGGTCAAGTTTTACCTGGATGTGCAGTAGTACCGCTATCTCTCCTTTGGAATACTGCTGCTTGTGACTGGTAAGCTGCACTCTGGTGTGATTGGCGACATTCTTGTGCATCATCATTCAATCTATCTGTTACACTCTTAACTAAAATGGTGTGGGGCTGGATTCGGCCCGCGGGCCCCGTGTTCAACACCTGTGCACTACAGCAACCTGGGCTTATATTTTCAATATTTAAAAAACTCTATTAACAGTTTCCCAGATTTTTTTTTACCTCTGTCTTGCTCTATATGATAAATATAGCAGGTTTCTGATTAAAAAAACAAGTGCTCTCCATTCCTCAATTCTTTGTTCACTGTACCAAGATTTATAAACTTAGTTACCTGTATGTAATGTAAACAGGCCAGGGCAGGTTCTCTCATGAAGCAAAGTGAAACACTTGCATCAGGCGCAGATATTACATGGGCAGCATGATTGAACTGTGAGCTTACACTTACAGCATGCAGTCAGAGTAGGAGGAGAAGCGAGAGGAGAGCGAGGTGAAGAGGTCATCATTGGGGAAAAGCAGCTTGTGCTGTGTGAGTAGTCTGACAGTGAGTGAGGAGGGGGAGACAGGAGAGCAGCAGTGTTTCATTTGACTTGCACAGCAGAAGGGAGGAGGTGGCACTGATGTCCTGACTGAGGAGGAAAGGAGGACAGCTGAGGGTGAGCAGTTTGTTTGTCAAAGACTCACAGCCAGCCAGTGTGCTATTGTGTTGAGCTGCAGCATGTCATGTGAGAACATTAAATGTAGCAGAGTAAATTGTCGGGTGCTGTGCAATCATTCAAAATCAGACAAGCAGTCTAGAACCATCCCTGAAACAGGCAGTATATTTATTAGATGTGGGGGATGATGTGTAAATTGTATTTGCAGGGCTTTATCACTGTATACCAGGGTCTTGTTCTACAAACTCAAGTCCTGGAACGCACATTTTGCCCAATTAAACAAATGCTTGTTATAATCAAACTAGTAGACCTCGAATCCGTTTAAAAACTGGCTATAGGTCTGTGTCTGAACTCTCTCCCCTCCGCTGTGACCGCCGCCATCGCCACACAGTCAGCCCGCACGCATACACTCGGCCAGCCCCCTGGTCTGTCCTGCTCCCTGGTCCAAGGGTGTCCGTGCAGCACATGCGCAGTAGCGCAAAGCACGGACACACACACAGTTACATAGTTATTTTGGTTGAAAAAAGACATACGTCCATCGAGTTCAACCAGTATAAAGTACAACACCAGCCTGCTCCTTCACATATCCCTGTTGATCCAGAGGAAGGCGAAAAAACCCTTACAAGGCATGGTCCAATTAGCCCCTAAAGGGAAAATTTCCTTCCCGACTCCAGATGGCAATCAGATAAAATCCCTGGACCAACATCATTAGGCATTACCTAGTAGTTGTAGCCATGGATGTCTTTCAACGCAAGGAAAGCATCTAAGCCCCCTTTAAATGCAGGTATAGAGTTTGCCATAGCGACTTCCTGTGGCAATGCATTCCACATCTTAATCACTCTTACTGTAAAGAACCCTTTCCTAAATAAATGGCTAAAACGTTTTTTGCTCCATGCGCAGATCATGTCCTCTAGTCCCTTGAGAAGGCCTAGGGACAAAAAGCTCATCCGCCAAGCTATTATATTGCCCTCTGATGTATTTATACATGTTAATTAGATCCCCTCTAAGGCGTCTTTTCTAAAGACTAAATAAACCCAGTTTATCTAACCTTTCTTGATAAGTGAGACCTTCCATCCCACGTATCAATTTTGTTGCTCGTCTCTGCACCTGCTCTAAAATTGCAATATCTTTTTTGTAATGTGGTGCCCAGAACTGAATTCCATATTCCAGATGTGGCCTTACTAGAGAGTTAAACAGGGGCAATATTATGCTAGCATCTCGAGTTTTTATTTCCCTTTTAATGCATCCCAAAATTTTGTTAGCTTTAGCTGCAGCTGCTTGGCATTGAGTACGGTTATTTAACTTGTTGTCAATGAGTACTCCTAAGTCCTTCTCCAAGTTTGATGTCCCCAACTGTATCCCATTTATTTTGTATGGTGCTAGACCATTAGTACGTCCAAAATGCATGACTTTACATTTGTCAACATTGAATTTCATCTGCCATGTATGTGCCCATATAGCCCTCCTATCCAGATCCTGTTGCAATATGACACTATCTTCCTGAGAGTTGATGATTCTGCACAATTTTGTATCATCTGCAAAAATAGCAACATTACTCACTACTGCATCTACTAGGTCATTAATAAATAAATTGAAGAGCACTGGACCCAGAACAGACCCCTGTGGGACCCCACTGCTAACAGTCTCCCATTTTGAGTACGATCCATTGACCACAACTCTTTGTTTTCTGTCCTTTAGCCAGTTCCCTATCCATGAACACAGACTCTTCCCCAGTCCTTGCATCCTCAACTTTTGCACCAGACTTTTGTGGGGAACAGTGTCGAAGCCCTTTGCAAAGTCCAAGTATATCACATCTACAGCATTCCCAATATCCATATTAGCATTCACTACCTCATAAAAGCTGAGCATGTTAGTCAAATAGGACCTGTCTTTAGTAAACCCATGCTGATGCTGAGAAATAAGATTATTTTCTACTATAAAGTCATGTATAGTATCTCTTAGTAACCCCTCAAATAGTTTGCATACAACTGATGTTAAGTTTACAGGTCTATAATTTCCTGGATCTGATTTTTTGCCCTTCTTAAATAATGGGAAAACGTGGGCTGTACGCCAATCCACTGGGACTCTGCCAGTTGCAAGAGAGTCACAAAAAGATAAGATAAAGGGGCTTAGCTATAACTGAACTTAATTCTCTTAGGACCCGAGGACGCATGCCATCCGGGCCAGATGCCTTGTCTATTTTTAATTTATTTAGTCTTGCCTTCACTTCTTCCTGCGTTAAGTATTTAATATTACAGTTAGAAGATTGAGACTCTTCCGCCTCTGTAGTTTGCAACAGTGCTGTTTCTTTTGTGAAGACAGAAGCAAAGAAAGCATTTAATAACTCTGCCTTAGCGATTTGTTTTTCAGCTTCAATCTTTGCCTGCCTAATTTCTTTTTTACAATTTTTATTGCACTCCTTATAATTGCTTAGTGCAGCCTCAGTCCCCTCCTGTTTTAAGACCTTATAGGCATTCTTTTTCCTCTTCATTTTATCTTTAACCTTTCTATTCATCCATAGAAGCCTTTTTTTATTCCTAGATATTTTGTTTCCATATGGGATATACATACTACAATATTGATTGAGTATAAGTTTAAAAGCTTGCCATTTCCCTTCAGTGTCTTCCCCTTGTAGTACATTATCCCAGTTCACCAAACTTAGTGCCTGTCTAATTTGATTGAACTTTGCTTTTCTAAAATTCATAGTTTTAGTGGTCCCGCTGCCCCGTGGCCTATCAGTCACTAGATCAAACGTTATCATGTTGTGATCACTATTTCCCAAATGTTCTTGAACCTGCACATTTGATACATTATCTGATCTATTAGAAATGATCAGATCCAGTAACGCATTCCCCCTAGTTGGTTCCGTTACCATTTGAGTCAAGTAATTATCCTGTAGTGTTGCCAGAAATCTGCTGCTTTTACCAGAATGGGTAGCCTCAATACTCCAGTCAATGTCTGGAAAGTTGAAGTTGCCCATAATTATGACCTCATTTTTACTTGCAGCTTTTTCAATCTGCTGTAGTAATCGCAGTTCTGCAGCTTCATTAATAAGAGGTGGCCTGTAGCATACCCCAATAAGCAATTGGCAACTTTTATTTCCACCATGAATATTTACCCAAACGGACTCCACATCTTCGCAATCTTCCTCCATCTCATCGTTGAGGACAGCTGTAAGAGAATTCTTAACAAAGAGACAAACCCCTCCACCTTTTTTCCCTGTTCTATCCCTCCTAAACACATTGTATCCTTTTAAATTAGCTATCCATTCATGGCTTTCATCCATCCATGTCTCGGTTATTCCCACAATGTCATAGCCTTTGTCATTCAGAATGAACTCTAGTTCGTCTATTTTATTTGCAAGGATCCGAGCATTGGTTACCATGCACTTTATATTTTTACCACCACATTTACCAATTTTGTTTACATGAAATGGGCTACTTGAATTTTTACCAACCTCCTTAATCTTTACACTGTCCCCACCCCCCTCTCCACCCCCCATAATGTTAGGTTCCCACTGTCTTTTTACCTCATCTTGTCTACGTATTGAGACTTTATCCTCCCACCTCCCCCCAGATCCTAGTTTAAAAATCTCACACACAGGGACACAGAGACATAGGGGTTTTATTAGCTAGGATGAAAACATGTCCATTTATGTTCCACATGCAAAGGAATGAGGAAATCAGTTGTTGAACTCCGCTGTGTTTGCCAACACAGGTTACATTACAGGGCCGCTCAGTACAGTCTGATCTGCAATGACTGCCAGTACAGATGCAACTATAGTTCAAATCTATGCAGAGTACCAAATATCAATGAATCTTTGTAAACAATAAAAGCACTATAAGCCCATGAGTTACACAACCTACATGCTTTGTGTATTATTGCTTAACAATGTAAACATGTATGGGGAAAATAAAAGAGCACCTAGGGTTACTTAAAGTGAACTTCCATACTAAAAATATACTCAGCAGCACTGAAAAGGTTTGGTGTTTCTTTAACAGTTTCACAGCATCAGAATTTTGTTTTTCTTACCCAAGACTCATTTTTAGCTGCACAGAAGCTAAGCTCGGCTTCATCAAAGCCTGAGAGGGGTGATCAGGACACAGGACAGTTGGAACTGGGAGCTCCCTGTCACCTCATTTCAACCAAAAGTATGGCTGTCCCCATGAAATCACAGACATTTGCCTGTTCTTTTAAACCAGGATGGGTAAGAAATATATTACCTATCTATTTTAATTAACATAACTAATGTAACTTCATGACAGTATGTTTGTTTAGGCTGAAATTCCTTTTTAACTCAGAAGGGGGAAGCCTCTGGATCCTAAAGAGGCATTTCCTGTCCCCCCAAAGCAGAGGGGTTCCAGTGCTGGAAACACCTGAAGATCTCCTTGTTGGCGCTGGTTGCGGTCCGCGCATGCCCAGTAGAAACTCTCCGCTCAGACTCCAGACGAAACAGCCGTGTGAGTACAAGCACAAGAGGGTGCGCCACTGGAGTTCCAGCGCAACAGCGCATTCAATGGCAAGGAGGAGGGATAGTTGGATGAAAGAAGAAGCCTAGAGTGGTCTGAAGAGTCTAGCACACTGAGGTAAGTATTAAAAACTTTTATTCACCCCAGGCTTACTTTAAAGTGAACCGGAGATGGGGGTCACATAAAAAAAAACCAAAAAAAACTAAAAACTAAAAAATGTATATATACCTGGGGCTTCCTCCAGCCACCTCCAGGCTGACTGCTGCCACACCATCCTCCTCCAACTCCCTGTTCATTCCCAACTGGCCAGCGCAGGCGCAGCCTGGCCATGCACGCTTCCATTTCCCACTCGTCACTAGTAGCATTCTGGGCAAACCACTCTAGATGACGTGAACACAGCGGGAGCGTGCATGGCCAGGCTGCACATGCAAAGTTGTTACTTTGAATAGGAAACTCAGACTGTGTGTGAGACTGAGCCTGGTCTATTTAAAAAGAGCACCTGGATTCCAGATGTGAAATGTCGGGCAATTGATACCTTTGAGTCTGTGGTTAACAGTGAAGTTGTAAAATTGTTTGATAGGGCCAGACACAGGAAATATAGAGATAAGTTAACTCCATTGGAAAGACTGGCCTTAAAACAACTGTCTTGTAATGATGACATCTATATTACAAAAGCCGATAAAGGTGGTGCAATTGTCATCCTAGATAGATCTGATTATGTGTCTGAGGCAGAAAGGCAGTTATCTATTCCTGGCCATTACAAGCTTTGTGATTATAATCCTACCTGGGAGATCAAGAGAAGTGTTGACATGATGGTGAATGGTTCCCATTTGTTAGGGACCATTGACAAATCCATGTCAACGTTTCTGATTACAGACCATCCTCAAGTACCTGAATTATACTTCTTGCCCAAAATTCATAAGAGCCTGCTTAACCCCCCTGGTCGACCGATAGGCTCCAGTGTACACTCGATACTGTATCGTTTGTCTAAATACGTTGATTCATATCTCCAGCCCCTTGCTGAACAAATCCCCACTTGCTTAAAGGATACAACGGATTTATTAAATAGATTGAATGGATTCAATGAGGTACCTGAGGACCTGTTGCTATGCACATTGGATATACAGAGTCGGTTCACATCCATCCCTCACTCTGAGGGTATGGAATGTATTGAGAACAGACTTCTGGAAACCAATTTACATCACAATAAGATCTATTTTTTTGTTGGATTGCTTAGGGATGGTGCTTAAGCAGAACTATTTTCAGTTTGGAGATAAATATTACATCCAGATGCAGGGGACAAGCATGGGGTCCCCTGTCGACCAGTCTTTTGCAAATTTATTTGTAGCAGATCTTGAGAATCAGATGTTCACACAGAATCCCCGGTACTGGCAGCAGCTTTTCGGGTACTTCCGTGTCGTTGATGATGTATTGATTTTGTGGTGAAGCACCGAGACCGAGTTCAGAAAGATGGTTGATGAGGCTAATATGATGCATCCGACAATCAAGTTCACGGCGGAATGTTCACTGGTGAGCATTGATTACTTGGATGTCACTATTAGCAAATGCGATGGAAAGTTCCACACTAAATTGTTAAGGAAACTAACAGAGGAACAATCTCCTACGTATTGTAATATGTACGAACAGAGGCGCCAAGCAGAGTAAACCAATGTTCTAAAAATGATAAAAAAGAGGGAAGTCGAGGTGGACTTACCTCCCTCTGGTAGTGGACATATACTCAAATGCAGAGTAAAAAATATACAATTTATTCACAGCTCCATAAAATCGCAACGCGTTTCGCGGTCAACAGTCCCGCTTCATCAGGCAGTACAGGAGCATATAAAACTGGTTCAGGTCCATAAAGCGTTTGAGCACCTCCGACAGAGAGGCATTGAGCTTACCAGATAATATTGCACTATTAGGCTCTTGGTGTCCTCTGTTTTGTTTTTACATATCTCCTACGTATGTAAAGTTTCCATGATGAGAGATTGAAAAAAAGTATCCCTAAGGGACAATTTTTACGGGCACGGCGAATTTCATCAACAGATGATGAGTACAGAGAAGCTGCTGCCAGATTGAACAACAACTTTGTTGAAAAGGGTTTTGAACGCAATGTTTTGGAAAAAAAACAGTACAGAGGTGGGATGCCTTAAGCGCGAGTCCTTGTTGTGTTCAAACCCCACTAGACATAAGAATAAGGGTAGGAAGCCCTTTGTTCTTCACTATGGTCATTTGTCACGGAAAATCAGGGGGGGGGGGGGGGGTCATTTGCAAATTTTGGCCCATTTTACAGAAGGATGCTGAGTGTGGGGCCTTGTTCAAGGACTACCCGTTGTTTGCATATAGGAGAGGCAGGACCATTGCCAATTCTGTGTGTAAAAGGGTCCCTGGTGGGAGGTGTGCACAGGTGGGCCGTAAAGGTACACATCTGTGTTGCGCATACAATTGCTGTTCTGCGATTATACGAGCCAAGTATATTTCTCACCCACATACAGGGCAAAGAATTCCAGTCAGGGGGAGCTTTAATTGCAACACTTTGTTTGCCATTTACGCCATAAAATGCCCATGCGGGCTACTGTATGTGGGGGAGACAACTCGCAGCGTGAAAACTCGCATTCAAGAGCACAAGTGGAGTGTCAGCGAGTGTTTGAAACATCCGGAGAAGCAGAATGTCCCTGTAGGCACACATTTTGTTCAGGCTGGACATTCTGTATCTCAATTAAGATGGATGGGGATACAGTCCCTCCTCTCAGGAGGGGAGGTGATCGGGAGAAGATGCTGCTTCGTAAAGAAGTGGAGTGGATTAGGAAATTGGATTGTGTATCCCCTAGGGGTTTAAATGAACAAATAAGTTACAAATGTTTTTTGTGATTTGTTGCAGGAAAGAATGATTGGTGGTATCACATATGCTGCGGGAATTTGGATGACCCCTCCACTAATTATTGCAGGGTAGATGGTATAGTAGTTCCCTATATAGGAATTGTATATACTGTGAATAGTGTATGTTTACTTCCTGTATATCTTTATTTTTAACCACTACATATGCCTTTTTCCCTCTTGCCAGCTACAACTTATTCCATTCCCTACCTTCTACTGAAATATACCTAAAGCTGTCAATTTGATACCAACTTAATCTGATTTACTAACTACCTTCTACCACTGTTATCTTCTAGTCCATGCCCCTATACACATTATGTAGTTTACACCGACCCATTTCTTGCAATCACCCCCCCTACTATAACATATCACTAAACACTATTTTTGAAATACTATTCTTATTACACTAATAATCCATTTGTATCTTTTTATGGCAACATTTATAGCTATGCCTCTGTCTTTTGTTTACAGTTGTTTATCCCCTGCTTATTGCCTGAAGAAGTGGGCTGTGCCCGCGAAACGCGTTGCATCTTTGGGATATTTTCAATAAATGTGTATATCTATATATTTACAGTCCTTGGTGTCTGCTTTAACGGAGGCGGGTCCACCACTTCCTCCCAGCAATTTTTTAAAAATTTTATGTACTTTTATCCTTCTGGCGCCCGTGTTCACCTGCCAATTTACTTCCTGTATGTTAATGCACTTGGGTGAGACTTCCTGTGTGGAGTCCTTTATATGGGATGTAGTTGTGGTGGGTGGGACACTTGAGCAAGGGTCAGTAGACTCGTAACATGTAGTGTGTCTTGCTCAATAAACCACAAACGCAAGTTTGAAGCCTGTGGAGTGCCTTTTTCTATATTGGTGGAGTACTTTCTTGGCAGGAGTGGTGGACCTGCAGAGAAAGAGCACCGGCAATTGCTACCTATACTGAGTTAGCCTTATCTCAGCACTAAGGTGGAGATTGTATTGCACATGCACAGTTGGCCCTGGACCAGAGGACTTTTTGGGGAAATTTGCGGACAAAACAGGGAGCCAGAGGTGGATAGCATGTGAGCAATCGGGCTGGAGGAAGCCCCAGGTATGTATATTTTGTTGTTTTAGCTCCATCTCAGGTTCCCTTTCAGTTTAAAAAAAAACAAAAAACACCAGGATTAGTTCCTGGCAATTCTATTTTCAATAACCCTCCAGGACAGTGACATTGAGATAGGGCTCTGCCCCCAGGAACAGGAAACACCTGCGCAAGCTCTCTATAAATTTGTTCCCCAGGTATCCGTACCTCAGTTGTAATCAATGACCTGAACCTTGTATATAGGATACCTTACTCTTCTTCAACCACATCAAAATACACGATGCTTACGGGGGGAACTAAGAGTGTCCTGGAGGGTTATTAAAAATAGAAATACCAGGAGCTAGTCCTGTATTTTTCGTCTAACCCTCCAGGACAGTGACATTGAGATGATAAACAGGTATCACCCACCTTAGGGAGGGACCACAGCTTGCAGGATCTTTCTTCCAAAGGACTGTTCCAGGGCCGGATTTACCATAAGGCACACTAGGCACGTGCCTACAGGCGCCTGATTGGGCAAGGGCGGGGTTTTAATTGCCCCTTTCAAGTTTAAAAACCTTAAAGTGCGATCCTCCATGACCGCGCCGCTCGCCCCGCCCACTTTCGTCATAATCATGCAGCCGCCTCACTCTCCCCACACAGTGACTGAAAGACAGGCTGAGGGCGGCTCTTGCAAGCACAGCTCTCTCCGCCCACCGCCGTATTCATGCCTGGCCTGCACGCAGCGCTGCAATTAACAAGCCTAGAGCAGCAGCTGCGTGCATAGGCATCGCTCTACTGCCGCTGGGATGGGAGAAACCACGTGGGCGCCTGGGAGGCATCGCTTACCTGCCAGTGAATTAAGCCTGCCTGTGCCCAGAGTGTACAAGAGGGAGAGAGAAGTACAGCGAAGGTAGGGAAAAAGCTCCGCCCCCCTCTCTCGTCCTGTTCAGCAGCCACCAGCCAGCATGTGTGTGTGACAGGCTGAGGCGAGGCGTTCAGTGTCAATGTGCAACGTGGTTTGTAGGTTTTCACTCTCCTGACTGATGTCACCGTTGTCTGCCCGCTCCCATCCCTCTTCTCCCTCTTCATCCATCCATCTCCTGTGACTGTCAGGGAGAAGGGGTCAGGCCGGGGCACACTCAGTTTGGGGGTCGAGAGGTTCCTGAGAGGGCAGAGCAGCTTTAGCTCCTGCTGCCTTCTCCCGAGATGGATTCCTCCTGCTTCGCTCTAGCCTGACAAAAAGTGTCACATGGTAAGGAAACTTCAAAGCTGCCGTGGATGGTACTTTCTGCAGAGAAAGTTAGCTAGCTGTTTGAATGGGGGAGGGGGAGTGAGGGTTTTGTTTTGTGTGGGGATGGGAAGAGTGTGTGTGTGTGTGTCTGTGACCTATGTGTGAGGTGTCTGTGTCATCCGTGCGTCTGTGTCATCAGTGCGTCTGTCTGTATGACCAGTGCGTCTGTGTGACCCGTGCGCCTGCCTGTGTGATCCGTGCGCCTGCCTGTGTGATCCGTGCGCCTGCCTGTGTGATCCGTGCGCCTGCCTGTGTGATCAGTGCGCCTGCCTGTGTGATCCGTGCGCCTGCCTGTGTGATCCGTGCGTTTGCCTGTGTGATCCGTGCGTTTGCCTGTGTGATCCGTGCGTTTGCCTGTGTGATCCGTGCGTTTGCCTGTGTGATCCGTGTGTCTGTCTGTGTGATCCGTGTGCCTGTCTGATCTGTGTGTGTGTGTGTGTGTGTGTGAGATCAGTGTCCGTGTGATCAGTGTGTGTGTGTGTGTGTGTCTGCGATCTGTGCATTTGTGAGAACGAGAGAGATCTGTGGGTGCGACCTTTGTGTATGTGTGAGTGGCGTAAGTAATAAAAGGGTGTCTGGAAATTTGGGCGCCCAGGAAAGCTAATAGTAGAATATTTGTAAATGTACCAATAGTTTACTTTTAAAATGTAAAGGAGGGGGGTAAATATTGGTTAAATACCATTATTTTACTATAGCTCAACCTAACTCTACTCTGAACACACCCCCACCCCCTCCAGAGATTTAACCTTAACAGCCCCCTTCCCCCAAACAACCTATTTGATGCTAACCCTAACAGTCTTCCTTCACACAAACAACCTACCAGCCACCAACCCCCCTCCCTCCCCCCACTATTTATCGGGCTCCACAGGCTCTCAAATTTCCCGATAATACCGCCATTTCAATGGGCACTTATGCATTACCTTGCTTTTGTTTTTCCATAGCTAAAAGGGGGGTGTCTTGGAGGTGTGGCCTGTGCTGAGAGGCGGAGCTTAGGGCGCAAGAACTTATGTGCCTATAGGTTCCTAAGCTCTAAATCCGGCCCTGGACTGTTCTCCTGCTGACATCAAATCCAACCAGTAGTGTTTTATGAACGTGTTCATGTTCTTCCAGGTTGCAGCTTTACAGTTGTCTGATGCTGATGCCCCAGCCCTATAAGCCCAGGTTGTTGCCATGGATCTAGTCAAATGTGCTGTAATATTTTTCGGTGACTGTAGACACTTTCTTTTATAAGCTTCCGCAATACATACTTTTAACCATCTTGCAAGAAGGTAATATCATTTCTTGGCTTCTATTAGCAATTGATACTTTCGGTAGGAATTCCGCTACCATCCTCAGTACCACCCTATCATCAAAAATCAAACAAAAACGTTCTTCAGAACTGAGTGACTCTAGTTCCAATTCTTCTCGATGAGGTTATGGCAACTAAAAATATCGTTTTCATTGTTAAATACCTTAAAGAAACTTCTTGCAATGGTTCAAATGGCTCTTCCATCAGAGCGTTAGGACTAAGGACAAATCCCATTTTGGATATAATTTTTTAAGAATTGGTTTCGATCTTTCTATTGGCTTGAAAAACCTTATAATTAACGGATCCGTTGCTAGTCTCTTATCCAGAAACACTGACAACGCTGCTACTTGCACCTTCATCGTACTCAGTGCCATTCCTCTATCCATCCCATCTTGCAGGAATTCAAGGATAGTCGCTATATTATTTTGTTTAAAATGTGTTTTCTCTTTCCAAGATAGAAACGTCTTCCAGTGCTTAGCATAAATAGACCTTGTTACCTTCTTCTACTATTTAGAATTGTTTTAATAACTCTATGGGAAAGGCCCTTAGCCTTTAAAACATCCCTCTCAGATACCATTCTGTAAGATGTAAATTTGGAATCTGTATCCACTTGTGTTTTCCTCGTTTTAACAGGTCTTTCTGTACAAGCGGCCATGGTTCCCTTTTTAACATGGATAGTAGTGGGTACCAAGTTCTTTCTGGCCACTTTGGTTCTATCAGAATGAGAGACATATTTGATGACTTTAGCTTTTGTAGTACTAACGGAACTAGTGGCATTGGAGGAAAGGCTTAAGCCTGTTTGAATGTCCAGTCTTGGGCTAAGGTATCTATTCCGTATGCCCCCCTTGGATCTAGCGAGAAGAATTTTGCACACTGATTGTGCTCTAGGTTGGCGAACAGATCAATCTCTGGATCTCCCCATTCTTTTGCTAATTGTACTGAAAAATCTTGGATTTAGCATCAACTGAGTTGGACATCCTTTGTCTGCTCAATATGTCTGCCATTGTGTTTAAAGTCCCTTTTAGGTGAACTGCTGATATTGATAACAGATTATTTTCTGCCCAGTCTAGAATATTTAATGAAAGTTCCAACAACTTCTTGGATTTTGTCCCCCCTTGCTTGTTTATGTAGGCGACTACTGTCACATTGTCTGATCGAATCTGAACATGGGGACCTAGAAGATTTTCTGCTGAGTCAATGCAGTCTCTACCGCCTTAAGTTCTCTGTAGTTGGAAGACTCCTGAGTTGTCTGGACTGACCAACTCCCCTGAAAACACAGACCCACAGACCCAACCTGTTAGACTTGCATCTGTTGTAACTATCTTTGAGATAGGAAGTCTCCACAACCTTCCTATTTGCAAGTTTCTTCGCTCTTTCCACCAGGATAGAGACTCTTATTATATCTGGAATAATTAGTACAGTCTCTAAAGATTTCTGACTTTTGTCCCAGTTTGTTAGCAACCAATAGAGATGGCACGAACGGTTCGCATGCGAACTTATTCGCGCGAACTTCGGTGGTTCACGTTCAAACGTGAACTTTATGGCGGTTCGTCCAGCCCCCTATATTACATCATTAGGGTCAACTTTGACCCTCTACACAGTCAGCAGGCACAGGGTAGCCAATCAGGCTACACTCCCTCCTGGAGCAGCGTCAGCCATTTCACTCACTCGTGTGGCTGCAGTAATTAGAGAAGGGAGAGTACCTTGCTGCTGCTGACATAGGGAAAGCTTAGTTAGGCTCTTGTGTTAGGCTTGTTAGCTTGCTCTTTCTTGCTGATCTTATTACTAAAAAGCACTCCTCATCCGCAACAGCTCTTTTGAGAGCTAATGTTGTTCTTGTGATCTATTTTTTTTGTATGTGTGTGTGTCCCACAGACACTTGTGTTGCATATACAGCCTTGGTAATTCCTACTGTACCACTGCCAGGCCCAGCACATTCAGTGACTACCTGTGTGTGTGACAGGCAGCTGCACATTTTTAATACCAATCACTGCATCAGGGGCGCCTCTAGCCTTCTTGTCACTCCAGGCAAGAAATCCTGTGGCGCCCCCTCCCCCCCCATAAAAATAAAACAAAAATCATATACATTATAGAACACTTCACACATGATATAAGCCATCAGAGAAGGATAACTATGAAACGGGGCTCTAGGCAAGATAAGACTTTGCCCTCCACTGATGGTCACCTGGCCTATTTAGTTAGATTTGGTGGGGGCTAGCAACCACCAGGCCCCTAAACTCTCTCTAGACCCTAGGCAGCTGCCTAAGTTTGCCTTGTGGATGATCAGCATTGTATGCCATACAGCACATGCTGCCAGTATGCACCTCAAATGAATACAGCATCCACACTACAAGCTCCAATGGCAGTCACATTGCAAGATTGGATTATCAAGCAAGACATTCTTCCTTTCAGAATAATTTTTCACAAACATTATGAGATATGCAAATATGTTACCACCTGTTAGGGTAGGACTGGAGTGGGTATATCATGACATTGAAGGGCTGATATGGTAAGGTGGTTTAAGGCCCAGTGCACACCGAGCGCCAACCGCATTTGTCTGTGAAAATGTTTGGCTAATGTATTTCAATGGGATGGTGCACACAAGCGGTTTGAGGTTTTTAGCAAACCGCAAACGTGCCTCCTGCTGCACATTTGCGGTTTGCAGAAGCGATTCTGCCTCAATGTAAAGTATAGGAAAAATGCAAACCGCTCTGAAAAACGCTAGATCAGAGCGGTTTTCCAGGCGTTTTTGTTACAGAAGCTGTTCAGTAACAGCTTTTACTGTAACAATATTTGTAATCTGCTTCACAAAAATGCTCGGCAGGTTTAGAAAATGTCTCTAAACATGCCTAGAATCGCTCTGAAATCTGCTCCAAAAACCGCTAGCGTTTTGAGGATCTGCTAGCGGTTCTGGTGTGCACTGGGCCTAATAGTTTGATTCATAATCCATTCTGGAGATAAGCACAGTGTGTTTGTAGTGTAAGTGAAACAAGAGAAGAGAAGTAGAATGGAGAGAGGAAGGGTAGTAGAGGGTCAGAATTGTTGACATGGATGAGCAGATATCTATGAGTAGAATAGAGGCTCAGTGGGTAGCACTACTGCATTTTAGTGCTGAGTCCTAGGCTTGAACATTGGCCAGGGCAAAATCTGCATGGAGTTTCTGTCTTCAGACACTTCAGACATTTCCTGCATCCTAAAAAACATGCTGATAAGTCAACTGGTTTACCCCAAAACAATCCTATATTGAAAATATTAGACTATAACTGTGGTAGGGATTAGATTGTGAGCTCCTCTGAGGACAGTCAGTGACATGACTATGTACTCTGTAATGTGCTGCAGGAGATGTCAGTGCTATATAAATACATAATTATAATATGGTAGGACATTATACTATAACTACGGTAGGGTTAGATTGTGAGCTACTCTGAGGACAGTCAGTGACATGACTACCGTGTTTCCCCGAAAGTAGGACATCCTCCTAAAGTAAGACCTAGTAAATATAAGGCCTACCTTTAAAATAAGTCCTAGTGGCTGAGGACGTCCCATCCGTCGGCACCCCCCCCCCTTACCCCGCTCCCACTGTACCTCCTGCCGACCCCTCCCGGCTCCTCCAGAAAGTCACACTGCCCGCCGACATACCGCTATCTCTACTTCAGATCAGCGTGGGTAAACGGCTGATTCCCGCACCGCCGCTTGTGGCCCCGTTCTGCCGGCATAACTTTCAAACCGCAGATCAGCGGTAAAGTGTGGTGACAAAAGCTAGTTACACTGTAACAGCGCTTCCGTGTACAGGAAGTGACATCTCTTTTTACTTCCTGTACACGGAAGTGTCTGTTACAGTGTAACTAGCTTTCTTCACCACACTTTACCGCTGATCTGCGGTTTGAAAGTTATCCCGGTAGAAAGGGCAGAACTTCTGTATAAATCGCGTATACAAAGATAAAGAAGCGAGGTAACTGATAGTGTTGGGGATGGTTAATGGCAGACAAATAACATTAGCTAATGTGTATACCCCCAACAAAGGTCAAGTGGCCTTTTTGACTAACTTCCTCAATAAAGTCAAAGATAAAGCAGTTGACTTAACTGTTATTGGTGGGGATTTTAACCTCACGATTGATCCCAAATATGATACCTCCAAAGGGCTTTCATGTATTCCCAAATGTGACATTGTTAATCTCAAAAATGAACTCAAGACCTTAAAACTTGTCGATATATGGAGAATTAAAAATCTAGACGAAAAAGACTATACTTTTTTCTCTAGCGTACATCAAAACTATTCCAGGCTAGACTATTTCCTAGTCCCTGAAAATCTTGATACTTCAGTTTCTGACGTCTCAATTGGCCATATTACTTTTTCAGACCATGCCCCCGTAATTATGACAATCTATTTAGGCCTTAAATCACCTCAGAAAAAAAGTCTGGAGACTAGATAAAACGTTACTAGAGGAAGAAAACACCAGACGTCAGATAGCTGAGTCATTAAATTAATTTATTAAATTCAATTTGATGTCTGTAACTTCACCATCGATCCTCTGGGACACTTTAAAATGTGTATCTAGAGGAGTTCTGATTCAGGTAAGTAATAGGAAAAAAAAGGCAAAACAGAAAAGGATTGTTGAGCTTCTGGCCCACTTACAATCAGAAGAAGCAGAACATAAAACCTGGCCCTCATCTAAAACTTTGCTTAAGCTCACAAAGATTAAGACAGAACTAAATCAGTTGCTTGATAACAAATGTTCACAGGAGTACAAAAATTTTAAAAAACAGTACATACAAGGGAAGAACAAACCAGGTAAAATACTATCAGACCTACTCAACAAAAAACAAAGAAATAACTTCATCCACCAAATAAAAAATCAAGATGGAAGCATTGTTCAGGACACCGAAACCATAGGTAAGATATTCTCTAGTTTCTTTGAAGGTATATACAACACTGACATACCAAAACCCACAAACACAAGAGTGTATTTAGAAAATATTAACCTACCCGTCTTAGATAATAGTGACCGCGAAATGCTCGAAACACCAGTGACTGAAAGTGAATTTTTGGAAACAGTGTCTAAGCTTCAGAAGGGGAAAAGCCCAGGCCCTGACGGTTACTGCATAGAATTCTATCAGCACTTTGCTCATATTTTGGCCCCTCTTTTTTGCAACTTGGTCAATAACAAAGAAGGAACTGCTACCTTCTCAAAAGAATCTAACCAAGCTATACTAACACTAATCCCTAAAGAAGGGAAATCAAATTTAGACTGTGCAAACTTTAGGCCAATTTCACTATTAAATTGCGATGTGAAAATCTATGCAAAAATATTGGCAAATAGACTGACTGGGGTTGCCGATAGAATTCTGGGCAAACAACAATCGGGCTTTGTCAAAAATAGCCAAATTCAAGACAATATTTACGCTGCAACAAATTTGATCCATACTTGTAAAAAGAGAGAAATAGAAGCAGTTATGGTTGCAGTAGATGCAGAAAAGGCATTTGACCGTCTATCAAGGGAATTTGTCTTTGCTATGTTGGAAAGATTGGGTTTGGGCCGGAACTTTATAAACAGAATAAAGAAATTATATATCAATCAAAGCGCAGGCGTCAATATAAACGGATCCGTGTCCAATACTTTCAATATTAAGAATGGGGTTAGGCAAGGGTGCCCATTGTCTTCATGGCTCTTCAATTTTAGTTTAGAAGCATTGATACAACTAATTCAAATCCAGACGTAGAATTAGCTATAAACTTATTTCTAGGCGGAAAGAGGAGGGAGGCCTAGCGGCACCAAGCATTATAAATTACTATATAAGTGCACACTTGGCAAGGGTCTTGGACTGGAAGCTGGAGTCTTCCCCCATTGGATCTGGTAAAGCTTGGTCTATCTTAGAAAAGGACGAATGTAACTTAGATTTAATTTTCTCGTGGATTCCAGAAAACATCTATAAAGTTTACTCCACTACGGATCACCCTTTGATTAAACCAACAGTTAAAACTCTTTTTTGGCTCGTCTCAAAATGGCACAAAGACACAGGCCCATCCCCACTTACCACTTTAAGGGATAATCCAGATTTCATGCCTGGCTTGGTGAGGTCCTGGTTTTCCAGAAACACGATAAGCCCCGATACGCGCATTATTAATCTCTGGGGAAACCCTGCATTGGGGATACCTGGTATATTAAACAATCGTAGGCAAAAGGAGACTTGGGGTACAATGCAAGTGAGAAGTTTCATACATAAATTAAAATTCAAGTTTGTCAGATTAAGGAACGACCCAAATATTTTTGAAAAACATATTCTCCTTAATAAAAAAATGGACAAAGCATTATCCCAATTTAATAGACTTATTTGCCAAGGAGAAAGCCAAAATTTTACTCCACACTATTGTACAAAATGGGAAAGAGGCCTCGGCCTTTCGCTTAAAAATAAATGGGACACGATCTGGCATAAAAATTGGATGATCCCGGATATAGATCTCCAGCTTACCCAGTACAAGACCATTGCTAGATGGTACATTACCCCGGAACGAATACAAAAATTTTCCAAACAAAGAGAATTGTGCTGGAGGTGTGGGCAGGAGGACGGGTCCGAATTGCACATGTGGTGGTCATGTCCCATATCAAAGACCTTTTGGGATAGTATAATATGCTTTTGTAAAAACCTGCTAGAAGGGGGCTTTAAACTTTCTCCAAGTGAAGCTATTTTTGGCATATCTGAAGCAGGCGATAGTAAAGAAAGTGCTCTAATTAAAGAGCTAGGAACAAAAGTCGCAAAAAGAATGATAGTAGAAAAATGGAAAGACTCGACTCCCCCCCCCATCTCGATGACTGGTTGAGCAGAATGGATCTGTTGTGTGGCAGTGAAATCAACGGCGACACAGCAGATCACACACCTGACTTAGATTGTACTCAGTGGGTCAGATCCTATAGGGATACCTGGCTGTCAATTACAAAAAAATATATGGATAAGCAATAAGTATACATATAATAAGATGGGTTAGGGGCTACACTGTACAACACGAGTGGGGGTAGGAATGGAAAAGTGGGGTGGTCAGGTGGGTTGGGTCAGGTTAAAATGGATGGGTTATGGGTTAAGGAAGGGTATGCTTGGTTGAATGTAAGAGTTTCTGAATGTGTATACATACTCGGTTGCAAGAACAACAGGTTATTACACCGCCCCTTCTTTTAAGATATAGGGGATACAGGATATGGTAGGACGTGGTTAATTCCGGAATGGGGAGGGTTGCGTAAGGGAAGGGAGGAGTTTATGGTTTTTGAAGCACGCATAGATATAAATATAGTAAATAAATAAAGTTTTAACCATGTATGGCTCAAACAATGATGAAGGCATTTTTCAGCGCTGGTTTGGGCGTCTAAGCGACTATGCCATAAGCTGATAAACTTCCCATATCAAAAATGCATCTGAGTTTGAAAAAAAAAAAAAAAAAAAAAAAGAAAGGGCAGAACGGGGCCACGAGCGGCAGTGCGGGAATCAGCCGTTTACCGACACTGATCTGCAGTAGAGGTATGTCGGTGGGCAATGCGACTTTGTGGAGGAGGGGGTCGGCAGAAGGTAAAGTGGAGGTGGGGGAATCAGGAAGCACAAGAGGGAAATATATTTAAGACCTCCCCGAAAATAAGACCTAGGACAAATTTTGAAGGAAAAAAGAATATAAGACAGTGTCTTATTTTCGGGGAAAGACGGTATGTACTCTGTAAAGTGCTGCAGAATATAGACTATGACTATGGTTGGATTAGATTGTGAGCTCCTCTGGGGACAGTCAGTGACATGACTATGTACTCTGTAAAGTACTGCAGAAGCTATATAAATGCAGTGCTATATAAATACATGATAATAATATGGTCAGACATTACAGTTTGACTATGGTAGGGATTAAATTGTAAGCTCCAGTGAGCAGTCAGTGACATGACTATGTACTCTGTAAAGTGCTGAAGATGTCCGTGCTACATAAATACACAATAATAGTTCCAAATACTACTGGCTCCCCTGAAGAGTGCTCAGAGTAGAGTACATAGTTGTGCACATTGTTCCCCAAGTAGCAGCGTTGGTCAGAGAGACAGTGGGAGAGGGAGCATGAGCAGAGGGTGAGGGCGAGCAAAGTTAAGCTCCACACTCACCACAGTTACTGCAACAACACAGGAAGATGGATCCAGCGAGGTGTCCCCTCATGACAAGCGTCCAGCGATTCATCTTCCTGCCAGCGGGTATGCGAGATGTCACGTGACATTAAAGGACGGGCGCCAACGAGAAGTCAAGCGACCGCAGTACTTTACGGGGTGTCATCAAGGATCTTAAAGATCCGAACCTCAGTGACGGTCACTTTTCACCACACAACGCTAAATGATTTCACGACCTCGTGTAAATGACTACTTGTCACTTAAAAAAAAAAAAAAAATGATGGACATAGGGAAAATCGTTGGAAAATGGTGAGGTGGTACATAGCATTAGAGAGAGGGCAAACAGACAGCATTCATGGAAATACATTAATATGCCAGCTTCAATTATAAGTAGTGATGGATGTAATTACACACATTGCTTACATGTCCATTATCATTGTTTGAGCTTTAGATGCTGCCCTCCTATTCACTCGCTCACAATGAAAGACAAAACCTGCAACCCCCAATGTGTCCATTACACACTTCAAACACTGTCCTTGTGAATTCAGGGAGAAGTGCAGGCTGTGTGTCCCAGAGGGGAGAGGATCAGATGATCCTATCGCTCCATAGCTAGTCATGGCGATCGTCCTGACATCTAGACATGCCAGACATTCTAGCAGAGCACAGGGCTGTCTGCAGAGTTTACTGTTTGTTTCTTTGTCTCGCTAGCTCTGCAGACTCAGTAACATTTGGGGGTAGAGCGCTGTCAGTGTCCCCTCTGTACACTGAATAGTGAGGGACTGTCTCAAATCTCTCTATGAATCCTTATTAGATGCATTCCTAAAAACACTTGTGAGAGTAGAAAACTTTCTCTATATACTCTTAAATGTCAGTCAGTCACTCAGGCTCAGGGTGGTGGGGCAGAGAAAAGCTATAAACCAGACACCTTCTTCTTAGGGAGTATCTATAAATCTGAACTCTGAATGATTCTTTATCAGTGACTTAGCAGAAGGCTATTTGTGAAAAGAGCAGAGTATCCAAGCAGCTCAGGGTGACCCACGCTACTAGGAATGTATAGGGGGATAAAAGGATTTAAAATGCCCTCCTACTAAAAAAGCAAAGCTTGGTGTAATTTGCCTTATTAAAACAGAAGTAAATCTATTTCTCTCCAGTCCCTTACAACGGTCTTTCAGGACCGGAATTTTTATTTCCCCTTGGACTGACAGTAATTGATTGCGCCTCTCCCCATCAAAGCCGCTCCAAGCCGCTGCCTGGTTGGTCTGTAGGTTAAGGCACCACCACCTGTTGTTCAGTGCACCTACCTACGTGACCGCACGCAGGGTCACTGCAGAATGTGTGTGTGTGTGTATGAGGTGCACATTTGTAATACCAATCACCGCATACCCACCTGTGTTCAGTGCACCTACCTACCTACATGACCGCATGCAGTGTCACTGCACCTGTTCAAGGTGTGTGCGTGTGTGTGTGCGCGCTTGTGCATGTGCGTGTGTGTGTGTGTGTCACGTCACGTGCACATTTATAATACCAATCACTGCATACCCACCTGTTCAGTGCACCTACCTACGTGACCGCATGCAGTGTCACTGCACCTGTTCACGGTACCTCGCCTTAGCCCTTCTGGATCCACCCTCCACCTGGACCGGCAGGTAGCCGACTACCTGGCCTTAAGTGTGGATGTAGACACTGTTAGCAGCGATGAACCCTTGGACTACAGGGTGCACAGGCTTGACCTGTGGCCAGAGCTGTCACAATTTGCCATCCAACTTCTGTCTTGCCCTGCCTCAAGCGTTTTGCCAGAAAGGACCTTCAGCGCAGCTGGAGGCATGGTCATTGAGAAGAGAAGTCGCCCAAGTCACAAAAGTGTTCAGTACCTCACCTTTATCAAAATGAATGAGGCATGAATCCCGGAGGGCTACTGCCCGCCCGAAGACTAAGTCGGTCCCTACAAACAGCATCTATGCCTGCACGCCGTGTGACTGCCTGCCCCAAGACTAAGGCCTGGTGCACACCAAAAACCGCTAGCAGATCCGCAAAATGCTAGCAGATTTTGAAACGCTTTTTCTTATTTTTCTGCAGCGTTTCAGCTAGCGTTTTGCGGTTTTGTGTAGCGTTTTTGGTGTAGTAGATTTCATGTATTGTTACAGTAAAGCTGTTACTGAACAGCTACTGTAACAAAAAACGCCTGGCAAACTGCTCTGAAGTGCCGTTTTTCAGAGCGGTTTGCGTTTTTCCTATACTTAACATTGAGGCAGAAACGCATCCGCAATCCAAAATCTGCTGCAGCCCGGGAGTATGCGTTTCTGCAAAACGCCACCCGCTCTGGTGTGCACCACCCCATTGAAATGCATTACCCTAGCAGATCCGCACCCGCAAGCAGATCGCAAACCGCAGCGGAAACGCTCCGGTGTGCACTAGGCCTTAGTCAGTCCCCACACAGCATCTCTGCCTGCAGGCTGCTTGACTGCCTTCTCCGCCACCACCTACAGGGTTCAGGTCTCCAGGCGGATTCCTGAATTTGCTATAATAATTTTTCTGGTGCGTGTACATGCCTGCCTATTTTTTTCTGGCTGGACTGCAGCTGCAATAACAAAACAGCCATGTACATGTATCAATTCCTCTTCATGATCGTTACCTTGCGTATCTCAATGAAGCAATGACCGCCGGCTATATATGAGTGTCTGGGGGGGGGGGGGGGGGGGGCACACCCAATAAAATAAGGTCGTTGCTTCATTGTGGACAGACCTAATTCGATCAGCTGGACAGTCACTGTTGTTCGGTCATTGAGCTACCTCAGCCCGGCGACCATATGGGCTTGAAAACCGCCATGGCCTGCACTTTGGCCATGGTGCGCACCAGTCCAGCACGGCCGTCACTATACAAACAGCTGTGTGCGGTGCGTTACACAGTGAGTTTGATCTGTCAGTGTAAAGCAGTACTCTAATTACACTAACTGATTTATGTATACACATGCAAGATGTTTTAAAGCACTTTAGGCCTCCAATTTAGCATGCAATGTGATTTCTGCCCGTAAAAATGCTGCTTTGCGTCAAATCTAGATTTTTCCCCGGGACTTTTGGCGTATATCCCACTCATCCTTGCAAAAACTCAGATGTTAAACCCCTTGAAACATCTTTTCCATCACTTTTGTGGCCAGCATAGATGTTTCTAGTTTTCAAAGTTCGCCTCCCCATTGAAGTCTACTGCGGTTCGCGAAAACCAAACTTTTGCGGAAGTTCGAGGTCCGCGAACCGAAAATCGGAGGTTCAAGCCATCTCTAGTAACCAATTCTGGAGCATTCTTACGTGAGCCATTGCCCAGAATATTGCAGGCGCTGTTGAGGTTAACAGGCCTATCACACTCATTAATTGACATATGGATATTGTCTCTGATTCCTGGAAGTTGTTTATGGTGGAAAGAATCTTCTTCATCTTTTCGTCTGCAGAAACAATCTCTGAAGGGAAGACTCTATAATGTACCCTAGAAACTGTATGGTTTGAGTAAGGACTAAGTTGGATTTCTGATAGTTTATCAACCAACCTGCATTTTGTAACTGTTCTATTACTCTGTTTTTGTCTCTTTCTAATAGTACAGCATTGTCTGCTATAACTAGCAGATCGTCCAGATATGGGATAATCGTAATCCCTTCTCAATGTAAACTGCCTACTAACTCCGCCATCACCTTGGTGAATATCCTCGGGGCTGCTGATATCCCAAACGGGAGACAGGAGAACTGATAGTGCCTGGTTCCATGATCTTTCTGAATGCTGAACCTCAAGTATCTCTGTGATCTTTCGTTTATGGGTACATGCCAATAAGCATCTGTTAAGTCTAGGTTTACCATAAACACATCCAGGCTCAGTAGATTTCTCATTGAGAATGCAGTTTCCATTCTGAACTTCTTGTAGCGAATGAAGGGGTTTAGCGGTTTTAAATTCAGAATCATCCTGAATTTGCCAGTTGGCTTTCTTATCAGAAAGCTCCTGGAGTAAAACCCTTGACTTTTCTCCTGTGAAGGAACTTCTTTTATGACATCTCTGTCTAGCATGTCCTGCAATAAATCTTGTAAAGCAATTATTTTCTCTCTTTCTTTTGGCATCAAAGTCTTTACAAATCGTAAAGGAGTCTTCAAAGCAAATAAGATCTTGTAACCATCCCTGATTAGTTCCAGAATGAAATGATTCGTCATAATCTGCCATTCTCAAACGAACAGAGACAGTCTGCCTACTCTTATGCCGGGCATACACGGCACATTTAATGCGCCCCGGATTGAGCCAGCGGCTTGATGCCAGTGCATCCCCGCTCGTCCGCGCGTGCGGATCGATTGCCGCTCGTCCCCACCGGCGCTTCCTTATCACCGCTTGATTCCCTGCCATTGTCTGCCGGCGGGAATCGAGCGGGCGCGGGTCGAGCGGCATGATCGGGCCAGCTGAATATTATCAGCTGACCGGATCAGCTGGTCTATACACGGTACAGAAACGTACTGTGTATCCCCAGCATTAGTCTGGCGTCATAGCTTACTTTGGGAATCTGTTGACTTTGACAACTGATTCCTCTTAGTGGTGTCTTTATTAACAGGCCAGGGTTTCCTTTTTTGGATATTTCCATCCCTATTCTGCTGGGTTCCACAAACAAAAAGGTCTATTGGGTTTAAACTTATTTTTCATACGGAAGGAAGATTTCCTACTGGTTGTTTTTTCTAATAACTCCTGTAATTGAGGACCAAACAATAAATCACCTGTAAAAGGTAGATTTCTCCTTGCATTATTAATTATTGCAGAAGTTTTAGCCGTAATTCTGAGTGATTCGGTTGCTGCATCTGTATAATTTGTAGATTTCTTAACCACTTCCAATGCATCCAAAATTTATTTCTTAGGTGCATCAGATCTTACTAAATTCTCAATCTTTTCCACCCATAAACTTGTAGTTCTTGAGACACAAGTACTGGCAGCAGCAGGTTTAAAATTTGTAACCGCTGCAGAATAGGCCTTCTTGAATGAAAACTCAATCTTTTTATCTGCAGGATCTATTAAGAACCCCATGTCCTCGAATGCCAATTCGTTTTCTCTGTTTAACTGACTGAATGCAGCATCTAATTTTGGACAGGATTCCCACATCTTAAAATCGTCTTCTGAAAATGGAAATCTTTTCCGAAAACCCCTGGAAATAAACTATTTTTTATCCGGATTCTTGCACTGAGCATTACATTCTTTGTTGAGGAATGAACAGGGAAGTTCAAATAAGGAGCAGGATCCATCCCTGCGTATAACTTATCATGAACAGAAATTGCAGAAGGGACCGGCTGTTCTATTTTCAATGTAGAATGAATAGCTTGAACTAGCTCTTCTGTTTCATCTACTGAAAATTTAAATTTAGAGCAAATAATGTTTTCCTCAGTATCATTCTGATCTGAACCCTCCTTCTGTGAAAGTTCAGAGTCAGGCTGTCTAGCAGGAAAGTCTTTCTGATCACCTTCATCAGAAGAAATAATACGTCTCACTGATTTTCTGACTGCTTTCTTTGGTTTAGCAATGGTTACTGCTGCCAGTGAGGGTGCAGCAGACGATGACGCTGCAGGCAAACTGCTTCTAAAAGCTTTGAATGTTTCCACCATCCCCTGTCTCATTGCAGACATAAAATTCTTGCATGAAGCAATATTATCTTTATCTATCATCTTGGCTATGCATTTTTCACAGGATCCTTTGGTCCAGTCAGCTGGAAGTTTGTTTTTACACAGAAGGCAACACCTGGACCTAAAAGAGCTATCTTGCTCCTATGCATCCTGAAAGACATATGAAGATAACATTACTTAACTAATTAGGCTAATCAATCATAATTAACCTTGATTAAACCCCAGAAAGCAATTAACCCAACCAATTGCTTGCAATAAGGTAATACACTATGCCTAATTAAGCATTAGTGTTAATTTGCTGTATCTGCATAGCCTCAAACCCCAGACCAGCATGAACCATAAATAACGTGATTACTATAAACCCACTCAGAGTACAATCAGTAACCACCATACTACTACTAGGAAATAAAAAACCTCAGCAAAAATAAACTATCTGCTATAGTTGCATCTGATACAAACACTTATTGAAATCATCAGCCCAAAAACCTCAGATAACTACAACTTTGTCTGAATTAACCTTCTTTGATGCTGTAATCAAACCTCAGATCAGCCCACGGCGTCTGTAGAGTAATATCACCTAATCAGCAGAAGTTACCTTTCTAAAATATAATGTCACCATGCTGACGATCTCTATACTCTTTTATATCACAGCAATTTCACAGAAAACATGTCAGACCTCAGCGAACAGAGCAGCAAACTGCCCTCTGTCTGCACGCCCACCTGCTTACCTCTCCGACGTCTTGTCTGGCATCCATCCTCCACCACGATCCACGGTGACTGGCCGGGATGGACGCGAACAGCGTCCTTTCAGCTGCGCAAGACCGGATGTGACGTATGCGAGTTCCAGCCGCGGCGTCACACGTTTGGAAGTCCACCGTTCTAAGGGCGACAGCCTTCCTCCTCTGTTGTGGGTCTGCCCCCACGCTCACGCACATACCTCAGTGAAGCCGAGGACCCGCTGTCTTCCTCCCAACACTCCACACCGCTCAGGGGGATGTTAGGGAGGCCCTGCATAAATCAGGGAAGAAGCTGCCTGCACACAATTTGAAATAACTCTCCAGGATGGTGCTACAACTCCCCAGGGACTGAACTAGCCTCAGCTCTGCCTGGCTGCTGACTAGCAGATCCCATAAAGAGCTCATGTTCCCGGGCAGGAAACACACAACTGAGGTACGGATACCTGGGGAACAAATAGAGAGCTTGTGCAGGTGTTTCCTGTTCCTGGGGGCGGAGCCGTATCAATGTCACCGCTGGAGGGTTAGATGAAAAAAAATAGTTACTTTTTAAAGGAAACCAGAGACCACCGGAGAGATACGTAGAGAGCGCACTTCCTCTTGCGCAGACTGGCAGTTGCGACAGAACAAACAGGACCTGATACTGGGGCTGCAGGCAGTGGAGGACGGCGGTATGGGAGCGATCTGTGTGCATGGGGCTGGAGGAGGCCCCAGGTATGTATAAAACTTTTTTTTTTGGGGGGGGGGGGCTTAAAAGACTTTAAATCTGCATGAACTGTGGCAATACCACTGAGTAGAACATGCCACACAAAACAGAATTAACAAAATGTTGCTGTCATCTAGTGGATAAAATGTAAATACAAATGGCAAAAATAATCAAAAAAGCATGTAGTGGAAGTACAAAAAAACAAAACAAAAAACCATGCAGACCGTTCACATAACTCACCTAATCAGTGGGCATCGAGAGAGAGAGAGAGAGAGAGAGAGAGAGAGAGAGAGAGAGAGAGAGAGAGAGAGAGAGAGAGAGAGAGAGAGAGAGAGAGAGAGAGAGAGAGAGAGAGAGAGAGAGAGAGAGAGAGAGAGAGAGAAAGAGAGAGAGAGAGGGAGAGAGAGGGGGAGAGAGGGAGAGGGAGAGGGAGAGAGAGAGATTCTGACCAGCTCATTTACTTGTGAAGGGCATCAAAAGTAAGAACGGTTTTGTGCAGAATTTGTCTCCCTACAAGGATGAGGTAGGAGCGGTGGT
This sequence comes from Hyperolius riggenbachi, assembly GCF_040937935.1. Taxonomy (NCBI): domain Eukaryota; kingdom Metazoa; phylum Chordata; class Amphibia; order Anura; family Hyperoliidae; genus Hyperolius; species Hyperolius riggenbachi. The sequence continues at coordinate 139,657,641 of NC_090647.1, read as the reverse complement.
TCCTCTTGCACTGTTGCCGAACATATTCTTCCTAGCTATACTGCTATAGATTCTGAGGCCCCCCAGCACTTTAGCAAGCTTGTGTGGAGACCTCTGTAGCTGTTTTACCATTTTACCCCCACAGGTACGGATATCTCCGTCCCTTTTTCCATCCTTTCACCCCCAGGGACGGAGATATCCGCACCTCCCGCGCTCCCACTCGCTTGTGCGCGCGCTCCCGCGCTCGTGCACGCCGCCGCCTGCTCGCCCGGAGATCAATGATTGGGAAAAACCTTTCCCGTTCGTTGATCTAAGCCCCCCGCAATGATCAGCTGCTTCAACGAGAAGCAGCGCGATCATTGTGAAAAAAACGTTTCCCAGCCTCCCTGAACTTCCTGCAAGTGTACTTCCTGTATGCTTGCAGGTCGCATGAACAAAAAGTTACTGTGGCCATTTTGTGGCTAAATAGTAAAACTACACCCTAAAGCATTTTTCATATACAAACACAGTTTTACACTAAAAATTAACTCATTACATCCCACATTCCCCAATTTTTTTTTGTAATTAAATTTTTTTACAATGAAAAAAAAACATAAATAGTTACCTTAGGGACTGAACTTTTAAATATTTATTTCAAGAGGGTATAACACTGTTACTTTATAAACTATGGGCTTGTAATTATGGATGGACGCAAAACTGAAAAAAATGCACCTTTATTTCCAAATAAAATATTGGCGCCAAACATTGTGATAGGGACATAATTTAAACGGTTTTATAACCGGGACAAATGGGCAAATACATTTCATGGGTTTTAATTACAGTAGCATGCATTGTTTAAAAACTATAATGGCCGAAACCTGAAAAATATTTTTTTCCCACATTTTTTCCTATTTTCCCATTAAAACATATTTAGAATAAAATAATTCTTGGCATAATGTCCCACCTAAAGAAAGCCTAATTGGTGGCGAAAAAAAAACCAAGATATAGTTCATTTCATTGTGATAACTAATGATAAAGATATAGACGAATGAATGGAAGGAGCGCTGAAAGGTGAAAATTGCTCTGGTGCTCAAGAGGTAAAACCCCTCAGTGGTGAAGTGGTTAAATTCTTTAGCTTTTTCAACCTTCGTATAGTTTAAGGAGGGTGGAGAGCGGCATTGTACACTGGAGAAGGTACAGTTGTGTGGGACAGGGATGGGGGGGGGGGAGAATCTGCTTCACTTGTACACTGCAGAAAAAAGGGTGAGGGTAAGGTTTGTAGTTCTGCCCCGACTACCCTGAAAATATATCCATACACAAGCAGGCTGTATACAGCCTTCCTTTTGAATCTCAAGAGATCATTTGTGTGTTTCTTTCCCCCTGTTCTCATGCACTGAAGTTTCAGGCAGCTTGTTTCTTCCTGCAAACAGCTTTGCCCTTGTCTGTAATTCTTCAGTATGTGAAAGCCCAGCCAGCTCAGAGGACGATTTATCCAGCTTGTAAAAGATAAGAGAGAAGAGAGAAGCTGCTCTAATCTTAAATAACACACAGGCAGTGTGCATAGAGGGGCCTGGAAGCATAGCAGAACCAGTAGCGTCCCTATCATAGGGCGCAGGGGGGCGGGGCGCACCGGGTGTCAGACACCCAGGGGGGTGTCACCACGACCCCCCACAGCAGCACAGCAGGAGGGTGAAAGCAGCGCTAGAAGGAGGGGCAGTGGGGGCAGCGGTGGGGAGGGGGGAAATATCCCCCCCCTCCCTCACCTGGGACCCCTCCTTCTGCCTCTCTCCCCCTCCATAGCTAATTGTCGGGAAGTGCGGGGTGGCCGGAGGCGTGCTAAGAATTACTCACCTCATTTCCGCGTTCCAAGCGTGGAGCGCAGCCGCAGCGTCATGTCGTTACAGGTCTCCGCCTTCAATGCCGCCCACTGTGCTTCCTGATTAGTGGAAGCACAGTGGGCGGCATTGAAGACGGAGACCTGTAACGACATGACGCTGCGGCTGCGCTCCACGCTTGGAACGCGGAAATGAGGTGAGTAATTCTTAGCACGCCTCCTGCCACCCCGCACTTCCCGACTATTAGTTATGGAGGGGGCGAGAGGCAGAAGGAGGGGTCCCAGGTGAGGGAGGGGGGGATATTTCCCCCCTCCCCACCGCTGCCCCCACTGCCCCTCCTTCTAGCGCTGCTTTCACCCTCCTGGGGGCAACTATACTAGCTATACTGGGGCAACCATACTAGCTATACTTAATGGGGGCAACTATACTGGCTCGGGGCAACTATACTAGCTATACTGGGGCATATATACTAGCTATACTTACTGGGGGCAACTATACTGGCTGGGGGCAACTATACTGGCTGGGGGCAACTACACTAGCTATACTTACTGGGGGCAACTATACTAGCTATACTGGCGGGGGGCAACTATACTAGCTATACTTACTGGGGGCAACTATACTAGCTATACTGGCAGGGGGCAACTATACTAGCTATACTGGCAGGGGGCAACTATACTAGCTATACTGGCTGGGGGCAACTAAACTAGCTATACTTACTGGGGGCAACTATACTAGCTATACTGGCTGGGGGCAACTATACTAGCTATACTGGCTGGGGGCAACTTACTAGCTATACTGGCTGGGGGCAACTATACTAGCTATACTGGCTGGGGGCAACTATACTAGCTATACTGGCTGGGGGCAACTATACTAGCTATACTTGCTGGGGGCAACTATACTAGCTATACTTACTGGGGGCAACTATACTAGCTATACTGGCTGGGGGAAACTATACTAGCTAAACTGGGGGCCACTATACTGGGGGCCACTATACTAGCTGTACTGGGGACTACTATACTACCTACACTGGCTCCTGGCGCTACCTAAACTAGGGGGCACCTCTCACTACCTAAACTATCTAGGCCAGCCAGCCCAACATCACCACCAGCCAACCAGCCCAGAATCGCTGGCAAAAAGGCCACAGCATCACCCCCAGTCAGGCCAGCATTTACTTCAACCAGCCAGGCACAGCCACAGCATCACCGCCAGCCAGCCAGCCCAGCCACAGCATCACCGCCAGCCAGCCAGCCCAGCCACAGCATCACCGCCAGCCAGCCCAGCCACAGCATCACCGCCAGCCAGCCCAGCCACAGCATCACCGCCAGCCAGCCCAGCCACAGCATCACCGCCAGTCAGGCCACAGCATCACCGCCAGCCAGGCCACAGCATCACTGCCAGGCCTTTCAGTCCACACAGTATTGCCAGCCAGGCACAGCAGCCAGTAGAGGAGAATTCAGAAGCCAGGTGAGAGGTGTCTACCATATTAAGGGGGCATTCTGCCCATTTATGTGAAATGCTGTCTATTTATGTGCCTTATGATTGCTGAATTTGTCTTGTTGGGGGCCTCATGATTGCTGAATTTGTCTTGTTGGTGGCCTCATGATTTGTTGAGTGCCTCAAGATTTCTGAATTTGTCTTGTTGGGGGCCTCATGGTTGCTGAATTTGTCTTGTTGGGGGCCTCATGATTGCTGAATTTGTCTTGTTGGGGGCCTCATGGTTACTGAATTTGTCTTGTTGGGGGCCTCATGATTGCTGAATTTGTCTTGTTGGGGGTCACATGATTGCTAACTGTGAGACTATGGGAAAAGCTGAATCATAATCATATGAGACAATAGCCTTAAACCTACTTTTTTAGCTTTTTAAAACAGAAAATAAAACTGGGGGGAGGGGGTTTCTAAAACAATACATTTTTCAGGAGTAGGATGGATGAAATTGTTTATCTTCACAGTTTATTTTCAACTTGGATTTTCCATAATGTTCACGTATGAGTTTGTATTTAGTTTAAATTGCTGTTGGCACTTTGCGATAGATAAGTGACGTTTGGGTTGCAGTTTGGGCACTCGGCCTCCAAAAGGTTCGCCACCACTGTCCTAATCCAATGTACCACCATTGGTAAGTTCATGTAAATTTGTCTCCACCCGTGACCACACCCACATTTTGGTCCATGACCACACCCATTTTTCAGCGCAGCCGCACAATGTAGCCCCATTTTTCGGCTAAGCGTGCCGCACGTTGTCTTCCTGATTGGGGGGGGGGGGTGGGTGTCTGTGGATAATCAGCACCGGGTGCCAAATACCCTAGGTACGCCACTGAGCAGAACCACAACACTGAAGAACTTGGCAGCCTTCCAGACACAGGCTGACAAGTCTGACAGGAGAGAGATAAGCTACAGAGATGGTGATAGCAGAACGTGCTGCAGTAAGCCAGAACACATTAGAATAGCTTTTTGAACTTGTAGGATGATAAAAAACAGGACAATTTTTGTTACGGAGTCTCTTTAAGGCTTTTCTCTATCACTTACCTGAGACATAACAGCAGTTTAGAATTTATTTTGCTCTTTGTGCTGGTTTTGGGGAATCCATTGCGGCTACAAAGTCACTAATGAATGTTGGCAAGTAGGACAGGGGGATATACCATAATTTGGCATCCCATCCAGCAGAATATCTTGTCCAGGGCCAACGAGAAATCAGGGCGTGTTCCATACAGTCTGTCACCTTGAAGGTCTTGGACGATAATGATGAAAACCCAGTATCCAATATGTGTATAACTGTATAACATTGAAATACAAAACAGTTAATTGGATAATCACTCTGGGGATTCTATGCTGAACCTAAATATACTAAATGCATACTGAACATGCTACACATTTTAGGAGTGTAATTAGAGTGCTCCAGAAGCCAACCAGGACATTCAGAATTATGGTGTAGAGCAACATACAGAATTGTGCATGTCTGTAAGAAAGTGGGGTAGAGGGAATGTGGGTGAAGTACCGTCCTAGTGGGTATGTGCAGTGTCTGCAGTGTGTGATGGATCAATACAGTGTGTGGCTGGGAGCACTGGATGTGGGTTGCTGCAATGTGGGTGAATACAACGTGGGTGGGTGTACTTAATATCTCTATATGTGTGGGCCGGCACATGTGCATTGTGTATGTACACTGCATGTATTTATTGAGTCTGTTTGTCAGCAACATGTATCCATGGGCGTGTTTCAAATGCGTTGGAATCTCTGCTTGGTGTACTACCTTGTTCCAGCCCAAACAATTTCAAACAATGTTGCTGATCAGTTGATACAATAATGTTTTTGAGGGCATTGGAAAGCTAATAAACACTTTAAATTGAAACTACCGGTATATATTGATCTCAGTTTGAAGCCCATTATACAACCAGTCAACCACACAAGAGAGGCCCCTTTCATGTAATGCTGGGCATACACGGAGCGTTTGTCCCTTATCAATCGAGCTGCTGATGGCTCGATTGATAATATCCGACAGGTCCGATGACCCACCGGATAGAATCCCCGCTCGATCCCCGCGGGCGGACAATAGCGGGGAATTGAGCGGAAGATAAGGAGCGCCCGCGGGGACGAGCAGGGATCGATCCGGCCGTGGGGACGAGCAGGGATCGATCCGGCCGCGGGGACGCGCAGGAGTCGATCCGGCGGCTAATCGAGCCGCCGGGTCGTACAGTGTATGCCCAGCATAAGACAAGAGAGTGATCTCCAGATAAGTTTTTCCAAAATGCCACATACAAGTACTTGAATGGACTCTGGTGTTAAAATAAAAACTGGACAGAGCATGACAAAAACCTGTCGCACTATTTCAGAGACTTGTGAAAGAGGTGCTACCCCAAATGCAAGATCATCAAAACTCAACTTGAATTTTTTTTGACTTGACTATTTTCTCAAAGGAGTGAAACCCAAATGCAAGAAAGGTCAGTGCTATAAATAAGACAGCATCTCAGTCTGTCAAGAGCCCAAGCTTCTAGATATGGTGAATTACTGCGCCTGTTTTATTCCAAATGTTTCTAGTTTTGCAGCACCGTTCAGAGAATGGCCAACGTAAAAACAGACTATGGCCTCAATTCACGGAGCATTATCAAACGTTTATCAAACACTGTATCAAACGTTTGATAATTTACCTCATGGGTAAAAGCTCACTAAGGTGTTATATATTTGTTGAACGTTTTATCGATAAAACATTTGATAAATATATAACACCTTAGTGAATTCAAAATTAGATTTTACCCATGAGGTAATTTATCAAACGTTTATCAAATGTTTGATAAAGTGTTTGATAAAACTCCGTGAATTGAGGCCTATGGCAATGGGGAGAACCTGAGAAGAGAGCATTTCAAATACTAGAATAGTATCTGTATAATTTGCCTGGATCTTTCCCTATAGCATCTACAGGGACAAACTGACCTGAACTTAAATTTATCCATCTATTCAAGTGTTTATAACATCAGCAAACATCATGTAGAAACAGGACCAAGTCATTTCTGCAAGATCAACAGAAATAGCAGATGAAGTTGTTTATTTGAGTTTAAGCAAAATAAGTAGTAAACAGCTTATGTATTAATGATCAGAGCCTCATTTTAAAGTAAACCGAGCACCATTTTAAGCACCAGGGAATCTCAGTAGCACTTGAAAAATGCATGCCAACAATATGTTGCATTATTAAAATAAACTTCCATTTTAACTTTTATTTTACAATTAAAATGTAGCACTTACCGTAAGTGTTATTTGCCTACTTCAGCAGGCCTGTCCGGCCATCCCTGGCCACAGAGATTTCAGGCTGCAAAGGATTTCAGCCAGCTAATTCATTGTTTAATTGCACTTATTATAATTTATGGATACATCCCAGCTGCCCCCCAAAAAATGAAATCTACTTACCTGGGGCTTCCTCCAGCCTCTGGCAGCCGATATGTTTCTCATCGCAGCTCCCGAGTCCCAGGATCCCCTCCGGGGATACACAATGTATTGCGCCTGCACAGAACACTCCAGACCATTGAGCACGACCCCAAGCAGCACTCGCTCAGTAGATGCCGACCTGGCGAGGTCATCTGGAACGGAGGGGATCTCGGGACACCGGAGCTATAGCGAGGGACATATAGGCTGACAGGGGCTGGAGGAAGCCCAAGGTAAAAGTATATACATTTGGCCCTGACTGGCACGACTGGAGCACTAAAATTAATGGAGTGGCTGGGTAGAATGGTTAGGGAGGCAACGGTGTACATGGGGCTGGAGGAAGCCCCACATATGGATCAATTCTTTTCCTGACTCTATTTCAGATTCTCTTTAAATCAGTGGATGTTCCCCATGGACCAGGGTATTTAAACAGCAGCAGTGGCGTAGCTAAGGAGCTGTGGACCCCGGTACAAGTTTTACAATTGCCCCCCCCCCCCCCAAGCACTCTATACATAACAATTAATACGGAGCACCAGAACCTGCAAAGGACAACCACAATGTCAGAGGTGCAAGAAAGGGATTGGGAACACCGTGTTAATGACTACTGCTACTTAAATCATCTATAGAAGTGTTTTTACCTGTACAGGACAAACACAGAAATAATACTGTACTTGAGGGAGGGCCCCTCTGGCCCAAGGGCCCCGATGCGGTCGCTACCTCTGCACCCCCTATTGCTACGCCACTGAACAGCAGATATTGCAGTTGTATCAGAGTTTGCGGTCTACCTCTGTGGGCTGTGCTAAGCCCTTCGCCTTACTGGGTAAAAATAGATAATCTTACATTTCTGTACATATGGTTCTCCATAACTGTTCTTGGTCTCCTCTGGCAGGGCGTTCCATTTCTCTTCTATATCCTTCCTAATCAAAGACACATTGACAAATTCCGTAGCGAAAGCTCCCGGCTCAATTATAGACACTTTAATGCCAAAATCCACAAGTTCCCGCCTAAAAAACATTACAAACAAAATTTAGCACACAACAAAAAGCAGCTCTTCAAAACCACAAAATGCTCAACATACTTATTCTTAGTTAGTTTAGACAAATCAAAGCAAGAGAAAGTTATTAAGATTTCCATTAAAGCATAAGAAGTCCAGCAGATTAAAGCCACCAATATCTATACAATACAACATTTGTAAAGCGCTTTTTCCCCATAGGACTCAAAGTGCATAGATATGTCTCAGAGCCATACAGGGTTGCAGGCTAGATTGTGTTACAGAGGAAATGGTCAGTAGTTCATAATAAATGCCACACTAAACAGGTGGCTTTTCAGTTTGGACTTAAATGTTTCCAGGGATGGAGATGTCCTGATTGGGTGTGGCAGGGAGTTCCAAAGTGTAGGGGCAGCATGACGGAAGAGCTCTGTCTCCAAAGGTTTTGAGGTGGACTCTGGGGTAACCAAGTTATTAGATCCCTTTGATCTAAGATGGGGGGGGGGGGTGATGCAGTCCTTCAGGTATCCAGGGCCCAGATTGTGCTAGGAATAAGATTTGAATGCCAATATATTATATACATATAATGCAAGTAATGTTTTAACGGTGAACTCCTCCTGGCCCTATATGATGAGCCAATGCCTTTTCACAATTGAGGTGGGAAAGTTTTAATCTCTTGCTGTATTTTTGTTGGAGAAGCAGTGGCACAAAATTGATCTTTAAAAGGATAACTGAAGTGAGTGGGAAATGGAGGCCGCCATATTTATTTCCTTTTAAACAATGCATATTGCCTGGCTGTCCTGCTGATCCTCAGCCTCTTTTAGTCACATACTCTGAACAAGCTTGCAGATCAGATGTTTGACAGCATGTGTTGCATTCTTGTTTCAGGTGTGTAACTCAAATCAGGGCAGTTTCTAGGCTAAATTGCAGCGAGGGTGTAAAAATTGTGCCCCCTTCCCCCCACCCCCCTGGACTTGTGAACCCTTACTTTTTAGGAACAGTCACAGGTCACAAGTAGATCTGCCTATTTACTAGTGACCAAGGAAAACACACAGGCGAAGAGAGCCCGGAAAGCTGACTCCTGCATAGGCACTGCGCACTGACAGCCTGCAGTACCGCTACAGGACATTAGGTGTCATCATGCGGTGGTGAAGTGATGATGACTTGACGTCTGACGCAGGCAGCTTAGGAGGAGTCAAGAAAAGTGATCCTGCTGGTAATGTTCTTCCATTTGGCTGCACCGCGCGTCACAAGCATGTCCTTTTGCTTGTGCCCCCCTTCTACTTGCTGTTAAGCTTGGAGGTGTATTCTCCACAGTCAGCATGCAACACATAAGCTGACGTGAAGGAGGTACACACACTAGCACAAGGAATCAGGATATCCCCAGTTTAGTGGAGGAGAGGACTGACTCCAATAGGAGATTGTGGCGCACAGAGCCGGTGCAGATCCGAACAGCCACAAACAACACTTTCGTAATAACGTCTCAGAGCAAAGTAGCGCTGAGCGCATAAACCAGGACTGAGGAGATCAGGACAGGTAGACAGAATGAACGCTTGCTTAACTAGCCACTACTTAGTGACAGCAAGCGTCCACAATAAAACAGACTGGAATGAGGTAGCCAATGCGTTTGCAGCAATGGCGTGCCTCACAAAGACAGGACAGGATAGTCAGGAAATAGCAGGATCAAGATAGATGAACGTAACACAGATAAATATACAATAAGTATGATTTCCTAGCGTATTACAATTACAGCTATCAATGAAACTATTTGTAACGTCTGACTAACATATGTATATATCGGCAATGAACCGATATATGACATAAGCAGGAACTCTGACTAAGACTGGAGTAATACAGGGAACAGGACTCAGAAGGATTCGCTATCTCTTCGCAGAGATGAACGCAATCCACAAACAGGACCAGGAACAGGATAACTAGCTCAGCGTGCTGGAACGCTGACTAACGGAACACAGGATATAAACAGTTTGTGTACGTATATATCAGCGACACTGATGTATTAACGTAACACGAATACAAGGAAAATAATAAGCGTGCAAGTATGCGTATATATTGGCGATGAACCAATATATGACACAAGACAAGCAAAGTAACAACTTCTAGAAACAAGAGCAGAACTAGGAGGACTCGCTGACCCCTTCGCAGGAGTCAGCGCAGTCCACACGGACTAGGAACGAGGTGGGGCACGGGCAGAGTAACAGACAGGATCTGAGACTATGGTAGCCCATCAAGCATTGCAGGAAGCAGTTCTTTATACTGAGGTCATCCAATGGGAGCAGACCTGCAGATTCCCACACAAGTGAATGGTAATTAATCACAGGCTGACAGCAGGAAAAGGCAGACAATGATATGCAGCCTGCAGGAAAGGGACTGCCCCTCCACTGCAGCAGACAATGTTTGTTTACACAAAAGCATATTAAACTGTCATTAACTTCAGAGCGACTGCAGATGGAATCAGCAACTAGTTTAAGTGCAAACCAAACTATGCAAGAAAATGCATGTAATGACATCAGAACTGCTTGGGTTACAATACCACTGCAGCCAGCAGTAAACGCTGCAGACATGATCATAACACTTGCAGGTTTGCACCCAGGGCATTTGTCCTGCTCTGACTCAGATAGTACTGACACATGAAAGATCAGCAAGATGTCAGGCAACTGATATTGTTTTAAAGGAAATAAATAGGGCAGCCTCCATATCCCTCATTACAAGTGTCCTTTAAATGCACTGAGAGAAACTTTTCCTGCAGCGCTATAAAGGCCAGCAGCTGCTTGGTTTCAGAAAACTTGCCGTTTCACTCGCCACATATTGGGCAGTATTGTTTAATACTGCCATTGTGAGCCAGAGGGGTACTAAAGGTTTATGTGTTGTAGCGCCATCTTGTGAGTCAGGCAGAAGTTAGTGCAACTAGGAAAAATATTGTTAAATTAATAACAATGTTAATAATAAATTAATAAAATAATAAATTCACAATCACCAAACAATATAGATCGCATTGATAGACATGAATATTGTATGACATTCTGTTACTGAGAAGTTTAATGACCCAGTTGCTGGGTATGCCAGCTTCTTAAAAGGGGTACAAACGTCCAGCGGGACGCTACAAATCAAATGATACCCTTTTCATAACTATCATATGTACGGTATATCCTAAAAAAAGGCAATAATCATACTACACAATTATTCTAAATATGGACACAGTGGCCCCATCAAGTCTGCTGTCATGCAGGGTTAAAGCTGCTCAGGCAGGGGCGTAGCAATGGGGGTTGCAGAGGTAGCGACCGCATCAGGGCCCTTCCTAAACCAAAGTATTAGCTGTTTATTGGTCCTGTGGTGGTAATAATTACTTCTATAGATGCTTTGAATGGTAGTAATCATTAACACACTGTTCCCCATCCCCTTCTTGCACCTCTAATACTGTAGATGACCTTGGCAGGTTTTGTTGCGCCGTATCAAGTGTTACATATAGAGTGCTTGGGCCACTGTGCTCAGGCTTCCTTTGCAATGAAAAGGGACCATTTGGATCATTTTCAGATTGCAGTTCACACCTTTGCATTAATAGAGATACTCCAGCCTTTTCTCTCTGCGGTCCCTAGACATGCAGTCTAAATTGGAAATGTGAAACACAATCAGAAAACCGATCGATTGCATTTCTTCACAAATCGTTCCTGACACCGTCCATTGGGAACTCAGTGTTTCTAGACCAACACGGTATTTATTGTTTTGAACAAAATAAAAAAAAAAATCAGTGTTCTGTATCTGGAAACTTTAGATAAAAAGGGGTTTTTTTAGATTTTTATGTGGCGATTATAGGGATTACTTTCTTTCCACTTAAAGTGTAAAGAGGTGGGAAAAAAAACAAAAAACAAAACACCTTAAAAGAGGCAAACCTCTGGATCCTGCAGAACCTCCTCTTCATGCCCGAGCATGGCTGTTCTGCGCTTGGACGAGTACCGCCGTGCCTGTGCAGTAAGCCAGAGCCGCTCACCCACAAGCGGCTCCATTATATTGTGCAGGAACGGCCGCACTAATGCACAGTAAGGATCAAGAGGCTTTCCTCGTCAAAAGGTACACATGGCATTTTTTTCCCTTAGGTTCGCCTCGGTTTTGCTTTAAGGCTTCATGGAAGCACTTGGGAAAAAAAAAAAAAAAAAATCTAGTAAATGCTCTCTATCAGGGGTCAGGAACCTTTTTGGCTGAGAGAGCCATAAACGCCACATATTTTAAAATGTAATTCTGTGAGAGCCATACAATATTTTTCCAACTTTGACAGTGCCCATGCGCAGCAGAGGGCTGTCCCTGTTGCCATGGTGATGTGTATACAGCAGCCGAAGTGTTAGACACGATTTCAGCTTCTCTTGGGTTTCATCAACATCATCAATTTCCTTAAGAGCCAGGCAGGTGAAATACTGACTAACAGCTTGTACAATTAGTTATCTGACTTGGGGGTTGATTCACCACTTTGTAGGATGAGATCCCTGCACTTTGGCCCAACAGGCTGCCTGTCAAGTCAAAGTGCGAGAATCTCATCCTACAAAGTCAGTGGACCTGACAGGGTCCAGAGAGGGACATTTGGAGCAGCTGTTAGTTTTGGGGTAGCGCGAATAAGTCAGTAGTGCATGCTACAGCAGTAGAGTGAACTACTTTGAAAATGTTACTTGCGCTGCCACACAAAGCTGTGCTGCTTGAGTAGTGTAGGTTAGTGAATCAACCCCCTACTGATTTGTCTGTGAGCCAGATGAAGCCATCAAAAGAGCCACATCTGGCTCCCAAGCCATAGGTTCCTTATCCCTGGTCTATATAAAATACCACTAGACCGTTTTTAATTTCATAGATTTTCATCAAAAAGACACACAATATATACCGTATTTTCCACTGTATAAGGCACAATTTTTCTCCCCAAAAACTGTGAACTTATACGGCAAAGGCAGCGAATCTCTGACTTACGAATGCCAGCCGATACGAACCACCAAACCATTGCCATGTCAGGGATTCCCGGCATGTGTGTCAGTGATCCTGCTCTTCCCGCTCCCTCCCCCATGTCTCCCGCTTCCGTGTAAGTGTAGCGGCAGCTGGCTTACCTAATCCGTGGAGCGCGTGGGGATTGCAGACATCTTCCTCTGCGTGGCTCACTCTAGTGATGGCTTGTACAATGATGCAATCAGCACAAGCCATTCACTGGGGGGAGCTACGCAGAGGAGAAGGAAGTCTGCAATCCCCGCAGGCACCATGGAGGAGAAGGAGACTATAAGGAACCTGCCTGTAATTGAGAGCATTTCCGCCGAGATCCAGGAGGAATCCGTCGCTTCCGGGCCTCGGCCCTTGTTCCCTGCTGATGATGCTGCTGCTGGAACGCAGGCCGCACATCCCGATAGGCGGAGGGCGCGATCCCAATACACCATCCGCAGATGTATAGTCAGCTGACCACAGTCAGCCAACAGCGCGGTGTCAGCTGTAACATGACACCTAGGTAGGTGTACCGCTGTGTGATTGGATGTGCGGAGTGTGGCTGGCCACTAGTGTTGGGCGAACATCTAGATGTTCGGGTTCGGGCCGAACAGGCCGAACATGGCCGCGATGTTCGGGTGTTCGACCCGAACTCCGAACATAATGGAAGTCAATGGGGACCCGAACTTTTGTGGTTTGTAAAGCCTCCTTACATGCTACATACCCCAAATTTACAGGGTATGTGCACCTTGGGAGTGGGTACAAGAGGAAAAAAAAATTAGCAAAAAGAGCTTATAGTTTTTGAGAAAATCGATTTTAAAGTTTCAAAGGGAAAACTGTCTTTTAAATGCGGGAAATGTCTGTTTTCTTTGCACAGGTAACATGTTTTTTGTCGGCATGCAGTCATAAATGTAATACATATAAGAGGTTCCAGGAAAAGGGACCGGTAACGCTAACCCAGCAGCAGCACACGTGATGGAACAGGAGGAGGGTGGCGCAGGAGGAGAAGAAGGCCACGCTTTGTGAGACACAACAACCCCGGCCTTGCATGAGGGCAAGAAGCGTGCGGATAGCATGCTTTGTACCGCCATGCAGTCATAAATGTAATAAAGATAAGTGGTTCAATAAACAGGGACCACGCGGCAACGCTAACCCAGCAGCAGCAGACGTGATGGAACAGGAGCAGGCGCAGGAGGAGAAGGCCACGCTTTGTGAGACACAACAACCCAGGCCTTGCATGAGGGCAAGAAGCGTGCGGATAGCATGCTTTGTACCGCCATGCAGTCATAAATGTAATAAAGATAAGTGGTTCAATAAACAGGGACCACGCGGCAACGCTAACCCAGCAGCAGCAGACGTGATGGAACAGGAGCAGGCGCAGGAGGAGAAGGCCACGCTTTGTGAGACACAACAACCCAGGCCTTGCATGTGGACAAAAAGCGTGCGGATATAGCAGCAATGCTTTTTGCCGCCATGCAGTCATAAATGTAATACAGATGAGAGGTTCAATAAACAGGGCCCGGAAACGCAACACCATCCCAGATGTTCATTGGTCATGTTACTTGGTTGGGGTCCTGGAGTGTTGCGTAGTCATTTCCAATCCAGGATTGATTCATTTTAATTTGAGTCAGACGGTCTGCATTTTCTGTAGAGAGGCAGATACGCCGATCTGTGACGATGCCTCCGGCAGCACTGAAACAGCGTTCCGACATAACGCTGGCTGCCGGGCAAGCCAGCACCTCTATTGCGTACATTGCCAGTTCGTGCCAGGTGTCTAGCTTCGATACCCAATAGTTGAAGGGTGCAGATGGATGGTTCGACACAGCTACGCCATCTGACATGTAGTCCTTGACCATCTTCTCCAGGCGATCGGTGTTGGAGGTGGATCTGCACGCTTGCTGTTCAGTGGGCTGCGGCTGCATGGGTGTCAGAAAATTTTCCCACTCCAAGGACACTGCCGATACCATTCCCTTTTGGGTACTAGCTGCGGCTTGCGTTGTTTGCTGCCCTCCTGGTCGTCCTGGGTTTGCGGAAGTCAGTCTGTCTGCGTACAACTGGCTAGAGGAGGGGGAGGATGTCAATCTCCTCTCTAAAGTCTCCACAAGGGCCTGCTGGTATTCTTCCATTTTGACCTGTCTGACTCTTTCTTCAAGCAGTTTTGGAACATTGTGTTTGTACCGTGGATCCAGAAGGGTATAAACCCAGTAATTGGTGTTGTCCAGAATGCGCACAATGCGTGGGTCACGTTCAATGCAGTCTAGCATGAATTGAGCCATGTGTGCCAGAGTCCTACCAGAATCCTCATCATCCTCTTGTGAGCGTTGTGATAGTTGTTGTGATGCATCATAGTCGTCACCTTCCTCCTGGTCTGCTTCTGCTGACCATTCGCGTTGAATTGTGGAAGTCCAACGTGCACCGCTCTGGCCCTCGTCAGTGGTGGCATGAAATTCCTGCTCCAACTCCAGCTGTTCCTCCTCCTCTTCTTCGTCATAGCTGCTGGGGCCAGCGTTCCCTGAGGCGGATGGCCTGATGTTGGTACCATCACGCTGATCGTTTTCTCCTTCAGATTCCCCCAGTTGCATCATGACAGCTGTTTCCTTGATTTTTAACATCGACCTCTTCAGTAAACACAGCAGTGGTATGGTAATGCTGACTGAAGAGTTGTCACTGCTCACAAGCAACGTGGATTGCTCAAAATTTTGGAGGACTTGGCAGAGGTCCAACATGTTGGCCCAATCGGATCCACAGAAGCTTGGCAGCTGGCCGGATGCGCCTCGGTACTGCGCCGTCATGTACTGGACCACTGCACTCTTCTGCTCGCAAAAGCGGGCTAGCATGTGCAGCGTAGAATTCCAGCGCGTAGGGACATCACACAGCAAGCGATGGTGGGGGAGATTGAAGCGCTCCTGCATCTTGGCGAGTGCCCCCGAAGCAGTACTGGAATTTCTACAATGTTTGGACACTCGACGCACCTTCAACAGCAGATCGGGCACGCCTGGGTATGTCCTCAGGAACCGCTGAACTACTAGGTTCATCACGTGCGCCAGGCAAGGGATGTGTGTCAGCTTAGCCAACCTTAAAGCGCGAATGAGATTACTCCCATTATCACACACAACCATGCCCGGTTTCAGGTCCAGCGGTGCCAGCCACAAATCCGTCTGTTCCTTTATTCCCCTCCAAATTTCCTCCCCTGTGTGCTGCTTATCCCCAAGGCAGATTAGCTTCAGCAACGCTTGCTGACGCATGCCAACAGCTGTGCTGCACTGCTTCCACGATCCTACTGCTGCTGGGTTAGCGTTTCCGGATGAGGTACAGCTTTGAGATGCGTTGGAGGAGAAGGAGTCAGAGAGGTAGGTGCTGCTGTTATCCAGTGGGAGGGACGGCGGTGCAGCTGTTTGTGGCGTGGGCAACACCCGTGCCGTAGCAGGTGAGGAATCGCTGCCAGGCTCCACAAGGTTCACCCAGTGCGCGGTAAGGGAGATGTATCGACCCTGGCCGAACGCACTCGTCCAGGTGTCAGTGGTGAGGTGAACCTTGCAGGCAACGGCATTCTTCAAGCTTCGGGTTATTTTGCTGACCACGTGCTCATGCAACTCAGGCACTGCAGAGCGTGCAAAGTGGTAGCGGCTGGGAACCACGTAACGTGGGATGGCCACTGACATCATGCCCTTGAAGCTGTTTGTCTCCACCAATCGATATGGCAGCATTTCGCAGGCCAGAAGCTTGGCTATGCTGGCTGTTACTGCCACGGCCCGGGGGTCATTTGCTGGCAATTTCCTCTTGCGCTCAAACATCTCCGACACAGACAACTGAACCGTAGCGCTGCACACGGAAGGGCTGTTGGTTGTTGTGTTTGATGAACACTGGGAGACCTCAAGAGCACTACTCCGGAAAGTGACAGTGTCAGCGTCGTCTGATGTTTGTGAATGTTGTGAACCACGCAATGGCTGGGCTACTGCTGCTGCTGAGGCGGGTCTGGTGAACCCAAGGGAGGCAGTGTTGTTTCTGGTACCCTGTCCTGACGCGTTTGCCCAAAGAGTGGGATGTTTGGATAGCATGTGACGGCTCATGCTGGTGGTGGAGAGGTTGTTAATATTTTTCCCCCTGCTCAGGCGGGTCTTGCACACCTTGCAAATCGCCATGGTAACATCCTCAGTGCAGTCTTCAAAGAAAGCCCAGACTTTGGAGCACCTGCCTCCTTGCTGGCGATTTCTGTTTGCTCCTCTTTTGCCTCTCACTTGAACTTCCACGCTTGTGGTGCCTGAAATTGCGCGCCGCCTACCTTGTGGCACAAGGCGAACTCGTGCAGCAGTGTGTTCTTCAACAGACTCATCTGTGCTGCTGCTACGACGGCGATGTTCTCGTTCACAAACAAAATCTGGGTCTCTGTCCACATTGTCCATACCCTCCTCTTCCATTTCCTCAAACTCGTCATATGTCATTGTGGGCCACCGCCGTGGAGTAGAGCTCCCCACAACAACCTCTGCGCAGCACACTCCAACGTCGTCTTCCAGATCTTGTCGGCCGACCTCCTGCAATTGCAACCCCTCCTGCCCAAATTGCTCTGGGATTTGGGTTTCCGAGTCCTCTTCGGACTCGCCTTGTATTTCAGTGCGCGGTGCATTTCCCACAGTTAACGGTTGTGAATCCAGGCACAACATTTCTGGCTGTTCCTCCATTGACCTTTGAAAGGTGGAAGTTTGTTGGGCTGGGAATAGCTCCTGCGAATACCCCATTGTGTCCTGAGGTAATTCATCGGACTGGTTATCTGGCAGTTGTGTGCGTGGTGTCGCTGCCGGTTGTGTCAGCTTTGTGCCCACTGGCTCCTTGTAACTGGCTGAGGACTCGGACCTCGTGCGTGATGTGCTGGTGCTGCTTAACCCACTGCTGGACGCTTGAGAGGTCATCCAAGTAATTATCTGGTCCTGTTCTTTTGGATTTGTGAGGGTTGTTGTCCTGGACAACATGGGCGGTATTGAGTGGGTTTTCTTGTGTGCTCCCCTGTGGCCTGTACGTGAACCGTCAGGGGAAACACCTCTTCCCTTGCCCCTCCCTCTTTCACCGGATTTCTTCCTCATTTCACTTATCCTTACAGTACACGCTGACTGGCAGCAGTACAGTGGCAGTACAGAAATGCTATACAGTACCACTATTCCCAGCAGCGACACAGAGCACAATGCTATACAGTGACGGGTGAGCGGTGTACCACTATTCCCAGCAGCGACACAGAGCACAATGCTATACAGTGACGGGTGAGCGGTGTACCACTATTCCCAGCAGTGACACAGAGCACAATGCTATACAGTGACGGGTGAGCGGTGTACCACTATTCCCAGCAGCGACACAGAGCACAATGCTATACAGTGGCGAACGAGCGGTGTACCACTATTCCCAGCAGACACAGAACAGTACACAGAATGCTATATAGTGTGGCTGAACGAGCGGTGTACCACTATTCCCAGCAGACACAGAACAGTACACAGAATGCTATATAGTGTGGCTGAACGAGCGGTGTACTACTGTTCCCAGCAGACACAGAACAGTACACAGAATGCTATATAGTGTGGCTGAACGAGCGGTGTACTACTGTTCCCAGCAGACACAGAACAGTACACAGAATGCTATATAGTGTGGCTGAACGAGCGGTGTACCACTGTTCCCAGCAGACACAGAACAGTACACAGAATGCTATATAGTGTGGCTGAACGAGCGGTGTACCACTATTCCCAGCAGACACAGAACAGTACACAGAATGCTATATAGTGTGGCTGAACGAGCGGTGTACCACTATTCCCAGCAGACACAGAACAGTACACAGAATGCTATATAGTGTGGCTGAACGAGCGGTGTACTACTGTTCCCAGCAGACACAGAACAGTACACAGAATGCTATATAGTGTGGCTGAACGAGCGGTGTACTACTGTTCCCAGCAGACACAGAACAGTACACAGAATGCTATATAGTGTGGCTGAACGAGCGGTGTACTACTGTTCCCAGCAGTGACACACAATGACTGGGGGGGACCCTGGCTAGCGTGGCTGGAGCGCGAACTACCCTGCCTGCCTACCCAAAGCTAAACCCACAGACAAATGGCGGAGATATGACGTGGTTCGGGTATTTATTTACCCGAACCACGTGACAGTTCGGCCAATCAGAGCGCGTTCGGGTCCGAACCACGTGACCCGTTCGGCCAATCACAGCGCTAGCCGAACGTTCGGGGAACGTTCGGCCATGCGCTCTTAGTTCGGCCATATGGCCGAACGGTTTGGCCGAGCACCGTCAGGTGTTCGGCCGAACTCGAACATCACCCGAACAGGGTGATGTTCTGCAGAACCCGAACAGTGGCGAACACTGTTCGCCCAACACTACTGGCCACTGATTGGATGAAAGTTGTATTTAAGCCTGCAGCGTGCTCCCAGTCATCGCCCGTGATAAGCATAGCTGTGGCTAGTTGCTGGGTGCGCACTCACATTGATTGAATTACTGGATCTCGACCTTGGCTTGTACTTGACCACTTTGGTCTGTTATTAACCCTTGCTTTGATTCCTGGATACTCTTGCCTGCTGCCTGGACCGACCTCTGCGTGTTACTGGATTCTTTTGCTTGCCGCCTGGTCCGACCTCTGTCTGCTAACTGGATTCTCTTGCATGCTACCTGGACCAACCCTTGCTTGTTACTGGACACTCTAGTTATACCTGGACTAATCCTTGCCTGTTGCTTGAATAACCTTGCATGTGGACCTTGCATGAACTCTCTCATATATTGCCTGGATCAATCACCGCCTGTTCCTGATACAACTGTCATTACTGGCAATCAATGCTGAGGGCCTCATCCTCCTGAATCAAGGTAATAGCTGTGTGTGATACTTATGAACTATTGAACTGTGTCACTTGCCTCAGTAGGGTTCTGGTGGTTTATTGTCCTCTCTACTTCAGTCTGTATGCCTTGCATGCTAAGACCTGGGGTAACCGTAGTCAGGAGACAATGTGTCCGTTCACACGGTGGGCCGGGCTCAGAGCTGTGGCAAAAGATTGGGGCATAGAGACTGATTGGGGACATAACCTGTCAAGCCTTACAGAGACACAGAGGAGGGAGCGGAGAAACGCGGGCGGGGGGGGGGGGGGCACACTGAAGACGGAAGGGGACACACAGAGGACACAGGACGACAAATAGGAGAACACCGTTTTTCTCCCCAAAAACTGCGTCTTATACGGCAAAGCCGAAGTCTCGTCTCGTTCTCTGTGTAGTTACATTACGAGGCTTGGTGACATCACCAAGCCTTGTAATGTAACTACACAGACCGGGACTTCGGCAATGGAGGAGGAAGTGCTGCTGCTGCCGCAGGAGAGAGCACTCGGGTGAGTAGACTTCAAAGGGCTTCAGATCGGGGGGGGGGGGGGGTTGAAGAACAGGGGATCGGGAGGAGCGAGAGAGGCCACCCACAGCCCGCCCGCATAGAAGGGGACTCCCCCCATAGAGGGGGGAGCCCCCGCCCGGCCACCAGCCTGCATAGAAGGGGGACAGCCCCAGCACAGAAGGGGGAGCGGCCGCCCGACCACCACCCCACACAGAAGGGGGGACACCTCTCGCACAGAAGGGGGACACCTCCCGCAGAGAAGGGAGAGCCCCGACCTGGCCACCCGCATAGAAGGGACCCCCCCGCCCACCGCATAGAAGGGGGAGCCCCCGCCAGTCCTGCAGAACTCAGCCCCGCTGATCCGTTGTCCAGGGATTCCCTAGGGTTGCTGGATGCTTGTTCTGCACGCTGTGGGTAGCACAGATCGCTACCCACAGCATGCTGACAGGCATCCAGCCATCCTGGGGAATCCCTGTGATGAGGGAAAAGTGAAGCCGGCGGAGCAGACAAACAGGAAATCTCCCTGGCGGTATTGACGAGCCTGGCTCGTCAATACCACTTTCAGCATGTTTTTGCTGGACGAGCCAGGCTTGTCAATACCGCTAGGAAGGTTTTCATGGCACAAACCTCAAAGCTGGTACAGTTGGTTATTGGGTGACTAGGGTTCAAATTTAGAAAAGGGGGTGGAGCCATAGCCAGATTTTTTTTTTTTTCAATGCAATTTATGCTAAAGACCGCAAAGCTCACAAACTAGGTAATTGAGTAACTTAGTAATTGTGTGTTAGGGTTAGAAAAAATGGGCAGAGCCAACACCAGCCAAATTGTACCTCTGGTACACAGAGAACTGGTGATTTGACACACAAGGTACATGTAGGAATTGAATATACTCTGTTCTCCAGAAAACCCTAATTTATGCCTAGGCCATAGTTCTGTTTGTACATGTAGGCATGTCCAGTTACCTGAGAGTGTCAGAGAATGCTTCCACTCCATACTTAGAGACAGTGTAACCACCAGGCAGGAGAGCCATTCTGCCCAGGATACTGGAAACATTGACGATCCGTCCTCGGGCTCTTCTGATAAGGGGAAGCAGTGTGAGAGTCACATCAATCAATCCCAGCAAGTTCACATTCAAAGGTTTTAAAAAATCATCCTTTTTCAGTAAGCCAACTGGTGCAGTTGGACCAGCAACCCCTGCATTATTCACCAGTCCCCAGAGTCCTGCGAACACACCAAACAAGGAAAGAATTAGGACAAAATTGGGAGGGGTGGGGAGGGGGGCATTATATTAGAATCCCTTTTAGCCAAAAAAGGATAATTAAGTTTAAGCATTCGAAAGGGGAATCAGATTAGGATTAGGTGAGCAACAGGTCACAGAATCTGAAATAGCCAACAAAAGTAATTTTAGTAATTTTGCATAGCAACGTTATGAACTTTTTTTTTTTTTTTTTTTTTTTCCTTCAATCATTTTTTATTGAATTTTCAAAAAGGTAGTCTTACAATATATATCACGAAGTGCGTAAAGGTACAAGTAAAACAGCAGTCTTACAACAAATTTGGCATAAGCATGTGGTTACCAATGTAACATAATAGTTTCAGTATTCGACAAAAAATGTAAAAAAAGGATGGTAGTGATTAACAAGAACGAGAGGGATATTTACCGTTTTATAAATACACTTGGTCTAGGGAAGAGACTTAGCAGTGCAAAAGTGGAAGTAGAAAGAGTGTATTACAAAAGATAATTTAGTAGAGCATATCGTCCATCCAATCACTGAACCTTAAAAGGCTGGATGGGGAATGCTCCTGAACATTTGGTTGTCTGCTATAAATGGTACCCTCCCTCCAGTGAGGCAGGGCATGTTATTAACCGTAAGCGGTTTGGTGGCCCAAATGATATAGTGATACATATTGTGGCACTGCTTGAGATTTAGAATAAGCGAGGGCTTAAGAAATAGATTTGTTAGCTGGGTGTAGAACCGTTGCATGGTGAGTACTTGTATCTGCGCAACTGGAAAAGTAAGCTGTGTGAGCGGAAGTATAGAGGAAGAAGAGGGAGGAAGAAACAGAATAGCTAAGAGAAGAACAGAGAGGGTATAGAATGAGATTAGTATAAAAGAGGGGAAAGAAGAGGAGAGGAAAGAAGAGGAAACCACAGAGACGGGGGGTGACCCCGACTTTTGTCTTCAACAAAGGATTTTCATCAGACTTTATAAAGGGAGTATGTTATTGGTCTCAGCAGGTGTGTACAATTCTATTATGGTCAGGAGTTATTAGATAGTTGATCAAGGGATCCCATATTTTATAAAATTTCTTCATAGTATCATTCATGTGGGCTCTTAATTTTTCGAAGAAGAGAATATGACCTAACCTATTTTTAATAGATTCAAATGATATGGACTGGGAATTCCAGGCGGCTGCTATTTTAATTTTAGTAGCCACAAATATATATCTAATGAGTTCGTTTTGGGAAGGAGTAAGATTGGGATACGGGCAGCCGAGTAAGGCATGGAGAGGATTCCTAGGGACTGGAGCATTAATCAGTGACGAAGCCCAGGAGCAAACTCTTATCCAGATCCTTCGGACCCTGCTGCAAGTCCACCATATATGGGCGAAAGTGCCCGTCACTTTGCATCCCCGAAAGCAATTGCCCGACAGATCTGGATTGAGTTTAGCCAGCCTTTGGGGTAAGTTATGAACTTTTTAAAGAGATTCAAAAAGAGGTTGTAAGCTTGCCATGCATTGAAGGACATCCACAGCTATAATTACTAGTTAATTCCCAGCAGAGTTTATGCAGGCATTTTATCTGATTGCCACCTGGAGACAGGAAGGAGTTAACTTAAAGTGGACCTGAACTCTTGCACAGGACAGAAGGAAAACAGAGAAATGCAGCCTGTATGTATTTAGAGAGTTTAGCCTGTCTAATTCCCCTAATCTGTGACTAATCATAAATTGTAATTTGATTCCTTAGCTGTGGCAGCTAACTGCCACAGCAGAGAAGCTAATTTGAAAGCACAGGATGTTAATGTGTCTGCTTCCATGAAAGCAGGAAGTAGATACACTGTAGACATATTGCAGGATTTGTATCAGCTGTAAAAACTAAATGTTTTTCTGTAAAGGTTATTAGGCTGTTGCGTATCTTTTAGAGCAGAGACGAAGTTCTGAGTTCAGGCTCACTTTATGGTAAAGGTTAACTGGCCCAAGTCTTGTAAGGGTTTTTTTTTTTTTTGCCTTCCCCTGGATATGTGGGGCGCAGGAGTGAATAGTACTTAATATTTACTGTTCATTCTGGTTGGACTTAATGGACTTGACAGTCTTTTTTTCAACCAAACGAATTATTTAAGTATGAGATGTAAATAATTCTTGTAATAAATATTTGTTGGTTGCTATTGGCAACAACACTACACCTTCGTTTGGCACCATATCACAGGAAGTGTGATAACTCGACTCATCACAGCAACAGCATAGGAGATAGAACTTCTTAGACGTCTTCAAAGTTTCAGGAGATTATTCAGTAAACAGAGATACAAATGCTCATCTCTACATGTTCGTTACACCTCAGCGAAGCAATTGTTCTGTAGTAAGTCCTCTTTGTGTTACAGGCTCTTGGTCCATTCCTTTTGAATGGCAACCAGGTTTTCTCTTATGTTACATCTATACTACGCTGCACTTAGGCCTATATACAGCATACAGTTATATAAGAGGACTCGCGATTTATGTTTGATGAAACCAAAACAGGATCATTGTGCACCAGGCCTGATAGACATGCTACCATTATTTAACCACTTAAAGGGACTCCGAGCTCACCTAAAAAATAAGAGTTGTACTCACCCGGGGCTTTCTCCAGCCCAGTGCTGGTCAGGAGGTCCCACGACGGCGTCCTGGCTCCTCTCCTAGTCCACACTCCGGAATGGCTGACCGGCCGCAGCCCGGGCGACACTCGGCCGCTCCTTCCGCGTATGACGCGGCTGACGTCACACGCCGGCCGCCTCGCGTCATCACGGCGGCCGGCGTGGCAGTACGGGGCATGCGAGCTTCAATCGCGCATGCGCAGTACTTTCACACCGGCCGCCGTGATGACGCGAGGCGGCCGGCGTGTGACGTCAGCCGCGTCATACGCGGAAGGAGCAGCCCGACACTCGGCCGAGTGTCGCCCGAGCTGCAGCCGGTCAGCCATTCCGGAGCGGGGACTAGGAGAGGAGCCAGGACGCCGTCGCGGGACCTCCCGACCAGCACTGGGCTGGAGAAAGCCCCGGGTGAGTACAACTTTTATTTTTTAGGTGAGCTCGGAGTCCCTTTAAGCCCACAGGGTTGTAATTTTTTTTGCATCTGAGCATCTTTCACCTCCCATTCATTTGCCAATAACTATCACTATTCATCACAATGAAATGATCTATATCTTGTTTTTTTCCGCCACCAATTAGGCTTTCTTTGGGTGATACATTTTGCTAAGAATTAATTTATTCTAAATCCATTTTAACAGGAATATTAAGAAAAAAAATTTAAAAAATTCATTATTTCTCAGTTTTTGGCCATCATAGTTTGAAATAAATACATGTTACCGTAATTAAAACCCATGTATTTTATTTGCCTATTTGTCCCGCTTATAACACCATTTAAATTATGTCCCTATCACAATGTATGGCGCTGATATTTTATTTGGAAATGAAGGTGCATTTTTTCAATTTGCGTCCATCACTATTTACAAGCCCATCATTTAAAACATATTAATATACTCCTTTGACATGCATATTTAAAAAGTTCAAACCCTTAGGTATTTAGGTATTTATGTGTTTGTTTTTTTAACCCTCCTGGCGGTCTATTAAAAACCGCCTGGGGGCAGCGCTGCCTTTTTTTTTTTTTTTTTTTTTTTTAATCATGTAGCAAGCCTAGGGCATGATAGCCGCTGCTCAGCGGCATCCTTCCAGCCCCTCCGATCTCCTCCGGCGATAGGCGATCAGGAAATCCCGTTCATGGCAACGGGGCGGGATGACGTCACCGACGTCATGGATGTCGTGACGTCTAAAGGAGACCCGATCCACCCCTTAGCGCTGCCTGGCGCTGATAGGCCAGGCAGCGCAGGGGTCTAGGAGGGGGGGGGCTCTACGGCGGCGCGGATAGCGGTCGAATCGGCACGGGGCGGCGGCGATCGGTGTGCTGACGCAGCTAGCAAAGTGCTAGCTGCGTTCAGCAAAAAAAAAAAAAATTACGCAGATCGGCCCAGCAGGGCCCGAGAAAACCTCCCGACAGGAAGGTTAATTGTAATTTTTTTTTTAAAATTAAAACATTTATTTTGGTATTTTTTGGTGTGGGGAAGTAAACAGCTATTTTTTAAATATAATTGAATGTATTTATAAAAAAGAAAAAAAAGAAAAGAAAAAAAAAGGTATATGTGTGTTTAGTTTACTATTTGGCCACAAGATGGCCACAGTCAAAAAAGTCCTTGAAGCGTACAATGATGCTTCCAGGACCTAGAATGAAGACGGGGAACTTTATTTATTTATTTTTTTTTGCAGAAAGACTGCGGTCTCTGTTAAGAGACCGTCGGTTTTTCTGCAGGGAACTTAGTTTGGTGAATGGGAATTATATTCCCATTCACTTATCGGGGGGCTAACGTCAGGCGGCGGGAGCGCGCGCACCGCACATTACAAGAAGCACAGCCTATCTGGACGAACATATTCGTCCAGATAGGCTTAAGTGGTTAAAGTGAAAAAAAATGCCCATTCACTTACCTGTGGTTTCCAACAGCCCCCTGGAGTCCTAGTCCCTTGCTATGATTCTCTGCTCAGCTGTTTCTCCACTGCCCCCCTCCAATGCTGGATGCGCAGCCCCACACCTCAACATCCCGTGGTCGGGAGTGCTCTGTGCTTGTGCAGTAAGTAAAAAATTGCTACCACGCATGCACAGAATGCTCCCGGTGGGACCACAATAAGAGAATGCATATGCGCACTTGCGCAGTGGCCGGCCGACTTGTCAGTCATTCGGATTACAGATGCAAACCGCAGAGGAACAGCTGAGCACGGAATCTCGGCTTTGAATCAGGAGGACTTCAGGGGGCTGGAAGAAGTCCCAGGTAAGTAAATGGGTAATATTTTTTCACTTAATAGGCCTGTTCAACAAGATTAACACACCTGGAAGATAATGTTTTCCAAAATTTATCACCAATTTACAATTGGTAAGAGAATAGATTTTGTACTCATACCACAAAATCTCTCCTCTTAATATTAAGCTGATGGGACATGTTGGAATACATGGATAAAACATGCCAATATGACAATGATCTAATAGCCCTTCATTGAACGAGTGCCTGATTTTTTTTGACATTTTTCATGCATAACATGTTGCTACATATATTATTTTCTTCTCTATTACTGACAACTCAAGCACTTCCAGTCATTCAACTTTAACCACTACCCCTCCCCTGGGACGAGTAACTACGTCCCTGCATTTTCCCATATCTTCTTGCAGGGATGCTGCTACTATGTCCCTCCCCGCCTTGCACTCCCACTCACCCCCCCCCCCGCATCTCCCATCTGCCGATACTGCCGCTGATCGTAAGCCGGGAGATCAATGAATGGGAACACAGTGGGGCTGGGCAAAAAGGGGAGGAGGGAGAGGTGGGGCGGCCGAAAATTTGGTGTGGCGTTGTGTGGCGCACGAAAAATGGGGCTGCAACATGCGGCACGCGTAGTCCAGAAAAAAATGGGTGTGGTCATGGACCAGAATGTGGGTGTGGTCGCGGGTGGAAACAAGTTTACATGAACTTAGCAATGGTGGGCCATTAGATTAGGACAGTGGTGGCGAACATTTATCTATCGTTAAGTGGCAACAGCAATTTAAACTAAATACAAACGTTTTAACTCATACATGAACATTATGGAAAATCCAAGTTGAAAATAAACTGTGAAGATAAACAATTTCATCCATCCTACTCCTGAAGTTTTTTTTTTTTTTTTTTTTTTTTTTTTTAGAACCTACCAGTTCCATTTTCAGTTTTAAAAAGCTGAAAAGGTAGGTTTAATGCTATTGTCTCATATGATGAGGATTCAGCTTTTCCATAGTCTCGCATTTAACAATCATGTGACCCCCAACAAGACAAATTCAGCAATCATGAGGCTCCCCATCACGACAAATTCAGCGATCTTGAGGCCCCCAACAAATCATGAGGCCCCCAAAAAAGACAAATTCAGTAACCATGAGGCCCCCAACAAGACAAATTCAGCAGTCATGAGGCACATAAATAGACAGCATTTCACATAAATAGGCAGAATGTCCCCTTAATATGGTAGACACCTCTCACCTGGCAGCAGTTCCCCAAAATACACTCAATCTGACAGCAGTAATTTCCCCAAAAATAGGTAGCCAGCGGTATAGATAGAGGTGAGCGTAATGACAATTACGATTTCGCGAAATTTCGCGTAGTTAGTGTAAGTACGATTATGGCCATAAGTACATAATCGTAATGAAGAAGGATTTCGCGAAATTCCGCGTAAGCGTAATTTTCGCGTAGCTTTCGCATTACAGTGGGTATCGCGAAATTACGCTTGCCTTGCATGCAACCATTTGTAAGCGTAATTACATAACGTAATTTCGCGATAATTCATATTACTGTAAGTGTTAATTTTCGCGTAGTTTTCGCGTTACGGTGGGTATCGCGAAATCCTACAGAAACAACCACCCACAAAGTGAAACTAACATGGCTGCCAGATTATATACTAGGAGGGTGGGTCAAACTACAATTGGTTGTTTAGGATGTATCTCAAAAAAAGGCCTGTAATATGATTGGACAATCTCCAATACCCAGACACTTTCCTGTGTCTAGTAATTACTATTATAAACGAAATTACTTTCATTTTCAAAATTAAAATTTATTTCTTTTTATAGCTAACAAGTAATTACGAAATTCGCGAAATTACGAAGAAATGCGAAATTACGTTATGGTTTAACATTGAATTACGTTATGAACGAAACGCGAAATTACGCGTTGAAAATTACGCTTACGGTACCATCAATTACGATTTTAATGGCAATTACGCTACCATAATTTCACGCCGTAATAGCAAATTTCGCATGCGTAATTATAGTAACGCAAAATTTCGAAAATTTCGGCTCAACCCTAGGTATAGATGTCCCCAGAACAGGTAGCCAGGGTTATATGTGTGCCCAGTATATGTAGTCAGGGTTATCTGTGCCCAGTATATGTAGTCAGGGTTATATGTGCCCAGTATATGTAGTCAGGGTTATATGTGCCCAGTATATGTAGTCAGGTGTATATGTCCCCAGTATATGTAGGCAGGTGTATATGTCCCCAGTATATGTAGGCAGGGGTATATGTCACCAGAATAGGTAGCCAGGTGTGCCCCCAGCAGGAGGGGATCAGCGCAGAGAAGAGGGAGAGCTGTGGGATCAGCGGTGAAGGGGGGCCATCTCCCCCCTCCTTCCCTCACTTTAGGGCTCTCCCTCCCTTGCTCTCTCCTCCAGAATGAAGTCTTGTGCAGGTGGCTGGCAGTGGGCGGAACTTAACTTACCTCCATCTCGATGCAGGCGCCGGATGGATTTGCCGCTACTCTGGTCTGGTCCAGACCAGAGCAGCAGCACCAGAACTTGCGGCGCTTGAAGCTAGACAGAGGCAAGCTCCGCCCGCTGCCAAACGCCATTCAGCACTTAGTTCCGGAGGGGAGAGCGAGGGAGGGAGAGCCCTAAGGTGAGGCAAAGGGGGGGGGGGGGGGAAGACGTCCGCCCTTCCCCGCTGTGCCCACAGCTCTCCCTCTTCTATGTGCTGCTCCCCTCCTGCTGGCCACACAGGCACGTGGCCGGGCGGGGGGGGGAGGGGGGCAGTGGGTGGCCAGGGGGGGCAGCTGCCCGAATTTGCCATATGTGTGGACGCCCATGACCTTAGGGACAACTTTTTTTTAATATGCATGTCAATAGGGTATATTACTGTTACTTTATAAATTATTGGATTGTAATTAGGGATGGATGCAAAACTGAAAAAAATGCACCTCTATTTCCCCCAAAAATATTGACACCATACATTGTACTGGGAAAAAAATGTAAGCGTTGTAATAACCAGGACCAATGGGCAAATAAAATGTATGAGTTTTAATTGTGATAGCATGTATTATTTTAAAACTATAATGGCCGAAAACTGAGGAAAAAAATGAATGTTTTCCCTTTTTTTCCTGTTAAAACACATTTCGAATAAAATAATTGTTAGCAAAAAGTACCCCCCAAAGAAAGCCTAATTGGTAGTGAAAAAAACAAGGTATAGATCAATTTGTTGTGATAAGTATTAATAAAGTTATAGGATTTAATGGAAGGAGCGCTAACAGGTGAAAATTGCTCTGGTTTTTTTAAGGGGAAAAAACCCTTGGAGGTGAAGTGGTTAAATTAGGATGGAGTAACCTGGCAAAACTTCATTAGGCATTATGAGTAATTATGTATTGTTCTTTAATCAAAAAGATATAGTAGGTAATATAGAAACTCATTTTAAACAATAAATATTTTTTAGGTTTAGATTCAAAGACATTGCAAATTATGATCGAGATACAGATCCTCAGGAGGTACATTTACTCCATCGTCAGAATTCTAAATCAAAGTTTAAAGCAGCAGCCAACTCCATCACCTCCTACGGAAAACTATTTTTTATTTTTAGTAAATAAAATTTGGTCATGTTGACCATTAGAAAATAATTTACGTTGGGACTATCCAATTGCAAGAAAAAACAAAAACTAATGCACCCCTGCCTACAAGCCATACCACTAGTAATGCTGGACATAACATGCAACTCTACCATGCCACCCCTGTCAAATAAACCATTCCACCCCTGTTAGTCATACCCAACACAGCGTGTGACTGAATGCTACCACAGTAGGACTACACAAATATCACTGTACCTTTCACTACTTAGCCTTTTTCATCCCGATTGTTGTAATATGTTTTGGCAATTGTTGTCCAAATTCATACCTTCCATGCAGATTTTTTATAAAACCTGTGGCTGGTATCATACAGGTGAGGCTGGACCTTTGCAATAAGATCTTCGATGTTGAAGTCGTCTTCCATGACTCGTCTGCAGCCATGATGTACATTGCAAAAATCCTGTTTATACTTGGCCCACAGGAAGTGCGTCACCAGAAAATTGGTCTCAGTGCATGCGCACCGCACCTGCCAAAAATTAAATTCCAACTGTGTCACCATTGACTTGCTTGACTTCAGGTACCGGTGGGTTACCATGGAAGTCCAGCGTAATGTACTGGCTGCGCACCACATCATGATAAGTGTGTCATGTTTCATTAACTGACATTGTCTTTGTGACGCCTTACAGTAGGAAAGGGTAACGCAACGGGGACCGCCATTTTAAGTATGAAAGGGGCCTTAATAGGATGCATT
The DNA here is from genome assembly GCF_040937935.1 of Hyperolius riggenbachi. NCBI lineage: Eukaryota > Metazoa > Chordata > Amphibia > Anura > Hyperoliidae > Hyperolius > Hyperolius riggenbachi. Next base: position 139,627,247 of record NC_090647.1, on the reverse strand, counting down.
TTCAAAGAGTTTATGGGCAGTTGAAAAACAAAAGCACTGGGTAATTTGAATGCCGGGTGAAGCAGTTACCAGATATTCTACTAAGGCTTTTACCTGAACTAAAAAACCCTAGCTAATTCCTAATCCAGCCCCTACTGTAAACCATATACCTTGACCCTTCTTAATGTAATTCAGGATCCATCTATTATACACACCCCAATTACCAACTGGGCATGTTGAAAATATTTGAAAAAGCCCTTTGTTTACTAAGCTGGTGTATCTCAGCGATGGGCAAAGTTTGCTTGGCCTGGGTCGACAGCAGTGGACTACAGGCAGCATTCCTGTGTTTTGAATCCCCCTCCCTCCCCGCAGAGTCGTGAGCGGGTGATAAGTGTGGGTTAACACTCACCTAATCTCCGCTTCCAGCGTCACACCTCCATGGTAATACGCTGGCACGTCCCAGTGGCATATCACGTGATGCTCTGGTGCCATGGAGGCGTGATGCTGGAAGGGGAGATTAGGTGAGTGTTAACCAACTCTTATCACCCGCTTGTGACTATGAAGGGAGGGAGGAGTGGAATCCAGGCACACAGCGGTGGGCCAGATTAACAATACTTCTGGGACTGATATGGCCCATGAGCCATAGTTTGCCCAGCACTGGTGACAAGATAGATAGATAGATAGATAGATAGATAGATAGATAGATAGATAGATAGATAGATAGATAGATAGATAGATAGATATAGATATATACACACACTGTACAGCGCTGCGTAATATGTCGGCGCTATATAAATACTAAATAATAATAATAATAATAATAATAATAATAATAATACTAATAATAATCATTCTTATGAGACTTCTGTTATATCATGTATCCCCATTGGCTCAGGTACACAAAATATGGGCCTACCTTTTTCTCCAACAATCTGAGATACCCACTCTTCAGCAATATTTACACTGTGGCTGTCCAAAACATCCAGATTTACTGTCTGCAGTCTGCTCGACGTCTCCGTCTTCAGATTCTCAGCCCCGGTCTGTGTCAGACAAGCCGCCAGAACCTTCATGCCACGTCTGTCCAGCTGCTTGGCCAGCAGGTTCCCAAATCCAGAGTCACAGCCAGTGATGAAGACATATTTATCTGTCAGATTCTCCAGTATCTGACTCTGTCTGTACCATCTGTACAGGAGGAGCAAGCCCAGTACTGCCAGTAGAGGAAGCCACATGATAAAGATCTGGAACTTCTATAAACTTATGGGGGAAAAAAAAAAAAAAAAAAAAAAAAAAGTCTTATGACCTGATTCACTATGGTATAGTACACACAGATGAGACATTACTGGTGATTCAATCAAATGATTATAATAAGAGGGGAATTCACTTGCAGACTGATCTCAAGCAAATTAAAACCTCGAGTTGAAACAATTGTGAAGTGCTGATGAATATTTGTTGCACACGTCACAACTGATCCTTGCTTAGGCTGGATTCACACTGCATGCATTGCAGATAATGCATGGGTTATAATTGGTGTGAAATGCAAAGGCGTTATACTATACACATCAATTCAAAGCCTGCATGCAGCGAGTGTGAATACCGTGTGAATAAGCTCATAGCATTGTATGTGCATTGAGTTGACATGCAGAACTATTCTGCAACACAACGGATGCAGTGTATAAGGGGCCTAAAGGTGGCCACACGCTACAATTTTTCTTTCAGATTTTTCCTGAAACTCAACAACGTTCAGTTGTGCAGAAAAATTACTTTTTTGTTTAGTTGACCGAGGAATCTGGATTGAATTTCCCATTTTTTTTCTGCAATTTTTTTTTTAATTGGATGTGTTGAAAAAAACGCAGACCAACTTTACCAAGAATTGTATGGTGTGCGATAGATTGCAAAATTGTATTCAACATGAACAAATAACTAGAGATGAGCGTAATGACCTAATTACGATTTTGCGAAATTTCGCGTAATTAGTGTAATTACGATTATGGCCGTAAGTACATAATCGTAATGAAGAAGGATTTCGCGAAATTTCGCGTAAGCGTAATTTTCGCATTACAGTCATATCATGCCGTAATTTCGCATTAAACGCTACCGTAATTTCGCGTTAAACCGTAACGCTCCGTATAATATAAAAAAGCCGCCGACTTTAAGGGTTAATAGCAAAGCCCCCTTAAATGCTAAGAGCCTCAAATTTGGAGAATATATTAAGGAGATCAGGAGGAATAAGAGGAAAATTTTTTTTTTCAAAAAGACCTTATAGTTTTTGAGAAAATCGATGTTAAAGTTTCAAAGGAAAAATGTAAACATTTAAAAACCCGCCGACTTTAACGGTTAATAGCAAAGCCTGCTTAAAGTTTAGGAACACCAAATTCCCAGGGTATATTAAGGGGATCAGTGGGAATAAGAGGAAAATTTTTTTTTTCAAAAAGACCTTATAGTTTTTGAGAAAATCGATTTTTAAGTTTCAAGGGCGAAAATGTCTTTTAAATGCGGAAAATGTCAGTTTTTTTTGCACAGGTAACAATAGTGTATTATTTTCATAGATTCCCCCCAAGTGGGAAGAGTTTTACTTACTTCGTTCTGAGTGTGGGAAATATAAAAAAAAAACGATGTGGGGTCCCCCCTCCCAGACCTCTTTAACCCCTTGTCCCCCATGCAGGCTGGGATAGCCAGAATGCGGAGCACCGGCCGCGTGGGGCTCCGCACCCTGACTATACCAGCCCGCATGGTCCATGGATTGGGGGGTCTCGGAAGGGGAGGGGCAGCCAAGCTTTCCCCTCCCCCTCCGAGCCCTTGTCCAATCCAAGGACAAGGGGCTCTTCTCCACCTCCGATGGGCGGTGGAGGTGGAGGCCGCGATTTCCTGGATGGGGGGGTTCATGGTGGAATCTGGGAGTCCCCTTTAAAAAGGGGTCCCCCAGATGCCCACCCCCCTCCCAGGAGAAATGAGTATAGAGGTACTTGTAGTACCCCTTACCCATTTCTTTTAAGAGTTAAAAGTAAATAAACACACAAACACATAGAAAAAGTATTTTAATTGAACAAAAAACATAACCACGAAAAAAGTCCTTTAATATTCTTAATTAACCATTAATACTTACCTGTCCCTTTAAATAAATGATCCCACGCAATATCCTCGGAAATGTTCTATCAGTTACAATGTAACAAAGTTATTATGTAACAACTTTGTTACATTGTAACTACGCCGCACCCGACGCCACTCGCCGCTCAGCCGCCGCATACGCGTCCGTGCAGGACGCTAAGTCCCCGCAGCTCCCGCTGTCCACCCCGCCCACATCTGTCACCCACATGTCACCCACATGTGGGTGACATGTGGGAGAGGCGGGGAGGGCAGCGGAGCCGGCGGGGACTTAGCGTCCTGCACGGACCCGACAGAGCTCTGAGCTATATAGCTCAGAGCTCTGAGAAGCATCTTTGTATTTGGGCTCCAAGGAGCCCCATTGGTCCTTAGCAGACCAATGGGGTTCCTTCAAATCAGAAGGAACCCCATTGGTCTGCTAAGGACCAATGGGGCTCCTTGGAGCCCAAATACAAAGATGCTTTCGAGAGCTCTGAGCTATAGCTCAGAGCTCTGTCGGGTCCTGCAGCGCAGACGCGGCGGCGGCGGTGAGTGACGTCGGGTGCGGCGTAGTTACAATGTAACAAAGTTGTTATATTGTAATAACTTTGTTACATTGTAACTGATAGAACATTTCCGAGGATATTGCGTGGGATCATTTATTTAAAGGGACAGGTAAGTATTAATGGTTAATTAAGAATATTAAAGGACTTTTTTCGTGGTTATGTTTTTTGTTCAATTAAAATACTTTTTCTATGTGTTTGTGTGTTTATTTACTTTTAACTCTTAAAGGAAATGGGTAAGGGGTACTACAAGTACCTCTATACTCATTTCTCCTGGGAGGGGGGTGGGCATCTGGGGGACCCCTTTTTAAAGGGGACTCCCAGATTCCACCATGAACCCCCCCACCCAGGAAATCGCGGCCTCCACCTCCACCGCCCATCGGAGGTGGAGAAGAGCCCCTTGTCCTTGGATTGGACAAGGGCTCGGAGGGGGAGGGGAAAGCTTGGCTGCCCCTCCCCTTCCGAGACCCCCCAATCCATGGACCATGCGGGCTGGTATAGTCAGGGTGCGGAGCCCCACACGGCCGGTGCTCCGCATTCTGGCTATCCCAGCCTGCATGGGGGACAAGGGGTTAAAGAGGTCTGGGAGGGGGGACCCCACGTCGTTTTTTTTTTATATTTCCCACACTCAGAACGAAGTAAGTAAAACTCTTCCCACTTGGGGGAATCTATGAAAATAATACACTATTGTTACCTGTGCAAAAAAAACTGACATTTTCCGCATTTAAAAGACATTTTTACCCTTGAAACTTAAAAATCGATTTTCTCAAAAACTATAAGGTGTTTTTGAAAAAAAAATTTTTCCTCTTATTCCCACTGATCCCCTTAATATACCCTAGGAATTTGGTGTTCCTAAACTTTAAGCAGGCTTTGCTATTAACCGTTAAAGTCGGCGGGTTTTTAAATGTATACATTTTTACTTTGAAACTTTAACATCGATTTTCTCAAAAACTATAAGGTCTTTTTGAAAAAAAATGTTTTCCTCTTATTCCTCCTGATCTCCTTAATATATTCTCCAAATTTGAGGCTCTTAGCATTTAAGGGGGCTTTGCTATTAACCCTTAAAGTCGGCGGCTTTTTTATATTATACAGAGCGTTACGGTTTAACGCGAAATTACGGTAGCGTTTAATGCGAAATTACGGCATGAACGAAACGCGAAATTTCGCGTTGAAAATTACGCTTACGGTATTTTCAATTACGATTTTAAGGGCAATTTCGCTACGCTAATTTCGCATCGTAATCGCAAATTTCGCATGCGTAATTATAGTAATGCGAAATTACGAAAATTTCAGCTCAACTCTACAAATAACATTTACATCATTAACCCCACCATGTGCCTCCATATAAACAAATTAAATAGACAAGGACACAGAACATTTACAGTATATCACGTTTTTCTCCTGGCAGACTCAAAGCGTCAGAGCTGCAGCCACTAGGACGCGCTCTATAGGCAGTGTTAGGGGAGACGTGCCTAACGTCTCCTACTGAATAGATGCTGGCTTACTGAACAGGCAGAGCAGAGATTCAAACCCTGGTCTCCTGTGTCAGAGGCAGAGCCCTTAACCTCCTGCCGCCCGCGTCACGCCAGTAGGCGTGGCCGCGGCGGCAGCCCCAGGACCGCCTAACGCCAATTGGCGTAAAGTCCTGGGGCTCTGTTTAGCATGAGATCGCGTGCATGGTGCGCGCGCATCTCATGCTCGGAGGGCGGAGCTCCGCCCCACCTTCAGTCTCCGAGCGGCTATTGCCGCTCGGGAGACTGTTAGACGGCGATTACGCCGTCTATTTACACTGTGCAGCGCTGCGATGAGCAGCAGCGCTGCACTGGGGACAGCCGTGTGACACGGCTGTCCCCATGGGGGACAAGAGAGCGATCGGCTCTCATAGGCAGAAGCCTATGACAGCCGATCGCCATAATTGGCCGGCTGTGGGGAGGGAGGGAATTTAAAGAAACAGGTTTTTTTTCCTAAACTCCCACAACAACAATATTTATTTAAAAAAAAAATAAACATGGGGGGAGCGATCAGACCCCACCAACAGAGAGCTCTGTTGGTGGGGAGAAAAGGGGGGGGGGGAATCACTTGTGTGCTGAGTTGTGCGGCCCTGCAGCTTGGCCTTAAAGCTGCAGTGGCCAATTTAGCTAAAAATGGCCTGGTCACTAGGGGGGTTTAGCCCTGCAGTCCTCAAGTGGTTAAAGGAGTTATCAGGCAAATAAAAAGAAAATAAGTACTACTTACCCGGGGCTTCCTCCAGCCCAAAGCTCCCAGCATGTCCTCGCCGCAACTCTCCCTTCAGCCGTTTGCCGCAGCTCCGTCCCGGTCCCTGGCGATGATATCAGGGCGACCTCCAGGTCCACGTGGCGGTGATTGACAGCGCCGCTCGTGCAGGCGCAGTACAGGCCGATAACTCCTTTAACCAATACTCTATTCAGCCACTACTTACCTAGCCAGGTGCACCCTAGGTGAAAAAAAACAGTATAGTTAATTATGTGACAGCTTAATGAACCTGTCAGGTAGCCATTAGTTTTTTTTTAAGTTTTTTTTATTTTTTTAACAGGTAATATCATAGCTGCAAAACAAAACAAAAACAACAACAACAACAAAAAAAAACTACTTACCCTGGCCTCCAGCCCCTAGCAGCCGATATGTCCCTTGCCGCAGCTCCGCTCTCAGCCGCTGGCTCCCAGTCCCTGACAGTGCAGAGTGCGCAGTATACTCCACACCACGTACGAGTGATTGACAGATGCGCACCACTCGCGCAGACGCAGTAGGGGTTGACCTGGCGAAGGTTGGCCTCCACACCGTCGGGGAGCGGGAGCCAGCGGCATGAGAGCAGAGCTGCGGCTGGGGACATAGCAGCTGCTTTGGAACGAAAGTGCCCCATCTCCCCCATGTGTCCTGTGTGCCCCATCTCCCCCATGTTTCGTCCTGTGTGCTCAGTCTCCCCATGTGTCCTGTGTGCCCCATCTCCCCATGTCTCCTCTGGAGTCCCCCCCCCTCCCCCGGGTGCCTCCGCTATCCTCCTTGTATCTGCTGGAACCCTTCCGTGTCTGCAGTGGCAGCAGCTTATCCAATACATGCCACCACCAAAATCTTATATAAAAAAAAAAAAATTAAGAGAAAAATAGTGTATGGCCACCTTGAAGGACTTACGAGGCAAATCTACTAAAAACAGTTATTTACGTAATTACAATAGCTGACCTCAGACCAGACGATCGGTGCCTCCCTTGTCATTTTCAGACTCTCTCTTATCTCAATCCACGCTTCATTACACGACCCGACCCTCCTTTGGGTCGCCTTATCTGATGGCGATTAGAATCGCCGTTTTAAAATTCAAATGCCTGCGTAGGTTCGCATAGCCGCTATTGCGACCGCGCCAGTTTCCAGCCCAGTCTTCGGGTCCTAGCTCTGTGCACGCTGATCTACGTCATGTTGGCGCCCCCACATGACCACCCACATGACTAAGTTGTGTTCCAGTCAGGCTGACTGCACGGAGCTAGGACGCCCCGCAGACAGGGCTGGAAACCTGCGCGGCCGCAACAGCAGCTATGCGAACCTACGCAGGCATCTGAATTTTAAAGCGGCGATTCTAATCCCCATCAGATAAGGCGACCCAAGGGAGGGTCGGGTCGTGTAATGAAGCGTGGATTGAGATAAGAGAGAGTCTGAAAATGACAAGGGAGGCACCGATCGTCTGGTCTGAGGTCAGCTATTGCAATAAGGTAAATAACTTTTTTTAGTACATTCGCCTTGTAAGTCCTTTAAGGCTAAGTTTACAGTGGTGCGTTGCGGTTCAGCATAACGGCCACATTGTAACGTGGTTTGATGCACTGCAATATAATGGCGTGTGGCATCATAATGCAAATGCTTCATTGTAACTTTAAAAGCTGGTTAACAGTGATAGTCAAACATACTTTCCATTGACTGTATGCTTCACTGTATGATATGCAACATGCAGATATTGAGCAGCACCGATTTCCCGATTTGTTGAGTTCTGGCTGTTACAGAGAATGCAACGGCCACTGTGAACCTAGCCCAATGCCAACCTAATATTTATATGAGTACCGTGAGTAACATTCTGGACCACTCCGCAATCTTCAAATTTACTCCGCCAAAAGTACATCAGCTCCCTGGCTGCAGCAATGCTACGTTACCCTTCGGCTGTCGTTTAGAGACTTTGGCCCCAGATAGCATGCCTGATAACGTTTTTGGTAAAATGTCAAAACATAAAATGAACTTTAGCATTAGAAACTCTCCTGGGCTGAACCGGAACTTTGCACAGGACTACATCAGAGCCAAAAATTAGAGCTGGTCTGTGAGATGCAATTAATTAATTCAGTCTGGGATGCTAATCTATTCCAGATTGTAAATAGAATCAATCTGAATCTACTGTAATACTATCAAGTTTTTTCAATAAATAGTGAAAAGGGTAAGGGCCGTTTACACTTAATCAGTTGGTATGCATTAGTACGCGTTGGTACATGTTTTTTCCATAGCAGTGCATTGGGAAGAAGATTTCAATTAACCACTTGCCGACCGCCTACTTCATATTGGCGGCGGCAAAGTGGCAGCCCCAGGACCACGTAACGCAGAATGGCGTCGGGTCCTGGGGGAGGGGATTGCGGGCGATCACGCGCGCATCGCCGGCATTAGGCTCCGCCCACATGTGACGTCAACCCGCCGGCCAATCAGCAGCGCCGGCGGGTTGCAACGTTTTGAACCAGCCTATAGAAAGTGTATAACACGCTTTGTTAAGTAAACAAAGCGTGTTATACACGCTGCCTCCTCCCCGGTGGTCACAGCGCTCGATCGACCACCAGAGAGGAAGGCAGCACTGTAAGTGACACCACACACACACTGATCCTACCCCCCCTGCACACTGATCGCCCACAGCACCCATCAGACCCCCCCTGCCCACCCCCTGACAGCACTGTTTGCACCCAATCACCCCCCTAATCACCTATCAATCCCCCCCTGTCACTAACTGTCAACGCTATCTTTTAGATCAGGTCCTAAACTGCCCCCTGGGGGCGCCTGATCACTCCCCCACACCCTCAGATCCTCCCCAGACCCCCCCCCCCCAGTGTACTGTATACAGCCATTCTCCCCTGTAATCACCCATCGATCACCCCCTGTCATCACCTGTCACTGCTGTGACGCCGGGCGACGCCCAGTCGTCCGAGGATTCGCGGCCGATTGTCCGATCGCAACCGTGATCGGAAAACTGACATTCTTTATTTTTAAAATAGAAGTTTTTCCTTCCTGCCTTCCCCCCCCCCTTTTGCCATGAGGGCTGAATGGGCCTGCGTTAGCATATGGCTAAAGCAACCTGGTTTAGCAAGAAATCCTGTTAAGGCTCCCGGAAAAGCTCTGGTGACACTAATGTGCTAATTGGGCAGAGCTGAAATACCAACAGAGTCTATTCAACAGGGGAAGCTAGCACAGCATGAGGTCTATTGACACCTACATTCCTCCCAGTCTTGACGGCACCGACTAAACTGAGTATGGAATGCATGGTGTTGATAACTTTGTCACATTTTGCAAATACCATCCATGGGAGGAATATGAAAATTACATAATTTTGTTTCCCTAATTCTGTAGAATATGGTGATACTAGACATAGCCAGGTAACCCGAGCAGGGGCTGAGATATGAATAATGGGGTTCCCGTGCGCCCCAAATATTGCAAGTTTGATGTCCTATGAACGTGTATTCTCAGCCCAATCTGAATATGAAATCGGTTTGCATGTGCGACAAAACCCCGGCGGGGTATGAAATTGGACATATTTTGTGGATGGCTGGAAGTTCCTCCCCTGAGAACTCACTGCCTGACACGCCCCTGGGCTGAGCTTGAGACTCCGCCCAGAAATGTCAGTGCTCAAAACTGATTGCATGAGGACCCCCAGCCAATTCCCCCACTTTCCATCATACCGAAAAGACTGCCACTGCTTGGGGAAATAGCAGTGGCCATCTTGCAGGCGGAGCAACGGCCATGTGGTTCGGCCATATTGCGAACTAACTGCAACAAAGGAACTTTGTCTTTTCCCGAACGGACTTTCCACAGAATCATAAGTATTCGTTCTTTTTATCCCTTTTTCTTTTATGTACTGTGTTATCACTGTCTCTCATCGTTTAATTGTTCACGATTGTCTGTATATATTAATTATTTATATTGTAACAAATAAAGGCTTTTTAAAAGGTCTTTACCTCTCAGTAAAACCTTCTATTCAGTATACACAGACGAGACCTAAACTTCCGAAGGGACGCTACTGTTTTGATAGATAGATAGGAATTGCACAGTTTTAACCGGTTGTTTGTTTCACAGGTCTATAGCCAGTTAGCAGTTTTCTCTGGGCTGATAGAAAACAGAGATGGTGGCAAATCTACCCCTGGGTTGGAGTAAAAGTGTATTTTCGTAACCTCACAGGCTCCCTACTGCGTCGTGACGCTCAAACTCCGCCAATTCTACGCAGATTGCGTCCATAGCTCTCAATCTGTGTGCTAGAATCGGATCGGACGGTTTTGCGTGTTCACGGCCAGTGGGGCTCTTGTGACAGTGGTGGCAGTGGTGGGATCTGTGTGTGCTGATAGTATCTCAGGTAGGGCTATCGAATTAGCCCTATCGAGAAACGAACTAATTCGTTGGTAGTGACTGAGTGCAATATATTTTTCATATATACAGAGAGACTGTGTAACCAGTACCCCTCCCCTAAGTTTTCTTTTATTTGGCATGGAAATGTCCGGGAATTACAAGGTCATGGTCCTATCCGACCTGCAGAGTCTGTGCGAGGCGAGAGGCATGGACATCCGCGGCAAGAAACAGCAGGACCTGATAACGGACTTGTACCGATGGGATAGCCAGAATCTGCGGACGCTGGAGGTGTCCACTGTGGAGGACACCGGCTCATCTAACGCAAGTCGAGGGGAACCAGAGACTGAAGATCCTGTGCGTACCGAGGTTGAGCAACCCGCGGGCAATGCGGCAACAGATACGCAGGAGGCTGTCAGTGTGATCCCCGACCCCAGAACCCCTGAAAGTACTCGCCTGGAACCGGCCAGTACTGGACTGTCCAGTTATGTTGATCCAGTAATGCAGCAGGCATTGCAAAAGCTGATGGAAACTGATGTGGACAAGTACCTGCAGTACATGGCGGAGCAAAAGCGAGAGGAACGCCAATCTGCAGAGGCGCGGGAGAGACGACAGCATGAGCTGAACATGGCGAAAGTGCAGCAAGCCAGCCGGAGTTCAACGCCCAGCCTCCCTGCTGAAGGGACTGCCGCTCCAGTAAGTGCAAAATTTAAATTTGCTATTATCGAAAAAGACACTGACATTGACTTGTTTTTGAGGTCTTTTGAAAAGGCCTGCCGTCAGTATCGTCTGTCCCAAGACCAGTGGGCCAGACATCTGACACCCTTGCTGCGCTACAAAGCGCTTGATGCTTTCTCAGAGTTGCCTGTGGAAAAGGACAATGATTATACCGCTATAAAGGAGGCTATAATCACTAAGTACCAGCTGACGCCAGAAGCCTACCGGAAAAGGTTCAGGTCCTGGCAGAAAAAATCTACTGATTCTTATCAAGATGTGGTCAGCAGTCTGCTCACCACACTCCGCCAGTGGACGCTAGGCCTCACTAAAGGGTCTTACGGTGTCCTGGAGGACTTAATCGTCCTGGAGCAGTTTCTGAACATTTGCCCGGCTGATGTACGCCAGTTTGTGCTGGAGCGCCGACCGGCGTCAGCGACGGTCGCTGCAGACCTCGCTGAGACCTTTGCAACGACCAGGGTGCCGGAGACCCGCAGGACTGCCCCATCTAGCTGGAGAGGAGGTCAGTCCCACAATTTTGCAGACTCTCCTACCTCTGTGAGCCGTGCGCCCCAGAGGCCATCCAGCGCAGCTGCTGCGTCCAGGCCTGCAGTAACAGAGGGCATCACCTGTCACTTTTGCCGCAAGCCCGGACACATGAAGTTTAACTGCCCGGAGCGGAGGCAGACAGCGCCAGCTCCTGCACCACCTACACCTCGCCCACGGCAACTGCCGCCAGCCAGCGCACCCCAGCCGGGAGCACCCAACAACGTCATGTTCGCAGGTGGGAGAGGGATCCACTCCGCTACGAGCAACCACCAGCTGGTTACAGTGAACGACCAGCTTGTTACCGGTTTCCGCGACACTGGAGCGGATGTCACCCTGGTGCGTGCGCACCTGGTCCCGACGGAAAATATCCTCCCTGACAAATACCTTACCCTCACTGGAGTGGGGGGCACTCTTTCTCGCATTCCCCAGGCTCGGGTGTCCATCGATTGGGGGGTGGGGGTTCAAGAGAAGGTTGTTGGGGTCCTGGACCAACTGCCGGTCCCAGTTTTGTTGGGGACCGACCTGGGCAAGCTTGTGTCCTATTATGAACCTGCCCCAAGCCCCTCAGACTGCCAGGAGGGAGACGGACTCTCCGCCCACACTAAGGTACTTTGCACCAAGGGGCAAGAACAGGGGGGAGGTGGGTTGAATGTGCCCAGTCCAGGGGTACCGAGTCCAATAGTACCTGTGTCACAGGTACCTGTGTTTGATATACCGATTGTTTGTGATGAAAATGTTGTTGTACCTGTCACTGTAATTCATGCATGCAGCCAGGATGTGAGTAATGCCAGTATGTGCCAGTCTGAAGGTGTACCTGTACTGGCAGTAACACGCAGCCGCGCTGCTCAGAACCTGGGCTCAGAGCAGGTGGAAGAGGTTCCGGCCTCCTCCCCCTCCTCTGACCACAGGGATGGTAGCCTTCAGCCACTAACTGCATATGCCACGGGCCAGCTGGCTGGAGAGCGGTCATTTGATGTGGGTGACAAGGTATATGCCCTTCTTCCCGTGAGGCAGAACAAGCTGCAAGCAGCCTGGGAGGGGCCTTTTACTGTAGTGCAGCGGTTAAACCCTCCGACGTATCTAGTGAGCATGGGGGGCAGGAAGCAGAAGAGCTTTCATGTAAACATGCTGAAGGCCCACCATGACAGGACCCAGTATGCGCTGCCAGTGTGCAGCCGGTTAGAGCAGGGAGAGGCAGACCCCCTGTTAGACCTGCTGGCTGACGTACGAGATGTGGACGGCGACCTAAACGTCAATCCACAGCTCGCCTCAGCCCAGCAAGAGCAGTTACAGAAGGTGCTGGGCCAGTACCAGCACACCTTCTCCGGTATCCCGGGGCGGACCAGTATGGCGGTGCATGGGGTAGATACAGGTACCCATCCCCCCATCAGGCAATCCGCTTACCGTGTCTCTCCCGAGGTACAGGCGGACATGCAGAAGGAGGTGAGGGAGATGCTGGAGTTAGGGGTGGTTCAAAAGTCCAGTAGTGCCTGGGCAGCCCCTGTTGTCCTGGTCCCCAAGAAGGACCAGACAACTCGGTTCTGCGTAGACTACAGGAAACTGAACGCCATCACCACTACAGACGCCTACCCCATGCCTCGCATTGATGAGCTGCTAGATACACTGGCATCAGCCAGGTACCTATCAATCATGGATCTGAGCCGGGGGTATTGGCAGATACCACTTGCACCTGACGCGAGGCAAAAGTCGGCCTTCATCACCCCTTTCGGCCTCTTCGAGTTCACGATGATGCCCTTTGGGATGAAGAACGCCCCCGCCACGTTTCAGCGGGCCGTGAACGACCTGCTAGAGGGAATGCAAGGGTTCGCTGTAGCGTATCTGGATGACATTGCGGTGTTCAGCCCCACCTGGGAAGAACACCTCAAACACCTGTCCCAGGTACTAGAGAGGCTGGCCATGGCCAATCTGACGGTTAAACCGAGTAAGTGTCAGATTGGCATGACCGAGGTGCAGTACTTAGGTCACCGGGTGGGGGGTAACACCCTGAAACCTGACACGGGAAAGGTGGACGCCATCCTGGCATGGCCTCGACCTATCACGAAAAAGCAGGTCCAGGCGTTCCTGGGGACCGCCGGCTACTATAGGAAATTTGTTCCCGCCTATAGTACACTGGCGAAGCCCCTGACCGATGCCACTAGCAAGAAGCACCCCAAGGTTGTTAGCTGGACCCCCGCTTGCGAGAATGCCTTCCAGGCCTTGAAGCAGGCCCTCGCAAGCGCCCCTGTGCTTCAGGCCCCAGACTTCAGTCGTCGGTTTGTGGTGCAAACCGATGCCTCTGACTACGGTCTCGGCGCAGTCCTCAGCCAGGTGGATGGAAAGGGGGATGAACACCCTATCCTCTACCTGAGCCGGAAGCTCCTGCCCCGAGAGGTAGCCTACTCCACAACTGAAAAGGAGTGCCTGGCGATCGTGTGGGCCCTACAGAAACTGCAGTCGTATCTGTACGGCCGCTCCTTCACGATCGTCACTGATCACAATCCCCTGAGTTGGCTAAACCGTACTGCTGGAACCAACGGCAAGCTCCTACGGTGGAGCCTGTCATTGCAGCAGTACGACTTTACGATCCAACACAAAGCAGGCAGCCGACACCAAAACGCTGATGGGCTGTCGCGGTGTCAGGGGGAACCTGACCCAACAGCGCCAATAGCTGCTACGGAAGGCGTCCTGTTGACACCTCCCTGAGCAGAGCTCGGGAAGGGGGAGGTGTGACGCCGGGCGACGCCCAGTCGTCCGAGGATTCGCGGCCGATTGTCCGATCGCAACCGTGATCGGAAAACTGACATTCTTTATTTTTAAAATAGAAGTTTTTCCTTCCTGCCTTCCCCCCCCCCTTTTGCCATGAGGGCTGAATGGGCCTGCGTTAGCATATGGCTAAAGCAACCTGGTTTAGCAAGAAATCCTGTTAAGGCTCCCGGAAAAGCTCTGGTGACACTAATGTGCTAATTGGGCAGAGCTGAAATACCAACAGAGTCTATTCAACAGGGGAAGCTAGCACAGCATGAGGTCTATTGACACCTACATTCCTCCCAGTCTTGACGGCACCGACTAAACTGAGTATGGAATGCATGGTGTTGATAACTTTGTCACATTTTGCAAATACCATCCATGGGAGGAATATGAAAATTACATAATTTTGTTTCCCTAATTCTGTAGAATATGGTGATACTAGACATAGCCAGGTAACCCGAGCAGGGGCTGAGATATGAATAATGGGGTTCCCGTGCGCCCCAAATATTGCAAGTTTGATGTCCTATGAACGTGTATTCTCAGCCCAATCTGAATATGAAATCGGTTTGCATGTGCGACAAAACCCCGGCGGGGTATGAAATTGGACATATTTTGTGGATGGCTGGAAGTTCCTCCCCTGAGAACTCACTGCCTGACACGCCCCTGGGCTGAGCTTGAGACTCCGCCCAGAAATGTCAGTGCTCAAAACTGATTGCATGAGGACCCCCAGCCAATTCCCCCACTTTCCATCATACCGAAAAGACTGCCACTGCTTGGGGAAATAGCAGTGGCCATCTTGCAGGCGGAGCAACGGCCATGTGGTTCGGCCATATTGCGAACTAACTGCAACAAAGGAACTTTGTCTTTTCCCGAACGGACTTTCCACAGAATCATAAGTATTCGTTCTTTTTATCCCTTTTTCTTTTATGTACTGTGTTATCACTGTCTCTCATCGTTTAATTGTTCACGATTGTCTGTATATATTAATTATTTATATTGTAACAAATAAAGGCTTTTTAAAAGGTCTTTACCTCTCAGTAAAACCTTCTATTCAGTATACACAGACGAGACCTAAACTTCCGAAGGGACGCTACTGTTTTGATAGATAGATAGGAATTGCACAGTTTTAACCGGTTGTTTGTTTCACAGGTCTATAGCCAGTTAGCAGTTTTCTCTGGGCTGATAGAAAACAGAGATGGTGGCAAATCTACCCCTGGGTTGGAGTAAAAGTGTATTTTCGTAACCTCACAGGCTCCCTACTGCGTCGTGACGCTCAAACTCCGCCAATTCTACGCAGATTGCGTCCATAGCTCTCAATCTGTGTGCTAGAATCGGATCGGACGGTTTTGCGTGTTCACGGCCAGTGGGGCTCTTGTGACAACTGCCACCCATCAGATTAGACCCTAACCTGCCCCTTGCGGGCATCTGATCACCCACCCACACGCTCAGATCGCCCACAGGCCCACCCTCATAACACCTACCAAGTGCATTGTTTACATCTTTTCTCTCCTCTAAACACCAACTGATCACCCATCAATCACCCATCAATCACCCCCTGTCACTGCTACCCATCAGATCAGTCCCTAATCTGCCCCTTTTGGGCACCCAATCACCCGCCCACCCCCTCAGATTGCCCTGAGACCCCCTCTGATCAACTTGCCAGTGCATTGCTTGCATATATTCGACCCTGTAATTACCTTCTGATCAACTATCAGTCACCCCGTCACCTCCTGTCACTGCTACCCATCAGATTAGACCCTAATCTGCCCCTTGCGGGCACCCAATCACCCACCGGAACCATCAGATCGCCCACAGACCCCCCCGCCAGTGCATTGCTTGCGTATATTCTCCCCTGTAATTACCTACCGATCACCTATCAATCACCCCGTCACCACCTGTCACTGCGGGCTCCTGATCACCCTCCCCCCTGCCCTTAGATCTCCCTCTGATCACTCCACCCTGCCCTAGATCACCCCCCTGCCATTGTGTACATCTAATCTCCTGTCTGTAACGCTTGATTGTGCTTTGATTGGCTCCAATTGTCTCAATTGCCCTGTGACTGACTTAGATTGCCCCGTGATTGGTTTTTTGATTGTCCCGTGATTGGCTTCTTGATTGTCCCGTGATTGGCTTCGATTGTCCCGTGATTGGCTTCTTGATTGTCCCGTGATTGGCTTCTTGATTGTCCCGTGATTGGCTTCGATTGTCCCGTGATTGGCTTCGATTGTCCCGTGATTGGCTTCGATTGTCCCGTGATTAGTTTTCGATTGTCCCGTGATTGGCTTTGATTGCGCTGATTGGCTGTGATTGCCCTCTAAATCACTCTTATTGGCTCTAATTGTGTTGTAATTGCCTTGATTGCCCTCTGATTGTCTGTGATTGTTTGTGATTGCCCCCATTGCTGTCTGTTTGCCCCCTGATCACCCCCCCCCCCCCGGTCACTATCCTAGTGATCTAAAAACAGTGTTTTTAGTATAACTAGTGTTAACAGTTAGGCCAGTTAGCTAGGCCCCTGTGTTAGTGTCAGTTAGCGCAAAGCCCAGCGCACCACTGTCACTAATTAGTCGCTGATTAGCGTCATCACTGTCGCTAATCAGCATTGGTACTATATAGTATCTGTAAGTGATCATTACGGATCGCACACAGATCTATATTGGGGTCACTAGGATCCACTAAAAACGCAGTGTTTGCCGATCAGGCCTGATCGTTCGCCTGCACTTGCGTTCAGCCCGCCCCACCGCAGTGACAGAATTTTTTTTTCTGATCACTGCAAAAAACACTGTACAATAGCTGTGGCACTGTAAAGATCAGTTTTGATTTTTTTTTTTTTCAAAACTCAGTGACCACAGCTTTCTGCTCCGCAAGTACTCCCTTTTGCTAGGTAGGTGCTTTTTTTTTACTGGGTAGTCTCAGAGGAATACCCCCTAAATTTAGCAGCCCACCATGGCATTCCGATGATGAGGTTCTCAGGTACATGGCCCAGTCGGATGAGGGCGATTGGGACGTCTCATCCGACGAATCTTCTGGGTCAGAGTACGAACCTGTGGACAGCAGTGGCTCGCTGACCGATAGCGATAATGAGGTTGAGGTCCCGGCTAGAGCCAGGCATACCACACACCATGTCACTGGACCGCAGGATCTGCCTCAAGGGCAGCAGAGTGGTGCTAGCGCTGGTCTGAGGTTTCATGGTGAGGCATACACCAGCAGCGCAGCATCTCCTGGACCTAGCACCAGTACTTCCGTAGACCCTGGTGAAGCGGTGAGCACCAGAAGGGAAGTTGAAACTGGTTCGGTGGCACGTGCATTAAGACCCGAGTCGCAGCCACCAAGAAAACGGGCCCGTACTACCCATAGTCTTCCAGAGGTGCTGGCAAATCCCAATTGGCAATCCCCTGGTTCCGCTGAACCCGTACTGCCCCCTTTCACCGCCCAGTCTGGAGTCCAGGTGGAGACAGATAATCTAGGAACGGCCCTAGACTTTTTTCATCTGTTCTTCACCGAGGATCTCTACGACTTAATTGTGGCCGAGACCAACCGTTATGTCACACAATACATCACCGACAACCCGGATAAGTACTATGCCCAGGCTTACCGGTGGAAACCACTCCAAGTTTCCGAACTTAAAACTTTTTTGGGCCTTCTCCTTAACATGGGTCTAGTCAAATTGAATGTATTGCGGTCTTATTGGTCTACACTCCCAATATATCACCTGCCCATGTTCTCTGCTGTCATGTCCAGGACACGATTTGAGATGATCCTGCGCTTCCTGCACTTCAATGACAACACAACCTGTCATCGAAGTGACCACCATGCTAATGACCGGCTCCACAAAATTCGGCCCCTCATAGACCACATGTCATCAAAATTTGCAGATGCTTATACCCCTGAACAGCACATCTGTGTAGACGAGTCCCTCATACATTTTACCGGGCGCCTTGGCATCAAACAGTACATCCCAAGCAAGCGCGCCCGGTATGGGGTGAAACTGTATAAGCTCTGTGAAAGGGCCACAGGCTATACTTATGGTTTTAGGGTCTATGAAGGAAAAGACTCAAAATTGGAGCCGGTCGGATGCCCTGACTACCTGGGGAGCAGTGGCAAGATTGTGTGGGACTTGGTGTCACCTTTGTTCCAGGAGGGGTACCATCTTTATGTGGACAACTTCTACACAAGTGTGGCCCTCTATCAGCATTTAAAGATAGAAGGGATCCGCTGCTGTGGCACCGTGCGGCCTAGTCGCCGGGGCTTCCCCCAACGGCTCGTTAGTACCCGGCTTGCACGGGGGGAGAGGGCTGCCTTGTGTACAGATGACCTGCTCGCGGTGAAATGGAAGGACAAGAGGGACGTTTACCTTCTGTCCACCATTCACACAGACACGACAGTCCAAATTCAACGGGCAACTGAGGTCACTGAAAAACCCCTCGCCGTCCATGACTATAATGCTTACATGGGAGGGGTGGACTTCAATGACCAGATGTTAGGGCCCTATTTAGTTTCCCGCAAAACCAGACGCTGGTATAAAAAAGTGTCTGCTTATCTAATTTAATTGGGTATTTACAACAGCTTTGTTCTCTACAGTAAGGCTGGGAGAACTGGAGTGTTCCTTAAATTCCAGGAAGACATCGTTATGGAACTCCTGTATCCAGGAGGTGCCGTGGCCCAACCTTAAAATGCAGTTAGCCGGCTGCATGAAAGGCACTATGCCTTTCCCATTCCGAGTGCCCCAAATCAACGCACCCCAAAAAAACGTTGTCGTGTCTGCAGCAGGGCTGGAACAAGGCGTGACACCTCTGTTTACTGTCCCATGTGTCCTGACCAGCCTGACCTATGCCTAGGGCAGTGTTTTCAGAGGTATCATGAGCAGATACACTTTTAGAGAGTAGGGAACTCCAGACATAGCAGTAGACACACAAGGGTCTCTGTGCTATTTCACACTGGCGTGATGTGTTAGAGAAAATTGCCTAGCGAAAGTCACACTTTGCGGTCCCCCCCTACGCCGGAAGTGCTTGACTTAACGCTAGTGCATGCCTACGTTACTGCATGGCTTCTGCGGCAATTTGGGTCGGCCCGGAAGTCATGTTAGTCTACGGCGACGCAGTTACTTACTAGGCTGAATGCGATTACTGTCGAATGCTACTCTAGCGGTATTCCCTGAAGGTCTGTTTGGGGCGATGCGGTGCGCGCGACCCACCGGATACGCCAATATGCAGTGTGAACCCAGACATCAGGTTTCCAGAGACCCTAATACACAGTGCTGCCAGAAACCTCTCCTTTCACTTGGGACAAAGTGCATTATGTACTTCGCCACATCTCTGTGCGATTTGCAATTTGCACATTGTCCCATGGCGGACGAGAGGTTTGTCCTCAGAAAGGTAAGAGAAAAAAAAAAAACCAAAAAAAACAGGTAAGCAAAAAAGTTAATGTTTGGTTCCCAATGTTAATGTTTGGGTTAAAAATGTTCATTAAAGTTTATAAAAGTTGATGTTAATAAAGTGATTGCTTTGCTGCTTGCTTGTTTTTTGTGTGTGTTTTTCTCTCTTTTCTTCCATCCTTTACCCTTCCAGGTGGACCGACCGACCGCCCAACCAGCTGCAGCACTGATGGTGCATCCAGACAGAAGCATTGTGTGTCTGTCAGATTACACACAAGTCGGTGCATGCAGCGCTGCAGGACGAGATTTCTCCTCCGCAGTAAAAAAGATACGTTTGCCGAGGCATATGAGCTGAGGGGTGGTGTTGGAGCTCCTATGCTTTGGCAAGCACTTTGTATCAAAAAAGAACTCTGGCAATGATTTGTTCATCCACATCGATCGGTGTGAATGGATAAATCGGCTTTGCCAGGGCATACGAGCTGAGTGAGTGGACGTTTTTGGGTGGCAGCTCCTATGTCCTGGCAGACGCCTTCCCCTTCTATGAACTCACCATACTCCTAAGTGACTACCTTGGGGTGTCTTCTTTCTAAAATGGGGTCACTTGTGGGGTTCCTATACTGCCCTGGCATTTTAGGGGCCCTAAACCGTGAGGAGTAGTCTTGAAACCAAATGTCGCAAAATGACCTGTGAAATCTTAAAGGTACTCATTGGACTTTGGGCCTCTTAGCGCAGTTAGGGTGCAAAAAAGTGCCACACATGTGGTATCGCCGTACTCAGGAGAAGTAGTATAATGTGTTTTGGGGTGTATTTTTACACATACCCATTTAAATTTTGTCCCTATCACAATATATGGCGCCAATATTATATTTGGAAATAAAGATGCATTTTTTCCGTTTTGCGTCCATCACTATTTACAAGCTTATAATTTTAAAAAAGTTCATAGTATACCCCCTTCAAATGTATATTTAAAAAAGTTCAGACCCTTAGGTAACTATTTATGTTTTTTGTTTTTTTTATTGTAATTTTTTTTTCCATAAAAATTTGTATTTGGGTAATATTTTGGTGTGGGAAATAAACCGTTAATTTTTAATGTTATATGTGTAAATTGTAATGTAAAAAATATGTAGATGTAGTTTTACTATTTGGCCACAAGATGGCCACCTTGAGTTTATTTTTTTCTCCTTGTGCTTCTCGATAACCGGAAGCAGAAGAGAGACAGGGAATTTTTTTTTTGCAGAAAGACTGAAGCCTCTAGTAAGAGCGCTTTGGTTTTTCAGCTGGGGACACGGATCGGTGATCGGGAACCATGTTCCCGTTCACTGATCCCAGGGCTACCAGGGGACAGCACAGGGGCACGCCCGCAATCGTGCGCGGGAGCGCGCCGAAGTGCAGCACCGCAGCAGAGCAGCCGCCTGGATGTGAGCATCATGTCTGGGCGGCAGAAATGGTTAAAGGCGTATTGAGCTGACAGCTATATGGAGGCTGACATATTTATTTCCTTTTAAACAATACCAGTTGCCTAGCAGCCCTGCCAATAATTTGGCTGCAGTAGTCTCTGAATAACACCAGGAACAAGCACACAGCTAATCTCATCAAATCTAACAATAATGGGCTCTATTCACTAAGCATTACCACATTCGGTAATGCTGAAAACAGCTGACTTTACAGATCACCTTCCCAAATTACAATTCACTCAGGGCCCGTTTCCACTAGCGCGAATCCGCATGCAGACAACGCATGCAGATTCGCATAGGCAATACAAGTGGATGGGACTGTTTCCACTTGTCAGTTTTCATTTGCGTTTTTCTGTGCAGGAGTTTTCTGCACGGTAGACCCCGCAGAATTCGCCTGCGTGTGGAATGCAGGCGAATCGCAGGCAATGTATTTAATAGGGTAATCGCACGCGATTTTGGCATGTGTTTTTCCCCGCGATTTCGCATAAAAATCAATGTTAAATTACACAGGCAGTGACATGGTTAAAATCGCATATACCCTTACCTATGCGGAATCGCATGCGAAATCGCGGCAAAAAACGCATGCAGAATCGCATCCGCATGCGATTTCGTCAGCGGTGGAATCCAGGTGATTCCGCACCGCAATAGTGGAAACGAGCCCTCAACCTACTTCTGCACATACAATTAGAATCATCAACTAGTGAGGTAAATTACCAACTTCTGCGGTAAATGCTTCAAGAAATGTCTAGAAATTGCAATTCACAAAGATTTATGCATACCGTAAATCGGGCAAAAGTGTGCGGTAGATTTGCCAGACAGCCAATAGGGAGAGCCGCACAGCCCTGCTTCTCACGCTGATTTGATTCGACAGGGTATTGAGCCGGTCTTCACTCTCACAGAGCAGAAGAAGGTGAATTTTTTTAGGCTTTTCTACATCCCTTTAGATGTGAAAATCTGTATACTGTTACACAGAAGAGCTCCCCCTGGTGGCTACAGCATATCTAAAGGGATGCCAGAAATGCACTGGATGAAAAACTCCAACTCATACGCTCAGCCCCCTGTCTCACCACTGACTTGGTCCACAGTTGGTAAGTGACACTTACCGAGCAGGGCTTAGTGAACTGAAGGATATTTGTTCAGTAAATTACCGAACTTCTGCCTCATGCGGAAGATCTTAAGTGAATTTGGAAAAATATGTGTAAAATACCAAATTCAGTATTTTACCAAACTGCCCTTAGTGAATAGAGTCCATTGTCAGAGAGACCTGATCTGCTGCAGGCTTATTCAGGGTCTATTGCTAAAAGTATTAGAGACAGTAGATCAGCAGGACAGCCAGGCAACTGGTATTGCTTAAAAAATAATAAAAAAAAATATGGGAGCCTCTATGTCTCTCTCACTTCAGCTGTCCTTTAAAACACACCTGGAGGCTACCATATTTATTTCTTTTTAAACAATGCACATTGCCTGGCTGTCTTGCTGATCATCTGCCTCTAATACGGTTAGCCATAGCCCCTGCACAAGCATGCAGATCACATGTTTCTGACTGGATTAGCCACATGCTTGTTTCAGGTGTGTGATTCAGCCACTACTGCAGCCAGAGATCAGCAGGACAGCCAGACAACTGGAATTGTTTAACATGAAATAAATATGGCAGCCTCCATAGAGCTCTCAGTCCATTACTAATTAAACCCACTCAGGGTGTAAACCCTAAGCTTTTCCAAGCACTGCATGGACCAGGATAACACTTCCAGTATTCATTTATTAATGTTATCAGTGTATTTGACTTGAATGATAATATTAAATACGTAACCTTTAAATATACTGTCTCTTTCACAGCTTTAAAAGTGAATCTGATGGGAGAAAAGCCAATATACTAACCTTGTGGTGGCTTTACATGCAGCTACTGGCAAATCCCTCTACAGCCGCCCGCATGATCCAAACAATTAGGTACAAACTGTTCCTGCTCTTCCTACTTCCTTCCTGATTATGGTCACCTGACTTTCAGTCATACCCTTCATAAAAGATTGCTGACAAGCATCTGACAGCTCAATCACTGACTAGAGATGAGATTCAAATGTGACTTTTGATTACTTTTTTTTTTTGCATACAAACTGGAATCACGACAGCCAGAAGCACATTCTCACACAAAGCTAATCAAAAACAAATGTTTAGCAGAGATTGGGCTCTATTCATAAAAAACTTGTGGCGAAAATACTCGTGGAGGTAAAATACCGCAGCGGTATTTTACACTTCTGGGTGGTCATTCATAAAAATCTTGCCAGCTGCGATGCAAGAGCGGAGATCTCCCGCTGAAGGCTGGCGGTAAGCTGTCGGAAGGCATGCGGAAACACTTCAGCCGGCAGAGTCCCTCCGTGCACTGCTCTCTCTGGGAGGTCTGTCCCATTCACTTGTATGTAATCTGCAAAATCAGAGGAAGCGGTATTTCCCGTCCACATACCGCTTCCTCTAATCTTTATGAATGGCCATTTTGTTACTTTTTTCTAGATAAATCTAGAAAAACACTGGAGAAGGCGGAAATTTCTCGCTCTGCTGGGGGATTGTAGATTTTCATGCGGGAACAGCTTTTATGAATGCCCACTTTGCTAAATGGACGGGAAAATCCGCTGTTTTGAGCGGAAAACTTGCGGTAAGGTTTTATGAATAGAGCCCATTATGGTTAGTGAGACGCAAATAACTCTAAGCTGATGCAGGATTATGCAAATTTTATATGTAACTGTATGCAGTTTAAAAATGGACCAATTCAATCTCTTCAAGATCAAATTAGGTCCATCTTCAAACTGCATTAATTTGCATAATACTGCATCTACTCAGAATTATTTGTATTTTGTTGATCAGCCCAGGGGAATTTCCATTAATGGTGGCTTGGCACTACGGATGGTCGATGAAATTGATTTTCTAAACATGCCTAGCGTTTTTGGGAGCGTTTTTGTGTAGCAGATTACAAATACTGTTACAGAAAAAGCTGTTACTGAACAGCTTCTGTAACAAAAACGCCTGGAAAACCGCTCTGATCTAGCGTTTTCCACAGCGGTTTGCGTTTTTCCTATACTTTACATTGAGGCAGAAACGCTTCTGCAAACCGCAAGCGTGCAGCAGGAGGCACGTTTGCGGTTTGCTAAAAACCCCAAACCGCTGGTGTGCACCATCCCATTGAAATACATTAGCCAAGTGTTTTCACTGGCAGATGCGGTTGGCGGATCGCTCCTAAAACCGCTCGGTGTGCACTGGGCCTCACTGTTGCTGCCTGGGAGGTCTGTCTCCATTAACTTAGCTGTTATCCGCTGGCTTATCGCCTTTTCTAAACAGCCGGTATTCTCCGTCCTGATAACGCCTGCTCTAATCTTTATGAATTGACATGTAGTGATGTGTTGAGATAATCACCGCACAAGTCGGTAATGTCCCGCACTGCTCAGGAATGTCAGCTTTTCATGCGGAAACAGCTTTTATGAATTGACACTTTGATAAATGGTTGGTAAAGTCAGCAGTTTTGAGCATTACCGCATGCGGGAATGCTTTATGAATAGAGGCCTTTATTAGGGCTGCTCAAATCCGGGTCCGGGAGACACCCGGATAGTTGCTATCTGGATATCTCCCAGTAAACGTGGGGGGGGGGGGGTGTCAAGCTTACCTGTCTGGCGTCTTCTTCGTCCATCCCTGGCGCCTCCCACGATGCGGTCCTCCTTCAACCCCAAAGGAGGTAGTGTTTGTAGTCACGTGAGCGCTGCATGGAGCGCTTCGTGGGAGGTGCCAGACAGACGAAGAAGACGTCAGACAGGTAAGCTTGACCCCTCCGCCAACCCCACACAGGTTTACTGGGAGATATCCGGATAGCAACTATCCGGGTGTCTCCCCGATCCGGATTTGAGCAGCCCTAGCCTTTATGTGATGGTTGGCAACTAGGCCCAGATGTGTATCCATGTGACGGTTGCCTCTCCACAGCCCATGCTGGGCACTAGCAGGAGCTCAGCAAGTGTTCAGAAGCATCTGACAAGCGATGAATGCACTACGTCCAGATGCTTATGTTAAAGGGGCACCACAGCGAAACACTGTAAAATTTAAAATATGTGCAAACATATATAAATAAGAAGTACATTTTTTCCAGAGTAAAATGAGCCATAAATTACTTTTCTCCTAGGTTGCTGTAACTTACAGTAGGCAGTAGAAATTTGACAGAAGTGACAGGTTTTGGACCAGTCCATCTCTTCATAGGGGATTCTCAGCAAGACTTTGATTCTTTATAAAGATATTCCCTAAAAAGAATTTAAACAATGATGCTGGCCAGCCTCCCTGCTCCCAACACAGTTTTTTGGCAGTTGGTCAGAGCAACTGCCATTCACTAATGGTGTGTACACACTTGAAAGATAAATGAAAGATATCAGACCAATTTTACCCCCTTCCATGTAGAATGAGAGCCACACCTACACAGTCTGTTCTATTGAGCTGAACTCCCCATCAGATACAAATATTTGCAGGATGCTCTACACAAAGATTCAAAAAATTCAAAAGAATCACACATTCAAAAGATCATTATCTGCAAAAGATCTGTTCCTGCAAAAGATCCATTCCTGCAAAATGCATTCATAGTCTATGATATCTGCAGATCCTCATACACACCTTGTTTAACAGACTTCATCTGCATATCTGACAATCATCTGCAGATCTGAGAATCCATCCTGGTGGATCTGATCTGCAGATGAATGTCTGTTAAACAAGGTGTGTATAATGATCTGCAGATATTATAGACTATGAATGCATTTTGCAGGAACAGATCTTTTGCAGATAATGATCTTTTGAATGTGTACAGCATCTTTGTGTGCAGCATCCTGCAAAGATTTTTATCTGGTGGGGAGTTCAGCTCCATAGAATAGACTGTGTAGGTATGGCTCTCATACTACATGGAAGGGGGTAAAATTGGTCTGATATCTTTCATTTATCTTTCAAGTGTGTATGTAGCATAAGTGCTTTCGAAAATATATATATCCCTGAGAATCCCCTATAAAGAGATAGACTAGTCCAAAACCTGTCACTTCTGACAGATTTCTACTGCCCACTGTAAGTGACTGCAACATGGGAGAAAAGTAATTTATGGCTCATTTTACTCTGGAAAAAATGTACTTTTTATTTGTATATGTTTGCACATATTTTATAAAATTTTACAGTTTTTTGCTGTAGTGCCCCTTTAAGGAGGTTAACTTCACAATTCTACTGAATTCTATGACCAGTAAAATCTGCTCTTACTGAACGCAGTAATGTTTAAATATGGATTTTAAGCATACTCCTGCATCTACTTCCCAGCACCAAGACTTTTACATAGTTCACAACAGTTTTTCTTCAAAAGGTCAAAAAACATCTTCCTACCTCTTTTTTTTCTTATTTGTTTCTCTTTCACAACTAAAGCCCAGTATACACAACAAATTTTGATTGGCCAGTTTTACCATTTCCCTGTAGTATGAGAGATTGCTTATACAATCTGTTCATAGTAAGCCTCTTGGCCCTCCCATACTACATGGAGGTGGTAAAAATGTCAATGACTGGCCAATCAAAATCTGATGTGGTGATGTATTGCATCTTGTCAGCTGCTTCTGTTCATCAGCCGGATGCTTGCTAGCGCTTAGCATGGGCGGTGAATTGGGAGGCCCTCCTATGGAATTGCATCATGTGCTATGAGACTTTTTTTTTAAACTCTGCGTAATGCCACATTGTATAAAACATGACACGTGTGGTGTTACCAAATGCTGCCAATGGCGCATGTGCCTGGAATCTGGGAGGCTGAACATCCCGACAAATGAGCAGTTCAGCCGTTGCTGGAATAGAGACCTAAAGAAAATACATCTTTTGTGGTCTGGTGGGCACATGAAAACTTCATACTGTGAACAAATGCTGAAAATAGTGAGTGGACAGCGGCAGTGGCTACAATGTGGCAGTAAGGTCTCTTTTACACGACTAAACTGTTCGTACATGCAGCCAAATGGCAGAGTTAGGTAACACATTTTAACACGCTGTGGCATAACCCAGTAGTGAAATAAACATCTCAGGGTTTTCTGTTTTCAGAAGCATTTCCTGAAGGGCAGTCTAACTGCCAAATAGTGTGCAAATGAGTAGGGAGGCTGGCTGGTATCTTACTACTTGGGCAGTTAGAAATTGGCAACTGCTGTTCAAGAAATACTTTTAGGCAGGGGACACACTTGTCTTTCAACTTTCTGTGCATGTTTTTCTGTGCATGTTTTTCTGCACTCGCTGGATAGTGTACTGGTTAAGGTTGCTTTCACATTGGGACATTACAGGCGCACATTAGAGCAGCCTGTAACGCAGCCCAACTCACAGTAATGAAAAATCAATGGGCTGTTCACAGTGCCCACGTTTCGTTACAGTGTAACGCTGGATGTTATTTGAAAGTGCAGCATGCTGTGCGTTCTAATTAATATTCACTACACTGCAGTGTAGTGATGGGAAGTTCGGCTGGATTCATTGAAAAGAGCCGGACTTCCTATCGCTACTGTTCAGAATCGATTCATTCAAAAGAGCCGGACTTCCCATTACTAGGTTCAGTCCTGCTGCTCTGAATCGATTCTGAACAGTAGAGATAGTAAGTCCGGCTCTTTTCAATGAATCGATTCATTGAAAAGACTGGACTTCCCATCACTACTGCAGGGTTTACTTCCTGGAGCGGCCGCTGATTGGCTGGCGGGACCACGTGATGTGAAGTGTTCCGATCACGTGGTCCCCGCAGAGTATCAGATAAAAAAGGCGCACCAACAGCCGCACAACGCGGCTCACTCTGGTGTCCACCTCCACCACCACCAGGCATTGCGTTAGGGGTACGTTACGCGACCTTAACGTCCCCTAAAACGCAATGTCTTGGTGTGAAAGAGGCCTAAAGGTGCCACCTTTGACATGGGAGACCAGGGTTCTAATCCTCGCTAGGGTCAGCACCTATTCAGTAAGGAGTCCTTGGGCAAGACTTCCTAACACTGCAGGGTGGCCTCTTGAGTGCACCCCTAGTGGCTGCAGCTCTTGAGTCCTTTGAGTCCGACAGGAGAAAAGTGCTATACAAATGTTAGGATTCAGATTCACATCATGTGTGTTTGTATGAAGAAGCTAATGTAATTGATAGAGAAAACTGACAAGATGTGCAGAATTATTCTAACAACAGTTCTCAGTTTAAATTGTTTTTTTTTTCTGTGCTGAAAACGCGTATGAAAACATTAAAGTGTGTCCCCTGCCTTAAAAACAAGAAAACTTTGAGAAACCCCACATGAAGAGATTGACTAGTCCAAAACCTGTTGGTTCTGTCAGATTTTAACTGCTTACTTTTGTCGCTATAGTGCTCCCATTAAGTTCACACAATGCTTATCTGGAAAGGTTGATTTTAACATTTGTATGGATGATCAATGAACTCAAGTCATGTAACTATTTG
The DNA here is from genome assembly GCF_040937935.1 of Hyperolius riggenbachi. Taxonomy (NCBI): domain Eukaryota; kingdom Metazoa; phylum Chordata; class Amphibia; order Anura; family Hyperoliidae; genus Hyperolius; species Hyperolius riggenbachi. The sequence goes on along the minus strand of NC_090647.1, from coordinate 139,598,765 downwards.
AAGAGATGTTCCCTACTCCAGAAGCAGGAGAGGTTCATGGATTTATGTACAGGGTTTGTAATAAACACGGGTGGGTAGGGTGATCTGAGAGCACCCCGGAGTTAAAACAAACAACACACAGATTCCGGGAGCCCCAATAGTGTAGTATGTCAAACAATTGAAGCAAATGGTGTTGAAGAATCGGGTACTCACAAAGGGAGGTTGCAGGTGGGCAACCAAACACTGTAAGCGGGTGGAGATGCACGAACCCAACGCCACTCAGGTGTCCAGTCGGACTGGATGTGGTCGCTCTCTTGGTACAAAATAGCTCTAGATGGCTGCAGGGGTGGAAGGCCCTAACCAAAAAGACTACCCCTCCAGAAGGAGGGTGTGTGACACAGAGGGGGATAAGAGGCGCCCAGATGATGATAAAATGGCAAAAAACACCAGTTAAAATAGAAAGGGTGAGGTGGCTTACCTCAATGATGACAAGGTCAGAAAATGACAAAGAACGTTAATATGCACATACAACACGTTTTGTGGGTCTCAGCCCACTTCTTCAGGCCAAATGCAATGCCAAAGTTATCTATAGCCGAGCTGAAGGCACTATAGATAACTCTGGCACTGTATTCGGCCCCACGTGTCCTGAGGAGGTGTGCTTACACATGAAACAGCTGTAGACAGGGGGCATTTGTTTGTACCCGAGTTCCGTGGCTAAATAAAGAAGAAGTTGATGGAGAGTGACGGAGTCCGTTTTTCTTTTTGTATTTGTCAAGTGACTCATCCCTGGACTCGAGTGCACCGGGAACCGATCGTTAGATAGCCGGGTAAGTCCGGTATCAGGAAGGAGGAATCCGAAGGTGTAAGCATCCATCTCTCCCCGATTGATTGCAAGTCCTGCGGTGTCATCAGGCTGTGATTGGAGCGCGTGAGAGGTCGGCTCCGCCTTCTGAACAGGAGTTCTGTAGCGTCAGTCTCGAGGAGGAGGTCAGCTGGACTGTAGAGCGCAGAGCGACCGATCCGTGCGGAAAGGATCCGGACACAGGCTGTCAGCGTGTCTGTGACGGTGTGCCTGCGTACCTTCACCTGTGGTTCCCCAAAGAACGTACCTTCTTCTGCCACGTAGGGACCCCGGTGCTCAGGAGTGGTGAGTGAGTGCCCCACTTCTTTCTGTCTTCTGTAATTATGAATGACCAGGCTGGTCTGTCTGTACACATGGCGGTTGAGCACCCTGAACCACCTTGGGCTAATGGACATATTGTTGACACCTCACTAGAGGAAGACTGTGTTGACACACTCACTGAGGGGGTCTCAGCTTTGTTGTCGGCTAGGGGCAATATTGGTGAATTGCTGCCGGCCGGCCATATTCTGCAAAGATCATCTGGCAAGACTAAAGATGTTGTTGCCGGGATAAATTTCAGAATGTGAATCAGGGAGAATATAAGGTTAGGCATCTGGGGGGGAGGGTTTTAAGGTTAGGCGGTAAGGTTAGGTGTGGGGGTGTAGGGTGAGGTTAGGCGTAGGTAAGTGCGTTGGTTAAGGTTAAGCGTGGGGATTGTGGTTAAGGTTAGGCTTCAGGGTGAGATTTAGGCCGAGTACAAAATTTGCATAAGAGGCCCCGCATATCCGGAGGAGGCGTGCTTACACGCGAAACAGCTGTAGTCAGGGGGCATTTGTTTGTACCTGAGTTCCGTGGCTAAATAAAGAAGTTGATGGAGAGTGCCAGAGTCTGTTTTTCTTTTTGTATTTAAAGGGAACCAGAGATGTCTCATTGCTGAAAAAATGAAAAAGATTCTATACATACCTGGGGCTTCCTCCAGCCCCATACGCGCTGATCGATCCCACGCCGCCGTCCACCGCTGCCTGAAACTACGAGAACGGGCTCCCGTCGCTGACGTCATCGGAGTCAGCTACGCAGGAGAAGTGTGCCCTCTACGTATCTCTTCATACACTGCTGCAGAGATACGCAAAGAGCGCACCTTTGCTACGCTTAGACTGGCTCCGACTGACGGAACAGCGCGGAGCCGGTTCTCGTAGCTGCGGGCAGAGGAGGATGGCGGCGTGGGATCGATCAGCGCGCATGGGGCTGGAGGAAGCCCCAGGTATGTATAAAATCTTTATTTTTTTTTATCTCTGGTTCCCTTTAACTCTGGCACTGCATTCGGCCTGAGGAAGTGGGCTAAGACCAACGAAACGTGTTGCCAAGTGCATATTAAAGTTCTTTGTCATTTTCTGACCTTGTCGTCATTGAGGTAAGCCCAGGGCCGGCCCTAGACTCTTTGCTGCCTGAGGCAAATTTAGAAAAAAATCACTTCCTGCATCGCCGCCCACTGTATTGTAAGTGGACGGCGATGCAGGAAGTGACGTCAGTGGAGCGCACGCTAGAACGTGGAAAAGGTGAGTCCTCCCCGCCCGTGACTCTTACTATCGGGCATCGGCTGCTTCCTATTTACAGCTGGAGGGGAGCGCAGATCGGGGGACCCAGGCGAGGAAGGGGGGGTCCGACCCCCCTCTCCACCGCTAGGCCCAATACCCCCGTCGAGCCCTCTACCCCACCGGCTCGGCCGCCCCCCCCCCCCCCCCGCACCCACGGACGGGCGGGTGCCGCCCCTAGAAGTTTGCCGCCTGAGGCAAAAGTTTCACCCCGCCTCATGAGCGGGCCGGCCCTGGGTAAGCCACCTCACCCCTTCTATTTTAATTTGTTTTTCACACCGTTTTATCATCTGGGTGCCTTTTGTGTCCTATAATGTGCAAACTGACAAGTTCATCCACTGTGAAGTGATATTTGCTGGGCAATGCTCCTTTTAAGGACAACTGAAGTGAGAGGGATATGGAGGCTGCCCTATTTATTTACTTTTAAGCAATACCAGTTGCCTGGCTGTCCTGCTGATCCTCTGCCTCTAATACTTTTAGCCATAGACCCTGAACAAGCATGCAGCAGGTCAGGTGATTCTGACATGATTAGCTGTCTGCTTGTTTCTGGTGTGATTCAGACACTACTGCAGCCAAATAGATCAGCAGGGCTGCCAGACAACTGGTATTGTTTAACAGGAAATAAATATGGCAACCTCCAATTCTTCTCACTTCAGTTGTCCTTTACTAAAAGTTAATATTAAGGGAGCTGTGTCCCTTTTTCTTCTCTCCCTTCAAGGTTGGCGTAGAACAGGAGTGTCAAACTCGAACACAATGTGGGCCGAAATTCGGCTCTTGGACCAAGTCGCTGGCTAGCCTCAATGTATAGTGGCTTTCTCTCTCCCTTATATAGTTTCCTGGTGTCTAATAGCTCCCTCCTTCCCCTATATGGTTCCCTGGTGTCTAGTGGCCCTCCTCCCTCCCCTATACAGTTCCCTGATGTCTATTGCCCCCTCCCTGTCCAATACAGTTCCCTGGTATTTAGTGCTGTCCCCCTCTCCATACGGTTTCCCTGGGGATCTAGGGCTTATCCTCCAATATAGCTTCCCTGGTGGTCTAGAGTTGGCCAAGCATAATGCAGAGTGGGGAATCCACCTGAGGGCCAAATCTGATGGCTCAGAGGGCCAGATTTGGCCCACGGGCCGGAGTTTGACAGGTATGGCGTAGAGTGGTGATCTGCAGGAACAGCCTGTAAGTCAGGAGTAGCAGAATGACAAGTGAGACACAATAGACACATTTGATCAGAACGGGTACAATGCCAAGTTTAATTGTGTAGAAAAGTGGAAAATTGAGTCAAACATATGAGCCTCGATTCACTAACGTGCGCGAAGCCTTAATAATTTATGGGCGCAAACCACAGCGTAAGGTGGTTTGCGCCCACAGGACCACCCACATCGCGCGCAGCGCAGCTGGACAGTAATAGTGCGCGGTGCAACGTTATCGTCGCACTCGCTGCCCTGTAAACTGCGATAGAAACGGCGCATCGGGTGACCCACGAAGCGGCGCATTGATGCGACGTTTCGGGGGCATCCGATGCGCAGTTTTCGTCACACCGGGTGCGATGTTTACGTTGCACCGCGCACTATTACTGTCCAGCCGCGCTGCGTGCGATGTGGGTGGTCTTGTGGGCGATGTAGCTTTGCGCTGCTATTAATGCGCGGAAAGCTACATTTCAGTCGCTAAGTGGCTGTTCACACTTAGCGCCGGTTAGTGAATCAAGCCCATGGAAACAAACCATTGTAAAATATACCCTTTAATTTCATTTCTTTTTGGATTACTTTCATGTATTCTTGCACTTCTTGCAGAGGATAAGTATTTCCAAGGAACTGCTCATTAAAAAATAAAATGAATGCTATCAGCAAAAATATGAAAGCTAACAAATGATTCATTATATTTGTACATTATACTTTACAGTATACAGATTAAAAATGACAAAAAATGGTAAATAACCATATATTGAGAAAAATACTTTATTTTAAGTATTATATACTGCTAATTATTGCCAATAACAAATACAGACTGTCGCCAATATAAGAGCGTTAAAGGGATGCTTCAGTAAAAAAAAAAAGTTTTACTCACCTGGGGCTTCTACCAGCCCCCTGCAGCCATCCTGTGCCCCACGCAGTCTCCTTCGGATCCTCCTACCCCCCCCCCCCAACCCCTTCGCCCCCCCACCCCCCTCCCCCCCTCCGCCGGCAGCTACTTTCACTTTTTTTTTCACTTTCACTAAAAAGTAGGTGAAAAGATACTATGAGAATATTTTTGAGTATTTTCTTGCTTGCTGGTGGTTTAAAATACTTTTTATAAACAAGATGTGAAAAGATCATTTTATCCAAGCGCAAGGCGAGGATATGGTTTTCCACCTTACCACACCTGCTTTGTCATGCGGCATGTCTTGTCCCTCCTCCCTGCCCTATAGCAACAGTACACATCACTAGCTTGCAGCTTAGCCACTAGTGATGGTCATGTCAAGGAGAACTGATGGAAAAGAATGTAATCTATTTGGTCAGATGATAGATATGTAAATCTCAGATTTGCTAGTCATGATCTTGTGCTAAAGCAGGATGTGATCACAGCAAGTCATCAGCTGATCAAGCAAATCACAGGCATCTCCAAGAGTTCTCCTAGACATGACCATCACTATTAGTGATGTGTCTGTAAAGCACTCAGCCTCTGTCACCCAAAGGATCGACTCCCCATCCCGGTGGGCAACAGTACTCATGCATATGCATGCACATTAACTCCCTAAAAGTGTGATAGGGAATAGAAATATAAAATCTGTAGTAGGTAAAAGGACTCAGTTGCCCTTTTGTTGACATTTGTTTTAGATATTTAAAGCTTAATAGGACAACTGTTATAACTTGGGTGCTTTCAGGGGATTACTCAGTAGATCCAGCGACTAACAACTTTCGTCTTTCAATTGATATAAGGCAGGGGCGTAAATAGAAATCACCGGGCCTCCCTGCAAAAATGTTAAAGCCCCAGGGCCCACTCAGGGCTGTTTTGGGGAGCAGGAGGAGTCGCAGCATGAGGGGAGAGCGTGGTCCCACATCGGCGGGGAGGGGGGACAGGCCCCCCCCCCCCTCACCTCGGGCTCTCCCCTTAGCACTCCCCTCCTACTCTGCCCATCTGTCAAAAAAGTGTACGGTGAACAGGGAGACTGGCCAGCATCTTTGTATAAATTCTTTTCAGGGAGTGTCTTTATAAACAATACCAATAACATTTCTATAGCGCTTTTCTCCCATAGGACTCAAAGCGCTTAGGCTCTCTCAGATTCAGTAATTGGTAGTAGGATGAAGTATTAAAAGACAACTGAAGCGAGAGGGATATGGAGGCTGCCATATTTGTTTCCTTTTAAGAAATACCATTTGCCTGGCTGCCCTGCTAATCCTCTGCCTCTAATACTTTTTTTCATAGCCCCTGAACAAGCATGCAGCATATGAGGTGTTTCTGACATTAATGTCAGAGCTGACAAGATTAGCTGCATGCTTGTTACTGGAGTTACTCGCACATACTGCAGCCAAATAGACCAGCAGGGCTGCCAGGCAACCGGTATTGCTTAAAAGGAAATAAATATGGCAGCCTTCATGTTCTTACCACTTCAGTTGCCCTTTAACACAAAATTATATTTCTGCAAATGTCAAACTGAACAGTTGGGTTTTCAGTCTGGATTTAAACACGTCCAGAGATGGAGTGTAAGATCTCGCCGCTCATGGCAGCGGAACGCCGAGAACCATGCTGAGGTGCAAGCCTCTGGGTCTCGGCGGGGCTCTGATGTCAGTGGAGCACACAGCGCTCAGTTCCCATTGGCTAAGCGGCGGACGCGTCCTCAATATGTGCTCCGCCGCTGTAAACAGTGACAGCATGTATGCTTGGCGTGTCAGCTGACTTGCTGACACGCCGTAAGGTGATTGGGTGTGATTGGGATTTTGGATTCCTTTTGTTTGATTAGTTAGTCCTAGTACAAAAGTAAGGTGAGCGCCCTCTGTCATCACCCGTGATAGCCTCTGCTGGGCTTTTTGCTGAGACTGCGCTCACAGCTGCTGATCTTGTGTTGACTTTGTCTGTATCTTGACCAAGCTTATTTTCAGATTGATTTACTGTTGCCGACTCTGCTTGTTCCTAGATATTCCTGATTGCTGCCTCGATCGACCCCTGCTTGCTAAAGGACTATTCTTATGAACTCTGCCTGGCCTGACTCTGATTGTACTGTACTGACCAAGTTTTATGGAAAGTGTGAACTACCTACAACCTATCTTCCCAGCCTGTCATAATTTGGCTATCATCTGGACTGCCTCCAACCCCAGGCCTCAGGTGACTATATCTGAGTTTACTCTGCTTATTACTCTTACCGCTTTGTTTGGTAAATACTATCTGTCAGTCTGTATGCTACATCTGCCTGCAGGGTATTGTAGAATTAATAGGTAGGCGTTTCGTGCAGGTGTTACGGGCTGGGCTATAGGTCAGTCTAACGGGAATACAGCCTGACCTATAGTCATTGACCAGACAAGCCTGACATGGAGTTTTCCTGAACTGCTGAGGTAAGAAGTTCCATAATGTAGGAGCGGCATGACAGAAGGCTCTGGGACCAAAAGTTTTCAGGTGGACTCTGGGTATGACTAGATTATTAGAACCTGTGGATCTGAGATTGCAGGGATTGCTACGCAGCTGCTACATTTCATTCAAGTATCCAGGGCCCATATTATGTAGTAACTTAAATGTCAGTAGGCCGATTCTGAATAAAGGCCGTGCTGAGAAACCCCCGTGAAGAGATGGACTAGCCCAAAACTTGTCAGTTCTGTCAGATTTCTATTACCTACTGTAAGTGACAGCAACATAGGAGAAAAGTACCATATTTTTCGGTCCATGAGACGCACTTTTTGTCCCCCAAAATGGAGGAAAAAGTCAGAGCTTCTTATGGTCCGAAGGTGTCTCACAAGCCATTACCTACCATGGCCATCCGTTAAAACAATAAACTCACATCTCCAAAAAGACCTCCCATGATAATCCCTCTGCAGTACATCCACAATTCAAAAATCCTAGGCAGGCATCCAAACAGAATCCAACATTACTGTGCGTTAGCGGCAAGGAAGAGAACATTCACCGCTGTAATTGATGGTCTCCGATGCCCTGCTAGGTGTGAGTCAATCAGGGGCAAGCATCCACAGCGCAAATGCTCTCTTCCTTGCCACTAATGCACAGTAATGCAGGATACTGTGTGGATGCTCGCACAGGTTGACTGACACTTAGCAGGGCATCAGAGATGATCAATTACAAGTGCAAATGTTCTCTTCCTTGCCGCTAATGCACAGTAATGCTGGATACTGTTTGGATAACTGCCCGGGATGACAGAGCAGGACATAAGCAATACTTGGATGCAGGTACTTTGCTTTGGGTGCCTCAGCACATTATTCAGTGCATTAAATGCTTTATGTACATGGAGCCTTAAAGGATACCTCAACTGACATGTGACATGATGAGATAGACATGTGTATGTACAGTGCCAAGCACACAAACAACTATGCTGTGCTCCTTTTTTTTCTTTCTCTGCCTGAAAGAGTTAAATATCAGGTATGTAAGTGCCTGACTCAGTCCAGACAGGAAGTGACTACAGCGTGACCCTCCCTGATAAGAAATTCCAACTATAAAACACTTTCCTAGCAGAAAATAGCTTCTGAGAGCAAGAAAGAGATAAAAAGAGGAATTTCTTATCAGTGAGGGCCACACTGTAGTCACTTCCTGTCTGAGTCAGGACTGAATCAGCCACTTACATACCTGATATTTAACTCTTACAGATAGAGAAAGAAAAGAAAGAAACACAGCATAGTTATTTGTGTGCTAGGCACTGTACATACACATGTCTATCTCATTATGTCAGTTTCAGTTCGGGTATCCTTTAATGCTAGAAGATGGCCCTGCACCATCATTTTGGTTAGATACAGATTGGGGGGGAAGGGGTCTCCACAAGATGCCCCTTCACTATGGATGCACCACGTTTAGCATACTGTTTTTTCCCCCCTGATTTTTGTCCTCTAAACCTAGGTGCATCTTATGGTCCGGGGCGTCTTATGGTATGAAAAATATGGAAATTCATGGCTCATTTTACTCAGGAAGAAACTCACTTCTTATTTCTATGTGTTCTATGTATTTTAAATTTGTAATTTTTTCGCATTAGTGGTCCTTAAAGGTCTCTACTAAAGCTTGGGGCTCATTAATCCCATAAGGAAATCTCTCATAGCAGTTGGAAGGTAAGAAAGTGGAAGGTAGAGGAGTTTGGCGTCCAAGCCGGCAGAGTAGCGAGTTTTCGGGTATTCTGCTGTCAGGGCATGTTCCATGCACTCCGTCACCAGATACAGCTTCGGGCTGGACCTCGGCAAAGTCAGATCAACAACTTTCAAATCTAAAACATACAAGTTATAAATACTGGATTAGAGTAACAGAACAAGAATGGACTACGGTAGCAAATCCTACCTTTATTAGCACAGTGCGTATTGTCATTACACCATTGAGATACTAGAAATGTTAACTTGCATGGAAATTTTTGTTTAGTCAAGTTTTAATTTAAAGATTATTCAATGCTTTCACAAACTGTGTAAAAGTGCCAAAAGAACACACAATATCCATCATAATAAACCGATCAATTGACATACTATAAGGCAGAGTGGCCCCATATTCAGTTCACCTTTTCTCCTGAGTTTTCTCCTAGGAGATACTTTTTCATCTTCTGTGCAAAATAACTTTTCAGCTCTCTGCAATTGAAAAAGTACCAAGAAGTAGCTGAACAAGTACTGTCACAATTATTTAGTGTTTTCTTGGTTGCTGGTGGCTTAAAAGGCATTTTATTGACAAGTTTGAATATCACCCCCTAGGAGAAAACTCAGGAGAATGAGTTAATTGATTACGGGCCTATTGCCCTTATTCACAGGGGGGCATAGAGGAGGTACAGGGGTAACACAGTGTGGAGGCAGAGGTGACACAGAGGGGGGCATAGAGGGAGGTACAGGGGACAGAGGTAACACAGTGTGGAGGCAGAGGTGACACAGAGGGGGGCATAGAGGAGGTACAGGGGACAGAGGTAACACAGTGTGGAGGCAGAGGTGAAACAGAGGGGGGGGGGCACAGGGGGGCATAGAGGAGGTACAGCAGACAGAGGTGACAAAGAGGGGGGTGCAGGAGGCACAGGGGGGCATAGAACATGTACAGGGGGAAGAGGTGACACAGTGGGGAGGGGGGCACAGAGGCACTGGGAGGCACAGAGAAGACACAGTAGACAGAGGTGACACAGAGAGGGACACAGGAAGCACAAGGGGCAGAGAGTTGGTATGGGGGGCAGAGGTGACACAGAGGGGAACACAGGGGGGGGGGGGCATAGAGGAAGTACGGGGGACAGAGGTAACACAGTGTGGAGGTGGAGGTGAAACAGAGGGGGGGCACAGGGGGGCATAGAGGAGGTACAGCAGACAGATGTGACACAGAGGGGGACGCAGGAGGCACAGGGGGGCATAGAACATGTACAGGGACCAGAGGTGACACAGTGGGGAGGGGGGCACAGAGGCACTGGAGGCACAGGGGGGCACAGAGAAGACACAGTAGACAGAGGTGACACAAAGAGGGAAACAGGAAGCACAAGGGTCAGAGAGGTGGTACAGGGGGCATAGGTGACACAGAGGGGAACACAGGGGGGCATAGAGGAGGTACAAGGGACAGAAGTAACACAGTGTGAAGGCAGAGGTGACACAGAGGGAGCACTGGGGGGCATAGAGGAGGTACAGCAGGTGACACAGAGAGGGACATCGGAGGCACAGGAGGGCATAGAGGAGGTGCAGGCGGCAGAGGCGATACATTGAGCCTGATTCACAAAGCGGTGCTAACAGTTAGCACGCTGGTGAAAAGCCCTTTATCATGCCTAAAACTCAGTTTAGGCATGATAAGTTTAGGTGTGATAAGTTTAGGCATGTTAAGTTTAGGTGTGATAAGTTTAGGCATGATAAGTTTAAGCACCAACTGGGTTAGCACCGCAGTGCACAGCTGATCAAAAGTTTTGCGCTAGCAAAGTCTGGTGCACTTCGCATAGAGTTTAATGGCGCTGCTTTGCGTGCGGGACTTTGCGTGCGATCTAAACTTATCATGCCTAAACTTATCATGCCTAAACTTATCACGCCTAAACTTATCACGCCTAAACTGGCTTTTCACCAGCATGTTGCAATGGTTATCACGCCTAAAGTCTTTTAGGCGTGCTAACTGGGTTAGCACCGCTTTGCGAATCAGGCCCTTTGGAAGAAACAAAGGTGACACAGAGAGGAACACAGGAGGCAAAGGGAGGCATAGAGGAGGTACAGGGGACAGAGATGACACAGTGGGGTAGGGGTGGGGCAGAGGTAACATAGAGGGAGACACTGGAGGCACAAGAATGCATAGAGGAGACACAGGAAACAGAGATGGCACAGTGTACCAACTTATGAACATGTTCAGGTTAACAACAAACCTATAGTCCCTATCTAGTTAGCTAACTGGGGGCTATTTAGACAATCCTTATCTTCAGGAATTCATGCTTCCCCTCAAACTCAGGTAATAAGGAGAATATGCCTTTACACTTAAAGGAAACATCAGGGGATAATGAGATCTACTTACCTGGGGCTTCCTCCAGCCCCTGGAAGGCTATGTGCCCCTCACCGCAGCTCCACTCCAAGCCAGTCTTCTGGGTTCGCCTCCATAGCAGCCGCCGACCTGGCAAGGTCAGCAGCTACTGCGTATGTGCTAGCGCACAGCCGCGAGGCACACATTGCCTCCCAGTGGAACCCCTGACTTAGATTGCATGCTGCTACGAACCGCCAACCTGCCACCACATTGGGGATTGTCTGCATTGTGCCCCCTTCTGTCCCGTGTGTCCACATCATCAGTACAAGCCAACACTAGATGGAGAAGTGTGGAGGAGAAGAGGTTGGCGATCCCCGCCACCCCGTGGGAGCTGCCAGATTAGGTAAGACTGCTGCCTCTACACGCCTCTACATATACAGGGGGAGCGGGAGACATGGGGGAGGGAAGCAGTGCTAGAGCGGACATCTGGGAACAGAAGGGACGATAGAAGGGGACACTTGGGGACAGAAGGGGACACCATGGAGGACAGAAGGGGACACTCTGAGGACAGATGGGGACAGAGGAGGACTCATGGGGGACACAGGAAGACACCGATTGGGGAGAACATCTACAAGACACTCCTGGAACATAATGCACCAAGTTTAGTGTATATATTTTTTTCCCCTGCTTTTCGCCCTCTAAACTAAGGTGTGTCTTATATTCCACAGCGCCTTATATAGCAGAAAATACGGCAAACACTAGTTTCGCAGTGGTCATTTGCATAATACATGCAATGATGTGTTTGAACTATAAGAGATAGACTTCAAAGTCAAAGTCTACATGCAGAGTAACAATAATGGGATCAGTTACAACACAGTACTGTGAACAGCCTCATAGAATTGTATGGGCAGTCAGCTGACATGCAGAATTATTCTGCAATGCAACTGATTACTGTAAATGGGGCCTAAGGTCCCTTTCACATGGAAGGCTGAGCTGTTTGCTTGTCGGTCAGTTCAACCTCCCAGCTGCCGGCCACAAGCACATTTCGTGCAGCTGAACGGCAGCATTCAGTAACACTACGCATATCGTTGTTTGACATGTGATGGTGTTGCCCAGCAGCAAAGAAACACAACTTAATTTGTGCACGGGAGCAGGTGACAGGCTTCAAAGAACACTTACAACTTTCAACATAATTCGGCCCATAGCTCCTGCGGATTTCTTCTGGAAGGCGGGTCCAAAGTTTTCTTATACAATCTTTCTGCAGCTCAGCATCGGCTACCTGTGTAGCGAAGAAGCCTGGTTCTATGATGCAAACCTTCACTCCAAATGGGGACATCTCATGGCTGGAAGCACGAGGAAAACATTTGCATATTAAATTGCATATCTTTATTCATCTATTATTTAGTGAACTTATTTAGGACATTTGTTTGCTGACTTTCTACCAGGGCTGTGGAGTCGGAGTCGGAGTCGGAGTCGTGGAGTCGGGCAATTTTGGGTGCCTGGAGTCGGAGTCGGGAAAAAATGCACCGACTCCGACTCCTAATGAATTTGTAACTGTAATTAAAATAGAAAATATGATAAAATGTTCTATTTCTCAGATAATAGTCATTAAAAATAATGTATATATACAGTAATAGCTATGCTTAGTCCACAAAAATGAAATAAACCAATCAAAATTAGTTACTTGTGCTGCTTCAATAAAGCAGTCCCCATATTTTTAAGGTCAGATATACATATCTGATTGTGACTGTATATATGATGTGTACACAGGAATCTCTTATATATACTAAATAACATCTATGCTGTAAGAATAAAACCTGATGTGTAGCTGTGTCAGAGATGGTCAACGAGATGGAAATAATTCTGCATTGATGCTGATTTATGCAAATGTATGCACTCCCTTTGCTGATGGAATCAAATAATTTGATATGTTATTAAAAATTGGTTTGGTGACTACAAATTAAAGGGTAACTGAGACGGATGAAAAGTAAAGTTTTATACATACCTGGGGCTTCCTCCAGCCCCCTTCAGGCTAATCAGTGCCTCGCTGTCCTCCACCACCCGGATCTTCTGCTATGAGTCCTGGTAATTCAGCCAGTCAGCGCTGTCCGGCCGCATGCCGCTCCCACAGCCAGGAACATTCTGCACCTGCGCAATAGTGCTGCACAGATGTAGTATGCTCCTGGTGGCGGAGTGTGTGCATGCGCACTACGCCTGACTGGCTCAAGTACCTGGACTCATAGCAGAAGATCCAGGTGGTGGAGGAGGACAACGAGGGACTGATTATCCTGAAGGCGGCTGGAGGAAGCCCCATGTATGTATAAAACTTTATATTTATCTGTCTCAGGTTTACTTTGTTACACAGTAGTACTATACTCTACATATGCACTCCCCACAGAGCTGCAGGGAATGTACTGAGAATGCTGTGCACATTGAACACAGATGTGTTGTCTGTTTACAATCTCCTCATTCCCCTGCAGAGTACCTGCACATCATTCTCACATGTACCCACACTTACATTGCCTAGGGCCTGATAGATGTTCTTTGTTCCGGTTTGTACCTTTTACAAGTACTCTTACCAAGGACTAGTTTTAGTCTAAAGGGAATAAATATAGTAGTCTACATATCCTTCTCACTTCAGTTGTCTTGTAAAATTCCTAAGCATTGGCAGTTAAGAGACGAATTTCATGTTACATACTTTTAATCAACAAAATTGTAATATGCAAATTAGAGGAGTCGGAGTCGGTGGAATCCTAAACTGAGGAGTCGGAGTCGGTGGATTTTTGGACCGACTCCACAGCCCTGCTTTCTACAGTATTTACTTCAATAGAACCCGACAATCTGTACAAAGTAAGGGTGTTTGGAAGCCTGACAGCAGTTCAGAGCATTGTAGGATACATAGATCTATCAGCAGCTACAGTAAAAGTCAGTAGGTCGGTATAGAATATGCTCCCCCCCCCCTGCACCCAAAAAAAACCAAACCATTTTTTTTTATAATTCCACAGAATTCTAAAACCAATGTAAGCTTTTAACTACTTAAGGACTGCAGTCTTAAAACCCTTTAAGGACCAAACACTTTTTCATTCAGACCACTGCAGCTTAACGGTTTATTGCTCGGTCATACAACCAACACCTAAATGAATTTTACCTCCTTTTCTTGTCCCTAATACAGCTTTCTTTTGGTGCTATTTGATTGCTGCTGTGATTTTTAGTTTTTATTATATTCATCAAAAAAGACATGAATTTTGTCAAAAAATTGTTTTTTTTTAACTTTCTTTTGCTGACATTTGTCAAATAAAGTAAAATTTCTATATAAATTTTTGTCCAAATGTATTGTGCTACCGGTACATGTCTTTGATAAAAAAAAAAATCCAATAAGTGTATATTTATTGGTTTGGGTAAAAGTTATAGCGTTTACAAACTGTGGTGCAAAAAGTGAATTTTCTAATTTTGAAGCATCTCTGACTTTTCTAAGCACCTGTCATGTTTCATGAGGTGCTAGAATTCCAGGATAGTATAAATACCCCCAAATGACCCCATTTTGGAAAGACATCTCAAAGTATTCACTAAGAGGCATGGTGAGTTCAAAGAAGATTTTATTTTTTTGTCACAAGTTAGTGGAAAATGACACTTTTTGACAAAAATAAAATAAAGTAAAAAAAGTTTCCATTTCTGCTAACTTGTGACAAAAAAAAATGAAATCTGCCAAGGACTCACCATGCCTCTCTCTGAATACTTTGGGGTGTCTACTTTCCAAAATGGGGTCATTTGTGGGGTGTGTTTACTGTCCTGGCATTTGGGGGGGGGGAGGGTTGCTAAATTGTAAGCACCCCTGTAAAGCCTAAAGGTGCTAATAGGACACCTAGACTACAAAAAAGTGTCACATGTAGTATCGCCATACTCAGGAGAAATAGTATGATGTGTTTTGGGGTGTATTTTTACACATACCCATGCTGGGTGGGAGAAATATCTCTGTAAATGAGATTTTTTTGATTTTTTTTTTACACACAATTGTCCACTTACAGAGTTACTTCTCCCACCCAGCATGGGTATGTGTAAAAATACACCCAAAAACACATTATACTACTTCTCCTGAGTACGGCGATACTACGTGTGACACTTTTTTGCAGCCTCGGTGCGCTAAGGGGCCCAAACTCCTATGAGGATTTTACAGGTCATTTTGAGGCATTTGGTTTCTAGACTACTCCTCACGGTTTAGGGCCCCTAAAATGCCAGGGCAGTATAGGAACCCCACAAGTGACCCCATTTTAGAAAGAAGACACCCCAAGGTATTCCGTTAGGAGTATGGTGAGTTCATAGAAGATTTTATTTTTTGTCACAAGTTAGCGGAAATTGATTTTTATTGTTTTTTGTCACAAAGTGTCATTTTCCACTAACTTGTGACAAAAAAATAAAATCTTCTATGAACTCATCATACACCTAACGGAATACCTTGGGGTGTCTTCTTTCTAAAATGGGGTCACTTGTGGGGTTCCTATACTGCCCTGGCATTTTAGGGGCCCAAAACCGTGAGGAGTAGTCTGGAAACCAAATGCCTCAAAATGACTGTTCAGGGGTATAAGCATCTGCAAATTTTGATGACAGTGGTTTATGAGGGGGCAGAATTTTGTGGAACCGCTGTCAGCCCCGCCCACATCTGTCACCCACATGTCACCCACATGTGGGTGACATGTGGGTGACATGTGGGAGAGGCGGGGCTGACAGCGGGAGGCGGCGGGGACTTAGCGTCCCGCACGGACCCGACAGAGCTCTGAGCTATATAGCTCAGAGCTCTCTTAGCATCTTTGTATTTGGGCTCCAGGGAGCCCACGTGGTCCTTATGCAGACCAATGGGGTTCCTTCTGATTTAAAGGAACCCCATTGGTCTGCTAAGGACCAATGGGGCTCCTTGGAGCCCAAATACAAAGATGCTTAGAGAGCTCTGAGCTATATAGCTCAGAGCTCTGTTGGGTGCGTGCGGGTGCGGCGGTGGCGGCGAGTGACGTCGGGTGCGGTGGTGTTACAAAGTAACAAAGTTGTTACATTGTAATAACTTTGTTACATTGTAACTGATTAGTATATTTCCGAGGATATTGCGTGGGAACTGGCTTTTAAAGGGACAGGTAAGTATTAATGGTTAATTAAGAATATTAACCTGCCTGGCGTTCTATTAAGATCGCCAGGCAGGCTGCGGGAGGGTTTTTTTTTAATAAAAAAAAAACTATTTCATGCAGCCAACTGAAAGTTGGCTGCATGAAAGCCCACTAGAGGGCGCTCCGGAGGCGATCTTCCGATCGCCTCCGGCGCCCAGAATAAACAAGGAAGGCCGCAATGAGCGGCCTTCCTTGTTTTGCTTATATCGTCGCCATAGCGACGAGCGGAGTGACGTCATCGACGTCAGCCGACGTCCTGACGTCAGCCGCCTCCGATCCAGCCCTTAGCGCTGGCCGGAACTTTTTGTTCCGGCTGCGCAGGGCTCAGGCGGCTAGGGGGGCCCTCTTTCGCCGCTGCTCGCGGCGAATCGCCGCAGAGCGGCGGCGATCAGGCAGCACACGCGGCTGGCAAAGTGCCGGCTGCGTGTGCTGCTTTTTATTTCAGCCAAATCGGCCCAGCAGGGCCTGAGCGGCAGGCTCCGGCGGTACTGGACGAGCTGAGCTCGTCCAGACCGCCCAGCAGGTTAAAGGACTTTTTTCGTGGTTATGTTTTTTGTTCAATTAAAATACTTTTTCTATGTGTTTGTGTGTTTATTTACTTTTAACTCTTAAAGGAAATGGGTAAGGGGTACAAGTACCTCTATACTCATTTCTCCTGGGAGGGGGGGTGGGCATCTGGGGGACCCCTTTTTAAAGGGGACTCCCAGATGCCACCATGAACCTCCCCCCCAGGAAATCGCGGCCTCCACCTCCACCGCCCATCGGAGGTGGAGAAGAGCCCCTTGTCCTTGGATTGGACAAGGGCTCGGAGGGGGAGGGGAAAGCTTGGCTGCCCCTCCCCTTCCGAGACCCCCCAATCCATGGACCATGCGGGCTGGTATAGTCAGGGTGCGGAGCCCCACGCGGCCGGTGCTCCGCATTCTGGCTATCCCAGTCTGCATGGGGGACAAGGGGTTAAAGAGGT
Source organism: Hyperolius riggenbachi (assembly GCF_040937935.1). Classification (NCBI taxonomy): domain Eukaryota; kingdom Metazoa; phylum Chordata; class Amphibia; order Anura; family Hyperoliidae; genus Hyperolius; species Hyperolius riggenbachi. The sequence continues at coordinate 139,581,680 of NC_090647.1, read as the reverse complement.
CTGGGAGGGGGGACCCCACGTCGTTTTTTTTTTAATATTTCCCACACTCAGAACGAAGTAAGTAAAACTCTTCCCACTTGGGGGAATCTATGAAAATAAAACACTATTGTTACCTGTGCAAAAAAAAACTGACATTTTCCGCATTTAAAAGACATTTTTGCCCTTGAAACTTAAAAATCTATTTTCTCAAAAACTATAAGGTCTTTTTGAAAAAAAATTTTTTCCTCTTATTCCCACTGATCCCCTTAATATACCCTGTAAATTTGGTGTTTCTAAATTTTAAGCAGGCTTTGCTATTAACCGTTAAAGTCGGCGGGTTTTTAAATGTATATATTTTTCCTTTGAAACTTTAACATCGATTTTCTCAAAAACTATAAGGTCTTTTTGAAAAAAAATTCTTTCCTCTTATTCCTTCTGATCTCCTTAATATATTCTCCAAATTTGAGGCTCTTAGCACTTAAGGGGGCTTTGCTATTAACCCTTAAAGTCGGCGGCTACCTAACATTGATCCATGCGTCAACTTTTCCGCTTGGCAGCATGACCTTACGCATTAATTGCTAGTAGGAATTTACGCGTAAGCCTATAACGTAACAACCTGAATTACGGTATTCTTACGCGTAATTGCGTAAGGGCAATGCGTAATTACAGACATGTACCGAAATTGAATGTCTATGCCGTAAGCGTAATTTCGTAATGCGTAATAGCGTAAAATTACGCGTAATGATCCGTAAGCGTAGCTTTTTCCATTACGACCAGCTCTGGGGGTGATTGGAGGTGTTGGATTTGTGACAGACATAGCATTTTGCGTGGTGCCAAAAAGTTAAATTTTAGTCTCATCTGATCAGAGCACGGTCCTCCATACATTTTGGGAATCACCCACATGCCTTTTGGCAAATTCAACACATGCCTTCTTGTGTTTAAAATGAGGTTATGGCTTTTTTCTGGCCACTCTTCCATAAAGCCCAGCTTTATGGAGTGCAAAGCTTAATTGTGGTTTTATGGACAGATACTCCAATCTCTGGTGTGGAACTCTGCAACTCCTGCAGGTTACCTTTGATCTCTGTGGTGCCTCTCTGACTAATTCTCTCCTTGCCTGGTCTGTGAGTTGTGGTGGGTAAGTTTGTTGTGGTACCATGTTCTTTCTCTTTGAAGTTGATGGGTTTAAAGTGAACCTCCGGACTAAAAATCGACTCAGCAGCACTGAAAAGGCCTGGTGTTTCTTTAACAGTTTCACAGCATCAGAACTTTGTTTTGCTTATCCAAGCCTCATTTTTAGCTGCACAGAAGAAAACTGTCCAGGCTTTTTTCCCCTGATGCTGTGCAAAGCATGAGGGGATTTCTGATATTGTTGCTCTCGTTCTGCTGTTTTGGTGCAAATTTTTTTTATTTTACATTTTGAATTTGACATTTGAAGCCTAGTGTGTGGAGCTGGGAGGGGTTATCAGGACACAGGATAGTTGGAACTGTGTCTCCTGCTCCTTGTCACCTCCTTTCAACCAAAAAGATGGCTGCCCCCATGACAAAGATGGCAGCCCCCATGAATCACAAACATTTGCCTGTTCTTTCAAAACAGGGTGGGTAAAAAATTATATTACCTATCTATTCTAATTAACATAACTAATGTAACTTAATGACAGTATGTTTGTTTAGGCTGAAGTTCCCCTTTAATGATGCTCCAGGGGATATGCAAAGCTTTGGATATTTTTTTTTTGTTATAACCCAACCCTGACTTGCACTTCTCAACAACTTTGTCTCTAACTACTTTGGAGAGCTCCTTGGTCTTCATCGTGTGATGCCTCTTGGCTCTTGCTTAGTGGTGTTCAAGCCTCTGGGGCCTTTCCGAAAAGGTTGAAGGGAACATGAGGTGATTTTACACCTTGAGGGAAAAAACACAGAGACAACGGGGAGCCCAATAGCACAATATGTCACTAAAGTTTAAGGCTACTTTCACAGTGGGACGGTGCTTTTGATGCGACGTTAAAGTCGCACAACGTGCCCCTACCGCTGCGCATGTAGGTTATGAAATTGGACGTTATTTTGCACTGTGTTGTGTGTCTCTTGGTGCGCTGTTTTCGTTGCATACTGATGGAACGAAAACGGCGCATGTGTTACATTTAAAAAACAAAACATTACTAAGCATGTGCAACACACATAACGCAGCAAATGTATTGCTAAATGCACAGCATGCAGCACTTTCTAAATATTGCTACACGTTACACACAACGCAACGTGTGCACTGTGAATGTTGCACAGACTTTGTATTCCTGTGTGTTAGTCTGCGTTAAAACATTTTCTAACGTGCGACTATAGCGTCGCGCTGTGAAAGAGGCCTAAAGGAATTGTCAGGCAAAAAAAATGTCAGGCAAAAAAAAAAATTAGTTTCACTTACCTGGGGCTTCTACCAGCCCCATGCAGCCATCCCGTGCCCTCGTTGTCCCTCACTGCTGCTCCAGTCCCCATCCGGGACGCATTGCGTACATTTTTACACATTCCTATTGGTGCATACATTTTTACGCGTTAGTGGTGCAACCCGTACATTTTTAACACGTAAAAATGTATGTGTAGGTAGAACAAAGGAGACTGGCACCGCTGGCTGTATTCAAAGCTCTTTTAATAGCATCAGGCACGCTGCATTCCCCGATGGGAATGGTGCTCCCTTCCTTCTGTCTGTGTAAAAATGTATGTGTTAATGTTCCTTCACCAGCGGGAATACATAAAAATGTACACAATGCGGCCTGCTGATGGCTGCATGGGGCTAAATTTGTAGAATATACACAGCGCAGATGTACTCTTCTATATGAGAATATGCTTCTCCACTCCTCCACCTGTATGCACTCAATGTGCAGATAGAGCAGACAGGGAGGCTTTTTAGTGGAATACACAAAAGTTTAATCACTGGATAAAAGGCATACATAGGCAATTCGAGGATAGGCACTTACTTCAAGAGGGTCCTAATCCACTTAGGACCCTCCCTGGCTGATATCGCTTCCCACTGTATGTGGTACACTGGCCCCTTAACTCGATCCTGTAGCTTATATGCCCGCTCCTGTCCCGACTAGTTTCGGCTATTGCCGTCTTCAGGGGATCCCCTAGTGTATTCCACTAAAAAGCCTCCCTGTCTGCTCTATCTGCACATTGAGTGCATACAGGCGGAGGAGTGGAGAAGCATATTCTCATATAGAAGAGTACATCTGCGCTGTGTATATTCTACAAATTTGACCACTTGGATGTACGGATCCGTCGGCACACAGCAGCACTGCACTCATCTACTGTAGGGGCGCCACGGCTATCACCTTGAAAAAAGGCTGCATGGGGCTGGTAGAAGCCCCAGCTAAGTGAAACTCATTTTTTTTTGCCTGACAATTCCTTTAACCACTTCAGCCCTCAGTCGTTTTCACTTGCATGCATCCGAGCAATGTTCACCTCCCATTCATTCGCCTATAACTTTATCACTACTTATCACAATTAACTGATCTATATCTTGTTTTTTTCCGCCACCAATTAGGCTTTATTTGGGGGGGGGGGGTACATTTTGCTAAGAGCCACTTTACTGTAAATGCATTTTAACAGGAAGAATAAGAAAAAAACTGAAAAAATTAATTCTCAGTTTTCGTTCATTATAGTTTTAAAATAATACATGCCTCCATAATTTTTATTAAACATGTTATGTGGGTATTTTTGGGAGGGTGAGATGTAAATAATATTTTTTTTTTCCGTAAATATATGTGTATTTTTATTTTTTTTACATTTAGATGTAGTTTTATTTTTTGGCCACAAGATGGCAGCCATGAGTTTGTTTACAATGACGTCACTCTAAGCGTAACATGTACGCTTAGGGGGACGTAGGAAGCAGAAAAAGCGAAGCTTCCGAGAGAAGCTGTCGCTTTTTCTGCAGGGGAGAGGAATCAGTGATCGGGCACCATGACTCGATTCACTGATTCACTGACTAACGAACCACGGGCTGGGAGCGCGATCGGCCACGGGAGTGCACATGGCCTCCTGGACGTAGCTTCTATGTCCAGGAGGTGAAAGTAGTTAAAGAGACACTGAAGCGAAAAAAAATTATGATATTATTATTTGTATGTGTAGTACAGCTAAGAAATAAAACATTAAGATCAGATACATCAGTCTAATTGTTTCCAGTACAGGAAGAGTTAAGAAACTCCAGTTGTTGTCTCTATGCAAAAAAGCCATTAAGCTCTACGACTTTTAAAGTCGTGGAGAGGGATGTTTTCTGACTTTTATTATCTCAACTGGTCCTGAACTATTTACTTTTTCTCTGCCAGAGGAGAGGTCATTAGTTTACAGACTGCTCTGAAAGAATCATTTTGAATGCTGAGTGTTGTGTAATCTGCACATATTATAGAATGATGCAATGTTAGAAAAACACTATATACCTGAAAATAAAAAGATGAGAATATTTTCTTTGCTGCTAATCTTCTAGTAATTATTCATAGTACACAACCAATTCACTATATCATTTTTTTTTCGCTTCAGTGTCTTTTTAAAGAGTAAAAAGGATAAAATTGTACTCACAAAGGTGAGTTATGAGAAGGGGCAACGAACCACATCAGGAAGGTGGATAATTATAGCCTGTCTCCACTCGGATATCCCAAAATCCCAAATGTGGCATATTGGGGGTGGTCGCTGTCTGGGAAAAAGAACCGGTGTGGATCGTGGCACCAAGCCACTGTAGATCAATGATTCTATCCACCAGAAAAAAAAAAGGGAGATTTTTTTTTTTGTTCTGAAAAGTTGTGTTTATACTGATAGGTAATGTGACACTTTGATTGCAGACAGGTTGACTTTTTTTCACCAATTATGTGACTTTTGAAGGTAATTAGTTGCACTAGGACTTTTTAGGGGGTTCATGGCAAAGGGGGTGAATACATATGCACATGCCAATTTTCAGTTTATTATTTTTTATTCATTTTTATATGTATTTTTCTCATTTCACCAAGACAATTTTGTGCAGATCCATCACATAAAATAAGTCTAAGAAACATTAAAATTTCAGGTTAAAATGTAAAAAAATTGGTACACAGTCTAGGTGGGTGAATACTTTTGCGAGGCACTGTATGCGCATAGGCAAATGGCAGCATCAGGCTCTATACCTGGCAGTGCAAGATATTACTTATTTGCATGGCCAGAAACCCAATCCCCCCTCTCCCCCAAACACAATTTATACAGGAGCAAAAACATTGAACCAACAAGCCAAAGTGAGAGGGTGCAGTGTGCACCCTCACCTTTAGGCGGTGTTCTAGGTATTCTATGCAGAAGGGACCTTAGATGTTAGGTTGATATAGATTGCTTGGTGTAAGCTGAAAGTTGTAGGAGAATATTTTGGCAATGAAAAACCTGCAGCCATACTCACCGTAGACTGTCAGAGAACGATTCCACTCCATACTTGGACATGCAGTATCCTCCCCCGCATATGGTTAGTCTACCCGCAATACTTGCTACATTCACAACACGTCCTCGAGCTTTCCGGATCAGAGGCAGCATTTGAATGGTCACGTCAACCACCCCTAGCAGATTGACATTAAGGATTTTAAAGAAATCTTCTTTGGTCAGCCACTCATTAGGACCAGTTGGGAGAGATATTCCTGCATTATTCACCACACCCCAGAGACCTGGAAGACAAAATAAAAATAAAATAGATAACATCAACGTAAATAATACTTTACTACATTCCAAAAGGGTGTTTGTTTTATAAGTTGCATTTAAAGTGACCGGAGCACCTTTTATGTAAAAATATTTAAAAGGAACCTTCCCCCACCGGAGCAGATAAAAATGGCGCCGGATGAGCGCCTTTAACCACTTAAGGACCACGGGCTTAAACCCCCCTAGTGACCAGGCCATTTTTTACAAAATAGGCCACTGCAGCTTTTAAGCCTCGCTGCAGGGCCGTACAACTCAGTACACAAGTGATCCCCCCCTTTTCTGCCCACCAACAGCGCTTTCTGTTGGTGGGCTCTGATCACTCCCAGGTTTGTTTGTTGATTTTTTATTAATATTTTTTTTCAATAAATAACCATATTTTTTATTTATTTTCCTATCCCTCCCTCCCCCTGCCAGCCTATGACAACGATCGGCTGTCATAGGCTTCAGCCAATGAGTGCTGATCACTCTCCTGCATCCCAGGGGGACAGCCGTGTCAGCCGCCATAGGCGGCAATAATACAAGCCCCAAATAGTGGCAGATAAGTTATATATTATGAGCAGCACGGTGGCGTAGTGGTTAGTGCTCTCGCCTTGCATCGCTGGGTCCCCGGTTCGAATCCCAGCCAGGTCAACATCTGCAAGGAGTTTGCATGTTCTCCCTGTGTCTGCGTGGGTTTCCTACGGGCACTCTGGTTTCCTCCCACATCCCAAAAACATACAATAAGCTAATTGGCTTCCCCCCTAAATTGGCCCTAGACTACAATACATACACTACACAATACAGGCATGACTATGGTAGGGACTACATTGTGAGCTCCTTTGAGGGACAGTTAGTTACAAGACTATATATACTCTGTACAGCGATGCGTAATATGTCAGCGCTATATAAATAATAATAATAATATATTACCCTCCTTACCGCGAATTGCGGCTTGTATTATTGCTGCCTATGGCAGCAGGCAGTAGATAGGAAGGGGGGCTAGTACTTGGCAGCGGGAGGGTCAGTGGCTAGTATTAGGCAGTTGGGGTGGAGGGAGTAGGGTTAGGCATGGGTAGAGGGAGGGTTCAGCAGGGATACATTGCCTGCTCCTGGGCGATTGCTCCTTCACTTCCTCCTAGCTAGTTTGCAGGGGTCCTCAGTCCCCGCATGGTGATTGGCTGGCTGCAGGACTCCTACAGCATACCTCCCAACTTTTTGAGATGAGAAAAAGGGACACTTAAGCCACACCCCTGTCACACTCCTGGCCACACATTTCATAAGAAAAATATGTTGTTTTATAATTCAAACCACACTGGTCCTCTCTATCCTGGTTAATTTTCCTTCATAGTAACATTTTAAAATTAGTAATATATCCATTTAAAGGATGGGAATAAAGTTTAGAGTCAATCAAACACATTTTTAGTATAGAAATATATATATTTATATAGAAAGGGGGACAAAGTCCTGAAAGAGGGACAAATGTGGGTGAAAGAGGGACAGAGGGACAGGGCTCCCAAAAAGGAACTGTCCCTCCGAAAAAGGGACAGTTGGGAGCTGTGCTACAGGACTCTTAGAGACTCCAGCTCTGACTTGGGCTGTTGCTGCTGGGAATTTTGTTGGTGGGGGGGAGTCTTATGTCTCTATTGTATATTGTTGCGCTGTACACTATCTTTTCCTGACAAGGCCTTTTTGGGGTGAAACATGTCGAAACTGGTGTCACTGCATATATTTGCACCCTCTTATGTTATTCCCTCAGTTTAGTGGGCAGGAGACGTTGTACAGGGCCTTGTGTCCAGTTGGGGCAGTGACTCTTCACCCATTGGTTACACTGACCTGCATCTGTCACTGCTCAGCCCTACATGTGTGTGAGATAGCTACACCCTTCCCTATGATTCACATATTGGGGAGGTGGGGGATCAGCGAGAACCCGAGCACACCTGTGGGGCATGTGAGCCACTCAGACTAAGGCCTCCTTTCCACGAACTGTTGAGCTGTGTGCTCAGCAAGCAGTAGTAAGCAGTTATCATGCAGCAACAAGCAGTTACTAGGCAGCAGTGAGCAGTTGAGAGAGTTTGAGAGGCATTTCACTGCCTATCAGCGGTCCATGGAAAGGAGGCCTGACTCATGTGGGGAGGTCTTTTCACATGTATTGTATATTAGATGTTGTGCACTTTACAACTGTTGACCTCTAGTGCCTGATGAATTGTAAAAAATCGCCTAGTCAGTAGGGGGTATAAACCTGTGGTCCTCATCAGATTAAAGGGTTCCATCTTTAGCTACTGTATACTTAAAGAAAACCTGAACTGAAAATTAAAAGTCAAAATAAGCATACACAAGTCATACTTACCTTCCATGTAGTCTACTCCTCAGTGTCTTTCTCCATTCCCGCGTCCTGTTTGTTCACTGTGATCAAGGGAATTTTCCGTCCTCCATTTTGAAAATGGCCATTACCCATAACAGCTTTCTGGTCAGCACACAGTTAAACTGTAACATCGCCCACTTCAGCCATAGGGAAACATGGACATTACCTGGTACATCAGTTTTCCTCTCAGCTATAACTGACAGCAACTGATATTTTATTGACAGCAACTGATATATTTCAGATCTGACAAAATATTGTCAGAACTGGAAGGGATTATTGTCAGAAGAAAATGATGAGCTTCTGAAAGGAACTGAGTTTGTTTGATTGTCTATTTGTTATGACAATCAATTGTTATGTATTGCATCATTTAATTTGCTATATGTATACATAATTGTTGGCAATGTTTATGTTTACTGCCAATAAAGAACTTTGAAATGCGAAAGGAACTGAGGGCAAGGTAACTATGTAATGTTCATTTGAAGTTACCTCATGTGTTTATTTTAAATATTTGTACTCAGTACAGGTTCTCTTTAAAAAAGAAATACTAGTTCATTACTGACTGTAATGTTAATCTTTTAGTTACATTAGATCCTGTGTCACACAGTGGAGACATACATGCAGATAGATAAGTCCGCAGACTTTTTGACAGACCCATCCGTTTTACATGCGCTAAAACGTATTTTTGTTCAGCATGCGTTTTGCTTATTTAAGGTAACACTTGTCAATAAAGATTTGTTTTCATTTGAAAATGTCTTTTTTTTAATTAGGGGTAAAAACGCATCTCCAAATCGCATTGCTATGCGCTTCTATGCGCTAAAAAGTGCACCCATTAAAGGAAAACTTAAGTGTCCTAAAAATAATTACTTGTACTCACCCGGGGCTCCCCTCAGCCCCCTGCAGCTGAACGGTGCCCTCGCCGTGTCTCTCCAATGCAGCTGGACTCGCCGGCGGCCACTTCCGGTTTGGCTGTCACCGGCCGACAGGCTGGGAACGCAGCTGATTAGCCGCGTTCCCGGCCGCAATAGCATTAAAGGAGGCGCTATTGCGCACAGGAACGCGGCTAATCAGCCGCGTTCCCAGCCTGTCGGCCGGTGACGGCGAAACCGGAAGTGGCCGCCGGCAAGTCCAGCTGCATCGGAGAGACACAGCGAGGGCACCGTTCAGCTGCAGGGGGCTGAGGGGAGCCCCGGGTGAGTACAAGTCATTTTTTTAGAACACTTAAGTATTCCTTTAACTTGCATTGCTGTGTGCTTCACAGTGCAACACACAGAAATGCATGCGACACCAAGTTTCTCAAACGGACAGTAACGCAGCACATAGATGTGAACGTGGAACATTAGAATCAATGGAAAAAGCTGTACCTTGCACAGCGCAATGCACTGTGAAAAGCGTACAGCAATACCCTAGTGTGAATGAGGCCTAAACCCCCACACTGCACTGTTTTATACTTATATAAAGTATAAATATACTATTAAGGTCTGTATATAAAGGTCTATTTAAAAATAGTGGAGGTCCTTCCTTATCCCCCAACACTCATATGTTATATAGTGTGGTGTAGCTATTCCACTAATGGATTGAAACCTTTTAAATACTAAGGGACAGTAGTACTGGCTGTAATCAATCAGTTGCTATTTGTACACCAATTGGTGATGCCAAAAAGTCAAGTACATACTGTCGCCTAGGTAGCTGAGGAACATACATAGCGGTGCAAGTGCTTATTTACGAAGTGTTTGCATTATGAGACTAACATATTTCACCTTAACGGCTTTATCAAAAAGTGCTATACATAAATACAATTGAACATCAAGTGCACCCCCACCAGCAAAATGTCCCCCCTCAATAGCCCAAGTCAGAGCTGAAGCACCTTGTTTGGTGCAAGTTTAAATACTGAGGGTGAAAGGCACACACACCCTCCGGGTGTGTCGCAATATATTCAACATACATTTTTCATGGTGGCAGCAGGCATCTTGTGTCAGCAAGCTGATGATCGGCGTCTGTGCGCCCTGTAACAAGCTTGTTTAGCCGGCTGAGCGCTGTGGGATAGTGTTGTCCGGATCATGAACGATTCGGATCTTTGATCCGAATCTCTTTTGTGAGTCGAATCATCCGAATCATCAAAATGAGTGATTCGGATCGCAAAGGGGGCGGGGCCAGGAGTGACACGCCCCCTCTCAGCCAGCAGCGGGGTCCTGGAAGCAGAGCAGAGATGGATCGCTCTGTTGGAGGGGAGGCAGCCTTGCACAGCCACAGGTAGATGAGAGAGAGGGGACATCGGTGCCACTGCCAGATATGTGTAGAGCAGTGTTTCCCAACCAGTGTGCCGCGGCACACTAGTGTGCCGCGGCATGTTGCCCGGTGTGCCGTACAGGTCTGGCCTCTCGCCAGACCTGTACCTACTTTTAGGGTGCAGGAGGGGGGAAGTAGCGCTAGAAGGAGGGGCAGTGGAGGCAGCGGTGGGGAGGGGGGAAATATCCCCCCCCTCCCTCACCTGGGACCCCTCCTTCTGCCTCTCTCCCCCTCCGTTTAGCGGTGGCAAGTGCGGCTCGGCGGCGGGGAGGCATACGGAGAATTACTCACCACTTCCGCGTTCCAAGCGCCGGCAGCGTCAAGTCGTCACACATCTCCGCCTTCAATGCCGCCCACTGTTCTTCCTGATTAGCGGAAGCACAGTGGGCGGTATTGAAGGCGGAGATGTGTGACGACATGACGTTGCCGGCGCTTGGAACGCAGAAGTGGTGAGTAATTCTCCGTATGCCTCCCCGCCGCCGAGCCGCACTTGCCACCGCTAAACGGAGGGGGAGAGAGGCAGAAGGAGGGGTCCCAGGTGAGGGAGGGGGGAGATATTTCCCCCCTCCCCACCGCTGCCTCCACTGCCCCTCCTTCTAGCGCTGCTTCCCCCCCCTCCTGGGCATCTATACTGGGGGGAACTGTACTAGCTATACTGGGGGCAACTAAACTAGCTATACTGGGGGCAACGAAACTAGCTATACTGGGGGCAACGAAACTACCTACACTGGGGGCAACTAAACTAGCTATACTGGGGGCAACTATACTAGCTATACTGGGCACTATACTGGGGCACTACCTACCTATACTGGGCACTATGCTAGCTATACTGGGCACTATGCTAGCTATACTGGGCACTATACTAGCTATCTGGGTACTATACTAGCTATACTGGGCACTTTACTGGCTATACTGGGGCACTACCTATCCATACTGGGACTATACTAGCTATACTGGGGCACTATACTAGCTATACTGGGGTAACTATACTAACCATACTGGGGCAACTAAGCTCCCTATACTGGGGCAACTATGCTAGCTATGCAGCCGCCCCCCCCCCCCCCCCATAGCACGGCACTGTCCACTAGGTCGCGCAAACACACAAAGGTTGGGAACCACTGGTGTAGAGCACACATACTGGCTGCAATGTGCTGCTCATTACAGGCTGTCTGTTCCGTAGTTGTGCACAGTGAACAAATTGGAAGCTTTTGGCTCAGCACAGCTCAGTAACTTTGCAGGCACTGTGATTGCAGTGCAATATGATCCTCCTGCACTGCTCTAAACAGCTGCACTTCAACTTCTGGGAATGCTTTGGGGAATGCTTTCTTTCACTGTGACGTTTGCATTCGAGATGAACATATAGGTGAAATACATGTAAAGCATATGATTGCAGCATGTGGGTATTGTGTCCAAGCAAACATTTCTGCTCTCTGCTCGTCCCTCCTCCCTTCTCCACTCCCTGCCCTCTGTCCATCTTCTCCCCTTCTCTGTGTGTCCACCCCCCTCCCCTTCTCCTGTCCTGCTAGTCATTTCACCCCCGAATGCTTCCCTTGCAAAATGATCCGAGATTCGGATCAAAGATCCGGATCTTTTCAATGATCCGATTCGAATCATCCGGATCATTGAAAAGATCCGAACTTCGCATCTCTACTGTGGGATGCGCCGGAACGTCACTTCCGGTTCACGCTGACGTCACTTACGCTTCCGGCGTTACGAAGGGGACCTGGACGCCGCTCATATACTACATTATGCCGGCCACTTCCGATAGCGGCGTTACCAGGGGAACCTGGACGCTGCTCGGATACTACATTATGCCGGCCACTTCCGATAGCGGCGTTACCAGGGGAACCTGGACGCTGCTCGGATATTAAATTATGCCGGCCATTGTGCAGACATAAACAGTTAAATGGATGTGATCATCCTCACTCACATTGCCGCTCACCGCATACTGTGTATTTACCATGGCAGACACGCTGCTCATTCATCTCTACATAGATACATGCAGTCATCAGTAAATCCAAACGCGCTCAGGACTCATAACTATAAGTATACATAAATATAGATGTTAGCTCAGTGATTACATTGAAGTGTTCCGCGCACTCACATACATGTATACATATATATGGTACATATATACATGTGGTACATATGGTACATATATATATATATATATATATATATGGTACATATAACTAGCCTGCATGTGGAAATATAGGGGGTAGTTGTATCTAAATGTAAATGATTTAGTAGAAAATGCGCATCACGCTCATTCAACATGTCAGGCTAATAGAGTGCATATAGGAACTGCCACCGTGTAGACCTGTCTGCAGAGCACAGGCAAGGTTAAAGTCCAATGGAGTGCATTATAGTGAGACACTGCCATAATGTAAACCTGCTTGCAGAGAACCGGCAAGATTAGAGTCCAATAGAGTGCATAGGACACTGCCACAGTGTGACCCGACCTACAGAAAGCATGCAAGATTGAAATCCTCATTAAGACCATTTGGGGCAATGGTGTCTAACCAATAGATCCATTGCGCTTCGATTTGTGTTAGCTTCTTGTCAAGATACCCCCCTCTCAAGCTTTTTTTCCACTCCTGATCCCCCCTACTACCCCATAGTATATGATCGTTATCATAAGGCATTGTTGTTCAACCATTATAAAAGGTCTGTACTGGGCCTAAGGGTGCGTACACACATGCGACTATAGTCGTTTGAAACTATCGTTCCCCGATCATTTCAAATGACAATCGTTTAAAAAAAAACCTCCAAAGATCATTAAAGGGGCACTTAAGCCAGGAATAAAAAAATCAGTTTTACTCACCTGGGGCGTCTATCAGCCCCCTTCAGCTGCCCTGTGCCCTCGCAGTCACTCATGGACCCTCCGGTCCCCTGCCGCCAGCAAGTTTCGATTTCATTAACAGGGCCAACAGGCCTGGCCATGTGTATTTTTCTTTGCATTCCTGTCCGCAATAGCATCCTGCACCTGTGCAGGACGCTATTGAGGACGGGAACATAAAGAAGGATACGCGTGGCCAGGCCTGAGCAGGCGCAGGAAGCCCACCGACTCCCTGTCAGGGCCTGTCAGCAAAAACGAAACTAGCTGGCGGCAGGGCACCGGAGGCTCAGTGAGTGACTGCAAGGGCACGTGATGGCTGCAAGGGGGCTGGTAGAAGCCCCAGGTAAGAAAAACTCATTTTTTTTATTCCTGACTTAAGTGTCCCTTTAAGTCAAACGATGGACGAGCTAGATCGTTAAAAACGAAAGATCTCTCTTGGTGGATTTTTTTTAACGACAATGGTTTGCAAAACTAGTACATTGTTAGAAAATGGTCGTTCGTACTAGCCTTGACATGAGCATTTCGTTATATCTCCATATAACTTTTCATTTTAATGCGCAAACGTTATTTAACGTTCGTTCTATGAATGTGTCCTGTGACACGTTAATTGCTCCATGATAATACCATAATTGTGATTTTAATGGACACCAAAACAGCACAGAGTGTTTTTTTTTTTTTTAATGTGTTTTCAATGCTGTATTATCTAAATTCTCTACCTACATACCTACAGTATGGGTTCGCTTACTGTAATGTAATATACATAACGTTAGTTTTATAGTGTAACGTACGTTTTGAACCGTTCTTTACGTGCGGGCGGAACTCCCTATGATGTCACTTCCAGGAACAGTATGTGACATCTTCACTGTACAGAAGATATAATAATGTCTAGACATGAGCCAGTTGCAGAAAAAACGCATTTTCCTGTGTTCTACTGTGAGGTTGTTCTGGATCGTTTGTTAACAAACGATTAGATCGTTACACACTTTTAAAAACTACTTTTACTTAAGCCGTTCTTTCATCAATTAAAAGATTGTTCGTCGTTCACAACGAACGATCGTTGCCGTATGTGTGTACGTAGCTTTAGCTAGGGATGTCAAACCGGTCCTTCGAGGACCAAAGTCCTCACACATTTTTGACACAGCTCAAATTAATTGATGGATCTGAATCAGGAAGGTGTGGTCCATCAGGTAGAACACATTCTTCTCTTTCTCAGTCCATCCTAAACACTGGCATGGGGTTTCAGGCCTGGCGTTCAACACCTGTGGCCTAAGCTAAGATGCAAATCTTCCTTACCTGTGCAGTGGAGAGGTGGCATTTTGGATGTCTGCATTTGCTTTAAAGACCACTACCAGTATTCTTTTATTTTGGCCACCATGTATATGTAAACATTTTTCTACAATAGTGTAGTCAATGAACCTTTCCTCTTCGCTCAGTTCAGAGTTGCATCACAGGTTTAAAAATGCGGCAACCTAGAATATGATGTCTCCAAGTATAACAGATAGTGCTCAGCTGTGTTCTTAATCCACCACCTTACACCCCGTGAGGGAATAGACTCACCCCGCAGGTTTGACCACTGTCAGATTGGTCAATGCACGCCCCGCAATGTGCGTTCCAGCACTGTAGGGTTGCCAACTCCTATTTAGTTAGTTGGGGTCCTGGATGGTGTATCCGGGTAACATGCGTACCTCATATAAAAAGAAATGTTTCCATAGCGTAATTCAGCATAAAAATCATAACTTTATTAAAAGGTTACACTCACAATTTGGTAGCAAGTAGTAGGGCATAGAGTTTAGATCGGGCTCTCCCCCGTTGCCTCCCGGGTAGGCTCAGAAGATACGCTCCCGCTCTCGCCACTGGTGCTAATCCAGCGTGAGTGGTTCCTAGAACATCTGGCATGCTCCACCCGACACGTTTTGTAGGAACCACTAACGCTGGATTAGCAGCAGTGGCGAGAGTGGGAGCGTATCTTCTGAGCCTACCCGGGAGGCAACGGGGGAGAGCCCGATCTAAACTCTATGCCCTACTACTTGCTACCAAATTGTGAGTGTAACCTTTTAATAAAGTTATGATTTTTATGCTGAATTACGCTATGGAAGCATTTCTTTTTATATGAGGTACGCATGTTACCCGGATACACCATCCAGGACCCCAACTAACTAAATAGGAGTTGGCAACCCTACAGTGCTGGAACGCACATTGCGGGGCGTGCATTGACCAATCTGACAGTGGTCAAACCTGCGGGGTGAGTCTATTCCATCACGGGGTGTAAGGTGGTGGAATAGGAACACAGCTGAGCGCTATCTGTTATACTTGGAGATTCTGCAACAGCCTGCCATGGCTGATATGGAAGTGCATCTGTATTGAAACACTCTGCATGATATATAATGATATATAATAATTGGACTGGCTGCTAGAAAGTTTTATAATCTATATGAATTTATATGACGTATTCACTTGCAGTGTTTTTTTCTTGAAGTCTTCAGTCCAATTTGTATTGAAAGTTTTTTTTTTTATTGTTATTATTACCACGGTAGCGCTTTCAAAATATTGCATAATCTAGAATATGATGTCTTTTCTATAACCTTACAAGGCTGTTGATTATTTTAGAAAATCTTTCCACTGACCTTTATCTCCGACAACACCAGCCACCCATTTGGCTGCAGAGCTCACACTCTGACTATCTGTAACATCAAGGAGTACAGTCTGCAATCTACTGGACGTTTCTTTCTTTAGGTTCTCAGCGCCCCCTGCAGTCAGACAAGCGGCAAGAACATGTAAGCCACGTCTATCCAACTGCTTCGCGGCTAAGTTTCCAAAGCCAGAGTCACATCCTGTTATCAGTACGTATTTATCCGTGAGATTCGGAAGGATCGCTCGATGCCGATTCCATCTGTATAAGTAGACTAGAACCAGGAGTGTTACGATGATAAGCCACATTATAGGATAGCCTGCAGGGAAAACCAAAAGAAAGAGTGATAAACAAACTAAAATGAAAGTTATATTTTTATGTTAACACAGACTTTAATTCAGGCTACATTACCGCTAGGGTGCCACATCTGTTTCAGAATTGGACGTGGCACCCATGCTGGTGCGAATTCGCATCCGAATCCAATAGCCATGCCAATGGGGATTTGGATGCAAAGTCCCAAAAAAATGCAGCAGGCAGATTTTTTTTCCCTCACATGCAAATTTGGAGGCAGCCTATTGATTTCAATGGTTGTTAATACTTTGTACAGCGCCACAAAATATGCCCTTGAGAGCTTACAATCTAAAGGAATGGGGGAGACAAGAGGCGGGGAAATGTGCAGCATACAAGCAGCGCATGTTTGAGTTATCTAGTGAGGAGTAAAACTTGACGAGAGGTTGAACGGGGAATGGCCTAAATTAGAGCATATGCCTGTAGGAAAAAGTGAGTTTTAAAGGATTTGCTTATGGTATTTGAGGTGCCTTTATAATTTATTATAGTAGCTTGACTTGGCTGTAGCTCTGTTTATTTTTGATGGTGGGCTCTGATGCACAAGTTCTAGCACAGTATTTATTGATACTTTATATGTATGTGCTGCTATTTGTTGGATTCCATGGCGATCTTCTTTGGTTCATATCTCCCCTATCACTCAATGGGCTTAATTCACTAAATCGTGATAACTCACACTTTATGAAAAGATATCACACCTTATCAAAGATCATACCTTATGAAAAGATATCACACCTTATCAAAGTTAACACACCTTATAAGAGTAGCATAGCGAGTGCCACAAACTTATGCCTGCTAATTGGCAATGGCACTCGTCCTGCCCTGAGACGCTACGGGTCTGCAGCAATCGCTATGCTACTCTGATAAGGCGTGTTAGCTTTCATACGGTGTGATATCTTTTTCATAAGGTGTGATATTTGAGTTATCACATTTTGGTGAATCAAGCCCCATGTCTGATATACAGGATCTTCTAAAAAAAATTGCATATTGTGATAAAGTTCATTATTTTCTGTAATGTACTGATAAACATTAGACGTTCATATATTTTAGATTCATTACACACAACTGAAGTAGTTCAAGCCTTTTATTGTTGTAATATTGAGGATTTCGGCATACAGCTCATGAAAACCCAAAATTCCTCTCACAAAAAATTAGCATATTTCATTCGACCAATAAAAGAAAGTGTTTTTAAAACAAAAAAGTCAATCTTCAAATAATTATGTTCAGTTATGCACTCAATACTTGGTCGGGAATCCTTTTGCAGAAATGACTGCTTCAATGCGGTGTGGCAAGGAGGCAATCAGCCTGTGGCACTGCTCAGGTGTTATGGAGGCCCAGGATGCTTCGATAGCGGCCTTAAGCTCATCCAGAGTGTTGGGTCTTGTGTCTCTCAACTTTCTCTTCACAATATCCCACAGATTCTCTATGGGGTTCAGGTCAGGAGAGTTGGCAGGCCAATTGAGCACAGTAATACCATGGTCAGTAAACCCTTTACCAGTGGTTTTGGCACTGTGAGCAGGTGCCGGGTCGTGCTGAAAAATGAAATCTTCATCTCCATAAAGCTTTTCAGCAGATGGAAGCATGAACCCACTTTTGAACCAGAAACTGCGGCAGAAGCGCCTGACCTGGGCTACAGAGAAGCAGCACTGGACTGTTGCTCAGTGGTCCAAAGTATTTTTTCGGATGAAAGCAAATTTTACATGTCATTTGGAAATCAAGGTGCCAGAGTCTGGAGGAAGACTGGGGAGGGGGAAATGCCAAAATGCCTGAAGTCCAGTGTCAAGTACCCACAGTCAGTGATGGTCTGGGGTGCCATGTCAGCTGCTGGTGTTGGTCCACTGTGTTTTATCAAGGGCAGGGTCAATGCAGCTAGCTATCAGGAGATTTTGGAGCACTTCATGCTTCCATCTGCTGAAAAGCTTTATGGAGATGAAGATTTCATTTTTCAGCACGACCTGGCACCTGCTCACAGTGTCAAAACCACTGGTAAATGGTTTATTGACCATGTTATTACTGTGCTCAATTGACCTGCCAACTCTCCTGACCTGAACCCCATAGAGAATCTGTGGGATATTGTGAAGAGAAAGTTGAGAGATGCAAGACCCATCACTCTGGATGAACTTAAAGTGAAACTTAAGTCAACGATAAAAATGAGATTTACTCACCTGGGGCTTCCCTCAGCCCCCAGCAGCCAATCGGTGCCCTCGCAGCCCCGCTCTGACGCTCCAGGACCCGCCGGTGAACACTTCCGGTTTGGCCGTCATCGGCCGACAGGCATGGGAACGCGAGTGATTCTTCGCGTTCCCAGCCTGTATATCGCCCCCTATGCTGCTATTGCGGCCAGCTGGCCAGTATGGCTACTTTAACAAGTGACATTGATAAGGGACCTGGACTCAGGTAAGTGATAGCAGCAGCTAGTGTTGGGCGAACAGTGTTCGCCACTGTTCGGGTTCTGCAGAACATCACCCTGTTCGGGTGATGTTCGAGTTCGGCCGAACACCTGGTGGTGTTCGGCCAAACTGTTCGGGGTTCGCCGAACTGCTGAATGCATGGCCGAACAGGGCCCCTGTTCGGCCGAACAGGGCCCTGTTCGGCCGAATACTGCCCCCCATGGGGTCGCAGGCATAAGGGGGGAGCATGCCCCGATCGCGGGGGGGGTCGGAAATTCCCCCCACCCCCTCCGCTAGCGCTCCCCCCTCTGCCCGCTTCCCCATACAAAAAGTTTAAAGCAAGTTCAATAGTACCTGGTGGCACTGGCTGGCAGTGGAGTGAGGAGGAGGAGGAGTCCGAGTAGCAGAGTGACGTTGAGGCCGGGCAGCGGGCGGTTCAGCGCTAGTACCCTTGTGGTACTTCCGCCCTTTCTCTGACCTCACGTCCTCGTATGCGTCATCACGCAGAGGACGTGAGGTCAGAGAAAGGGCGGAAGTACCACAAGGGTACTAGCGCTGAACCGCCCGCTGCCCGGCCTCAACGTCACTCTGCTACTCGGACTCCTCCTCCTCCTCACTCCACTGCCAGCCAGTGCCACCAACCCAGGTACTATTGAACTTGCTTTAAACTTTTTTTATGGGGAAGCGGGCGGAGGGGGGAGCGCTAGCGGAGGGGGTGGGGGGAATTTCCGACCCCCCCCGCGACCGGGGCATGCTCCCCCCTTATGCCTGCGACCCCATAGGGCCCCCAAAATGGGCATGTTCGGGGGTCCCATTGACTCCCATTGAGTTCGGCGTTCGGGCCGAACATGCCGAACATCTGGCCCATGTTCGGCCTGTTCGGCCCGAACCCGAACATCCAGGTGTTCGCCCAACACTAGCAGCAGCCAGGACCCAGTGGCCACCTCTTCTGTAATCACTTCAACACATGCTGCTAACAAATGTGCCACTACCTGCATGTGACATACATGCTTCATCATTCTTTCTTTACAATAGTTAATTTTCAGCTGTTTGTTCCCCCATCTTCAGGGGCAAACCCAGGATTTTCAAGGGGGGGGGGGATTCCTGAAAGGTCTCCCGCAGTCACGCACAATACAGTATAATAATATGGTAGGACATCATAATGGGTACACATAATGCAATTTCCCGTCTGACCCACCGACAACGGGATCGATCAGGAGCCAACATTGCTAATGAAGGGGAAAGTGAAGCATTCACACAGCAGGGCACAGGCTGTGCTCATACCTGACTCTGTTAAGTTCCCCAGAGCTGCTCCATGCTCTGTACACACATGCTGCTCCATGCTCTGTACACACGCTGCTGCTCCATCCAAAGTCAACTGTAGTAGAGAAAGAAAGAGGACAGTGCTGCCAGCTGCAGGATACCTGCAGATATTCTGTTGTCTCAACGTGTGCCTCTCCCCAAAGATGGCGACGGCCCTGGTCTGAAGGGGGATTCTGGGCAGCTGTAATCCCCCCCCCCCTTCGTTTGCCTATGCATCTTGCTTGTGAAGACAACATTATAAGCATCGGCTGTGTACAATCTCGTGCATCATAGTGCTATTGTTAAAAATTATAAAGGGCTAAGGAAAAAAGCCTATTGCAGCCGATCACAGTGATAAGCTGATGGGGGGGGGGGGGGGGGAGGGAGGGAAAAAAATGGTTAATTTAAAAAAAAATAAACAAATATTTGTAAAAAACCAAACATCTGGGGAGCGATCAGACCCCACCAACAGAGAGCTCTGTTGTGGGAAGAAAAGGGGGGGGGGGGGGGAATCACTTGTGTGCTGAGTTGTGTGACCCTGCAGCGAATGCCTTTAAGCCACAGTGGCCTATTAAGTAAAAAAATGGCCTGGTCACTAAGGGGGTTTAACACTGTGGTTCTCAAGTCCATAAGGTAACTATTTGTGTTTTTTTTTAAAATGGTGTCATTTAAAAAAACATTTTTTTACAAGTATTTTATTTTGGTAACTATAGTGTAGGGGTGTAAGGGGTTAAAATTTTATACAAATGTATGTATGTAAATGAAATGTACCGGTATGTATTATTAAAGGCGTGTTAAAGAGCATTTTTACTTTTTGGCCACAAGATGGTGCTACATCTACTTCCGTGTTCTATTAACAGAACATGGACATACTGTTTACATTCTGAATTTGTGTATGAGAAGCTGTGTCTTACTGCCGCAGCTTCTCACTCATCACAGGCTTTGTGATTGGGTTTGAGAACAAGCTGTTCTCATTCCTTGATCACAGAACGGCTAGATGGCGGCAGAACTGCAGGTCTGCAATTGGGAACAGCGGGGTAAACAAACAGGTACGTATATAACAAAAAAAAAAAAAGAGGGGGTAACGCACATTAACGCTGCATTACCACAGCATACAGTGGAGCATTCAGCCAATGAAAAGTATGCCTCTCTGTATTTGTGTAACATGTGCGTTTAGAGGTAATGCACTGTAGTGTTACCATAACGCAACATTTTACAACGTGATGATAACATCGCACTGTGAATGTAGCACAGGCTTAACATTACAGTGCGTTTACCTGCGTTATAATTACTTTATAACGCAGGAAAATAACGTCCCACTGTGAATGAGACCTCAATCAATTTTCTGATGTTTATTGATCAATAGTCTGATTTGACATGTTTTACGATCTCTAGGCAGTAAATATCTTGGCGGTTTTCTCCATGGAGAGAGGGCAGGTGGGGCCAGGTGCCAGAAGTTGGGTGATGTGGCGTCTTTGGAAAAGCTTTGCGGGATTAGGTTTCTCGGGTAAATATAACTTTTTTACCCCAGGAGGCTGCAGCATTTTTATTATTACTCTGGAGATACACTTTAAGTACAGAACGCATGAAGGGCCCATTGTAAAACTTGCACTAAGGCCCTTATCTCCTTGGCTACATTACTGACATTGGGGTTGATTCAATAAACAGCACTATTTCATAACGCGTGTACGGCATAATGCTACACACAATTACAGTAGAGCGCGTGTTTATTACATAGGTCGGTAGTGACACAAAAAAGAGCGTTTGTTAAGAATTAGGCCAGTGTGTGTGTAATGCATTGATTGCGCACTGGTAATTAATTAAGCGTGTAATCGATTACATGGAGTGTGTAATTAAATTCCCTAGTGTTTCTAATTTAACCTCCCTGGCGGTGCATTTCTGTCTGGAATTAGGAGTCAAAAGCGGTACATTTTATTATTCAAGGATTTTAGGCCATCACGCAAACAGTGCTTGGTAAAACGAGCATGGATGGATTATTTTTTTTTTAGCTGGATCGGATCCTCTGTTTCTTTCTGCAGCTGCTCACTTTGTTGGATTTTGATCTGGTCGGGGACCGGACCTCGATGTCAGACTCCCCCGCAACCTCGAAGTAATTGCTCCCCGCAAGCGCAATAGGCCTTTCCAGTATGGAACACTGGTGCAGTTTGCTCACATAGGGCTCGATTTACGAAAAGGTGCTAACTCAGCCATCACGCGCTAGACATTTGCGCGCGCAAAGTAAAGAGCTAACTAGTTTTGACCAATGCAGCGTGCGCAAAGTATAATGCGCGCAGGATCGCTGTGCACGATGCGCGATTCGAGCGCCAGTATAGTCTTTCTTAGATTTCCTAAGTTCACATCGCGTGCAATTGTTTTCACTACACGCGATCTGAGGCGTCATCATGTCTTCACGCAAAGTCCTGCATTAGCGCGCGTACTCTTGTTTTAGCGCGTGCAAAACTTTGCGCGGTACACTTTGCGCGCCATTTCATTTTTCACCAGATTTGGAGTGAGTTTAGACGTGCTAAGGGCCAGTGCTAAAGTTAGCACCGTTTTGTAAATCGAGCCCATAGCGTGCATACGTACACTTACATACATCTGCACATCCATAATAAAGCCACCGGAGGCGTGTTTGAACTTTCTGTCCTCGCTAGCAAGCAAAACCCTCTGGCCAAACCCTCCGCTTCATTCTCTGCCCACCAAACCCTCCCTTCAGCCTCCGCCTAGCACTGTGCGGAGGCTGAAGGGAGGGTTTGGTGGGCGGACAATTGTCCCTGGAACACAGAGTCCTTTAGTCCTCTTGGAAGTTTCTGGGCTCTTTTCATCTCCTGCTGACATACTCCGCGTTTGACTGCTGGTAGGTGTACTAGCTTGCTCAGGACTGTCAGAACCATTGGTCTGAGGCACCACTTCTATACATTCCTTACAGTCAAGGGGCATGTTTGTCCCTGTTGTACTAAGGGAGTCTGGATTATCACTAGGGTACTGTGATGTAGGTTTTTCAGCCACTCCTAAATCCACACGATTATGACGATAAAGAGTTCTGTCAATGTCCAGAAGATACGAGCGTGGTGTAACTTTTTGCAAACAAGTACCCATTCTCCAATGGCCCGTTCGATCCCCAGGTAAAGGTTTCATACGGTATTGTTCTCCAATATTCAACTCCAGCAAATCCCTGGCTGATGTATCATAACGAGCCTTTGACATTTGTCTCTTAAATAGTAACTTTTCTGCAACGCCTTGTACGACACAAGGTTCCAAAAGCTTATTTGCTGCTTATAAGGAGGTCTTTAACCTCTTTGACATCAGTCTTTGCGCTGGACTACTATCCATGCCTTCGGTAGGAGTGTTTCTCCAATGCAGAATGGCCTTCCACGAGTCTTTACCATCACTGTATGCTTTCTTGCATAAATTCTTAACAATCTTTACAGTTGCTTCAGCTTTCCCATTCGCCTGTGGATGTTGTGACGATAAAGTAATATGCTCGAACTCCCATTCATTGGCAAATCTTCGAAATTGCAGGCTTGAAAACTGAGGGTCTGTTTCCAGTAATTACTGTTATTTATGTGACTGGTCATTCTGCTAATAACATGGCTCCTGCACAGTAATCATTTGTGCTGTCTTTATTTACACCACATGAAACATGTTATTTCAAATATTATAAAAATATTTGTCCAGTTGTACTTTCACCTGTGGCTTTATAGCTATTGGCACATTCCGTGGATCACATTGTACCGGTCGAATGGCAGGGTCAAGTTCAAAGTGCACCTCTCGTGGAACAGACACTACCGGGCCCTCAAACACATCACTGTAGGCATGAAGAATTTGCTGTTTGGTCAGCGGCCTGGTCAGAGAATTCGCTGGCTGATTATCAACATTGTGCAGCTCAGCAGGAATAGTGAACTGCATCAGTCTAAAGCTGGCCACTAACGGTCCAATTTCTAGCAAAAAAAATCGATCGAGTGATCAGAAATTCTGATCGGACGCAAAATCGTTCACTACACCATCAACTAACCAATCATTGCTTCCTATCTATCACGACCACCAAGAAAATCCAAATTTTCGTTCGACGAAAATTCATTCGGGCGACATTTTTTTCACTCGTTCATAATCGATTGTGTCCACCAATGGAGATTATTTACAACCAATCCGATCAGAATTTCTGATCGCTCGAACGATTTTTTTGCTAGAAATTGGACCGTTCGTGGCCAGCTTTAGGAGCTCACATATTGAACCAGATAATAGCGGTTTCTGATCAGCTTCCATAATCTCAAAGTGCAGTTCGTGCACACGATCACGTATGGTGCATTGTGTTTCAAAAAGTCCCAATGATTCCAAAACTTCCCCTGAGTACAGCTTTAGTTTAGTGCTGCTAGGCTGAAGTGGTGTTTTGGGCACCAGTTTCATTTTGTCCTTTAAACTCATTACATCACATGTTGCACCTGAATCCAGCTGGCAGGGTTGGATTATATTATTCAATCTGAGGTTTACAAATTTCTTGCCCTTTGTGTTTACAGCACCAATGCATTCTGAAGAGTAAACCATATCAGTGCTGCTGAGCAGTTTTGCATCCTCAGAATCAGGCATATGCTGAATTGTGTGCAGCTTCCTTAAAGAGAATATGTATTGTTAAAATCGCACCAAAGTAAACATACCAGTGCGTTAGGGGACATCTCCTATTACCCTCTGTCACAATTTCGCTGCTCCCCGCCGCATTAAAAGTGGTTAAAAACTGTTTTAAAAAGTTTGTTTATAAACAAACAAAATGGCCACCAAAACAGGAAGTACCGGTAGGTTGATGTACAGCATGTCCACACATAGAAAATACATCCATACACAAGCAGGCTGTATACACCCTTCCTTTTGTATCTCAAGAGATCATTGTGTGTTTCTTTCCCCCTTCTGCTCTCATGCACTGAAGTTTCAGGCTGCTCTTTTCTTCTTGCAAACAGCTTTGCCCTTGTCTGTAATCCTCAGTATGTGAAAGCCCAGCCAGCTCAGAGGACGATTTATCCAGCTTGTAAAAGATAAGAGAGAAGAGAGAATCTGCCATAATCTAAATAACACACAGGCAGTATGCATAGAGGGGCCTGGAGGGGGGAGATTCATCACAGAACCACAACACTGAAGAACTTGGCAGCCTTCCAGACACAGGCCGACAAGTCTGACAGGGGAAAGATACATTGATTTATTACAGAGACTGTTATAGTAGAAAGTGCTGCAGTAAGCCAAAACACATTAGAATAGCTTTTGGAACTTGTAGGATGATAAAAAACAGGATGCAATTTTTGTTACGGAGTCTCTTTAAGGCTCATACACACATCAGACTATAGTCTTTGGAAAATGAAAGATCACAGACCAATCTTACCACCCTTCATGTAGTATGAGAGCCATACTCTACACAGTCTTTTCTATGGAGCTGAACTCCACATCAGAAAAAAATCTTTGCAAGATGCTGCACACACAGATGCTGTACAGACACAAAAGATCAGTATCTGCAAAAGATCTGTTCCTGCCAAAAATCCATTCCTGCAAATTGCAATGATAGTCTATGAGATCTGCAGATCATCATACACACATGATTTAACTGACATTCATCTGCAGATCAAGCAATCATCCGCAGATCTGAAAATCCATCCTGGTGGATGCACATCATAATAGGCGCCGGACTCGGACGCCACGGCCACAGGGCTCCGGACTTTTTTCTTCTTTCTTCTTTAACCCGCCGTTGCTGCACCACCCGATCTCCCCTATCTATCTGGGGAGCGGGCGGGCATCGCAGACTGCCGAGCAGAGCGAGGAGGCAGAGGTTTTTTGGGCCCCGGTGGAGGCTATCGCAGCCGGAGGGGCAGAAGAGCACATGCGGCCGAGCATTGCTCACTGTCTAATGCTGCCTCCGAAGACCGAAGCTGCGCTGGAGAGATGTACCGGCGGCGCAGTGTCCAGCCGCGGAGGCCTGCCTCACCATCGCCCCATCCCGGACCAGACATCCGCCTCAGTCCATTGCTCCACCGGCCCTCCCACGTGGTCCGCCAGGCTGCGCTCGTTGCCTGGGAGCCCAGGACGCCAGAACGGAGCACGTGGCCTGATCCCCGTCGCCACCTCAGCCGTGCAGGAACGGAGCTGCACCATCGCTGATGCCGCCGCCTGCAGCGCTCCCACAGAAGAGGAATTCCACCGCTCTGCCTGCTGCACCCTGCTTTGCCATCAGCCTGGCCGCAGCAGCTGGGGAGGGCTTCACCATCGGCTGGCCACCTCCGTTCTCCACCACTGGCCTCCAGCCTGCTCGGCCACCCACGTGGAGCTCCTCTTCTCCAGGCCCTCCTCTTCTCCAGGCCCTTCAGGCTGCCTCCATCGCAGCATGCCTCCATCTGTAGCACCCCAGGCCGGCATCGCCCCCAGGGCCCCAAAATCCCCCTGAAACACCTCAGGCTGGAATCACCAGACCCCCCTGGTCACACCTGGGGTGACGGAGATGGTGCTGTTCCCTTAACAGTGGAGCTGGCTGCCGCCCAGCATCTGGGCATCTGTGTCCTGCAACCACCAAAGGTAGACCTCCCTGGCCTGTCCACCACTGCTGCCCAGCCGGGGGGTCCCCGGGCCCCACATCCACCACCCAGGGGTGCCCCCGGGTACACCCTGGCCCCACAGGGCCCCCACTGTGTCTGCGCCCTCTTTGCCCAGCCGGACGGACTCAAAATCGGGACCGCTGCTCCTCGGGCAACCTGGTCCGAGTGAACTCTGCTGTCCGCCTCCATCATGATGCCCCTCAGCTTTCTCAGTTGCTTTCTCTCTACTTTCGCGGACAAATCGGAGCACCTGTCTTGTTGGGAGCGTGTCGCTGTGTAGCGTCCAGTGCCGAAAATGGCAGCGCTCATATCAGCTCTCAGGCTGCTCCTCCAGTCCCACTCTTTTCTGTTCCTGTTATCAATGTATGCTTTGCTATGTTTGTATTACGTTAACTGTACGTGTATGCTGAAATGCTCTGCACTGTTTTTATTTTTGCTTTTATTGTTTATACGTATGACCCATGCTTGACAAAATGTGATGCTGCACTCTGCTTAATTGTCCTATGTATGCTTGTCCCATGTCTATGTATGTGCCATGCTTAACTGTATGCTACTTCTTGTCTCTTCACCAACGACCCTGTATGTGCCAAAACCAATTCCGGGTACAATCCACCGTTGTACTTGGCGATAATAAATTCTGATTCTGATTCTGATGTGTGTATGTGGCCTTACTTTCATGTCATGGGAGAGACACACCCTTGCAAAGTGATTTGGTTTACCGCAGGCTGTACAGAATTTCCAATATGCAGGGCAGTTTTCTTTCACTCGTACTCGCATGATGCAGGCTTCCCCTCAGGTAAATTGTGCAGGCGACTCTTGTGCTGAAACTTGTGCTGTTGTTTGGAGGCTGCATTGATATTGTCGATCATTTTATCCTACTCCATAGCTTTCATATGCTTGTCAGTAAGTTCTGCAGTGTGACATATCTCAAGTGCTGTTTGCAGGTCTAAATCACGTTTCCTCAACAGGTGGCAGCGCGTGTTTTCATTGATGATACCCAGAACTATTTTATCACGAATAAGTTCATCTCTCAAAGAGCCATAATCGCAGCTTGCAGATTTTTCTCTAAGCCGTGTGACAAACTTGCTTCTAATGCATCCAGGATGGCTTTGGTGTCACCCTTTTGCTCCTCTGTCAGATTTAGATTATGCTTGTAAACACGGAGGCATTCACTGCCAATCACCCTCCTCAGAGTTGCTGCTTGGACTGCATCAGGCTTCTCCTTTTTTTAACCCTGTTGCTAGGGAGTAGTCATCAAACGTAGCCCTGAAGGTGTCCCAGTTATCAGAGACGTTTCTGCTTAGGGCCCGTTTCCACTATAACGAATCCGCATGCGGTATCCGCATGCGGATTCGCATAGGCAATACAAGTGGATGGGACCGTTTCCACTTGTGCGTCGTGCGGGAGCGTTTTGGTGTGCGGGGGAAATCTGCACGGCAGAGCTGTCAGATTTCGCGTGCGGCTGGAATGCGTGCGATTTGCCCGCAATGCTTTTAATAGGGAAATCGCATGCGGTTTTGTCATGCGTTTTTCCCCACGATTTCGCGTGCGATTTCGCATTAAATGTAATGTAAATTTACACAGGCAGTGACATGGTTAAAATCGCATATTACCTTAGCCATGCGAAATCGCAGGGAAAAATGCATGCGGAATCGCATCCGCATGCGATTTCGTCCGCGGTGGAATCCAGGCGATTCTGCACTGCAATAGTGGAAACGAGCCCTTACTCTCATCGGCTCAGGTAGTGGAATGCTGTTAGCTGCCATCATGCTGTTCTGGCCTGTGTCAAATGCTGAATTTCACGGACAGGAGACTGGAGGCACAAACACACTGCAAGGCTATCAGGCTCTCAGAGGCAAATGTGCAGAAGCAGCGCAGATTCAGATACTTCTGACACCATGTTTCATGTGGTGTAAATGAAGACAGCACAAATGACTACTGTGCAGGAGCCAGTGATTTACAAACAATAAAAGATATGGTTGCTTGGCACCGTACATAAGAGCAGCACAATACAATGCAAAAATACACATAGGGCAAAAACAGCTGCAAAATGTAAAGGACACATATAAACAAATAACACTTACTTGCCCAATCTCAAACTATTCTGAGTCAGGTGCTGATAAACCAAAACAGCTGACGAATGTTAAGGAGTACCACCTAATCGAAATGCATCATTCCATTACTACACGCGTAAAGATCTACGAGCACAAAATAATGTGCGCTATCTAGTTGTATTGCGCTGTGCAGTTAAAGTTGTTCCCAGCAGGCGCTGTGCATTTCCCACAGTGCGATGTGTGCTTTTAGCGCGCACCGTGTTATTTTAACGCGTACAGTAACACGAGTCATTCATGTAGCACTATAGCGTTATTCACTAGTGCTGTTTAGTGAATCAACCCCTTTGTAAGCTGAATACTGCTTTTATAAGGGATACGTTATTTGTCCTCGAAACAATGTAATTCATTGCGGCATGAATTCCACAGAGAGTTGCCAACATGCCTTAAAAAATCCTCCACCGTGCGACATAATTGGATCATGTCATTTCTGCAGATTTGTCAGCTGAGCATGCTACAAAATCTGCAATTCTTCTTTATGCCAATCCCCCACCAGCCCAGACAGGCTGGATCCATACATTCATGCAGCTGACTCCAAATTCTGAGTTTACCATCTGCCCTTTGTTGTGGCCCCTTCCAAGTGCAGCCCAGTGGCGTAGCTAAGAAGCTATGGGCCACCCCCCAAGTACTCTATACATAACAATTGATATGGCGCACCAAAATCTGCCAATGACAACCACAGTGTCAGAGGTGCAAGAAGGGGACCGGGAACAGTTTGTTAATGATCCCTACAGTTCAAAGCATATATAGAAGTGATTACCAGCACAGGACCAATAGTGACCTAATACTGCAGTTGAGGGAGGGTCCCTCTGGCCCTGATGCGGTCACAAGCTCTGCACACCCTATTGCTACGCCACTGGTGCAGCCCCCTCTTTCATGTGTACCATCCATGTACAGCAGCTTCTTGCTTTCAATTACAGCTCCTTGGCTCAGCAGCTGACATGTGTTGCTATACCCTTTAGCAACGATGACTGTATTCAGATGTGGCCCAGGCAGGAATCGATTCAGGCAATGTTCTCCAGCTCCAGAGAACCTCAGAGCATCAGTCTTTAAAGGGGCCCATACACTCAGCCGATTTTCTGGCCGACCGATCGATCGCAAATCGGTTGGCCAATCGACCGATCGATGGCCGATTTCGATCGATTTCGATGGATTTCCATCGAACTGGCAGGGTGGAAAATTTAGGTCGATCTGATGAGATTGCTTATCATTTTGCATTGGCTTTAATGGAAATCTGATGGCAAAAAAATGCCATCAGATCGAATTTCAATATATTTCAAACTGAAATCTATTGGAATTCTATCCTGGTAAAAAATGTTCTAAAAACACATCAGATAGATCATCAGATGCATTTCTTATCGATCTGCTGCCAATCTGACAATATAATCTCGCTTCAGACCTCATAATCTCAGAATAAATCTCGCTTCAGACCTCATAGATAGCAGGGGCACGTGTGCCCCTGCTAAAACGCCGCTATCCCGCGGCTTAACGGGGGTCCCTGATCCCCCAAATCCCCTCGGTGCAGCGGGGGAGCGCTTCCTGGTTGGGACAGGGCTAACCGCCGCAGCCCTGCCCCACGCGCGTCTGTCAGCGCGTATCTCCGCCTCTCCCCCGCCCCTCTCAGTCTTCCTTCACTGAGAGGGGTGGGGGAGAGGCGGCGATGCGCCGCTGATAGACGCGACTGGAGGCAGGGCTGCGGCGGTTAGCCCTGCCTCCAGGAGCGACCAAATGTACGACCAAGTCTTGCGGGAGGGGGATTTGGGGGTGAAGGGACCCCCGTTTAGCGGCGCGATAGCGGCGGTTTAGCAGGGGCACACATGCCCCTGCTAACTTTGAGCTCTGAAGCGAGATTTATTCTCGCTTCAGAGTCCCTTTAAGCCTCATCTACACGCGTAGATGAGGCTGCGATCCGGCGGCTCGATTAGCCGCCGGATCGCCTCTCCCGCGTACCCGCGCGTGCCCGCCGCGTCCCCGCTCCGCATTAGATTCCCCGCTCGTCCCCGCCGGCGCCGCTTATCTTCCGCTCGATTCCCTGCCATTGTCCCCTCGTGGGGAGCGAGCAGGGAATCGGCGGCGGGGAGATCCGTCCTGTTGGATCTTATCAATCGAGCCGCATCAGCGGCTCGATTGATAAGGAGCATCCCGGCCGCATCTACGTGTGTAGATGCGGCTTTAGAACTGTCTGAAAACATACCTATTGCTGAGATAACCCAGTGCTTACTAACCTTTGGTTGATACCTTGGCTTGCTTATCTTGTTAGTTTGAGAATAAGATAACTGGTACTGATACTGACTCTTTCAAGGAAGGTGCAAAGAAGACTATAACAAAGGTGGATCCATTGCTCAGTGCAGCAAGTGAGGTTACAGCAGCTAAAGGACCAGTTTCTGCAAAGAACAATTGGAAATGTTGACTGATCCTATGTTAAAGCGGACCTGAACTCTAAACTTCCTCTCTGCTCTAAAAGATAAGCAACAACATAATAACCTTAAAGGAAAAACAATTTTTACATCTTACAGAAATCTTACAAAAACACTAGTGTTTACTTCTTGGTATCCTGGGAGCACAGAAGGGGTTAACCTTCAGTGTTTATAGATAAGCCTAGAACAAGGACACACCTGGCACAGTTCAGACACAGCTGAGGGCTGGTTCACAACGGGGTGCTTTTCATCCAGCGATTAGCAAAATTGCTGTGCAGATGTATCCCTATAGGATCCTTTTCACTGCAGCATTTGTGAGTTGCATAAATCACAAATGTGTTGCATGCAGCATTTTGGGGGCAATTGCAATGTGATTCTTGTTCTATTGAACGGGAATCACAATCGCAGATCGCTGCAAAATTGTGGCTGTAATTTGCGCTCCGAGTTTGAACCAGCCCTCAAAGCCCTGAGTTACACTTGCTAATTACTTGCTGATAAAGCTAATCTCTCTAAAGTCTTTAAAAGTAGGTGAAGCGCTCAAGAACACAACCACATATCACTTCACAAGATACAATGGCAATAGACAGCCTATAAGAGAAAATATATATCACAACAATCTCTCTTATTCCAAAGGTAACATAGTATACTGTATATGCACAGCATTAATCAAGAAACAGTCCACCTATGGAAGGAAACATATAACAATGCATTGCATTCATCTTTCAGAGTCCACCTAGACTTAGGGGGAAGAAAATTATCCTGAATGGTAATATATTCCTTATATTTTGTCCACAGCAAGGTCCAAGAACCACCATAAGTCCACAATAAATCTACTTGAATCTTGATCCCACTTTTAGCTCCACTTAATCTGATAGTCAGATAAAATACGCTCACCAGCAGGTATGGCTGATTGTATCACAGATCAGCAGGCAAAGCATGTATGTATTGTAATCCCTCGAAAGCAGATCACCTTCTCCCTAAGTGATGCTCAGAAAAACAGGGACAACATAGCGTAATCCAGCTTTAGCAACACACCATAACACCATAAGTGCTCCCTGCATGACTCCAAAATGTGTAACACCACAGTGATATATGGATAAAATGTACGCTCACCGACTGAACTGGCTGATCCTGTGATGACCAGCTGTAAGCGCTTTCTTGTATACAGAATCCTCACAGTTGCCAACTTTTAAAACTCAAGAGACAAAGCACCCATAGCATAATTCCGTTTAATAAAATAAAAGACACAATATATTGCACTCACATATGTAGTAAAATCAATGTGCATATAAAAGTTTGCAGGATGTCCTCACCGCCGCCGTATTCCTTCAGCGTCTCCACACACCACGCCTGAGGCCCCGCACAGTTCAGACACGGCTGAGGGCTGGTTCACAACGGGGTGCTTTTCATCCAGCGATTAGCAAAATCGCTGTGCAGATGTATCTGTAAAGGATTGCGGAGATGCCGCTGGCGGGGCGGCTGTCTCCGCGTTCAGACCGGCGGTTTCCGCACAGCAGCATGCGTCTGGTTTGTCTGAGCCTTCTAGTGCACACAGATGGAGAGGCGCGCGGGGGGAGGGCAGGACCTTTATGCCAGGAGGAGAGGGATCAGCTGATCAGGTTGGTCAGCTGATCCCAGCGCAGACTGTCATTGGCTGAGTAGCGCTGGGTGGCGCTGAGGAGCGCTGCGCTATATATAGATCTCGCTGGTCAGTCTCAGGTTGTCTGCCTTTGCAAATACATACGTGTGAGCACTCAGACCATAGTCAGATCCCACAGTGTGTAAGAACCAGGTGGACCTGGGAATTCACACTTAGCCAGATTACGCTTGTGTCATTACTGTGTTATACTTTAGACCAGTTCCAGGGTGTTGTGACCACGGACCTCACACTCTAGACTAGACCTTTGATTTATCTGTTATGACCAAATGCTCTCTAGACCTCTCTCCTGCTTTCTGATTCGGTACCTATGCATATCTGCCTACCTGTTGCCAAACCCTGCCTGTACCTGGTTACCGAATCAGCTTTCTGTCTCTGTACCTTATCTGCTCGTGTGTTGCCGACCTGGCCTGGCCGACCCTTCTGGCTGTCACTCATACCTTGAGTGTTCAGTCTGTCTGTACTACCTGTGACACTACCCAGCCGAGTGTCAAGTAGCTGCAGAGACCTCCTGTTCCTCAAAGAGGCCTCTCGGCAGTCCAATCAGGGGCTCTCTCCCTTAGGAGTCCTTTGGCTGCAGTATAGTCTGATTCCCAGTGTTGCAGTGAATCATTGGCTCACAGGTCATCTCTATCCCCTTTCCTAGGAGATAGTTCACACCCAGCCAAGGGCCACCTGCTCCTCAGGTGGTCCATGCTCATTGTTATCTGCGTCTCCCGCCCCACGGGAGACAGCATACTGTTGCACCAAAACACTACACTTTATCAGGTGTCCAGAGGTTAGTCATACTTGCATTATTGGTGATTCTGCAGATCATCAATAATCGGGTATATATCTGTATTGTTGGTGATACTGCAGATCACCAATAATCAGATTCTCTCTGTGTGCTGACACCAATCGTTACAGTATCCCTATAGGATCCTTTTCACTGCAGCATTTGTGAGTTGCATAAATCGCAAATGTGTTGCATGCAGCATTTTGGGGGCAATTGCAATGTGATTCTTGTTCTATTGAACGGGAATCGCAATCGCTGCAAAATTGTGGCTGTAATTTGCGCTCGGAGTTTGAACCAGCCCTCAAAGCCCTGAGTTACACTTGCTAATTACTTGCTGATAAAGCTAATCTCTCTAAAGACACACAGGCCTGGTGCACACCAAAAACCGCTAGCAGATCCGCAAAATGCTGGCCGATTTTGAAACGCTTTTTCTTATTTTTCTGTAGCGTTTCACCTAGCATTTTGCGGTTTTGTGAAGCGTTTTTGGTGTAGTAGATTTCTTATATTGTTACAGTAAAGCTGTTAGTGAACAGCTTCTGTAACAAAAAAAAACGCCTGGCAAATTGATCTGAAGTGCCGTTTTTCAGAGCGGTTTGCGTTTTTCCTATACTTAACATTGAGGCAGAAACGCCTCCGCAATCCAAAATCTGCAGCAGCCCGGGAGTATGCGTTTCTGCTAAACGCCTCCCGCTCTGGTGTGCACCAGCCCATTGAAATACATTACCCAAGCGTTTCCACATCCGCAAGCGGATCGCAAAACGCTGCCGAAGTCGCACAGGAGCCTGGTGCCGATCCCAGCCGGAACCGAACACGGAGCCCTGCAAGCAGGGAGACAGTGCTGCTCAGAGCCTTCTACCCATCACATTAGGGAGCCCTGCAATGCTGACAGGCTGCCTGACACTGCTGCAGAGATCTGCTGCACATGCAGGTGACATTTCTGTGCAATTTTTTTATTCTTCGGAATATAAGACGCATTGACTTATTCTCCCCTCTTCTGGTGGAGAAAAACCTGTGTCGTACATTCTGGAAAATACAGTATACCGTATATACCTGCATATAAGCCGCGGTACACACGTTTACCCCTAAAACCAGGAAACCCCCGCCCTTCCCCAGTATAGCCTGATCTACAGTATAAATAGCAAGCTGTGCCCTCAGTATGAGGCATCCCATTACCCAGTATAAATAGCCAGATGGGCCCTCAGTGTGTGGAAACCCCCTTCCCCATACCCAGATGTGCACCAATGTCTGCTAATTGTCAGTGCCCCTCAGAACATTGCTTCAGAAATATTCAACAATGTAACCAACTTTTCTGAAGAAACCTAGCAGAACAAAATCAATTAAGCAAGCTTAAAAGTATATTTACCCATTTCTGTGTCTGAGAAGGGTTGGATAATATACAGGATCTTCTAAAAAATTAGCATATTGTGATAAAGTTCATTATTTTCTGTAATGTACTGATAAACATTAGACTTTCATATATTTTAGATTCAAATGCACACAACTGAAGTAGTTCAAGCCTTTTGTTTTAATATTGATGATTTTGGCATACAGCTCATGAAAACCCAAAATTCCTATCTCAAAAAATTAGCATATTTCATCCGACCAATAAAAGAAAAGTGTTTTTAAAACAAAAAAAGTCAACCTTCACATACTTATGTTCAGTTATGCACTCAATGCTTGGTCGGGAATCCTTTTGCAGAAATGACTGCTTCAATGCGGCGTGGCATGGAGGCAATCAGCCTGTGGCACTGCTCAGGTGTTATGGAGGCCCAGGATGCTTCGATAGCAGCCTTAAGCTCATCCAGAGTGTTGGGTCTTGCGTCTCTCAACTTTCTCTTCACAATATCCCACATATGGGTTCAGGTCAGGAGAGTTTCCATGCTTCCATCTGCTTAAAAGCTTTATGCAAATGAAGATTTCATTTTTCAGCACGACCTGGCACCTGCTCACAGTGCCAAAACCACTGGTTAATGGTTTACTGACCATGGTATTACTGTGCTCAATTGGCCTGCCAACTCTCCTGACCTGAACCCCTTAGAGCGGGGGTGCCCAATAGGTCGATCGGGATCTACCGGTAGATCGCGACCGCCTATTTGGTAGATAGCGGCTGCTTGGCCGCGTGTTGTCAAATATAGCTGCCGTCTTGCTTTCTGTGGTGTAGCGGCTGTCATAATTTGCTTCCCCGCGCTGCAGACTGATGGGAGAGGCGTGGCTGAACCAGAGAGGAGTGGCTGGAGGGGGAGAGGAGCCAATTGGGAGCGTCTCCTCTCCCTCCTTTGTGATGCGTTGTGGCCACGCCTCCCCAGGTAGGTAGGTACCCAGTCAGCCCACTGCCCAGCCAGGTACCCAGCCAGGTACCCAGCCAGCCTGCATGCCCAGCCAGGTACCCAGCCAGCCTGCATGCCCAGCCAGGTACCCAGCCAGCCCGCATGACAAGCCAGGAACCCAGCCAGCCCGCATGACCAGCCAGGGACCCAGCCAGCCCGCATGACCAGCCAGGGACCCAGCCAGCCCGCATGACCAGCCAGGGACCAAGCCAGCCCGCATGACCAGCCAGGGACCCAGCCAGCCCGCATGCCCAGCAAGGGACCCAGCCAGCCCGCATGCCCAGCCAGGGACCCAGCCAGCCCGCATGCCCAGCCAGGGACCCAGCCAGCCCGCATGCCCAGCCAGGTACCCAGCCAGCCAGGTACCCAGCCAGCCCGCATGCCCAGCCAGGTACCCAGCCAGCCCGCATGCCCAGCCAGGTACCCAGCCAGCCCGCATGCCCAGCCAGGTACCCAGCCAGCCCGCATGCCCAGCCAGGTACCCAGTCAGCCCGCATGCCCAGCCAGGTACCCAGCCAGCCCGCATGCCCAGCCAGGTACCCAGCCAGCCCGCATGCCCAGCCAGGTACCCAGCCAGCCCGCTGCCCAGCCAGGTACCCAGCCAGCCCGCATGCCCAGCCAGGTACCCAGCCAGCCCGCATGCCCAGCCAGGTACCCAGCCAGCCCGCATGCCCAGCCAGGTACCCAGCCAGCCCGCATGCCCAGCCAGGTACCCAGCCAGCCTGCATGCCCAGCCAGGTACCCAGCCAGCCCGCTACCCAGCCAGCCCGCATGCCCAGCCAGGTACCCAGCCAGCCCGCATGCCAGGTACCCAGCCAGCCCGCTGCCCAGCCAGCCCGTATGCCCAGCCAGGTACCCAGCCAGCCCGCTGCTCAGCCAGGTACCCAGCTGGGTACCTGGCTGGGCATGCGGGCTGGCTGGGTACCTGGCTGGGCATGCCCGCTACCCAGTACACTGGCCGCTTGCCCAGCCAGCCCACTGCCTGCTCGCCCAGCCAGGTACCCAGCCAACCCACTGCCCGCTCACCCAGCCAGGTACCCAGCCCACTGCCCGCTTGCCCAGCCAGGCAGTGGCTGGATAGTGTAATGGTTAAGGGCTCTGCCTCTGACACAGGAGACCTGGGTTCAAATCTCGGCTCTGCCTGTTCAGTAAGCCAGCACCTATTCAGTAAGGAGTTTCTTGGGCAAGTCTCCTTAACACTGCTACTGCCTACTGAGTGTGCTCTAGTAGCTGCCTCGCAAGTGCTTTGAGTCCGACAGGAGAAAGGCGCTATACAAATACTGCAATTACTCAGCCAGCCCACTACCCGCTCACCCAGCCAGGTACTCAGCCAGCCCACTGGTGTTATGCTGCCCACTGTGTGATTTACTGCTGAAATGCTGCCCACATTGTGATTATTTTCTGGTGAAATGTTGCCCACATTGCGATTATTCTCTGATGAAATGTTGCACTCATTGCGATTATTTTCTGGTGAAATGTTGCCCACATTGCGATTATTCTTTGATGAAATGTTGCACTCGTGATTATTCTCTGCTGAAATGCTGCACACATTGCGATTATTTTATGGTGAAACGCTGCCCCATTATGATTATTTGGCATCTATGGGGGGGGGGGGGGGGCATCCAATTTTTCGCAAAGGGGCCCAGTGATTTCTAGTTACGCCCCTGACTACTATCTAAACTGGGGATACCTATAGACCTGGATATCTATACTGGGGACACCTATAGTATGTCTACATTTGGACACCTATATACCTGGCTACTGTACTTATACTAATTATTTATATAGCGCCAACATATTATGCAGCGCTGTACAGAGTATGTATTGTTTTGTCACATAACTGTCTCACAGAGGGGCTCACAATCTAATCCCTACCATAGTCATATATGTATGTAATTTTTAGGGGAAGCCAATTAACATTATACTTATCTGTATCGTATGTTGTTGGGATGTGGGAGGAAACCAGAGTGTCTTAAGGAAACCCACACAGACAAAGGGAGAACATACAAACTCCTTGCAGATGTTGACCTGGCTAGGATTCGAACCAGGAACCCAGCGCTGCAAGGCGAGAGTGCTAACCACTACGCCATCATGCTGCCATACCACTGTACTATATTGTACTTACATCTTCAGCAGTACTTCACAGAGTACGTAGTCATGTTACTGTCTTATGTCCTACCATATTATTATGTATTTATATAGCACTGGCATCTTCTGCAGCACTTTGCAGAGAACAGTCATGTTACTGACTTTTCTCAGGGGAGCTCACACTCTAATACCTGCCACTATTTTGTGCGAGAGAACACTGGCTAATGTGTGGGTATTTTTTTTTTTTGGGGGGGGACATTTCCTACTTGCTTTTTTAAGGTCACTTTACTCATACCCAGGGAGAAACACTGGCCCCACTGACTTTGGGCTGCACTCTTACTAGGAAATTTTAATTCGCCAAACCCACTGTGTTATGGACACGCCCACTGCATTATGTGGTCACGCCCATTTTTCACCGCGATTCGCGCGCCGCCAACGTCCTCCTGGGGGGGGGGGGGGGGGTGTCACCATACGTCTGGGGTGCCTAGGGGAGCCCAAACCCTAAGTACAGCCCTGCTCCCATGTCCTATATTACAGTCATCAGTCATACCTTCACAAATGCTGCTTGATAGCATACTTACAGTTAATTTCACAGAGCAACATAACAAGAGAACAACAATGAATTAGGCAGAAATTCTCAAAGATAACTCACTGCAAAGCATTTGCTTGATTTAATCAGTTGATGTGTGAGTCTCCTGAATGTCTGTAATTAGACAAACAAATAAAAAAGGGATTGATCAGTGGACTCACCAGGGCATGTGCTGCCCTCCTGTCATCTTGTGTCCTGCTGCACATGTGCGGAAGACAGCAAAGCATGCTGGGAGAGGTAGTCTAGAAGATAGCTATGCCATGTGCTTGTAGTTTTCACTCGCTCTACTCCCATCCCTCCTCTCGCAGCTGTTTAATGTTTCTTCTTTGCTGCATCTTCCGCAGAAAACCTGTGCTTTTATGTGTCTACTGGACATGAGTTGTGTGACAGGCGGCTATACACTGTGATTATGCTCAGAGCTGCATACGTCTGTGCCTGTCGGTAGCACTGGTAGGGAGCTGCAGGCACGTATGCAGGTCTAAGCATAATCAGTGTTGTTCAGCCGCCTGTCACACAACTCATGTCCAGGCACATAACAGTGCAGCCTTGAGCAGGGCAATGCAGTAAAGAAGAAACACGTGGACATTTAACAGCTGGGCATGGAGGAGGGGAGTAGAGAGAGTGAAATGATCATCAAAGAGGCTGTATCTCTTTTCTGCACAGATCGGGGACAGGGCAGCCAGCACACGGCGGCACTCGAGGGCATAGGGCACAGTACCAGTGGGGGGCACAGTCAGATGACTCACGTATAAGCTGAGAAGGGACTTTTCGGCTTATATATGGTATGCATTTTCCTTTTCTGCTGTGCAACAGTTTAGTTCCGATTGTCACACGCCCCCTAGTGGCCGGACAGCACAATGTCTTCCAATCGGTTTCAGCACACAGACCATCCAATCTCGTGGATGCAATCGATGAGCTAAAAGTTTGGAATTTTGGCAGCAGACAGACTAGAAGGAGGCGTACGAACTAAAAAACCAAAATACTAGTCTGCCACCATCTCTTTTTAATGGGAAAGAGAAGCCCACTGACTGACTCTAAGACCTGCGGATAAAAACGGTTAACAAGCTATTCTGGATAATAGCAACATTTCTCGGTAGAAAATCTTCAGAAAGCTAGGATTCGTTCTGTGGCTGAATAGTAGGTGTAGCCGAAAAATAAATGACTTTTAGAAGTGTTTTATTTATAAGTGCAATATAAATAATTAATATATACAGAACTTCATTAAAATCAACAATTCAAAAGACAAAAGTAGCTCAATATAAAAATAAAAGGAAGGGAAGAAATAAATGAATACTTAAGTTCAGGTGAGAATGTCCGCTTTGGAAAAGAAATGGCTAAGTCCTTGATTTTAGAGTTAGGGGACTCAGCGTCAAAGTCCAAACAAGACGGATGCCAGCATTTATGGGGGTCCTTAAAACAGCTGGGTGCCTAGGAAACTTCTCTGAGAAGATGTCTTAATGGCTCTGGCCAGTTGGTGTTAAGGGAGTAAAGTGGTCTTTTAAAAGAAAAAAAATGTCATTCTGATTGCTGCAATGACTGCGCAATCTAACCAGGAAGCGATCGGAAAACCGACTGTGCGGTTCTTCCCGAATCGCCTGCGTTTCTCCCAGTTGGCCCTGACACCGATCACATGTGCCTGTTCTGTCTATCCTGGTA
This sequence comes from Hyperolius riggenbachi, assembly GCF_040937935.1. Classification (NCBI taxonomy): domain Eukaryota; kingdom Metazoa; phylum Chordata; class Amphibia; order Anura; family Hyperoliidae; genus Hyperolius; species Hyperolius riggenbachi. The sequence goes on along the minus strand of NC_090647.1, from coordinate 139,541,695 downwards.
GTGTAAAGTAAAGTCCCATCTTGCATGAATTCCACGTCCCCAGTTTAGAGGTGAACATCCGGGATGGGGGAAAAAGTCCTGGAACTTGGAAAGGGAGAAACCCTGAAGACAACTAGCCAAAGAGGGGATGGTCAGCAATTGCTACTCTAGCCCACCATGTGTTTCAATTTAACCTTTTGGCACACTTCAGGTATGCTTTAACCACTTGAGGACCCACCCTTTACCCCCCCTTAAGGACCAGCGTTATTTTTTGTGATCTGTGCTGGGTGGGCTCTGCAGCCCCCAGCACAGATCAGCTGGCACGCAGAGCAATCAGATCGCCCCCCTTTTTTCCCCTCTATGGGGATGATGTGCAGGGGGGGTCTGATCGCTCCTCCTGGCTGGCATGTTGCGGGGGGGGGCACCTCAAAGCCCCCCTCCGCGGCGAAATTCCCCCCTCCCTCTCCTACCTGCTCATCCCCGGTGATCGGGGCTGCACAGGACGCTATGCGTCCTGTGCAGCCAGTGACAGGCTGTCCCCTGTCACATGGCGGCGATCCCCGGCCGCTGATTGGCCGGGGATCGCCGATCTGCCTTACGGCGCTGCTGCGCAGTAGCGCCGTACAATGTAAACAAAGGAGACAAATGTCTCCTACGTTTACATTTAGTATGCGAGCCGCAATCAGCGGCTCGCAGGCTATTCACGGAGACCCGCTCCGTGTTCTAACAGGAAACGGCCGCTCCCGCAAGCGGCCTTTCCTGATTAATTAGAGAGGCACCTGGCGACGCAGAGTTGCGTCGCTGGTCCTCCAGCTACCACTTTGCTGCCGCACGGTATGAGTGTGCGGTCGGCAAGTGGTTAAAGAAACACTAAAGTGAGTCTAAATTCCCTTTTTTAACTTGTAGTTATGTTCATCACTATGACCCCTGCTAAACCGCCACTATCCCGCGGCAAAACGAGGGGTTAATGCCCCCCAAATCCCCCCTGCAAAATCCATGACTTTCTTGGTCATGGATTTTGCTGCTCATGGAGGCAGAGCTATGAGCCGCAGCTCTGCCTCCATGTGCGTCAATCTGCCGGCGGATCTCCGCCTCTCCCCCACCCCTCTCTATGAAGGCAGATTGAGAGGGGCGGGGAGAGGCAGCGATCAGCTGAGATTGACGCGCTGAGAGGAAGAGTTACAGCCATTAGCTCTGCCTCAAGCAGGAAACGCTCCCAGGACACTGGAGAGGGGATCGCTAATCGCTGGGATAGGCTGACGGGGGGAGGGAGGGTATAAAAATATTTTAAAAATAGGCATATTTATTAACAAAATAAAGAAATAAATATTTGTAAAAAAAAAAAAAACACCTGGGGAAAGATCAGACCCCACAAACATATAGCTGAAAGAGAAAGGTGTGTGTGTGGGGGATCACTGGTGTGCTGAGTTGTGCGGCCCTGCAGCAAAGCCTTAGGCTGGTTTCACAGTGGGACGTTAAATCCTAACTCACAGCACTGTAAAATCAATTGTGCTGTTCACAGTGCCCACGTTGCATTACATTGTAATGCAGCATGTTTAAACAAAGTGCTGCATGCTGTACGTTATACTGGGCTAAGCAGCGTTAGACTGCTTGCACATGCTCAGTAATGTTGGAGGGGGAGGTCTCCCCTCCTCCTCCGAGGCCAGCCACATGGCTAATTATTATTCACTGCACTGTGGTGACTCTGGTGGGACTGTAGTGTTGTCCGGATCATGAACGAATCGTTCATAGTGTTGTCCGGATCTTTTTTGTGAGTCGAATCATCCGGATCATCACAATGAAAGATTCGGTTCACAGTGGATGTCTGTCTGGAAGAAACAGGAACATACAGAATGTACAGTGCAGGGAAAGTCCTGTCCTGCTAGTCATGTCACCCAGTCTGCTTCCCTAGTAAAATGATTCAAATGATTCCGTTCAAAGATCCGGATCTTTTCAATGATCCGATTCAAATGATCCGAATCCTTAAAAAGATCCAGACTTCCTATCACTAACCTGGAGTGGTTGCTTTGAGAGCTGCATAACGCAGCTCAATCTGACGTCTAACTTCAACACCACCATGCGTTGCGTCAGGGGCACATTATGCGACCATAACGTCCCCTAAAACGCAACGTCTTGGTGGGAAAGTAGCCTCGAAGCTGCAGTGGCCTATTAAGTAAAAAATGGCCTGGTCACTAGGGGGGTTTAACACCGCGGTCCTCAAGTGGTTAAACAACAGTGATGAATGAGGGCATTGTTCTTCTCCTTCTCCTCCTCCCCTCTCTATAGCAACTGACTAAGCATCTGTACAGAGTACATTCTCCGTCAACAGAATGAAGCTCGATCCTGATGGGCGACACGAATGGTGTGTGAGTGTGTAATGCAGCTTTATAAAAGACTAAAGCTGGGCACACATGTGCGAGGATAGGGGCGTAGCAATAGGGGGTGCAGAGGTTGCGACCGCATCGGCCCTCTCTCAACCACAGTATTAGCTCTCTGTTGGTCCTGTGCTTATAATAATCACTTCTATAGATACTTTGAATAGTGGTTATCATTAACACACTGTTCACCATCCCCTTCTTGCACCTCTGACTCTGTAGTTGTCATTGGCAGGTTTTGGTGCGCCATATAATTTGTTATGTATAGAGTGCTTGGGGGGCCCCATTGTAAAACTTGCATCGGAGCCCACGGCTCTTTAGCTACGCTACTGTGCGAGAAGTTTTGGGATTAGGTCTCAATCCTATTTGCAGACTTGCTATGGAGGAAGGAGGAAGGTGATAGAGCAGACAGGGAGAGAACAGTGCCCTAGGCCTAGTCGATCCAGAGCAATGGATAGACCGCTGATGCTTGTAGGTTTGTTCTCATGCACATTCTTGGCCATGGCAGCCCACATTGGCCACATCTACCGACAACCATTGTATGTGTGTACACAGCTTAAAGGGAACCTGAAGTGAGAGAAATATGGAGGCTGACATATTTATTTCCAGTTGGCCAGCATTCTGCTGATCTCTTGGCTGCACTAGTGTCTGATTCACACATCTGAAACAAGCATGCAGCTGTAATCTAGTCAGACTTCAGACAGAAACACCTCATCCACGGGCAGCATGGTGGCGTAGTGGTTAGCGCTCTCGCCTTTCAGCGCTGAGTCCCCGATTCAAATCCCAGCCAGGGGAACATGTGCAAGGAGTTTGTATGTTCCTTCCTAGATTGTGAGCCCCTCTGAGGGACAGTTAGTGACAAGACAATATACTCTGTACGGTGCTGCGTAATATGTTGGCGCTATATAAATACTTAAATAAATAAATAAAAATCTGCATATGCTTGTTCAGGATCTAAAATTATTATGCTGGGAATACATGGTTCGTTTCTGCTCTCGATCGTTTTTGCCGCTCGATTTCAGCTCTCGACTCTATCTTTTTCCATTCACTTCTATCAGAAATCGAGCGGCGAATGAAACGAAAAGGAGATCAGACATGTCGGAAGTCATCTATCGAACCATCTAATCAGCTAAAAAACGAACCGTGTATTCCCAGCATTAGAGGCAGAGGATCAGCAGGCAAGCAACTGGTATTGTTTAAAAATAAATAAGTCAGCCTCCATTTCCCTTCAGGTGCACTTTATTAAGTATCTTGCTGGTCATCACAAGTTCAAAGTATGCTTGAGTGATCTATTTTAATCATGCTATAAAAACCATTAGAATTTGTTGTAATGGATAAAAAGGAATGAAAAGCCATTTACCAAAGGCACTGCATAGTCCTCAGCTGACTTTATTCAACAGGTACAACTTGCACATCAGCACAATGTAAAATAAAACAGAGGCATTTGTTCCTCACTTAATAGCAGTAAACAAAGCCAATTCAGTCCCTACTTAGTAATAGGACACAGAAGTTTTACAGGCAGAATGATTACAGATGTTTTCTACTATACCTTGCTTCCACACGCCAGCTCCAGGAAGACAGAACAGACAGGGCAGATATTACACACTCAAGGCATGACTGTCATAGGCTGCTGCTGAACTTTGACTGCTTATCAGATTCCTCTCCACCACTTGTAACAAAGGGCAAGAGAGGCCTCATTTGTACATGCAGCAATGTTTTCACTCGTGGATTGCCAGCAATGCATACAGTGTTGGACTGGGGAATAGAATGGGAGGTGCTGGGCAGTCACAACAAAGCGATAACAAGGAAGTACACTGACAGGAAACTAAAGAGTCTGCAGGAAAAGCATGGGCTATCAGGGATATTATTTAAAAAACAGAGAGGACATCTGCCTGTATAAAAAACTGCACATGGCCAATAATTATCTGCATCGTAAAATAATCTGCTGCTGAGATTTACCAACACACCTCACATTTATTTTATTTCTTTATTTATTGTATTTATAAAGCGCCAACATATTACGCAGCGCTGGACAATAAATAGGGATACATACAATATTTAGGGGTGACATACAGCAAAATGACAATACCTGAATACAAGAAAGACCAGATCATGCAGCACAGTATGAGTACAAGGTAATGCTTAGTCACTGGAGGGGAGCATGGAGATTAGGCAAGTAAGGTTCACTCAGATGCATAGCATGGGTTTACAGTAATGGAGGCGCATGATCAGGTAGGGCACAAAAGGAGGAGGACTTTGCACAAAGGCTTACAATCTAGAGGGAGAGGTAAGGACACGGAAGGTAGGGGACCAGAGTTCAGCTGTGGGTTTAGAGCACTTGTGAGGGGTAGTAGGCCAGAGTGAAAAGGTGAGTTTTGAGGGCTTTCTTGAAGATGTTGAAGGAGGGGGCTGCCCTAATGGGTGGAGGTAGGGAGTTCCATAGTGCTGGAGCAGCTCTTGAGAAGTCCTGGAGGTGTGCATGGGACTGGGTGATGCGGGGGGCGGTTAGGCGAAGTTCATTGGAAGAGCGGAGTGAGCGGCTAGGTGTGTACCTCTGAGTAAGATCGGAAATGTAGGTTGGACAGGTTTTGTGGACAGATCTAAAAAACACAGAAGCAAACTAAGTGGCTGCATCATGTGAACTGTTTTCTATGGTGTGTGATAAAATAATTTGGCTGGGACAACACATCAAAATTGCATGATTTTTTCTGCACGCTGAATCACATTTTAACTGAAAACCCAATGTTAGGACCAGTTTCCACTGTGTACGACGTGCATTTTGCGAGACAGGATACTGGCACAGCTGTGGTGCAATCGAATGGTTGTCTTATTGGTATGAAGTGCTTTGAACAACTTGTCCTCAGGCACATAAGAGCAAGATCTATACCTGAGGTTCTCTAAGCCAACACCAGTTTGCTTACAGAGCAAATAACCTGAGGATGCTGTTTCACTTGTCCTTCACACTGCGCTGTTACATCTGGAGCAGAGAGACAGCTATGTGCGGATACTGTTTGTTGATTACCGCCAGCCCCATTTTTAGGGGCGGGCCAGACAGGTGTCTGCATGGGGCGCTGTAAGGGAGGGGTGAGCAGTGAAGAAGGGGGAGCAGCGGCACACTGGGACTCCCTCTCCTGCGGTCCCCCCTCCATGCTCCTCCCTCCATTGCAGAAATGTCCAGCAGCGGCTAGGTTAGGGGTCTTAGTAAAAACTCACCTTCCAGGCTCCATGTGATGATCACGTGCTGCCCCGCTGTCTCCAGAGGTACAAATTGGCTCATCATCATCGCAGGCCAAACCTATCGGTCTGCCCTATCTGTTAGAGATAGGCAGGGTCGGCAGCTGGCTGGGTGGGCAGCGGCTAGGAGGTGCCATGTCCAGGTGGCCATGATGTCCAGGCGGGCAGCGGCAGGCCAGACCCACTCTTCGCTTCCTGTTTCTGCCTTGCGTCACCCCCACACTTCCGCCATCCGAGGAAGCTGCGTCACCCCGCATCATGGGCAGGACTGCCCTGTTTGTTCCTATGTCTTTGTTGATGGCATCTAGGATTACTCCAAATGACACGTCATTATATTGTACAGTTATAATAAAGGTATCTTGTATCTATGGATTTCAACAGGCTGCCTTTCCCCGTCAGAATCTGAAATGTTTTTAGTCAATGGGATGGTTTACAGTTGAATGTGATTTCGCATGCAGGAAAAAACCCTTGCTTTTTGTTTTAAAATATCTCACATTGGGCTTGATTCACAAACCCGTGCTAACTGTTAGCATGGGCGTGCTAAACAGTTAGCACGTGAAGTGCTGCTCGCGGACTTTTGCGCGCTCAAAGTCCTGTGATCACGCGATCGAGGACATTTGCGCGCTATAACGCAGACTTTTGCACGTGATCGCCCAGCCCACCATAAGCTGCGAGGTCCTCCGGCATCCTCCTGCCTCCTTCCCCTGGTCCTGGCGGTTACACAACGACTTTGGCCTGGAGTCGTCAGGTTTACTTCCCGCTATGGACGATCATGTCATCACGACGGCTGGCGTGAGAGTCCTGCGCATGCGCGGTTCTCTAAGATTGAACTGCGCATGAGCTGGACTCTCACGCCGGCTGGCGTGATGACGCATAGCCGGCCGGGTTGATGACGCAATAGTCCGCAGTGGAAAGCAGACCTGACGACTTCAGGCTAAAGTCGTCATGTAACCGGAGCTGGGGCCAGGGAAGGAGCCAGGAGGACACCAGTGGACCATGTAGTCTACGGTGGGCTGGAGGAAGCCTCAGGTATGTGTAAATTCAGGTTTTTTTTAACCTGTTCAGGGTCCCTTTAAACACAGAAACACGTGTGTAAACAATTTTGTCCTGGAAATATTTTTTGCGTTTTTTGCATGGACAAGTCTGGTCCCAGCCTTAGACTTAGATTTCCTGGCCACATAATTTATTTGAATGTGTTTAATGTACTCATTAGGTCCTTTTCCACTAGGAAACATGATTGCATGCGCAATTGCAGTGCAATGGGATCGCATTTCCTTCCATTTCAACTACTGCGGTTACAAGCACAAATGCAACCAAAGTCTGGCAGGAGAAAACAAATCACATTAGTGGAAAAATGGTACAGTGATTTACATGTTAATCGCGGTGCTGTTCAGGGCCGGATTTGTACTTTCCAGCGCCCTAGGCCGGCTGTCACCAACCGCCCCCCCCCCCCCCCATTCTGTCCAACTCTGACTAGTGTTCACTGGGTTACATGGGCTCCTGTCTGTTTTGCTGCTTTGCCCCCCCTGTTCAAAGAAGCAGCGCATGCTCTGTCCACTCCATGTAATTTTGCACTCCAGCCTGGATGCACAGCAGCCGATAGTGTTCAGGGCTTTCATAATTCAGAAATGATGCTCATATATGAGCAGCACTTGTCAAGTACACATACCCATAACACTCCAAGCCTCGGCTGCTGTGCACCTCAGTACAGGAGTGCATAATAACAAGAAGCCCGAGAGGACAGAGTATGCACTGCTTCCTTGACCTCTGTGCGACTAGCTTCAGTCAGAGTCACAAACAGGTGATGGTGCAGCGCAAAGGAGAGAAACCCATCCAAAACAGAGAACAGGTAAGTAGAAGGATCCAGCACTACACACGCTGGCATAGATGTATTGTAATGCTAGCTACACACTATGCAATTCTGACAGATTTACTGTCAGATCGATTATTTCCAATGTCTGATCTGATTTCCGTTCAATTTTTCAATCGATTTTCCGTTCATTTCTATGAAAAAAAATCATTCAGAAAATCTATCGGATAGCAGATGGGACATGTTGGAAATAGTCGATCTGACAGTAAATCTGTCAGAAAATTGCATCATGTGTATCTAGCATAAGCAAAAAGAGAGAACAGGTACGGGATATCACCCTGATAGGCTAGTCTCACCCATAAAAATATATAAGTGATGATAGAAAAAGGTATGGGGAGCTCTGAGCTGGTGAAAAATCTGTTAATTTATTGTTGTATCAAAAGACAATGGGCACATAACACACACTGACATACATAACATATACCCTCCCAATAAAAAACACTGAAGGAGATGGCTGACATCTGGGGTGATAGCGTGTGAATTGGAGTGCACTCCTATATAGTCACTGCGCATGCATGCATTATTGTTTTCTTTAGGCCCAGGAGAACAACCAAATCCGGAACAACAACGGAAGAAATCAGCTGGAAAATATCAACCCGTGTGTATATGCAACATACTACACGCCTCTGCAATAAGCGTACGCTCTCATTACAGACATTGATTGTGTCTAACCTCAACCCCTAGCACACTGCTTTCCAAATAGCGTTGGCACTCACGTGACCTACGCGGATGGTAGGTAGTGGCTCATAACTTATGTTGCCGGCTCCGGATGGGCCCTTCAAGGCTCTGCCTGGCTTGCGTATGGAGCATGAACTTGTGTGCGGGGGGAGGAAGAGAAGCGGAGGCACGGGTGATCGTCCCAAGATGGACTTCCGTGTTTGGCAGCGTCTCACGTGAAGCGTTTCATCACGACCCACGTGATTTCATCAGACGTGATGATGAAGAGTCTGATGAAATCACGTGGGTCGTGATGAAACGCGTCAAGTGAGACGCTGCCGAACACGGAAGTCCATCTTGGGACGATCACCCGTGCCTCCGCTTCTCTTCCTCCCCCCGCACACAAGTTCATGCGCCATACGCAAGCCAGGCAGAGCCTTGAAGGGCCCATCCGGAGCCGGCGACATAAGTTATGAGCCACTACCTACCATCCGCATAAGTCACGTGAGTGCCAACGCTATTTGGAAAGCAGTGTGCTAGGGGTTGAGGTTAGACACAATCAGTGTCTGTAATGAGAGCGTACGCTTATTGCAGAGGCGTGTAGTATGTTGCATATACACACGGGTTGATATTTTCCAGCTGATTTCTTCCGTTGTTGTTCCGGATTTGGTTGTTCTCCTGGGCCTAAAGAAAACAATAATGCATGCATGCGCAGTGACTATATAGGAGTGCACTCCAATTCACACGCTATCACCCCAGATGTCAGCCATCTCCTTCAGTGTTTTTATTGGGAGGGTATATGTTATGTATGTCAGTGTGTGTTATGTGCCCATTGTCTTTTGATACAACAATAAATTAACAGATTTTTCACCAGCTCAGAGCTCCCCATACCTTTTTCTATCATCATGTATCTAGCATAAGCTCTGGTGTACTTTACACAGGGACAATTTAGCACTTGGGGCAAGTTAAGACAGATCTTAACCTATTTTGGTTCCTGGATGTAGAAACTACGTCCAGGAACCATGCGCGCTCCCGCGGCCGATCGTGCGCGTGCACGCGCACTCCCGGCCACGGATTCGGTAGCCAGGGAATCAATGTATCGGGCTATGGTGCCCAATCACTGATTCCTCTCCCCCGTTGAAAAAGCGTCAGCTTCTCTCGGAAGCTGTGCTTTTTCTGGCTGTTCCTTCCCCGATGCGTCACTCTAAGCGTCATGTAAACAAACTCATGGCCTCTTGTGGCCAAAAAGTAATACTACAACTGTATGTAAAAAAGAAAAAAAATTAACACACATTTACATTATAAATCTATTGTTTACCTCCCACCCTCCCAAAACTACCCAAATAAAATGTTTACTATAAAAAAAAACATTACAATAATAAAAAAAACAACATGTAAATGTTTACCTTAGGGTCTAAACTTTTTAAATATCAATGTAAAGATGAAATATTTCTATATTTTTTTTATTTTAAACTTGTAAATAGTGATAGATGCAAAATGGAAAAAATGCACCTTTATTTCCAAATAAAATATTGTCGCCATACATTATGATAGGGACATAATTTTAACGGTGTAATAACCGGGACATATGGGCAAATACAATACGTGAGTTTTAATTATGGAGGCATGTATTATTTTAAAACTATAATGGCTGAAAACTGAGAAATAATGAATTTTTCCATTGTTTTCTTATTCTTCCTGTTAAAATGCATTTACAGTAAAGTGGCTCTTAGCAAAATGTACCCCCCAAAGAAAGCCTAATTGGTGGTGGAAAAAACAAGATATAGATCAGTTCATTGTGATAAGTGGTGATAAAGTTATAGGCTAATGAATGGGAGGTGAACATTTCTCACGTGAAAACGACGGAACCTGAATGGGTTAATCAGTCAGCAGGAAGTTTTTAAGTTTTGTAATAGAATGATAATATTTATTGGCTAACCAAAAGAAAAACAGTGAGCCTTTTGGCTAATGAGCCATCTTCAGACTTTGTTCCTGTGTACAAGATGTTAGGACACATAGCTATATATACAGTCAGCAGGAGATGCATACATTGTTTTGTAAATATAAATAAATGTAATACAGTTGTCATTCTGTTTCAAAACATCCTGCTTTCACTGATGACATCCTGCTTTCACTGATGGCTAACACAGAACAATGCTTTGCTGCTTCTAAAACATGTCAGGAAAGAGTTAAACTGTAGCACAGAGAGAATGTTGCTGTCATTCCTTAGGAAATAAAAACAAACCATAAATCTAACAGGTCTCAGGTCTTTAACAGCTCTGACCAAGTATTAAAACATCAGTCTGGGGGAGAGGAGAGCTGATAATTCCTATCCTTGAATGCGTGCTGCATAAAGAAACTAATCTGAACTCAAAAGTTCTACTACTTGAGCCCATATATTTTTTTTCTCACAGCAGCTTGTATGTCCCCACTCATTATACTGGACGAGATCTTCAGATGACAACGGATGCTGACTGTCATCACACACACTGTTCAGTGAGAGAGATGCAGGGATCTCTGGAATTCAGGCAGAATAGAGCAAAGCAGAAGTGATTTACTTTGACATGTGACCTCTTATCTCTCCAAGTCCTGCGCCCTGCTGAATTTTCTTGCCCTAGGCCTTGACCTTTATGGCCTTTCCAGAAATCCGGCCATGGTACTGTTGCGATCAGCATAATGGGAACAATCCGAGTTTCATATCGGATCGCACCCTAGTGTAAATGGGCCCTAAGAAGTGCAGTAAATATTTGTACTGTATAAATATACCCTCCCCTACCCCCATAAAAAAATACATAAATAATCTACAAAATGTTGTACATAGTACAGTACCAGATGGTCAGGGAACATTGCATACACAGGTATATTTAAAAGCTTGAATTTATTTATTCCACTTGTGTGCTTGTGGCTTCTCATTTACTGCTGTTTTCACAAACGCTTTCAAGGTACTCTTTTTCACATGTGCTTTCATCCTCAGACAACAATATTCAGGGCTTCTATAAAATGTTTTTGTTGTTTTATTAATGACTGCATCAACAGTGGTTCAGACTTCAGCCTGACACTATTTTCACTGAATGATTCTCCCTCTCTAAAGTAAGTACAAATATGCGATAACTGTTGGGCAAAACGGCCGACAATGACCGTTTCAGGCGATGATCAGTATGTGTGTACAGTGGACGCCGATCATTCTTGTTCGGGCATCTGTCCTGTCAGATAGTCTAGGCTATATGAGACTATGCTACTATCTACGCTAAATGCAGCCTTTCATCTGTGTGCTTTCATTTTGGTATGATGTACAGCTGCCTGTAGGAAGTGTCTCTCATAGGAATGAAACTGCAGTCATCATCAGTATCTACAGTATGCAGACAGAGTGCACACAGAGAACACAGATCATATTGCAGCCACACTCTCTCAGCAGGAGCAGCCCCTCCCATGTCATCACAGCTCTCAGTATGCAAAGCAGGAAATCTAAGCCAGGAGGGGGAAGGCTTGGGCTTGAAAAGACTCCACAGAAGAGTGACTCAGCTATAATGATTCCAGGTCAAACCTAGACGGAGCCAGTTGGGGATTCTTATCACAGCTGCTAATAGACTTATTAAGCAGATAACAATGAAACTAAAAGCAGGGTAGGTGTTTACTGTCATGTTCCCACTGATAAATGCAATAAAATACATGAGGGTGCTTCGTCTCTGGTTCTCTTTAACGACCCCCGATGCCCGAGCATGACCGATAACAATGCTACTTCGTTGTGGGCTTGTGCATCGTCGCTCCACCCCCTCTCCATAACAACAGAACAGATCACTAGCCTCAAGGCTAGGGATGTGTCTGTACAGCATCGTTGTATGTAACTTTAGAGCCAATGCACACTCTCCATGTATTGCTGTAAGCTCACTGCTCCTTGAAGGAAAGGGCTAACTCAAACACTAATGGAAACCTCCATTGGTCACCTCCACCAGTAGTGTCCAGAGATGGCATTTCTTCCTACCACTACAGGCAGCGGTAGTTGTATAGGTGAAGGGGCCTCTGCAGCAGCTGCAGATTGCAATGTGGGGGAGCAGCAGTAAAACAGGGCTGGTTTGTATTGGCTGCGGCTGTGTACAGGAAGCCCCGACCTCCCTGGGACAGACATGCCGTCTCTGGACACTACTGATGTCAGTGCTCTGGAGTTCCCCCGGGTCACACAAAAGATACAATACGATCAGGTGAGGGGTGTGCTGTTTGTGGGCGTTAGAGGCGACAAAGGGAGCCACCGCAGCAGCTACATCAGGGATTGTGATGTGGGGGGAGTGACAAAACTTTTGGGAGAGAAAAAGAGCCTCTTATAGTCCTAAAATATGGTAGTGTTCTTGATTAGTGTTTCTCAACGTTTTTTGGTATGTGCCCCTTTTAAAACCCTGTACCCACCAAGTAACCCCTATTAAACATTATCACAAGTACCCCTTGATACATATTTAATCATAGTAAATGATAGTTGGTTTAAAACAATTTCCAAGCATTTACTATTGCTTTTAATTAGCTAAAATACTAATTCGGTGGTTTTTAAATAAGATTTATCATTTTCTAAAACTCTACTTTTGTTATTCATGCAGGGCTGGATTTACCATAAGGCACTGTAGGCACGTGCCTACAGTCGGCTGATGATGGAAAGGCGGCCCACTTCCTTCCAAAGTGCCTCCCTTTCGCCTTGCCTCTCTACGCAGAGTCCCGATGAGATAGTAAATAAGAGATTGCTCAATCTGCTCTCTGCATTCAACTGACGAGATCTCCCTACAGTCAGGTGCACCTCTAGTTAGTTACCTGATACTTGGGGGACACCTCTAGCTACTTAAAACTGAGGTATCTTTAGCTACTTAATACTTGGGGGCAACTCTAGCTACTTAACATTGAGGGTACGTCTGGCTACCCTATACTAAGGGGGACCTGTAGCTACCTATGATGGGCAAGGGAACTAGCGCAGTAAGGGAGAAGTGACAGCTGGGACAGTGAGCACACTTGAGGTGCGGTTCGGTGGGGGTTTGTAGATTCCTAGAGGGCGAAGTCTAAGGTGCCAGGACATCTGTGCCTAAAGGCTCGTCTGAGCTAAATCCGGGCCTGTATTCATGGTTAAGTAAATCAAGCCCAAGTACCCCCTGAAACCATCAGAAGTACCCCTCGGGGTTAGCGTACCACATGTTCAGGATCCTGGTTGTAGATGATTGCTTGTAAGGAGGATAGATAAACACAGACTCACTCTCCTATGATTAATGTATTATTAATGCTTTTGTTTTTTTCTTCTTTTGAGACTGGTGTAGTTACAATAAAATACACAAATAATGTATCATTTCTATAACTTTATTCTTTTAATAGCGAAGGCATTTAAAGGGACCCTCAGCATTAGTGCTGGGTATGTATTTAACCTCCATAGAATTCTGGACGAGCTGTGCTCGTCTAGAGATGCTAGAGGGCACCGCTCAGGCCGCGCTGGGCCGATTTGAATAATTTTTTTTTAAAAACACGCAGCAAGCATTTTGCTTGCTGCGTGTCCTACCCGATCGCCGCCGCTCGCTGCTGATCCGCCGCTACCCGACGCGAAAGAGGGCCCCCCCGCAGACCCTGTGTGCAGCCTGGCCAATCGCCGCCAGGCTGCACTTTGGGGTGGATCGGGAGTCCCTGTGACGTCACGACGTCCATGACGTCGATGACGTCACTCCGGTCGTCGCCATGGCGACGGGGGAAGCCCTCGAGGAAATCCCGTTCAGAACGGGATTTCCTTATGGGCGTGATCGCCGGCGGCGATCAGAAGGGTGGGAGGGAAGGAGCTGAACGGGGAGAATCATGTAGCTAGCGCTAACCTAGCTACATGATATTAAAAACAAATCGGGCGAAAAAAAACCTCCCATGGCCGCGGGAATCAGAACTCCCCAGTGAAAATAACGTAATGATTAAAAGTGATTAATTTTTACACTAATCATGTATAAATGATTTAGTCTGTGTTTGCCCATTGTAAAATCTTTCCTCTCCCTGATTTACATTCTGACATTTATCACATGGCGACATTTTTACTACTAGCAGGTGATGTCAGTGGAAGGAGATGCTGCTGGCTTTTTGGGCAGTTGGAAACAGCTGTTATTTCCCACAATGCAACAAGGCTCCCACAGTGTGATGTCAGCACCATGGTCCTGACATCACACTGTGGGAGGGGTTTCACTACAATATCAGCCATACAGAGCCCCCTGATGAGCCGTTGGATAAAAGGAAAATATTTCTCATGGGAAAGGGAGTATCAGCTACTGATTGGGATGAAGTTCAATCCGTGGTTACGGTTTCTCTTTAACCTTCTGGGGACTGCACAGCATAAATCCTACGCCGCACTTGTGGCTGCCTAACTCTGATGCGGCGTAGGATTTACGCCACCTGCCATTTCTGCTCCAGACACGATCGTGTGCACCTGAGAGGGGAGATTATTCTGTCATATGAAAGCTGGCATCTCCCCTCCGTGATCAAGAGCCTTCGCGATGGGCTCCTGTTCACGTGATCACTATGATCACTGGCCGATCGTAGTGATACTATTGGCAGCGGCTGTCTGAGGGGAAGAAGAGGACGGAGGACTCACCTTCCTGACATTCCCCCGGCAATCATTGCTCCCCTCCACTCTGGCCGGCATCCCCGCTCGCTCTGCCTTAAGTGTCGGGTCCCAGCTTGATGACGTCATCAAGCTGCGATTCGGAAGTTAGCAGCAGTGCGATGAGCAGCTCTAGCCCCCTCCGCTCTGGCCTGGGGATGCAGACCAGAGCGGAGGGAGCTAGAGCTGCTCATTGTTGGAGCCTGGGAAGTGAGTAAAGGCTGCTGGCAATAAGGGGGACACCTGGCTACACTGGGGACACCATGCCTAGCTAGCTATACTGGGGATCCGGCTGCCAGACCCTCCAAACGCACCACCCAGCATGTAAAATGGCCTGGTCCTTAAGGGAGGTTAGGCATCCGGTCCCCAGAAGGTTAAGCATACCCACGTATAATTAGTTATGCCCATACACTCACCCTGCATTGTGTTAAGCTTTCTGCCTCCTGTTTTTTCCATCCCAAAAGACATTACATCGTCGACTCTGCTGTGACCCCAGGAACAGGAAGCCTGCGGGTCCTCGCTGGCTTCTTCCTCCTCTGCTCCCCTTCCCCTCTGCCGTGCGTCATATGACATGACATAATGATGCGTTCAGTGACATGACATGATGACTATGTATGTACACATACATACAGTATAGCAACCCCTGCCTCCCCTCCCACCACCAAAAAACATTGATCGCGTGTCCCCATCCCCCCTTTCAGACCCCCAAAAAACATACTGTTAGCCCCTTCTACTTTTAGCCCCTTCATACTGTTAACCCCTTCCTACCAGACCCCCCTAAAAAACATACTGATTGGGTACCCCATCCCACCTTCCTTCTAAACCCCCCAAAAAATGATACTGATATATCTCCTCCAATTCCACACCCCCCCCAAAAAATATATTGATAGCGAGGCCCCGCCCCACCCCACATCCCCCCTTCCACAGCCCAATAAAACATAAAAATCAAGAACACTAAACTTACATTCATTTCTGACCGTCTCAGTCTGCAACTGAGAGAGAGCCAGAGGCTTTCCTCCTAATATGGCGGCAGCTGGGAATGGCAGATGGGGCATGGCCGAGCGAGAACATGCTTTAGAGCAGGGGTCTCAAACTCGCGGCCCGCGGGCCATTTGTGGCCCTCGGTACAATATTTTGTGGGCCATGCCGGCAAAAGCAAAAGAGACACGGAAGCGAACTATTTTACCTTATAGTTCGCTTCAGTGCTCCCAAGTAATCCGCCGCATCCCCGCCGCTAAACAAGGGCTGCAGAGCCCCCAAATCCCCCGGGAAAACATCCACGACTCCGCTGGAAGCTCTGCCCCTCCTGACGTCAAAAGCCGCACGGATCGCCACCTCTCCCCGCCCCTCTCTGTGAAGGAAGAGTAAGAAGGGTGGGCAGAGGCGGCGATCCGCAGCGATTGACGTCAGGAGGGGCAGAGCTGAAGCTGAAAGCTCTGCCCCTTCCAGAAAATGCCGGCGGATTGCCCCCCCAGGGGATTTGGGGGCTGTGCAGGCCTCGTTTTGTGGCGGGGACACGGCGGATTACTTGTAATGGGAGCACTGAAGCCAACTATAAGGTAGGACACTTTATGTTCAGAAGAAATAATTAAAACTGTTAATCATGACATTTGAGGACTTTTTTTGTGAAATCCCTTATGCGGCCCAGCCTCATCCTGACTTTGCCTCCTGCGGCCCCCAGGTAAATTGAGTTTGAGACCCCTGCTTTTAGAGCATACATGTCAAACTCCGACCCGTGGGCCAAATCCGGCCCTCAAAGCCATCAGATTTGACCCTCAGGTGGTTTCCCCACTTTACACTATGCTTGGCCCACTCTAGACAGACCACCAGGGAAGCTATATTGGAGGGTAAGCTCTAGATTACCAGGTAAGCCATAGGGGAGGAAAAAAGCACTAGATACCATGGAACTGTATAGGAGATGGAAGGGGGCCACTAGACACCAAGGAACTGTATATGGGAAGGAGAGGGCCACTAAACATCAGGGAACTGTATAGGGAATGGAGGGGGGTTATTAGACATCAGGGAACTTTATAAGGTAGTGAGGTGACCACTAGACATTGAGGATGGCCAGCGACTTGGTCCCAGAGCTCAGTTTCGGCCCACTTTGTAATTGAGTTTGGCACCCCTGCCTAAGAGCAAGAAAGGAGGCTCTGATGTCAGCGGACATGATGATGCCAGGACTCTCAGCCTAGTCAGAGCTGCCTGCAGGCTACAGTAACCCTGTGCGGCCAGCAGATGGAACTAGAGAGCTCTGCACAATAACAGCCACACAGGCAGCCTCAGGCGGCCCTCTAGGCCAGGGGTCCCCAACCTTTTCCAGCCCGGGGACCACTTACTGAACAAATTTTTCTCCGAGGCCCGGGGGGGGGTGTTATTGCGCGCGCGACCTAGTGGACAGTGTCGTGCGCAGCGGGTTACGGGGGGAGGGGCTGGGGTGCGGCAGCATAGCTAGCATAGTTGCCTCAGTATAGGGAGTTTAGTTGCCCCAGTATGGCTAGTATAGTTACCCCAGTGTAGCTAGTATAGTGCCCCAGTATAGCTAGTATTGTGACCAGTATAGCTAGTATAGTCCCAGTATGGGTCGGTAGTGCCCCAGGATGGCTAGTATAGTGCCCAGCATGGCTAGTATAGTGCCCCAGCATGGCTAGTATAGTGCCCAGCATGGCTAGTATAGTGCCCAGCATGGCTAGTATAGTGCCCAGCATGGCTAGTATAGTGCCCAGCTATAGCTAGTATAGTGCCCAGCATGGCTAGTATAGTGCCCAGCTATAGCTAGTATAGTGCCCAGCATGGCTAGTATAGTGCCCAGCATGGCTAGTATAGTGCCCAGCATGGCTAGTATAGTGCCCAGCTATAGCTAGTATAGTGCCCAGTATCTGTAGGTGGTGCCGCCGCTTCTGTTACCTTATGTGTGGGCGGGCGGGCGGCCGCTTCCGGATTCCCCCATGCGCTGCTCTCCTTCATGCATGATGAAGTACCATCTCCTCCTATAACAGCAGCGCGTCTTGCGTCTGCTGTAAGGAGGGTAGGAGGCGGGGCAGCGGCTTCCTGTAGCAGCGATATGCATCGCCGCTACCATAGGAACCGCTACCCCGCCTCCTTCCCTCCTTACAGCAGACGCAAGACGCGCTGCTGTTATAGGAGGAGATAGTACTTCATGAAGGAGAGCGGCGCATGTGGGAATCCGGGAGCGGCCGCCCGCTCATAAAGTAACAGAAGCGGCGGCCGCGGGTGGGAGGGACAAGATGACAGACCCGCCGCGGCCCAGCTGGAAACTGCCAACGGACCAGCAGTGGGCCGCGGCCCGGTGGTTGGGGACCCCTGCTCTAGGTTGCAGTGAAGGTTTATGCTGGGCAGCCGCTGCCATACTTCCGAGTTTATTTGGCGGGGGCTGCTGCCACCTCTTTCCCTATGCTGCGGACACCTATGACAACAATTCACTAAAGCTATTACCACACTGAAAAGTAAAATTATCGACTACTGTCAAATACCTCACACAGCACATGTAGAATGTCAATTCACAAAGATCAGAGAAGTCAGTAAAGCAAGTAAATTGCTCGGTATTTTAAGACCTATCTGGACTTGCCGTTAATTAACATTTACCATGCAATAGCACTGATAGACAAGGCAGACAGCAGACAGCCAATAGGAAGCGCCTCCTGGTCCCTGCTGCTCACACATTTGATCCGATACCCTGGCCAATGAGACATCACAAAAAAAAAATCCAAGTGCAGAAGAAGGAGTCATTGAGGCTAGGTTCATAGCGGGACGTTGCGTTGTGATGCGATGAAAGTCACAACGCAGCATTACAACGCAACACACACAAAAAGGTGGTAACGCACAAATAATGCTGCATTACCGTCACATACAGTAGGTACAGTAAAGCATACAGGCAATGAAAAGTATGCTTTCCTGTACCTGCTAACGTGTGCGTCTAGAGGTAACGCACTGCAAGCAGTGAGTTACCATAATGCAACATTTACAATGTGTCTTTAACGTCGCTCTGTGAACGCCGCATACGGTTAACAATGCAGTGTGGTAACCTGTGTTATAAGATTTTATTAACGCAGGACAATAACGTCCCACCTTGAACGTTGCCTGAAACAGGCTTTTATGTATCCCTTTAGCTGTGCAGATCTCTATAATGATACGCTGAAGTGAGACCTCTTGTGGCTGCATGCACATCTATCACAGGGATACAAGTGGCATTTTACTTTACAGGACTGACACTAATGGCACATGCAGAGAGAAGAAGCTCAGCTGGCTGCCTGAAACTCTACAGCTGGTGAGACATACCGAGCAGGAGATGAAGCATCATTTTTTGGTAATTTACATACTTTTAAAGAGAACCTAAATTGAAAATAAAAAGTCTAAATAAACATAAACATGTCATACTTACCTCCTGTGTAGTCTACTCCTCAATCTCTTTCTCCTCTCCTGCACCCTGTTTGTCCACTGTGATCAATGGAATTCTCTGTCTTCCATTTTGAAAATGGCCATTAGCCCATAACAGCTTCCTGGTCAGCACACTGTTAAAGGAGTTCTGTGGGGGCTGCTGCAGATAAAAACAGACACTTACCTGGGGCTTCTATTAGCCCCCTGTAGCAGTAATGTCCCACGCCATCCTCCTCCGGTCTGCCATTCTCTGTCGCCGGCCTGCTCGCTCCCGCTCGCGTCATCGGAAGCTTACTGCGCAGGCGCAGTACAAGAAAACTTCGCACTGCACCTGCGCAGTAAGCTCCCGATGATGCGAACGGGAGCGCACATTATTCGTCTGACATGAATAATAGCCCGGTGGCGGGGAACGGCAGATAGGAGGAGGATGGCGTGGGACACGACAACTACAGGGTGCTGATAAAAGCCCAAGGTAAGTGTCTGTTTTTATCTGCAGCAGCCCCCACAGAACCCCTTTAAACTGTAATATCACCCACTTGAGCCATAGGGAAACATGGACATTACCTTGTACATTCAGTTGTAACTGACAGCTGCTGCTGATATATAACTGACAGCAACTAGTATATTTCAGTTCTGACAAAATATTGTCAGAACTGGAAGGGATCACTGTAAGAAGAAAATGGTGAGCTTCTGAGAGGAACTGACAGTGAGGTTAGTATGTAATATTCATTTGCAGCTACATCATGTGTTTATTTTAAATAATTTTACTCGTTTCAGGTTCCCTTTAATACACGTGAGGAAATCTTAGTGAATTTTAAATTAAAAAGTGTGGAATACCAAAAGCAGTATTTTACCATTTTTTTCCCTAACAGCCCTTAGCGAATTGACCCCAAAGTGTTATCACAAAAAAAATTAAAAGTTAAAAACAAGGTCCCCGGTATCCAAGACAGGCAGGGATTGTGTTCTCTACCAGCCTAAAATGAACTCTAACCTGCCCCCCGTAGATGAAATGTAGAGCGCAGCGGAAACAACGTACAAATCCTCTGGTAAGTCATTTCCGCTGCTGTGCAACCTTAGAATGTATTTAAATGAGATGGTGCACACCAGCGGTTTGAGGTTTTTAGCAAACCGCAAACGTGCCTCCTGTTGCACGTTTGCAGTTTGCAGAAGCGTTCCTGCCTCAATGTAAAGTATAGGAAAAATGCAAACTGCTCTGGAAAACGCTAGATCAGATCGGTTTTCCAGGCGTTTTTGTTACAGAAGCTGTTCAGTAACAGCTTTTACTGTAACAATATTTGTAATCTGCTACACTAAAACGCTCCCAAAAACACTAGACATGTTTAGAAAACGTCTCTAAACATGCCTAGAATCGCTCTGAAATCTGCTCCAAAAACCGCTAGCATTTTGAGGATCTGCAAGCTGTTTTGGTGTGCACTGGGCCTTAGAAAGGAACGCCCCCATTCACGCCACAAGGCATGCTGGTAGGTTGAAACTG
This sequence comes from Hyperolius riggenbachi, assembly GCF_040937935.1. Lineage (NCBI taxonomy): Eukaryota > Metazoa > Chordata > Amphibia > Anura > Hyperoliidae > Hyperolius > Hyperolius riggenbachi. The sequence continues at coordinate 139,521,092 of NC_090647.1, read as the reverse complement.
CCAGATGTCTGAGTACCAGATAACCAAGACCTTACTGGATTTGTGGTCATAGCAACACTGAAGATTGTTTTGCCAAGATACCTGAGATGTGGTATATTGCCAGGGTTGGCCAGCTATTGCCTAAAGATCCAAGACTAACCATTCTGCTAAATGTAGATATCGAAAGAAGACACAGCACTCAGAAGCTGTAGTAGCAAACAAGCTGTATTGGAGTAGATGATACACTACATGTTTCAGGCAGAGCCCTTCCTTCAGGACACCTGAGGAAGGGCTCTGCCCGAAACATGTAGTGTATCGTCTACTCCAATACAGCTTGTTTGCTACTACAGCTTCTGAGTGCCGTGTCTTCTTTTGATATCTACTTGTGGTTTTGCAGGGGTGGTGTACCTGCATGACACTGAGCACCGGTTGGCCGATTTGTTATCGGTTATACCTAAAGGTGAGGAGTCCTTCTACTGTTGCTGATACATTCTGCTAAATGTAGAGTTTTTTCTTTCCACGTATGCTCATTGATTACTTATTGCTCTGTCTTTTTATTGCTTTTGAGACCATGAAATCTACTAGCACAGTTGGGAGGTATGAAACAGGCAAGTAGAAGAACTTGGCGTCCCATCCAGCAGAGTAGCGTGTCATTGGGTGGACGGCGGTAAGAGCGTGCTCCATGCAGTCTGTTACCAGGTGAAGTTTGTTGCTGGCCTTGGAAGTGCCATAAGTAACTGAACAACAGTCTGTGAAGAAACAACACATTTTTAATTATCTGAATATCTTATGGTTTCCATTTGTGTTAGAAACTGTACCTCTAGGTTAACATGGACTTACATGTCAAGAAATACTGGCCTTAGTGGCAGTGGCGTAGCTAAGGAGCCATGGGCCCCAATGCAAGTTTTACAATGCACTCTATACATAACAATTGATATGACGCACCAAAACCTGCCAATGGCAACTGCAGTGTCAGAAGAGCAAGAAGGGGATGGGGAACAGTTTGTTAATGATAATAACCACTATTCAAAGTATCTATAGAAGCGATTATTATGAGCACAGGACCAATAGAGAGCTAATACTGCAGTTGAGGGAAGGCCCCTCAGGGCCCCTCTGGCCCAAGGGCCCCGATGTGGTCGCAACCTCTATACCCTCTATTGCTACGCCCCCGCTTAGTGGAAATGAAGCTTAGAATTTAGGGTTTATCTTACAAAAGTAATCTCCCCAGCAGGGCAGTGCTTCCATAGGGGCAATCTAGGCAATTGCCCAGGGCCCCGGAGCAAGCTTCCCGCAAAAAACTAACAGTGGTCCCCCGGGGGAAATGTAAACGTTTTGGAAGCTTGCAATAAACAATGCAGAGTTAATCATTAACTCCTTGCGAACTAGCAGTCTCTGGCCCTTTAAGGACCAGAGACTGTTGGTACCAGAAAACAGCGCTAACTGACAAATCGCCGCACATACCCGCCACTCTCACTGGTCACGACGCTCTCCCATCAACTCAGGCCCTTCTCTCGCTATGACAGCAGAGCTGTGTGATCCGGTCAGTAGCCGCTTTCATTGGCTCCTGACGCTGTCCATCAATGTAAGTCAATGTGATTGGCTCACAGTGATCACGCGGTCAGGAGCCAATGAAAGCGCCTCCTGACTTGCTAACAGAGCTCTGCCATGTTATAGACGGCAGGGCGAGTATACTGCAGCGGGTGCAGAGCAGTGGTAGCTGCGGAAGTGTGCGGCAGGGAAGGAGAAATCTACGTCCTTTCAAAGCCGCGAAGCCACCTGCAGGACATTGATTTCTACCAATGCAGCCAGAAGCAGTTAAAAGTACTACCTGAATCAATGTTTGATGGTTTGATGTCTGAAATGTGTATGTTATGAAAATAGCCAAATGCTACATACACACTTGAAAGATAAATGAAAGATCATAGACTAATTTTACCCCCTTCCATGTAGTATGAGCGCCATACCTACACAGTCTATTCTATTGAGCTGAACTCCCCATCAGATAGAAATCTTTGCAGGATGCTGCACACAAAGATGCTGCACAAAAGATCATTATCTGCAAAAGATCTGTTCCTGCAAAAGATCCATTCCTGCAAAATGCATTCATAGTCTATGATATCTGCAGATCCTCATACACACCTTGTTTAACAGACCTTCATCTGCAGACAGGGCCGGCCCGCTCATGAGGCGGGGTGAAACTTTTGCCTCAGGTGGCAAATTTCTAGGGGTGGCATCCGCCCCTCGGAGGGTGCGGGGAGCCGGCCGCCCAGCTGGAGGGGTAGCGGGCAGGACGGGGGTATTGGGCCTAGCGGCGGGGAGGGGGGTCGGACCCCCCCCTCCCTCGCCTGGGTCCCCGTCCTCCGCTCCCCTCCAGCCTTAAATACATCAGAACTTGCGCAACTCGTAAGAGGCAGTGGGCGGGGAGGACTCACCTCTTCCTCGATCCAGCGTGCACTCCACTGACGTCACTTCCTGCACGCCGCTCACTGTATTGTAAATGGACGGCGCTGCAGGAAGGGACGTCAGTGGAGCGCACGCTGGATCGAGCGAGGAAGAGGTGAGTCCTCCCCGCCCACTGCCTCTTACGAGTTGCGCTAGTTCTGATGTATTTAAGGCTGGAGGGGAGCGGAGGACGGGGACCCAGGCGAGGGAGGGGGGGGTCCGACCCCCCTCCCCGCCGCTAGGCCCAATACCCCCGCCCTGCCCGCTACCCCTCCAGCTCGGGGGGGGGGGGGGCGGCAGCAATAAATTTTTTTTAAATTTGCCTCAGGCGGCAAAAAGTCTAGGGCCGGCCCTGTCTGCAGATCAGACAATCATCTGCAGATCTGAAGATCCTGGTGGATCTGATCTGTAGATGAATGTCTGTTAAACAAGGTGTGTATGAGGATCTGCAGATATCATAGTCTATGAATGCATTTTGCAAGAACAGATCTTTTGCAGATACTGATCTTTTGAATGTGCACAGCATCTTTGTGTGCAGCATCTTGCAAAGATTTCTATCTGATGGGGAGTTCAGCTCAATAGAATAGACTGTGTAGGTATGGCTCTCATACTACATGGAAGGGGTTAAAATTGGTCTGTGATCTTTCATTTTCCAAAGACTATAGTCTGATGTGTGTATGTGCATACACACATGGAGACACAAGGGGGCAGAGGTGGCACTTGTGGTGTCTGCTCTCGAAGAACTGACGATGCTGGTGCTCTTTAGAACACCAATTTTCTTGCTGCTGCACACACACGCAACAGAAGGTGGTAATTGAACACCCGGAGGGCCTTTGTTCGGGGACATGGCTTCATGCGGGTGCAGTGCTTCATGCATGGGCATAGTGCACCCCAGGACCAATGGCACACCAGGCAATTGCCTGTAATGCCTTTGTATAACCACTTGAGGACCACAGTCTTTTCGCCCCTTAAAGGGGTTCTTCCGCGAATGAGGAAAAAAAATCAAAATGGTTTATGCATAATCTATTAAAAATCCTTCTAAAATAGTGTGAAAAGTTTTTTTAAAAAATGAATGGTTTCACCAATACAACATGTAATGTATACAGTGACGGCTGAGGTGACTGTGAGGCTAATCCATTTGTTAGGGGTGGTTTTTTTGTTACTGTCATTTCACAAGCTGCTCCCTACCTAGTTTTCATTGCTGTAATGCAGGGCTATGATGAAGTGCTGTGCAATGGCAGTTACAGCTGAATAACGGCTGTGCTGCTCTGTAGTTTCTGCTTGTACTTCCTTACAGAGCTGACCCCCCTCCCCCCCCCTCTCTGTACTGTACTGTACTGAACTGTAGCTCAGGCAGCTAACTTGCCGTGCAATGGATAGGAAGTCCTCTGCACAGACGCTGAAGTCTGGTTGCCCGGCAACGAGGTAAACACGTGATTTGCTCCGAAGAGCTGCCCGACCTCTGCCTACAGGGAGAGGCGGGGGGAGGGGGGTCAGCTCTGTGAGGAAGTACAAGCAGAAACTACAGAGCAGCACAGCCGTTATTTTAATAGCTGTAACTGCCATTGCACAGCACTTCATCATAGCCCTGCATTACAGCAATGAAAACTAGGTAGGGAGCAGCTTATGAAGTGAAAGTAACAAAAAAAACACCCCTAACAAATGGATTAGCCTCACAGTCCCGTCAGCCGTCACTGTATACATTACATGTTGTATTGGTGAAACCATTCATTTTTTTGAAAACATTTTCACACTATTTTAGAAGGATTTTTAATAGAACATGCATAAACCATTTTGATTTTTTTTCCTCATTCGCGGAAGAACCCCTTTAAGGACCAGAGCCTTTTTCTCCATTCAGACCACTGCAGCTTTCACGGTTTATTGCTCGGTCATACAACCTACCACCTAAAGGAATTTTACCTCCTTTTCTTGTCACTAATACAGCTTTCTTTTGCTGCTATTTGATTGCTGCTGCGAGTTTTAGTTTTTATTATATTCATCAAAAAAGACATGAATTTTGGCAAAAAATGACTTTTTTAACTTGCTGTGCTGACATTTTTCAAATAAAGTAAAATTTCCTATACATTTGAGCGCGAAAGTTATTCTGCTACATGTCTTTGATAAAAAAAAAAAACATTCAGTGTATATTTATTGGATTGGGTAAAAGTTATAGCGTTTACAAACTATGGTGCCAAAAGTGAATTTTCCCATTTTCAAGCATCTCTGACTTTCCTGCGCCCCTGTCAGGTTTCATGAGGGGCTAAAATTCCAGGATAGTACAAATACCCCCCAAATGACCCCATTTTGGAAAGAAGACATCCCAAAGTATTCAGTGAGAGGCATGGTGAGTTCATAGAAGATTTCATTTTTTGTCACAAGTTAGCGGAAAATGACACTTTCTGACAAAAAAAAGAAAAAAAAAAAGTTTCCATTTCTTCTAACTTGCGACAAAAAAAAATGAAATCTGCCACAGACTCACTATGCTCCTCTCTGAATACCTTGAAGTGTCTACTTTCCAAAATGGGGTCATTTGTGGGGTGTGTTCACTGTCCTGGCATTTTGGGGGGTGCCTAATTGTAAGCACCCCTGTAAAGCCTAAAGATGCTCATTGGACTTTTGGCCCCTTAGCGCAGTTAGGCTGCAAAAAAGTGCCACACATGTGGTATTGCCGTACTCAGGAGAAGTAGTATAATGTGTTTTGGGGTGTATTTTTACACATACCCATGCTGGGTGGGAGAAATATCTCCGTAAATGACAATTGTTTAATTTTTTTTACACACAATTGTCTATTTATAGAGATATTTCTCCCACTCAGCATGGGTATGTGGAAAAATACACCCCAAAACACATTATACTACTTCTCCTGAGTACGGCGATACCACATGTGTGGCACTTTTTTGCACCCTAACTGCGCTAAGGGGCCCAAAGTTCAATGAGTACCTTTAGGATTTCACAGGTCATTTTGAGAAATTTCGTTTCAAGACTACTCCTCACGGTTTAGGGCCCCTAAAATGCCAGGACAGTATAGGAAGCCCACAAATTACCCCATTTTAGAAAGAAGACACCCCAAGGTATTCCGTTAGGAGGATGGTGAGTTCACAGAAGATTTTTTTTTTTGTCACAAGTTAGCGGAAATTGATTTTAATTGTTTTTTTTTCACAAAGTGTCATTTTCCGCTAACTTGTGACAAAAAATAAAATCTTCTATGAACTCACCATACTCCTAACGGAATACCTTGGGGTGTCTTCTTTCTAAAATGGGGTCATTTGTGGGGTTCCTATACTGCCCTGGCATTTTAGGGGCCCTAAACCGTGAGGAGTAGTCTTGAAACCAAATGTCGCAAAATGACCTGTGAAATCCTAAAGGTACTCATTGGACTTTGGGCCTCTTAGCGCACTTAGGGTGCAAAAAAGTGCCACACATGTGGTACCGCCGTACTCAGGAGAAGTAGTATAATGTGTTTTGGGGTGTATTTTTACACATACCCATGCTGGGTGGGAGAAATATCTCTGTAAATGACAATTGTTTGATTTTTTTTACACACAATTGTCCATTTACAGAGAGATTTCTCCCACCCAGCATGGGTATGTGTAAAAATACACCCCAAAACACAATATACTACTTCTTCTGAGTACGGCGATACCACATGTGTGACACTTTTTTGCAACCTAGGTGCGCTAAGGGGCCTAACGTCCTATTCACAGGTCATTTTGAGGCATTTGGATTCTAGACTACTGCTCACGGTTTAGGGCCCCTAAAATGCCAGGGCAGTATAGGAACCCCACAAGTGACCCCATTTTAGAAAGAAGACACCCCAAGGTATTCTGTTAGGAGTATGGTGAGTTCATAGAAGATTTTTTTTTTTGTCACAAGTTAGCGGAAAATGACACTTTGTGGAAAAAAAACAATACATATCAATTTCCGCTAACTTGTGACAAAAAATAAAATCTTCTATGAACTCATCATACACCTAACAGAATACCTTGGGGTGTCTTCTTTCTAAAATGGGGTCACTTGTGGGGTTCCTATACTGCCCTGGCATTTTAGGGGCCCTAAACCGTGAGGAGTAGTCTTGAACCCAAATGTTTCAAAATGACCTGTGAAATCCTAAAGGTACTCATTGGACTTTGGGCCCCTTAGCACAGTTAGACTGCAAAAAAGTGTCACACATGTGGTATCGCCGTACTCAGAAGAAGTAGTATAATGTGTTTTGTGGTGTATTTTTACATATAACCATGCTGGGTGGGAGAAATATCTCTGTAAATGACACATTTTTGATTTTTTTTACACACAATTGTCCATTTACAGAGAGATTTCTCCCACCCAGCATGGGTATGTGTAAAAATACACCACAAAACACATTATACTACTTCTCCTGAGTAGGACGATATGACATGTGTGACACTTTTTTGCAGCCTAGGTGCGCTAAGGGGCCCAATGTCCTATTCACAGGTCATTTTGAGGCATTTGTTTTCTAGACTACTCCTCACGGTTTAGGGCCCCTAAAATGCCAGGGCAGTATAGGAACCCCACAAGTGACCCCATTTTAGAAAGAAGACACCCCAAGGTATTCCGTTAGGGGTATGGTGAGTTCATAGAAGATTTTATTTTTTGTCACAAGTTAGTGAAAAATGACACTTTGTGAAAAAAACAATAAAAATCCAATTTCCGCTAACTTTTGTGGGGTTCCTATACTGCCCTGGCATTTTACGGGCCCAAAACTGTGAGTAGTCTGGAAACCAAATTTCTCAAAATGACTGTTCAGGGGTATAAGCATCTGCAAATTTTGATGACAGGTGGTCTATGAGGGGGCAAATTTTGTGGAACCGGTCATAAGCAGGGTGGCCTCTTAGATGACAGGATGTTTTGGGCCTGATCTGATGGATAGGAGTGCTAGGGGGGTGACAGGAGGTGATTGATGGGTGTCTCAGGGGGCGGTTAGAGGGGAAAATAGATGCAATCAATGCACTGGGGAGGTGATCGGAAGGGGGTCTGAGGGGGATCTGAGGGTTGGGCCGAGTGATCAGGAGCCCACACAGGGCAAATTAGGGCCTGATCTGATGGGTAGGTGTGCTAGGGGGTGACAGGAGGTGATTGATGGGTGTCTCAAGGTGTGATTAGAGGGGGAAATAGATGCAAGCAATGCACTAGCGAGGTGATCAGGGCTGGGGTCTGAGGACGTTCTGAGGTGTGGGCGGGTGATTGGGTGCCCGCAAGGGGCAGATTAGGGTCTAATCTGATGGGTAACCGTGACAGGTGGTGATAGGGGGTGATTGATGGGTAATCAGGGGGTGATTGATAGGTGATTGACAGGTGATCAGTGGGTTATTACAGGGAATAACAGATGTAAATATTGCACTGGCGAATTGATAAGGGGGGGGGGTCTGAGGGCAATCTGAGCGTGTGGGCGGGTGATTGGGTGCCCGCAAGGGGCAGATTAGGGTCTAATCTGATGGGTAACAGTGACAGGTGGTGATAGGGGGTGATTGATGGGTAATTAGTGGGTGTTTAGAGGAGAGAAGAGATGTATACACTGCACTTGGGAGGTGATCTGATGTCGGATCTGCGGGCGATCTATTGGTGTGGGTGGGTGATCAGATTGCCCGCAAGGGGCAGGTTAGGGGCTGATTGATGGGTGGCAGTGACAGGGGGTGATTGATGGGTGGCAGTGACAGGGGGTGATTGATAGGTGATTGACAGGTGATCAGTGGGTTATTACAGGGAATAACAGATGTAAATATTGCACTGGCGAATTGATAAGGGGGGGGGGGGGGGTCTGAGGGCAATCTGAGCGTGTGGGCGGGTGATTGGGTGCCCGCAAGGGGCAGATTAGGGTCTAATCTGATGGGTAACAGTGACAGGTGGTGATAGGGGGTGATTGATGGGTAATTAGTGGGTGTTTAGAGGAGAGAAGAGATGTATACACTGCACTTGGGAGGTGATCTGATGTCGGATCTGCGGGCGATCTATTGGTGTGGGTGGGTGATCAGATTGCCCGCAAGGGGCAGGTTAGGGGCTGATTGATTGGTGGCAGTGACAGGGGGTGATTGATGGGTGGCAGTGACAGGGGGTGATTGATAGGTGATTGACAGGTGATCAGTGGGTTATTACAGGGAATAACAGATGTAAATATTGCACTGGCGAATTGATAAGGGGGGGTCTGAGGGCAATCTGAGCGTGTGGGCGGGTGATTGGGTGCCCGCAAGGGGTAGATTAGGGTCTAATCTGATGGGTAACAGTGACAGGTGGTGATAGGGGGTGATTGATGGGTGATTGATCGGTAATTAGTGGGTGTTTAGAGGAGAGAAGAGATGTAAACACTGCACTTGGGAGGTGATCTGATGTCGGATCTGCGGGCGATCTATTGGTGTGGGTGGGTGATCAGATTGCCCGCAAGGGGCAGGTTAGGGGCTGATTGATGGGTAGCAGTGACAGGGGGTGATTGACGGGTGATTGACGGGTGATTGACGGGTGATTGACAGGTGATCAGGGGGGATAGATGCATATAGTACTCGGGGGGGGGGGGATCTGGGGGGGGGGTCTGGGGAGAATCTGAGGGGTGGGGGGGTGATCAGGAGGGGGCAGTGGGCAGGGGGGGGGATAAAAAAAAAATAGCGTTGACAGATAGTGACAGGGAGTGATTGATGGGTGATTAGGGGGGTGATTGTGTGCAAACAGTGGTCTGGGGGGTGGGCAGGGGGGGGTCTGAGGGGTGCTGTGGGCTATCAGGGGGCAGGGGGGGGGGGAAATCAGTGTGCTTGGGTGCAGACTAGGGTGGCTGCAGCCTGCCCTGGTGGTCCCTGGGACACTGGGACCACCAGGGCAGGAGGCAGCCAGTATAATAGGCTTTGTATACATTACAAAGCCTATTATACAATGTGTCAGCGGCGATCCGGGTGCTAGTAACCCGCCGGCGCTTCCGAATGGCCGGCGGGTTACTACGAGCGGTGGGCGGAGCGAGTCCCCGGCGGCTGATCGCGTCACGAATGACGCGATCGCCGCATAGCCACTCCCGCAGCCGCCCCCGCCGATGGGCGTATTGCGGTCGTTTGGGCCCGGATTTTGCCGCCGCCCATCGGCTGGGGGCGGTCCTCAAGTGGTTAAATATGACCCTGAGTGTAACTAAAGATTATAAAATATATACTCTGGGTGGGTCTTGTGATTTGTAGTTATGCTTCTGACTTACAATTATCAAAGTGTTGCCGGCCATAGCTCTTTCGGACTTCTTCTGATGCATTTTCCCAAAGGTTGGTTATTGTTTTTATTAGAAGGTCAGGATCACTCATTTGCGTTTTGAAGTATCCTGGTTCTATTATGCTGACTTTCACACCAAATGAGATCATTTCTCTCCTAAAAGACAGAGCAAAAAGGCTAAGGAACAGAGGAAAAACTTTAACTCAACCTATGTTTGAAAACGTTATACTTTCCCAATAACTGACACATGTTCAGAAATAAAAATGAATGTGACACATATTTCATTTTTTCTTACACAACATTGAATAAGCTTAGAATTGTGAAACAAGGGGCCTGATGTCACCTGCAAATACTAGTAGTAGTAATAGTAGTAGTAGTAGTACCAGTACTAATGCCAGCAGAGAACAGTGCATTGTGCAATTAGCGTGATCCGCTGTACAAGGAGAAGAATGTGAGGGTTGCTATAACATGCATTAAGCAACTATCATAGCGAGTTACCATACCAATGCCCATGTTACCCATGTACTGTGAGTAGCACTAATTGCTCAATGTGCAATACTCTGCTGGTGTTAGTACCGGTAATATTGCCGCATGCTCCCTGTGAATGGCAATATTACTGTAGGTTTGTGCACATCAGGCCCAAGATGTGTAATCTGTGTTAGGTGCAGTCATGTTATATCACTCTGTGGAGATGCAGTGTCATGAAGATAATTACTTGTATTGCATAAAACTCCTCACTGGTATAATTACAGTGATAAACATTTTCCGCTATTTGGTTTCTTGGCCCATATGCAATTCACTTTTTCTCCTGAGTTTTCTCCTAGAAGTTAATTTTTCATATTCAATTTAAAATAACTTTTTAGCACTTTGCAATGGAAAAAGTACCAAAAAGTAGGTGGAAAGCCACTGTCAAAATTATTTTGAGTATTTCCTCGCTTGTTGGTAGTTTAAAAAACATTTTATTTACAAGGTGAAAATATCACCTAGCAGAAAACGCAAGTGAATTGCATATGGCCCCTTGTCTCAAAGAATAAATCAGGTTGGGGTCACCTGTCCAGCTCCAGTACCGAGTGCTAGCAAGCACCTGGCTGGTACAGCAGACAGCGCCTGTCAGCTGCCTAATTGAAAAAGGTCTTAAAGGACACACGGAGTGAGTAAAAAAAATCTATCTTTATTTACCTGGGGCATCTCCCAGCCCCTACAAGTCACGTGTGCCCCTCGCCGCAGCTCCGGTCTTCCTCCGTCTCTCTCTGGCAGCCACTGAATATCGCAGACCCTCAGATGGGTCGGGCTCTTCTGCACATGCCTACTGTATGCACCTGCATCACCAAGAGCATACTGTACCTGGGCAGTATGCTCCCGATGACGCTGGCGCATTCGTAGAAAAATCTGAAGCCGCGGCGAGGGACACACGTGACTTTTTAGGGGCTGGAAGAAGCCCCAGGTAAGTAGGTACTGCTCAATGTAGCAGAGCTCCATGGCTGTGGGCTCTGAATTCCCTGATGAATACCAATGTACATGGGAAATGGGTGGTTAATAAAGCTTGGCAATGTGGCACTTTCTTGGGATGATTAATTAGCATCTTACAGCAAGGCCTCCAAAGTGGCACATTTAATTTCTGTTCATTATTTACCCTTTCAGTCTAAGGAGAACTGAGAGAGTCATCTCTCCAGTTATCTTTCAGATGAGAAAGGTAGTGGCAATTCTGTGAGTCACTGACGATTCTGGAAACAACTTTGCTGACTTTAATGCACTTAAAATCACAATGTAAACTCAATGGCTGCGCACAAATGATTACTGCAAACAAGTCTCTATTATCTGCATCAGGTAGAATCCTGTAAACAGACAGTCCAACACTGTCAATCCTGTAAACAGACAGTCCAACACTTCTTCCTAAGTTCCAGGCTGCTTTGCCTCTGATCACCTTCGGCGAGATATCACCACCACCACACCATTCACAGTGGGCACTCACCGCTATTTTATGACCCTCTGCTAGCGGTGCACTGAGGGTGCACTGAGGCACTAAATCCGTTACTACAGACCTCCTGTTGTCCCCAATTTTGCCTGATGAAGCGGGCTTGACCTGCAAAATGCGTTGCATTTTTGCTTGGGGTACCGTATAATAAATGTGCTAATTTATATGAAAAACAGGATCTCTTGTCTGCTTTTGGGAGGCAAGCCCACCACTTCCTCCAAGCATTTTTAAAGGTTTTAATGAGTTTTTATCCTGCTGGCGCCTCTGTTCCACACTCATTTACACTGTGTCCACTCTTGGTGGAGGGGAGTGATACCCCCTTTCTTGTTTCATTTCTACAGAGAGCGACTTCTTAGCCCTGAGTGAGGACAGGCCTAATCTCCTCACCTGCCTTTATAGTGGTTGCCTGACTGGTAACCCATGTTTGTGAGTATATTCTCACTTAATCATTTAACCAATAATCCTAACATACTGCACCATATTGGGCTCTCGGTTTTCTCTTTTATACTCTGCTAGCGGTGAGTGCCCACTGTGAGGGGTGTGGTGGTGGTGATATCTCACCGAAGGTGATCAGAGGCAAAGCAGCCTGGAACTTAGGAAAAAGTGTTGGACTGTCTGTTTACAGGATTGACAGTGTTGGACTGTCTGTTTACAGGATTCTACCTGATGCTGATAATAGAGACTTGTTTGCAGTAATCATTTGTGCGCAGCCATTGAGTTTACATTGTGATTTTATCTATTTAAAGGGGCAGCGCACCACCATTGTCACCCATATATATATTATATATCAGCGCGGTTTTGTATTGTATTGGTTAATGCACTTAAAGTCAGTAAAATTGGTGTTCGCAGACAGCACAAGGCAATTTTGCTGGTACTAAAGCCAGAAGAATGACGTGTGTTGTGCACTTAGCTACAGCAATGTGTGCCCAGTTGATACTTGTGAAGGATTGCGGAATGGCCGCCGCGTGCTCTGACGGCGTGGCGGCTACTTCCGCGTCCAGTCCGGCGGTTTACGTGCGGCGACATGTGTCTGATGTAGTACAGCCTTCCTGTGCACATAGGCTGAGGAATACACGCGCGCGCGGAGAGACAGAAGCTTTATGGGAAGCAGAGAGGGATCAGCTGACTCCCTTGGTCAGCTGATCTCAGGATGTATGCGGATTGGTTGCAGGGGACGGGGCGGCGCTGATCAGCGCTGCACTATATAACCACTCGTCCCTCAGTCTCACGTTGTCTGCCGTTGCGAATGCTATATGTGTTGGCACACAGACCTCAGTCAGATCCCACAGTGTGTTGTAACCAGGAGGACCTGGGAATTCACACTGAGCTAGATTATTCTCGCTTTGTTATGTTATGCTATAGACTAGTTCCAGGGTGTTGTGACTACGGACCTCACACCCAAGCCTAGGATACTGTGTCAATGCTATGTTATGCTATAGACTAGTTCCAGGGTGTTGTGACTACGGACCTCACACCCAAGCCTAGGATACTGTGTCAATGCTATGTTATGCTATAGACTAGTTCCAGGGTGTTGTGACTACGGACCTCACACCCAAGCCTAGGATACTGTGTCATTACTGTGTTATGCTATAGACTAGTTCCAGGGTGTTGTGACTACGGACCTCACACCCGAGACTAGCACTGTGTACTTGTATTACTTTAGCCCGCTTCCAGGGTATAGAGAGCTAGTATCTCATATGCAGTTAGAGCAAGTCTGTTCATCTTAGCAGCAGGGCATCCTGCAACCAAGCCTAGGCCCCTCTCCTAGGGAGCCTTTAGGCTATAGGGATTCACCCACAGTCTGGGGTGAATTCCCTTCTTCTCCTAACCTCCAGCTCCTCTGGTGGTCTTTACTCAAAGTGTTACTGTTACACCAAACACTCATATCTCAGGTGTCCAGAGGTTAGACATACCTGGATTATTTAGAAAGACAAGAATGAGAAACCGAGAGCCAAATCTGGTGTAGTATTTTTGGAAGGTTGAGAATATATTGTAATAAAAGTTATACTCACAAGTCAGGGTTACCACACAGGCAACCACTGATAAGGCAGGTGGGGAGAATTATAACCTGACCCCAATCAGGTCTAAAAAGTCGCTCTCTATAGATAGGAAAAATGGGGATACACCCCTCCACTAAGGGTGGACTAAGATCTGGAGTAATGGGAGTAATAGATGCGCCAAACAAGTATAAAATAGATAAAAAAACGTCTAAAAGGAGGGAAATGGGTGGATTCACCTCCCCCAAATATGTAAATGACCAGGCTGATATAGCCGTAAGATTTGTAATTCTATTTATTAAAACAATTCTCCAATAATGATGCAACGCATTTCACGGGCAAACATCCCGCTTCATCAGGCAGTATAACAAGGAGAACACTGAAGAACAGAATCAAGGGGGTGGAGAACAGAATCAAGGGGGTGGAGAACAAGACAAAAAGGAAAAAAAGTGGGAGATGGGGAGGAAAGGAGAAAACACAAAAATGAAAAAATCACACCCGGTGCACAGCTTGTCAGTTTGTAAACACTACAAACAATTTCTGTTCCGAAACTACCAACACTACATTTACGATTAAACAAAATATAAGCTGCATTTCCCAAAATATAATATATCTCATAACATGCCCCTGTAAATTACAATATGTAGGACGTAGTACACAGGTAGCGAGAGACAGAATTGGACAACACAAAAGGAATGTCCTTAAACAGTATCCTTTACATAGCGTCTCGAGACACTTCAGCACCCATCACAGTGGTGACCCCCAATACCTAAGCGTCACATTTATAGACCGTATACAAGCACCAAATATTTCTGAGGTCATTCGGACCAGAGAGATGTACTGGATTCAAGTATTGAGAACCCTCGCTCCAGAGGGGCTCAATGAAGTATTAGAAAAAATATATTAGAAAAATTATATTTAATCAATACGTGCTCACAGAGCTCATTTTTATAGTCCTGTCTTTTATCCTTTTTAAACTTTGCCTTTTTTATGTAATTACATGTTCTAATATTGATGCATGCACTGGATTTATTTATTCATTTATTAATATTCATTTCTTTCTTTTTTCTTAACTTTGTTGGTAATGTCTATTGTTTGCAGAGAATGTTGATACATAATTATGGGAATGTGGCTAGTACACAAATGAGGTTATGACCAAGGAGCTATATATTTTTTTCCCATTGATTTTCTCTAGTTAATAAAGGTCATTGATTTTCTCTAGTTAATAAAGGTCAGTGTTAATGACATCCTATACCATTAGATGGCAGTAGAGCCCCACATTTGATAAAACCAGCAAACATGTAAAATACTAGAAATATTTGAATAACTGATTTAATTTCTTTTATGTATATACATTAACATAGACACAAACGTTTGGGTTTCTATTGATTGAATGTGTACGTTGATTAAGATACAAGCATTTGGCTGACACACACGGCGCAGCGCTGCTAGGGCTGCGCATGCGCCGTTTTCTCCCCTCGACACGGCCTCCCTTGTTTGGGCGGATGCGGCGTCATATACGCATCCGCCCGAGCACGTACGCATGAATGGTGCGACATTGCCGTCACATCTGGTCACCATGACCCATTGGCACCATACGTACCTTCTGATGCATGCGGCTGCAGCCACATCATTTCCGCTTCCGGCCTCAGCGCCCGCTCGATCAGATGTTTGGCGCCACTTCCCACTATAAGAAGCGGACGAGCGATCCCCCAGCCTTATAGAGGCGCTCTGGCCACAGATTGACGGACATATGGTAAGCTACAAAGGTTTTCATTTCATTACACATGCCGCCGCGCATGGGAGCCTATCTATGTATGTATATTGTTTATTTATGTATGTATATAATATATATGATAGATGATGGGCACAATTGTACTTGTTGAATCACATTACAGAGACTGGAATAGGGGATTTGGGAGCCATACATATGCATGGTTGTACACATGTGTGTATGTATATATATATATATATATATATATATATATATATATATATATATATATATATATATATATATATATATATATATATATATATGTATATGTGTGGTCGAGATATATGTGTGAGTTAGAGCTACAGTGGTTGGATCTAATAGGTATAAGAATCCATAGAATATTGTGAAAACTTTAAAAAGACATCATTTATGATGCTGACTGTTTCATAATATGAACATTTCTGTTAATGCACTGAGCACCTTCTGGATTATTGGTGATTCTGCAGATCATCCATAATCTGGTGTATATCTGCATTACTGGTGATTCTGCAGATCACCAATAATCAGATTCTCTCTCTACGTATTGACACCAATCGTTACAATACTTATGTAAAAGATTAGGAGGCTTTTGTAAATTATGTCCAATGCTTACTACTTTGCAAATGCACCATAAATGAACTGCATCAATGATAAACTACAGGTCTAGTCCCCGGTTATTGAATGAGATGGGGACTGTAAGCATGTTCTTAACCTGAATCTGTTCTTAACTTGGTACACTGCACCATCTCTGTCCCCTGTACATACTCAGGGCACCCCCTCTATCTCCATTGTCCCCCCTGTATCACCTCTGTTGCCCTATGCCTTCAGTGTCCCCCTCCTTATCACCTCTGTTCCCCTGTGCCACCTCTGCTCCCCCGCTGTGTCACCTCTGTCCCCCTATTCCCTCAGTGTCCTGTTCTGTGCCACCTCTGCCTCCACTGTGTTCCTCTGTGCCACCTCTGCCTTCACTGTGTCCCTCTGTGCCACCTCTGCCTCCACTGTGTCCCTCTGTGCCACCTCTGCCCCCCCCCCCCCCCATCACCCTTTGTGCCTCTTACTGTCCTAATGATGATCATACTTTTGCAGAACTCGGAACTTGCTATATTGTATAGTATACCACAGCAAAATGTCATTTAACTAAGTTTAAAAAACATTTTTTCTTCAATTTTTTAAATGTGATTTTCTCAAAAAAAGGGCTTTTTGTAAAACATGTTGACATGTTCTCACTTTCGAGCTGTTTGTATTGGCGGGTCATTTGTAAGTCATTTGTTCATAAGTCGGAGACTACCTGTATAAAGTTACTCCAACCCAGTAGAAAATAAAGTATCTGAAGCACTATATAAGCTACTGGTCGACTTAGTATGTTCTGGTGACAACTACCGTAGGCTTACCGAAGCTCATCTGAAAAAGCTTCCAATCCAAACTTGGCAGGGCTGTATCCCCCTCCAACGAATGACACTCTCCCAGTAATGCTGGACATATTAATCACCCGGCCCTTGGCTCTGCGGACTAATGGCAGCATTTTCAAAGTGACGTCAATCGTCCCCAGCAGATTCACATCCAATATCTTTTTGAAGTCTTCTTTAGTTTGCCATTCAATACAGGTAATAAGTAAGCCGATGCCTGCATTATTCACCAAGCCCCATAGTCCTGTATGAAAGATTCGGAAAAGGATCACACCAGTGAAAAAGTTTAAAGTAAAAGAAATACTATCGATGTATGCATTTATTTTTAAATGCTGTATGTTGTAGCACACATTAGGGCAAGTACTAGGAGCAATTTGATTCCTCACACAGCTGTTCCTCTCAGCTGTAAAATCCTCCGACAGTTTTGGCGTCAGTGTTGGATACAAAATGTATCTAATACTGAGCTCCCAGAGGGCTAGACCATGTCTGCACAGGGGAGTTGCTATCAACTCCTCAGTTTATAGTTTAATTATCACCTTGCTGAAAGAATCTTATTGATATGGTGGTAAGGGGTTAAAGATTCTAGCAATGTGTGTTTATTATCCTTGCTTCTCTTGACTGATAAAGATACTAATAATGCTAATTGTAGACAGTGGTCTGCCCCTCTCAGCAGCTTGTAAAGTGGATGCAGCCTGGAGTGAATCTCCTCAAGCAGGCAGCCAGTCTGAGTGTAAACACAGAGTCGTGGTATAGCTAGTTATATTCCAGCAATATTACAGCTCATTTAGTTACCTGTTACCACCTCAGATCAGCCTATTTCTCCTCATGTCTGCTGCATGCTGTGAGTGACACAGTGAAATATATTTGTGAGCTGTGTGACAGAGTAACCAAGCAGCTCAGGGTGACCCAAACTACTATGAGCTGTGTGAGAAATGAATTTTTAAGCAAGGATAGCGACAGAGAGACCTGGGTGAATAAATAAAGTGCCCCTAGCACTAGTGGTAATGTGTACACTAATATAGAGCATTAAAAAAAAAGTTGTTTCTATCGATAGTATTCCTTTAAATAAAAGGGAAAAAAGTAAGTAAAGATATAAAAAGAAAAACTGTGGACCTTTGATTCAAGACAGAGGCTCTCTCTCAAACCAATAGGCACGTTATTGACTTGAAGGAGCTGTGTATTTCTACAAACAATTTTTTTAATGAAGGTAACCACTGAGGAGAGCCCTTGTTATCAGTAATGCAAGCATTGGGCATAGCAATCTTTGCTGGCATGGGTAAAGTTGAGATACTTACCCAGCATGCATCCAAATGCATTAGGATCGCAGTGATTGAAATCTTCACCCTGTTTTGGTGGTTACCTGGCTGGCAGGGCGTAGATTTAAATCAGCCGCCGCTACGTGCATCCGCCGTTATCGTCGCTCCCGCCGATCTCGCCATTGAATCCCCGCCGTGACCCGTTGCAGCTCACTTGCTCTGCCTGTCTCTATGAAGGCAGAGCCCTGTGAGCTGGTCAGGAGCCGATTTCATTGGCTCCTGGCCCTGCTTTTCAATGTAAGCAACTCCCATTGGCTTACAATGAAAGACAGATTGGCAGAGTGGGTGGCCCAGGTCCCAGACATGCGGCGGTAACGGTGATTGCGGCTGGTATGTGCGGGATTCGTTGTTATCCGTTGGGATTCCGCCGTTTCTGTATCAGCGGTTTCTGGTCCTTAAGGGGGCAGAGACCACTGGTACTTAAGTGGTTAAGATGGAGGGGGAGCATTAGACCATGAGGGAAAACTATATACCGGTAAGCAGAAGTAGTAACAATGGAGCACCAGGAAAAACTATAATGAGCAAAGGTGACCATAAGGGAAAACTATATAGGTGATAGATGTTATTATTTTTATTATTATAATGTATGTAGGTGTATTGTTACTTTTGGCCACTAGATGTACTGTGTATGCTTTTAGTTTTGCTTTGAGAATGACCACTGGCATCTCGCTGATGCCATGGTCATTCATTACAGGCTTTGGGAGCACATACCCATTCACCAATCGGCGGGGGCGATCGCAGCGAGGAACATATATCTACGCCTATGGAGCTAAGATGAAGGGCGTAGATATACTGTACCCGGTACGGCAAGAGGTCAATGTATTGTCACCCATTATTTACACTCAGATCGTTTGTTCCATTTTTTCAATTAATGTGGATCAAGTGTATCTATTTGGGGTATCATGTGCTACTACACCAATTTGAATACTGGAGACCGAATTTACCATTTGAGGAAGGAGTGTGGATACCAGATGCAGAGGCGGATTATTAAGCGATCTAGAGCCTTGTAGTGTGGGCACTAACTGGCTGGTAAGCCTCTCACTTTCTTGGTGATGGTGATGATTAACTGAAGTTCTATATGACACCAAGGTGCCTACTATTGCCTGATGAACTGTTTAATTACTGCTTAAAGGGACACTTAAGTCATCCCAAAAAAATGAGTTTTACTCACCTGGGGCTTCCAATAGCCCCCTGCAGCTGTCCGGTGCCCACGCCGTCTCCCTCCGATCCTCCTGTCCCCGCCAGCATCCACTTCCGGTTTCGGCGACAGGAGCGGACAGGCTGGGAGCGCGAGTGATTCTTTGCATTCCCGGCTGCAATAGCGCCCTCTATGCTGCTATATGGTATATGATATATGCTATAGTAGCATAGAGGGCGCTATTGCAGCCGGGAACGCGAAGAATCACTCGCGTTCCCAGCCTGTCGGCTCCTGTCGCCGAAACCGGAAGTGGCTGCCGGCGGGGACAGGAGGATCGGAGGGAGACGGCGTGGGCACCGGACAGCTGCAGGGGGCTATTGGAAGCTCCAGGTGAGTAAAACTCATTTTTTTGAGGATGACTTAAGTGTCCCTTTAAGCACTGAATAATTGACTTATTTTAATGTATTGTCACTCCTTATTGTCTATATTATAATCTGCAGAGCACTATGAAACATGATGGCACTGTATAAATATATACACACGTAGTGGTGCTCAGCAGAGCTCGAATATTCGAGTAGCTCGAATATTCGAGCTCTTTTTCAGCTATTCGAGCTCGGTATTCGAGCTCCGAATAGCTGTAGCTATTCGAATGGGCTATTCGAGAACACTCGAATAGCCCATTCACTATTCGAGCTATTCGAGCAAACCGGCGCTATTCGAGCTCGGTACCGAGCTCGAATAGCGTCATAGCCCAGATTGATGTGCTTAGAGCCAATCAGAGGGCTCCCAGGCCCTCTGACGGCAGCCAATCACAGAGGGGGACCCTGGCCAGCCCCTACCCTATAAATAGCGGCCGCCATGTTCGGGTTTTCCATGCTTGCCTGAGACTTGTACAGAGAGAGATCTGCTCCTTTGTGCTTTGGCTTAGCAAGTGCTCTATTGTGTTCATTTACCTAGCGTTTTTGCTCACCTACACCTGCCATATACACCTGTATTGTTGTTATTTAGATAGACATTGTATTTTAGTTAGTAGCTTGTGTGTTACATTAGAGACAGGCAGCTGCTGCAAGCTTACAGGTTTAGGCCTCAGGGGGGCCTTGCCTCTGTGGGCAGCTGTCCTCTGTTTATTTCTCTCATCATCTATACCAGTATTTCTGCTGTCCTTTACTAATAGTATTGTAGTTATACTGTACTAGGAGTAGGACACTCACTGACTGTCACTGTTTATAGGCTACTAGCTAGCTCCTGCGTGTGTGCACTCACTCACTGTCTGTGTGTACACACACTCTATTTCCTTCTGATTACTGATTGATTATTGTTAGTTGTACTTACTTACTACTTACTCTTACTGTACCCGTAGGGACACTCACTGTCACTGTTCATATAGGCTACTAGCTCCTGCGTGTGCGCACTCACTGTCTGAGTGTACACACACAACACACACTCTATTTCCTTCTGATCGCTGATTGATTATTGTAATTAGTTAGTTCTACTTACTGTTACTACTTACTCTTACTGTACTAGGAGTCTAGGACACTCAGTCACTGTGTTCATAGGCTACTAGCTCCTGCGTGCGTGCACTCACTGTCTGAGTGTACACACACCCACACTCCATTTCCTTCTGATCGCTGATTGATTATTGTTATTAGTTAGTTCTACTTACTGTTACTACTTACTTACTCTTACTGTACTAGGAGTCTAGGACACTCAGTCACTGTGTCCATAGGCTACTAGCTCCTGCGTGCGTGCACTCACTGTCTGAGTGTACACACACCACCCACACTCCATTTCCTTCTGATCGCTGATTGATTATTGTTATTAGTTAGTTCTACTACTTACTGTTACTACTTACTGTACTAGGAGTCTAGGACACTCAGTCACTGTGTCCATAGGCTACTAGCTCCTGCGTGCGTGCACTCACTGTCTGAGTGTACACACACCACCCACACTCCATTTCCTTCTGATCGCTGATTGATTATTGTTATTAGTTAGTTCTACTACTTACTGTTACTACTTACTTACTCTTACTGTACTAGGAGTCTAGGACACCCAGTCACTGTGTCCATAGGCTACTAGCTCCTGCGTGCGTGCACTCACTGTCTGAGTGTACACACACCACCCACACTCCATTTCCTTCTGATCGCTGATTGATTATTGTTATTAGTTAGTTCTACTTACTGTTACTACTTACTTACTCTTACTGTACTAGGAGTCTAGGACACTCAGTCACTGTGTCCATAGGCTACTAGCTCCTGCGTGCGTGCACTCACTGTCTGAGTGTACACACACCACCCACACTCCATTTCCTTCTGATCGCTGATTGATTATTGTTATTAGTTAGTTCTACTACTTACTGTTACTACTTACTGTACTAGGAGTCTAGGACACTCAGTCACTGTGTCCATAGGCTACTAGCTCCTGCGTGCGTGCACTCACTGTCTGAGTGTACACACACCACCCACACTCCATTTCCTTCTGATCGCTGATTGATTATTGTTATTAGTTAGTTCTACTACTTACTGTTACTACTTACTTACTCTTACTGTACTAGGAGTCTAGGACACCCAGTCACTGTGTCCATAGGCTACTAGCTCCTGCGTGCGTGCACTCACTGTCTGAGTGTACACACACCACCCACACTCCATTTCCTTCTGATCGCTGATTGATTATTGTTATTAGTTAGTTCTACTTACTGTTACTACTTACTTACTCTTACCGTACTAGGAGTCTAGGACACTCAGTCACTGTGTCCATAGGCTACTAGCTCCTGCGTGCGTGCACTCACTGTCTGAGTGTACACACACCACCCACACTCCATTTCCTTCTGATCGCTGATTGATTATTGTTATTAGTTAGTTCTACTACTTACTGTTACTACTTACTGTACTAGGAGTCTAGGACACTCAGTCACTGTGTCCATAGGCTACTAGCTCCTGCGTGCGTGCACTCACTGTCTGAGTGTACACACACCACCCACACTCCATTTCCTTCTGATCGCTGATTGATTATTGTTATTAGTTAGTTCTACTACTTACTGTTACTACTTACTTACTCTTACTGTACTAGGAGTCTAGGACACCCAGTCACTGTGTCCATAGGCTACTAGCTCCTGCGTGCGTGCACTCACTGTCTGAGTGTACACACACCACCCACACTCCATTTCCTTCTGATCGCTGATTGATTATTGTTATTAGTTAGTTCTACTTACTGTTACTACTTACTTACTCTTACTGTACTAGGAGTCTAGGACACTCAGTCACTGTGTCCATAGGCTACTAGCTCCTGCGTGCGTGCACTCACTGTCTGAGTGTACACACACACCACCCACACTCCATTTCCTTCTGATCGCTGATTGATTATTGTTATTAGTTAGTTCTACTTACTGTTACTACTTACTTACTCTTACCGTACTAGGAGTCTAGGACACTCAGTCACTGTGTCCATAGGCTACTAGCTCCTGCGTGCGTGCACTCACTGTCTGAGTGTACACACACTAAATTTACTTGTGATTACTACTACTGATTATTGTAACTGCTAGTTGTACTTCCTGACTGTTAATACTTACTTACTGTACTAGGGGACACTCACTCAGTCACCTCACCAACCAACCCACTCCATTAAAGTACCCCACTTTTCACCCGCCCTTTTACAAAACTTTTGTCTATACGCCCAAAACATTGAAGATGTCTGGAAGTGGCAGCCAGCGCGGTTTGGGCAAGGGGAAGGGCAGCAAGGGAATCAGGAAGAGAGGGAGCAGCATTGTGGCAAGCCGCGGCCGCGGGCGCGCCACCATGCACAGTTCCGCAGCAGCAGCAGCAGCGTCAGTGGCTAACATTCCTCCCATAGCCACTGGCCGTGGACGCCTTGGGCGCCGCCCAGGAGGAGCATCTGCAACTCACGCTGCAGAGACACAGCAGCAGCAGCGTGTAGCACCTGCTCCCATTTTCCTCCAGCCGGGTCGGAAACGTCCCATTGAGGAAAAGGATGCAGACACTGTGGTGCAACTCATGACGGAGGATGAGCAGCCCGCCATCAGCTCTGCATCCGAGGCCTCCACCCTCACCACCACCACCACCACCACCCCTGTTCGCAGCAGCCGCCCAGCAGGGTCTGGGGAGGAGGCCAGTTCACCGTCAGTCGCCGACCTCTCATTCAGCACTCTTTTGACCCCAGGCATGATGAGTCAATTGAATGCTGTTGTTGGCGATTTGGAGGAGGAGATGCTGATGGGCACTTTGGGGGAGGAGGGATTGGACAGCAAGACTGTGGCGACAGTCAAGCGTCCCATCCATGCATCAGCAGAGGAGTTTGGGGGGTCATCATCAGAGCAGGACATGTTTCAGGAGGGGCATGATGATGATGACCCGGTGACAGACAGAGACTGGGTGCCAACACATCCAGAGGATGTCGTCCTCAGCAGCTCTGAGGAGGAGGAGGAGGATGCGGTTGTGGGCCTTGCAAGGAGGCGCATCATTGCAAGCATTGGCAGCGTCCCACAGCCTGCTGGTGTCTCAGGCTCAGCAGCAGCAGCAGCAGCATCAGCCAGTACCACCACCAGCCGCACCCAAGACCCCCCCCCCCCCCCCAACCACCACAGGGAAACAGGCAGCAGCGCTTCCATGCCGTAGGGGGATGTTTTTGTCACCAATCTGGCGGTTTTTCACCATGCCCACAGTGTACAGCAAGTACGCCACTTGCAACCACTGTCAGCGGAAGTTGAGCAGAGGTGCAGACCCCTTGAAGTTCAGCACCAGCTCGCTGATCAACCACCTTTCTGCGAAACACTTCCACCAGCATGAGGAGTTCCAGAGGCTGAAGGCATCTGGTGCTGGCAGTGGCACCAATCCCATCACTGCACAGCCTTCAGCAGCAGCAGCAGCAACAGCAGCCACCCGCCCTCCTGCTCCTCCAGCAGCACCAGCAGGAGTGCGGAAACGCCCTGCTCCTCCCCCCTCTGCAACTCCTGCCGCCGACACTGAGGCCTGTTCTGGCAGCCAGTCCTCAGTGGCCTCCTCTGCTCCGTCTGCTGATTCCCGTGCCAGCAAAAAGGCACGCCAGAGCCTTTTGAGCGAGTCCTTCCAGGGGGTGGTTAGGGCTCTGCCTCCCAGCAGCCGTCGCGTGCGGCAGCTGAACGGCTTGCTGGCACGGGCCATGTGCTCCCAACTCCTGCCGTACACGCTCGTGCAGGAGGGGAGCGACATGCGGGCGCTGCTTGCTTGTGCAGCCCCAGACTGGCAGCTCCCCAGCAGACACTTCTTCGCCCGCAAGGCCATTCCTGCACTGCACCGCTTTGTGATGGCCAATGTGGAGCGAGGGCTGGAGCACGCGGTTGGTGAAAGGGTCCACGTCACCATGGACTCCTGGAGCAGCCGCTTCGGGACAGGCCGCTACCTGTCCTTCACTGTCCACTGGGTCAGCTTGGTGGAAGGGGGTGAGGATGGGAGAGCAGCAGCGGGCACAGCAGCAGCAGCAACACAGTGGGTGGTGCCACCCCGCAGGGTCAGGGGAACTGCAGCGGGTTCCTCCGATCCTCTGCCATCCTCCGCCACACCTGGCCAAACCCCCCGCCTCAGCAGCAGTGTGAAGGCCCGCCACTGCCAAGCGCTGCTGCACTTGGTCAGCCTTGGCAAGACCAAGCTGACGGCAGCCCACGTGTTGGCCAAACTCCAGGAGCAGGAGCGGATTTGGCTGACCCCCAGAGGCCTCAGAGTCGGAGAGGTGGTGTCCGACAATGGGGCCAATCTGGTTGCTGCCATAGACAGGGGAAACCTGACCCACATCCCCTGTCTTGCCCACGTGCTGAACCTGGTGGTGCAGAAGTTCCTGCGCACCTACCAGGGGATGGACGAGCTGCTGGAAACGGCAAGGAACGTTGTGCGTCACTTCCGGCGCTCGGCTGCAGCCTGTGCGAGCCTGGAAGACGTGCAAAAGGAGCTGGATCTGCCACGCCATCGGCTGATCATTGACGTTCCGACTCGCTGGAACTCCACCCTGGCGATGTTGGAGCGTCTGGTTGAACAGAAGCACGCTGTCAACCACTACCTTGCCCTGGCCACTGTTTCCGCAGCTCAGAGAAGGGACAAGACCAGCAACATCCCGTCCATCGTCCCCGATGATGACTGGAGGCACATGCAGCAGGTGTGCTTAGTGCTGGCTCCCTTCCTGCAGGCCACAAACATGGTGAGCAGGGACCATGCTATGGTCTGCGAGTGGGTGCCCCTGGTTTCTCTGCTGAACAGGGCACTCGATGCTTTGCTGGCACAGGGAGCGGCAGCCTTGGACCAGCAGGAGCGGCAAGCAGCTGCACAGTCCACCTCTGAGGGGGAGGAGGAGGAGGACTTGGTGGAGGTCCCTGACCTGGCTGCTGATGAGGGGGATCAGCGCAGTGCAGCTGAGTTGGTGCGGGGGTGGAGAGAGGATGAGGCAGCAGAGGAGGAGGATGAGGAGGACAGCACTGACGTCGATGTGCCAGCAGACGTGGCCCGCCTCTTCCCAATGGCAGCGCACATGCTGACGTGCCTGCGCAGGGACCCCAGGGTGATCCAGATGAAGCAGAGGGAGGACATCTGGATCAGCATGATGTTGGACCCACGCCTCAAGGGGAAGTTGAGCCAGTTCCTGCCGCCTGCAGGAGGAGACCCAGCGCAACAAATAAGGAGCTTGCAGCAGGCCCTTGTTGAGCGCTTGGAGGAAGCCTTCCCCCAGCCTTCCACCCCCACTGTCCAGCAGCCAGCACAGAGGCAGCAGCAGGTGCCTGCATCCAGCAGCAGCAAGCGCCCCACAGACCTGCTGTCTCTCAGCCACGAGCTCTACAGGACTGTAGAGGCTCCGGCAGCAGTGACTAGAGAGGAGATGCATGCAGCAGCATCCTCCTCCGGTCACAGCCAGCGCCTGACCCGCATGGTGGCTGACTACATGGGGTCCTACAGCGGGCTTGACAGCGATGCCCCTGTTGATCCCATGGAGTATTGGGTCAAGCGCATGGAGATCTGGAGCGAGCTGGCGCAGTACGCCCTGGAAGTGCTGTCCTGCCCCCCTTCCAGCGTGCTGTCCGAGCGCTGCTTCAGTGCAGCTGGTGGCGTGGTCACCGAGAAACGCTCACGTCTGTCTCACAAGTCTGTGGACAGACTGACGTTTCTCAAGATGAACCAGGCGTGGGTGGAAGGCGAGTTCCTGGCCCCTGTTGTCGGCGAGAGGGGGACATGAACTGGCTGCCGGAACTTAGTACCATCGTTAATGTGCCTTACCACCCTTTACCACCTCCTGGCTCCTGCTCACTAAGCCAGCCTGGTTCACTTTGACTATTACGTCGCCTGCAGCCACACATTTCACACCTACAGTGGGCTGCTGCTGTGTACTGCCCTTCTGCTGTCTGTCTGTGTTTCCCACTGCCAGGGTACACAGAATTACCGTCTGCTGCCACTCTGCCACCAGCTATTACGTCACAACAATAGCTGCTCACACTGCTCCTCCATTCCTCCTGCTGCTGCTGTCTGTCTGTGTTTCCCACTGCCAGGGTACACAGAATTACCTTCTGCTGCCACTCTGCCACCAGCTATTACGTCAAAACAATAGCTATATTGGTTGTAAAACCAAAACCAAAAAAAACCAATAAAAAAAAAAAAAGGTTTAATTTTTCTGAGGTGCCCGGGTTGAAAACTGTGTTGTCCCAGTTGTGTATTGGACACAATGTGGGCTGCACGACCGCTGTCTGGGACCTCCTGTTGTGTTTATTTACAGCCCTGGTATCACCGCTAGGTACCAGGGCTATTATGTCACGCTGCCTACCTGCTGCCACACTCACACTGCTCCTCCATTCCTCCTGCTGCTGCTGTCTGTCTGTGTTTCCCACTGCCAGGGTACACAGAATTACCGTCTGCTGCCACTCTGCCACCAGCTATTACGTCACAACAATAGCTGCTCACACTGCTCCTCCATTCCTCCTGCTGCTGCTGTCTGTCTGTGTTTCCCACTGCCAGGGTACACAGAATTACCTTCTGCTGCCACTCTGCCACCAGCTATTACGTCAAAACAATAGCTATATTGGTTGTAAAACCAAAACCAAAAAAAACCAATAAAAAAAAAAAAAGGTTTAATTTTTCTGAGGTGCCCGGGTTGAAAACTGTGTTGTCCCAGTTGTGTATTGGACACAATGTGGGCTGCACGACCGCTGTCTGGGACCTCCTGTTGTGTTTATTTACAGCCCTGGTATCACCGCTAGGTACCAGGGCTATTATGTCACGCTGCCTACCTGCTGCCACACTCACACTGCTCCTCCATTCCTCCTGCTGCTGCTGTCTGTCTGTGTTTCCCACTGCCAGGGTACACAGAATTACCGTCTGCTGCCACTCTGCCACCAGCTATTACGTCACAACAATAGCTGCTCACACTGCTCCTCCATTCCTCCTGCTGCTGCTGTCTGTCTGTGTTTCCCACTGCCAGGGTACACAGAATTACCTTCTGCTGCCACTCTGCCACCAGCTATTACGTCAAAACAATAGCTATATTGGTTGTAAAACCAAAACCAAAAAAAACCAATAAAAAAAAAAAAAGGTTTAATTTTTCTGAGGTGCCCGGGTTGAAAACTGTGTTGTCCCAGTTGTGTATTGGACACAATGTGGGCTGCACGACCGCTGTCTGGGACCTCCTGTTGTGTTTATTTACAGCCCTGGTATCACCGCTAGGTACCAGGGCTATTATGTCACGGCGAGCTGCCTGCCTCATTGACTGCCTGCTGCCACACACTCATCCTCCTCCTCCTGCTGCTGAATTTACCTCCTGCTGTCTTTGTGTTTCCACTGCCAGGGAGCACATACAATGGCGCTTCCAACATGCGTGCGCCCACCAGCTATTTGTTACGCTCAAAAATAGCTGCATTTCTTTAAAAAAAAATTTGAAAAGAGAAATACGTGAAGAAGAAGAAGAAGACGATATTGAAAAAGAAGGAGAAGGAGAAGATGAAGAAGAAGATGAAGAAGAAGATGAAGAAGAAGAAGATGAAGATGAAGAAGATGAAGATGAAGAAGAAGAAGAAGATGAAGAAGAAGAAGATGAAGAAGAAGATGAAGAAGATGAAGATGAAGAAGAAGAAGAAGATGATGAAGAAGATGAAGAAGAAGAAGAAGAAGATGAAGAAGAAGAAGATGAAGAAGAAGAAGATGAAGAAGAAGATGAAGAAGATGAAGAAGAAGATGAAGAAGATGAAGATGAAGAAGAAGAAGAAGATGATGAAGAAGATGAAGAAGAAGAAGAAGAAGATGAAGAAGATGAAGAAGAAGAAGAAGAAGATGAAGAAGAAGAAGAAGAAGATGAAGAAGATGAAGAAGATGAAGAAGATGAAGAAGAAGATGAAGATGAAGAAGATGAAGATGAAGAAGATGAAGATGAAGAAGATGAAGAAGATGAAGAAGAAGAAGAAGATGAAGAAGAAGAAGAAGAAGATGAAGAAGAAGATGAAGAAGATGAAGATGAAGAAGAAGAAGAAGATGATGAAGAAGAAGAAGAAGAAGAAGAAGAAGATCTAGAAGAAGATTAAGAAAGATAAAGAAGAAGAAGAACAAGTATATACAGTAACACTACACTACTGAACCAAATTAAGGACACAACTTCTCTTTCCACATTTTTTTTTAAAGGAACATCCCCACATAATCACTTGCTGTTGTTACTTGGAAAAAAAGATGTTTCTTGCATCATTCACCCTCAAAACAAGTGTTGGAAGCTATTTTGGGCCAATTCGAATAGTCAGCTCGAATAGTGAGCTCGAATACCGACTCGAATAGTGAGCTCGAAGTCCGAGGTCGAATCGAATAGTAAAAAATATTCGACTCGAATATTCGACTGACCTCGAATAATTTACTATTCGAATTCGACCAAATTCGAATTTTTAAAAGGGGTATTTGAGCACCACTGTACACACGTACTGTATCTGTACAGTGCTTGAACTGAGCTCTCTCATGAGCTGAAGCCTGTATTATACAAGTAATATGCAGGCATTTACCATGGCATTAATAATGTCACTTCAGCTTATCTTTTAAGACTCGTACACATGTACAAAGACCAACTCCCCGGGAGGAATTGGGCCGTGATTCCATGGGTGATAGTGCGGGTCCATGGCTGTACAGATGTGATACTAGCCTCCCGCTACAGGGGAGGAGGGCTGATGGAGCAATGCATGATGGAGCTCACAGAATGGGCAGGGTGACTGGGGAGAACAATGCCCTCGGCCAGTGCTCGGTCCAGTTGATCTGCTGTAAACACGCTAGATGGTTTTCAGGCGGGGCTGCCTCTCCCATGTAACTAGCATGTGAACAGCCGCCTCCGATCCACATTGATGTGTCTGCGGTCTATCCGCGGGCTATTGTACAGGGCTTTAGCATTGACATAACGTATAACATATTTCATGATTATTGATAATTATTTTATTTTATCAAACCTTGATCAGAGACAATGTCATCAACCCATTTGGCAGCAGAGCTCACACTTTGGGGGTCGCTAATATCAAGAACTGCGGTCTGTAGTCTACCGGATGTCTCTTTCTTTAGGTTTTCTGCTCCTTCTTGGGTCAGGCAAGCCGCAAGGACCCTCATTCCACGTCTGTCCAGCTGCTTTGCCAAGAGATTTCCAAATCCCGTGTCACATCCAGTGATGAAGACATATTTATCTGTAACATTCTCCAGGATTAAACTGAACCTGTACCATCTGTACAGGAGGAGCAACCCCAATACCACCAGCAGAGGGAGCCACATGTTTAACAATCAAAAACCCTGCAGCATTAAGAGAAATTAAATGTAAAACAATGTAATAGAAAATAAAGATTTTATAATCAGTTTCAAGATATGCATCTTACCACATTTTTAAAGGATACCTGAAGAACACCTCAAGATTTTTATTTACTTGGGGCTTTATATAGGCCCCTGTAGTCCATCTGATCCCTCAAATTTTGTCTAGTCGCCTCTGTTGCATTCTGGGCAAGTGCAGTTTCAGTCTTTGTGAACTGTGCATGGGATTGGAGGGGGCATGCAGTCCAAACCCGTGACTGGGACAGTAGGGGAATTTATCTGGCAAGACTGGGGGGACTGGATGGAATCTGAGGGACCAGGCAGACTATATGGGGCTGGAGGAAGCCTCAAATAAGTATAAATACTGATGTGTTCTTCATCTCAGGTTCACTTAAATCAAAAATATGAAGTATACACAAGTACTTGCGAGAGAGGATTTCCCAAGTTTCCTGTTCAGTACCTGTCCTCTGATCCACCCCTGTGTACTTCTTCACTCGTTCCTAAGCCGACTACACGTCAAATTTTAAGGCCAGGGCCCCACTAAGAGTCTAGCTAATGTAATTTGTGGCACTTTGTAGCGCTGAAGTGATTACTGATTTGTACCTTTAATTATTATTATTATTTATTGGTTTTATGTAGCGCCAACATATTACACAGCGCTGTACAATACATAGGATTACAGACAATGATAACAGGGGTGACCGACAGCACAATACAGCAATAGATACATCAATACAGGTAATAAGCAATAAGATACACAACACAATACAGGCAGTATTACAATGCCAGATCATACACTGGAGTGGTAGTGCCAATAATACAAGTTCACATATTCTGGGTAGAGTGTGCAATCAAGTATGATACACAAGGAGAGAGGGCCCTGCCAAAGGCTTACAATCTAGAGTGAGGGAGTGTTTCAAATTCTCATCGGGCATCCCGATG
Organism: Hyperolius riggenbachi; assembly: GCF_040937935.1. Classification (NCBI taxonomy): domain Eukaryota; kingdom Metazoa; phylum Chordata; class Amphibia; order Anura; family Hyperoliidae; genus Hyperolius; species Hyperolius riggenbachi. The sequence continues at coordinate 139,490,169 of NC_090647.1, read as the reverse complement.
TCCGTCTACCGTCTATGCCCCCCCCCACTCGTGGAAGAGGTCATAGGTGCTTCTCTAGAACCAATTAAAAGAAACACCTGTGACTTCTTCTGCTAGTGGGCGGGACAATGGGCGGTAGCCGGACATCGGGACACTCAGTAAGTATAACTAACTTTATTTAAAGAACAAAAGAATATTCAACCTCCATCTCGCTACAAAATAGATATGAAAAGCAATTTTGCAGCACTACTATTCTTTACATTGAGCACGCAAAATGCTGCATGTCCTGCGATTGTGATTTTCCTAATCGCCATCACATTTGTGGGTTCAAACCCATTGCAATGCATTGGCATTGTCAAAATCGCTCTAGTGGGCCCCGGGCCTCTAGACACTTTCATAAAAATTCCACTAAGCAAGGTTGCACTGCAAATTTTAGTTTGGCATTCTCACGTGCTTGTCCCTTTTCTTCAGCAGTAACAGCAATGTAGACAGTAAAATATTTAGTTTTGGAAGATCTGTTACGTCTTCTGTGTTGTCTGTAATACTGGTGAGAAGACATAATGGCCTCAATTCACTAAGCAGTTTAGACTAGTCTACTGATGGTTTTTGTCTACTGATGGTTTGGTCAGTTGCAACAAAGGGGAATTCACTATTACCATATGTTTTAGGCCGGTTTTTAGACCTGGTCTAAACCATTTGGTAATTAGGTGGATAAAGCAGGGCAAATGATCAAAAAATGCAATTTACAAACTAGTAGCTATGACTGACATCCTTCTCCTTTGATGAGCTCTGCTCTGCATACAATTAAACTCCTGCATAATTCATTCAAAAGGTTCCATGCTCACATCTAAAATACCTCACAGAACTACTTTACCAACAGAAATCAGCTGGTCTAATCTCTGTCAGAAAAAGTGGGCGTGGTTACTCCTTGTTTGTCTTTGTGAATTGTGTAATTACTGAATGTTAGACCAGGTCTAAAAACAGGTTGAATGCTGGGCATACACGGCAGTTTCTTCAATCGAGCCGCTGATGGCTTGATTGATAATATTCGACCTGTCCGATCACCGCAGTGGATCGATTCTGTGCTCGATCCCAGCGGGCGGACAATAGAAAAAAATGAGCGGCAGATAAGAAGCGCCCGCGGGGACAAGCGCAAATCGATCCACGGGCCCATGCGGACGATCGGGGACACGCCGGCATCGAGCCAGCGGCTCGATTCCGGCACATAAACGCACCATGTATGCCCAGCATAAAACACTACACCAAACCATCAGTAAACTGAAAACCATCTGTAGACTAGTCTTAACTGCTTAGTGAATTGAGGCCATATCTCAGAGATAGGAGTGTAAAGTAAGGGCAAATACACCCGCATCTAATTTATTGAAAACAACTCACAGTTTATGCCTAGCGTGTGAGTGATGCTAGCTAGTGATGAGCTCGGATTTTGCATAATCGTAATTTTCCAGCATAGTTGACAATTACAATGCAAAATCGTAATGTGAAATTTCAGAAAAATAAACATAATTAATTTCATTTCAACCGTAATCAGGAGACGTAATTCTGCAATTGCCCCTAATTATTTTGTCATTTCAAGCGGACTTTAGTGGACTTTAGCAAAGCCCCCTTACATGTTATCATCATCAAAATCATGACGTATGTTAAGGGGAATAGTAGAAACAAAACAATTTTTCTTTAAAAAAAAAAATTAGTTTTTGAGAAAATTAATTTCAAATATTCAAAGGAAAAATGGTTATGAAAATGTAAAATGACTTTTTGCTGAGATCAAAAAAATTCTTGTTTGAATTTTTAATCACTTTCCCCTCCACTACAGTATATCTACGTCAGCTGTGGCATCCTCCAAGCCACAGCGACGTAGATATACTGACCTGGCTGCAGCCCTGCTGTGCACGGTCGGGTGCTCTTTAGAGTGCACCCTCCGGCACTGTCAGCTGCAATACTAATTGGTGGAAGGGAACATGTTCCCTTTTGGCCAATTAGTCCACCCCCCTCCCATGAACGATCGCTGCAGTAGTGAACTGCAGCGATCCTTCATCTGTCCCCCTCGGCGCACATGTAGTTAATAAAAAGGCACAAGCAAGCAGCCACACTCACCTACCTCGTTCCTGCGACTGTCCTGAAGGCTGATATGACGTCACCAAGCCGGGACCCGGGTTACCGGCAATACGCGGCTGACTGCAGAGCGGGGATCGGAGGATCAGCCTTCAGGACAGTCGCAGGTACGAGGTAGGTGAGTGTGGCTGCTTGATTGTGCCTTTTTATTAACTATATGTGCATGGAGGGGGCTGCCTGATGGGGGGGGGGCACCTGACTATAGTTTCTTGGGGGGAGGGGAGGGGGATTACCTAAAGGGGGATTTACATGTTTACTGGGGGGCATCTGAGGAACCAAGGGGAGGGGGGTTTACAAATTTTGCACACCTGGGCACCTGGGGGGGCTCATAACTTAATACTGGGGGCACGTTTGGCTATAATGGGGGGCAGCGCTAATCCTGGGGGTACATCTGGCCATCCTGATCTGGGGACACATCTGGCTATAAAGAGAGGCACTATTCCTGGGGGTGCATCTGTCAATCTATTCTGGGGGTGGCAAACACGGGACACATCTGGCTATGCTGGGGGGGGCTAATATTGGGGACACATCTGGCTTTACTGGGGGGGGGGGGTGATACTGGGGACACATCTGGATATCTATACTGGGGCGACTTTAACTGGTGGCACAGTTTTTATGTCAATCGCACTTTTTATTTTTAAACAGAAATTGGTCAAAATTGAGAAATAGTGAAATTTTTTTATTTCCCCCCCTTTTTCCCATTAACATGCATAGAGAGGAACATTTTACTTGGGACCAAATACCCCCCAATGAAAGCTTAGTTTGTCTTGAAAAACAAGATATATAGATCATTTATGTGGCACGAGTACAGATTAAGTTATTAATGATTAAACAGGGACACCGCTAAAGCGTCAAAACTGCTCTGGTCAATAAGGGGAAAACAAGGTCTGGATGCGAAGTGGTTCAAACTGATTTTCTCAGAAACGAAAAAGTCTTTTGAATTTTTTTTGGCTTGCTTCCACCATTCCCCTTAACAAAAAATTTAGTTTTTGAGAAAATTAATTTCAAATATTTAAAGGAAAAATGGTTTTGAAACTGTAAAATGACTTTTTGCTGAGATAAAAAAAAATCTCCTTTGAATTTTTAAAACTGATTTTCTCAAAAACGTAAAAGTATTTTGAATTTTTTTTGGCTTGCTCCCACCATTCCCCTTAACATACATGGCAATTTTAGCATATGCAATTACACAAAATTATGAATGGATTAAGATCAAAAAAGATTTTTACTTTGAATTTTTAAAATCCATTAAAAACTAAAAGGTCTTTTGAAAAGATGAAGGTTTAAAATTGTAGCGCTTGTAAATAAGATCAAAGTTGGCAGCACCAAGTTAATACAGTATCTGTCACTATACACCAAAAAACATAAATAATTAAACTCGTGCGCCTATGCATAAAAATAAATGCATCATTTATTAAAAATTATTAAAAATTAAAATAGGTAGACATTCATGAGCTCTGTAGCCAGCATTAGTTTAGTGGTAGACCCAGATATATCAAATGTCCTAGGACTAACTTCCTAAACTTCTCTGCTAACATTCATTTCATGCTTGCATATATTCATTAACCTCCTTGCCGGTTATCCCGAGCTCAGCTCGGGGTAACCTGCGCAGGAGTATTTCTCAGGCCCCTCTGGGCCGATTTGCATAATTTTTTTTTCCTACAAGCAGCTAGCACTTTTCTAGCTGCGTGTAGTACGCGATCGCCGCCGATTCGCCGCTACCCGCCGCGCCGAGCCACCCCCCCGCCCCAGTGCCAGGCAGCGCTGAGGGGCGGATCGGGATTCCCTTTGACGTCCCGACGTCCCTGACGTCATCCCGCCCCGTCACCATGGCGACCGGGGAAGCCCTGCAGGAAATCCCGTTCTGAACGGGATTTCCTGCTTACCCTGATCGCTGAAGGCGATCAGAGTGGGTGGGGGGATGCCGTTGCTCAGCAGCTTAAAAAAGTGCTGCGCTGCCTACTTGCCGGATTAATTAGACCGGCAAGGAGGTAAAAGAGAGAGGGAAATTCCCCTGTATTCCTTAAAAAAATCCAAGTATTGCACAATCAATAGTGGGTTTCTTGTCAAAACTTGTAACATCACTTCATCATATTAATATACTGATTGTCTTCCAAAGCTCAGTAGTATCCCCCATACAGGTTTTAAGATTGATTCAGAGCTTTCACTGTATCACCTTATAAAGGTAGTGTTGCCGTTTCCTCATAGAGCCAGCTCAAGTAATCTTCCGCTGCAACCAGCAGCTATCTGACAGTTTGTACAGTCACATACTGTATAATAATTGAAGGGCGCTGCTACAATCATGAAGTGTATTATTTTAGCTGCCTGTTCCTCAAGGTGTGGGGTACCCCCCAACCCTCACTGATTAAAGGGACACAAAATAATTTATACAGAGGATGGCGCTATTCTCTTAAATTTTATAGGGATTTTTTTATCTGAATAAGAATATACTCCACCTATAAATAATGTAATCAATTAATATTTCAGTCTAAAAGAAAGTTTATTTCGTGTGTGTATACACAATAAAAGGATTTTGTATATAAATGCATACACACACTAAAATTGCACATTATCTTGTATGTACATGCACATATCCATATTTATCCACATACACTAGAAAAAGGCTAAAAGGTATCATTTAAAACAAATGAATATACAGATCAGAAACTGATGGTCGTCCAATATAAAATAGGTTCCAACCTATTTAGCCTTTTTCTTGTGTATGTTAAAAGTTAAACTTCACCATCAATGCATACAAAATACAGAGCTCCACCTACCTCTGCAAGCTGTACTTAGACAAGATGCTTTACCTCTTAAATGTTGTGCAGAGCTTCTTCTCTTTGTAGTCACAGCTGTGAGGACCAACACTGCAGTAATATAAACAGCAGAGAGGAGAAAAGGAGGAGTTCTGCAATAACCTGGAAGACTACAGGGGTGTTGCAAGGTGTACAGCAGTAGGATTTACCTAGCGCCAATTAACCTTTTACTTAGAAAATTACCTGTGGGAGATAATAAAGATAATACTCTGCTCTATCTGCAATCTTTATCAAATACTGCCTCGCTTTCCCATTGAGAACCACCTCGCTGCTTTCCATCCCGATCACTATAAATCTAATACTGGGATTACACCATACAATTTTCTGTTAGATTCTTCTGTTAGATTTTTCTGTTAGATTTTCTGTTAGAATGCATAAGTAGATTATTTTCTGTAGAGAATGGTCATTATCTCTGGTGCATTGTCTTCTGGTCATCTCATGCTGAGTAGAACAATGCCTAATTGCTTGGCAGATAAATGGTAAGATAGATACATTTCCAACAACTTATGCTGGATACACACGGTGCGTTCCCGCACTCGATGTGCCGCTCGATTCGCGTCGACTCGATTATTTCCGACATGTCCGATTCGCGTTTCGATGGATCGTTAGGTCGATTTGGCATACTTTACATGTGAATCAACCTAACAATCATCGAAATGCACTCGGAAATGCTCGGAAATAATCGAGTCGACACGGATCGAGCGGCACATCGAGTGCAGGAACGCACAGTGTGTATCCAGCATTAGAGAATCTAAAAGAAAAATCTAACAGAAAATTGTATGGTGTAATCCCAGCATAAGACAAGCCAGTTCATGTTCCAAAGTACAAGTCATTGTACATGGCTTTTGCAAAGTTAAAGGGGCATTATGGCGAAAAATTGTACAAATAAGAAGTACGTTTTTTTCCAGAGTAAAATGAGCCATAAATTACTTCTCTCCTATGTTGCCGTCAATTACAGTAGTATAATTGTATAATATTGTGTAACCTTCTTTTATCGTTTCTTCGTGTATTCAATCTGAAAAATCTTTAATATTACTGAAAACGATAATATATGTATAATCGTTATAATTGTATAATATTGTGCATAACCTTCATTTATCGTTTCTTCATTTAATCAAATCTTGAAAGATTATTTATAACAATGAAAAAAAATATATAAGTACGCTTGTTATAACTGTAGTAAAACAGTAAATATTACTAACATTTCACTACAACATAACCTAACCCTACTCTCACACAGAACCCTCCCTCTACCTATACCTAACCCTTAGACCCCCCTGGTGGTGCCTAACCCTAAGACCCCACCTGATGGTGTCTAACCCTAAGACCACCCTGGGGGTGCCTAACCCTAAGACCCCCCTGGTGGTGCCTAACCCTAAATTCCCCCTGGTGGTGCTAACCCTAAATTCCCCCTGGTGGTGCCTAACCCTAAATCCCCCCTGATGGTTGCCTAACCCTAAGACCCCCATGGTGGTGCCTGACCCTAAGACCCCCCTAGTAGTGCCTAACCCTAAAACTCCCATATCGTTTATCAAATTATTTTTTAAATCTATACATTTCGTTATAAACTCTCCTAGTAGTGCCTAAAACTAAAACTCCCATATTGTTTTGTTTATCAAATTATTTTTTAAATCAATATATTTAGTTATTTGAGGGATTTAGCATTTTCCACTATTCCACTAAATATGGTTTTAGTTATAAAACCTTACGTAGATAGAAATGATAACTATGGTAAGTATGCTTGTAAACATTATTATATGGTGAGTATGTTTGTAAACATCATTATTCACCGGGTGCCCATTGAAAACGTTGTTATTCACCGGGCGCCCAAATTTCCCATCGGGTGGCCATGAAACGATATTTAACATGAGAGTCAATGGTGGTGCCCTTTTTGTCCACTTGTCTCATGCGCCCAAATTTCCTGCTTCCTACTTTCACACATATTGCATTGCATTGCGTGGTGGTACGCTCCCCCGCTGCAGTAGCCATTAGTCTCAATGAGACATGACAACACGGACTGTGGTGCATTACGGCAGAAGTTGTCACGATGAGGCAGAGGCGACGCAGACTCTGCAATACATTGCTGAGCGGTATTAGTGGTACCGCTCAGCAGAATCTAATGCCAAATTGCCAATGCATGCCGCGCGGTACCGCTCATATCACTCGGGGGAAAAACAGTGACATACTCGCTTCCAGCAGGGAACATGTCAATGTAAGGAGGTAGAGCTATGCATATTACCCTGTCGGCGTAGTGTGCACAGAGAAATGGTGTGGGACGATTGTCCTGCCCGGGCTCCCCTGCCGCAGGACAATCGCACTGCACCATGTGTAAAACTAGCCTGATGGTACTTAAATTATATCGGTAGTATGCAAAACCACTCATTTGTCTTACAAACTCTCTGCTCCCAATTCCTCCATTTCCTCATACCACCCCTACCTATTGTATGCTAAGGTTCCCCCACAAATTAGATTGTATGTTCACTTGAGCAGGACCTCCTTTTCTTTTGTCGTCTTTTCTCCTTAACCACCCTGGCGTTTTATTAACATCGCCAGGGTGGCAGCGCAGCACTATTTTTTGCTTCTTTTTTTTTTAAATCATGTAGCTAGCCTAGCCCTCTCCCTGCGGCATCCCTCCCTACCCTTCGATCGCCGCCGGCGCATTAGTCCGTCCGGAAATCCTGTTCTGAACGGGATTTCCTTTAGGGCTTCCCCCATCGCCATGGCGACGATCGTGATGACGTCATCGACGTCGTTCCGTCATCCGGAGTCCCGATCCGGGATGATGGGGGCTCCTTTCGCGTCGGGTAGTGGCGGATCGGCTTGAGCGGCGGCGATCGAATCCCCCATGCAGCTAGCAAAGTGCTAGCTGCATGATTTAAAAAAAAATTAACAAAATCGGCCCAGCGGGCCTTAGCAGCGCCCTCCGGCGCCCTCCGGCGGTAATGGACGAGCTGAGCTCGTCCATACCGCTAAGGAGGTTAAAGTGTACCCGAGGAAGACTTTAATGATATAAAGGGGACACACAAAGCTATGTTCTTTGCTCAGTGACATGCCTCTGTGTCCTAGCACCGCTCTCTGTCTCCCAATTTACCGACAAGCAGCTTGTCAGTAGCCTAATAGGGGAAGGGGCATCCTTTGCAGTAAAGGCACTCCTGCATAATGTCCAATCCAGCATTAGGAATGCCCTTCCCCGCCCCTATGTGCTCCCAGCTCAGAAGCAGAGAGCTGAGGCACTAGGGCAATATCACTCTTCTGAGTTTGTGGCCATTTTTATGGTCTTAAAACTTTTGATAACAGCGGCAAACTGTGGTAGAATGCAGCACATTGTGATTTGGATTGAAAACTGAATCAGGTAATATGATTTTATTTACTGTTTATGGACACCTTGGGTTTACTTTAAAGGGAACCTGAGGTGGGAGTGATATGGAGGATGCCATATTTATTTCCTTTTAAACAATACCAGTTGCCTGGCAGTCATCCTGATCCTGTGTCTCTAATACTTTTAGCCATAAGGTGCATACACATGCACTACAAAAGGAAACGACGGGTCCGCCGGACCCTCCTGCTGGGCGGTCTTTAGCTGACAGTATGCGCGTGTGTACGCGCTGTCGGCGCTAAGCGGATCGTTCAGAAACAGCCTTATCAGTCCACCGACAGCCCGAACATACGCGTATACTGTCGGCTAAAGACCGCCCAGCGGGAGGGTCCGGCGGACCAGTTCTTTCCTTTTGTAGTGCGTGTGTACGCACCTATAGACCCTGAACAAGAATAAGCATATCAGGTACTCTGACTCAGCTAACTCAGGTTTTACTGGATTAGCCATATTCTTGTTTCAGGGTTTGGACTCAGACACTACGTATGCCAGCAGATCAACAGGACTACCCAGCAACTGGCATTGTTTACAAGGAAATAAATATGGCAGCCTCCATATCACTCTTACCTCGGGTTCCCTTTAAATCTTGTGGTTGGTGACTTTTATTACTATTTGTTCTATTGTACAGAGCTCCATGATGTGATGACAAATTCAAAAGTAAAAGATAATAATAAAATAATTTACAAAAAGAAGAATTGTGTAGAAACATGAAAAGAGCATTAAAATTACTTCAAATTCCAATTCCAACCATAAAGCTAAAAATAATAGTGTGCCTTTTGGTAAGAGTTAAAGAGAACCCGAGGTGGGTTCTAAGAATCCTATTAGCACACAGAGGCTGGGTCTGCATATACTGCCCAGCCTCTGTTGCTATACTGTCTCCCCCCAGGCCCCCCCTTTGCTCTGCTATCCCCCATAAATCAAACACTGTGCTAGCAACATCGCTAGCCGGCTGTTTACATCTACACTGTCACTCTCGCCGCTCCCCCGCCTCCTCTGTGTCGCCGCTCCCAGCCTGCATCCCTTCCCTCCCCACTGATTGGAGGGGAGGGAAGGGACGCAACCGGGGAGCGGAGAAATAGAGGAGGCGGGGGAGCGGCAAGAGTGACAGTGTAGATGAAAACAGACGGCTATCGACACGCTGCGTGTCGCTAGCAAGGCGTTTGATTTATGGGGGCAAGCAGAGCGCAGGGAGGGCCTGGGGGGAAACAGTATAGCAACAGAGGCTGGGCACTATATGCAGACCCAGCCTCTGTGTGCTAATAGGATTCTTAGAACCCACCTCGGGTTCTCTTAAAAGAGAACCAGAGATGAAGCTCCCTCATGTATTTTATTACATTTATCAGTGGGAACATAACAGTAAACACTTACCCTATTTTTTAGTTTCATTCTTCTCTGCTAAATCTGCCTGTTATCAGCTGTGATAAGAATCCCCAACTGAGCATTCAGTCTACGTTTGACCTGGAATCATTATAGCTGAGTCAGTCTTCTGTGAAGTCTTTTCAAGCCAAAGCCCACCCTTCCTGGCTCAGCTTTCCTGCTTTGCATACTCAGAGCTCTGATGACTGGGAGGAGCTGCTGCTGCGGAGAAAGAGGCTCTCAAACAACAGACAAGTGTGGCTCTGTGATCTGTGTGCACTGACTGTGCATTTATCATGTAGTTTCATTTTTATGAGAGACACTTCCTACAGGCAGTTGCGCAGCATACCAGAATAATGAATGCAGCAGCAGCCCTGCTTGTTTATAGTATCATAGAGCCTAGACAGCACATCCAAAACAGCTCATAATCTGGAAGCAGAATGGGTATGAGCCGGAGGCCATATTGGATTTTTCTTGGAGCAATAATGGATAAAAAACACTCAAAAAGACACACCAGAGAAGCAAAATTATCAGGTAGAGCATTTATTCTTTCCAAGCTATCGACTGATATGTTTATTTTGTGTGAAACGTTCATCTCTGGTTCCCTTTAAGAATAAAAACAATAAAACCTGAGATTCACCAGACAGTCTATGAATAGTAAAACATAGCTTTTATTTCAAATCTATAGTTAAAAGTCACAGATAATTCAGTGATGTTGATACAGGTCACCATAAGCAAACCTCTTGATTTGCATTGCATTTTGGATTAGGAATTCCTGATGTTGGTTTCTCAGGCTTATGGCCACTGCATCAAAGGCAATTTGGTAGATTGCAATGCATCCATATAGTGATCTCCAGTATGGAAATTAATCCATTAAAAGGGCCAAGATCACAAAAAAAATTTAAAATTTTAAATACATGTTAACTCATACAAATAAAAAGTACACTTCTTGTAGAGTTAAATGAGCTATAAATGACCTTTCTCCTATTTTGCTGTCACTTACAGTAGTTAGTAAAATCTGACAAAACTGACAGATTTTGTAATAGCCCATCTCTTCTCATGGGGGAGTTTTCTTTATATTCAAACACACTTAGTAAATGGCAATTGCTTTGTTGGACTGCCAATATAGTATGCAAAGAGGTTAGGAGTGGCCTGCATATTTGGACAGATGCTTTCCAGGGAGTGTTTTTGTAAACAAAAGATGTAATACCATACTTAAAATCCCCCATGACTAAATAGACTACTCCATTCTGTCAGATTTCTACTGCCTACTGTAAGTGGCAACAACAGAGGAGAAAAGTAAGTTTGTGGCTCATTTTACCCTGGAAGAACCATTCTTTGTATCTGCATGTGTTTACATGTGCTTTAAATTGAAAAAAATGTTTGCAGCAGTGGTCCTTTAAAGGGAACCAGAGTTGCAGGCAGCGGTTGACGGCGACGTGGGAGCGATCCGTGCGTATGGGGCTGGAGGAAGCTCCAGGTATGTATAAAAGCTTTTCTTTATTTCATCTCTGGTTCTCTTTAAGCCAAAGTTGTATTGCTGTTATATAGTTGTTGGAGGGTAATAGCTAGTGTAGCCAGAGTGATATCAGGCTCGGTCTGCCTATGGTACCAAGTAAGGCGACTTCCTCAGGCGGCAGAAGTCTGAGGACAGCACCAGGCAGAAATGGGAAGTGGCGAGAATGCCTGGCCAGCCTATACTAGGAGCAACTGTAAACTGTACCTGGCTAAACTATACTTGGGGAAACTGCACCTACCTACCAATACTGGGGGCACTTATACCTGGCTACCTAACTATACTGAGAGTGTTTTCGGGGGGCTCCCTGCAGCTATAATGTGCGGTGCAAATTATCGGGTGCTCTCAGATCATTCCAATTTGGGGGGGAGGGGTTCACATCCTCATAAGTTTGCCTCAGACCGCAAAAAAAGTCTAGAACTGGCCCTGAAACTTCTTCTACTTCCAAGCTGCTAGCCAGACATGTATAAACAGTACATAACATTATTAAAATCGAAATCGGTAAGATCGAAAACCTGAGCAGTTTCATGCTGCCAAGATTGGTCAGCTAATGTAAAGAAGCATAATTAACAAATCTGCTGAAAAAAAATGTTCTTTACATACTGTATATACTCGCATACAAGCTGAATTTTTGTCCCCCAAAAAGTGGGTCACAAGTTGGGGGGTCGGCTTGTATGCGAGTCTGGTGGTGGTGGTGGTCCGCGCCCCCCCCCCGGAGCCGCCGCTACCGCTGCATTTACCTTACCCGGCGCCGCTTCTTTTATTCCCCTCCTGTCCGGTTCCATAATTCACAGCACCACTCTTCACGACGGCTGCAGTAGAGCGAGAGAGCGGTTCCCATAGCAACCGCCGCTACAGGAAGCTGCGCTCTCTGCTGCTTCCTGTCTCATCACAGCAGCCGCCATGAAGAGTGCTGCTGTCCTACGGAACCGGAGAGGAGGGGAATAGAAGAAGCGGCGCCGGCTAAGGTAAAAGCAGCGGCAGCCGCGGGGGAGAGGGGAGGCGGGGGCACTATACTAGCTATACTGGGCACTACCTAGCGATACTGGGGCACTATACTAGCGATACTGGGCACTATAATAGCTATACTGGGCACTATACTAGCGATACTGGGCACTATACTAGCTATACTGGGCACTATACTAGCTATACTGGGGCACTATACTAGCTATACTGGGGCACTATACTAGCTATACTGGGCACTATACTAGCTATACTGGGCACTATACTAGCTATACTGGGGCACTATACTAGCTATACTGGGCACTATACTAGCTATACTGGGCACTATACTAGCTATACTGGGCACTATACTAGCTATACTGGGCACTATACTAGCTATACTGGGCACTACCTAGCGATACTGGGGCACTATACTAGCGATACTGGGGCACTATACTAGCTATACTGGGCACTATACTGGCTATACTGGGCACTATAATAGCTATACTGGGGCACTATACTAGCTATACTGGGCACTATACTAGCTATAATGGGCACTATACTAGCGATACTGGGCACTATACTGGCTATACTGGGCACTATACTAGCTATACTGGGGCACTATACTAGCTATACTGGGGCACTATACTAGCTATACTGGGCACTATACTAGCTATACTGGGGCACTTTACTAGCGATACTGGGCACTATATTAGCTATACTGGGGCACTATACTAGCGATACTGGGCACTATACTAGCTATACTGGGCACTATACTGGCTATACTGGGGCACTTTACTAGCAATACTGGGCACTATATTAGCTATACTGGGGCACTATACTAGCAATACTGGGCACTATACTAGCGATACTGGGCACTATACTAGCTATACGGGGGCACTATACTAGCTATACTGGGGCACTACCTACCCATACTGGGCACTATACTAGCTATACTGGGCACTATACTAGCTATACTGGGACACACTAGGGGAATAAGGCGGCCAGCATTTCCTTCCCCCGGCTTATATGGGGGTCAATCATTTTTTACTGTTTTTTTAGGTAAAAGTGGGGGGGGGGGGGGGGTTGGCTTATATGCGGGTCGGCTTATATGCGAGTATATACGGTATGTGCTCAATATTTACAAATTCATCTTTTCTTTATTATTGGCTTCATTAGCTTTCTCCTACTTTATTTTTGTGAGCAGGAAGTCTACTAGCACAGTTGGGAGATATGAAAGAGGCAGGAAGAGGAGCTTGGCATCCCATCCAGCGGAGTATCGTGTCATTGGATGGACGGCGGTAAGCGCATGCTCCATGCAGTCTGTTACCAGGTGAAGATTCTTGTTGGTCTTTGAAGTGCCAGAAAATGCTGAATCGCAATCTGTGAATAAATAACACCTTCTTCATTATGTGAATCTATTCCTAGGATTTCAACCTCTAACATAAGATTAAATTACATGTGAAGAACTGTAGATCCGAAAGGTTGGCCTTAGAAGAAATTAAACTGGGAATTTATGGCTTGTCTAAGGAAAACAATCTTACCAGAATGGCTACTGAAAAGTACGGTAATGAGATTGTCTCTGTTTTTCTTTCAGTGGTTGCTCAATACTGCGCATACGCAAGATTGCATGCTTGCGCACGTGCATTATGGAGCAGTCGAGCAGTCGAGCAGGGATGCTCTTACGAGTAATAACAAGTGCTTAAGCACTCGAATTTGTGATTTAAATGAGCTTTAATTATCTCAGGTGTGTGTCAGGGAGTGAAGGGGTTATTTACCCATAAGTGCGCATCCTCCCTGCGCTCCAAATAGCTAAAACGCATCCTATTGGTCGTGTTGCAAGCCTCACTGCACGCACTTTCTCCTTCAAGCCCGGAAGAAGGAAGTGCGTGGTGGTGAGGCTTGCAAGGCGACCAATAGGACGCGTGCAAGCTATTTGGAGCGCCGGGAGGACGCGCACTTATGGGTAAATAACCCCTTCACTCCCTGCAGCACACCTGAGCTAATTAAAACTAATTTAAATCACGAATTTGAGTGCTTAAGCACTCGTTATTACTCGTGAGAGCATCCCTGCAGCCGAGCAGCCTGAGTGCTCCCTAAGATTGCCAAAGAGTCCATCGGCGACTGAAGTGATGGAAGAGAGCAGTCTGCTAACAGGGAATCCAGTGCTGGAACGCAGGCACATGTGAGGAGAACAGAAAGGCTCTATAGGACCTAGAGCTCTCCCTCTCCTTAGGAAAGTATCTTTTTCTTTTTTTTAAAAAAAAAAATTCGATTCAGACTTGCTTTAAAACTTCATACAAACTTTTTCTATTTGGAGTCTTGTGAATTGTAGTTTTGCTGCTGACTCACATTTTTCAAAGTAATTCTGTCCATAGCTCTTTCGGACTTCTTCTGATGCCCTTTCCCAAATACTGTTTATTTTTTCCCTCAGAGCGGTAGAGTCACTCATTGCAGTTCTGAAGTATCCTGGCTCTATTATGCTGACCTTTACACCAAACAAGACCAATTCCCTCCTGAAAGATACGTAAAATGACTTTAGAATGAAAGAAAAGCTCCAACTGAACTGCACAAAACAAAACTGACTACTCACATTTTGTAAACATTATCTGTTCCCTGTAAATGGCACATATTCAGAAATTAACACTTGATGTGATCCATATTTAACTTTTCAGACACAGTAAAGTGACTCGGAGCCAAAGAGCAAAGGTGTTTTACCTCCTGAGCAATACCAGCCCTTTACATTGAAGGTACTTCACAAAAGGGGAACATAAAAGCTGCACCTCCCTTTCACCTTGCAGAGCAGCCTTAGCCAATGTTATGGCCATGGGGCTCTTCCCCACCTCTGGTACAAGGGAGGAGTTGGAGGGGATTTTGTTTTCTTATCTTCCACCTATTTATGAAAGTGTAAATAACTAAAAAGAAGAACAAATATACCAATTGAAGTAAACTTGCAATAAGAATATGGGTTAATATACAATAGGCTGACCATGCGTCCTCTTTTGCCCGGACAGGTCCACTTTTTCAGACCTGCCCAGGCTGTCCTACCGGATTTTTGAAATGTCCAGTGAAGTAAAGAGAGCCAAAGACACTTGCAGAGATCCATTGGGCTGAGATGAGCCGAACACTGCGAGCCAGCGACAGAAGAACTGCTTGCAGAGATCCACTGAGGCTGAGATGAGCCGAATACTGCAAGCCCAAGCAGCAGAAGAACCGCTTGCAGAGAATCTCTGCAAACGGTTCTTCTGCCTTGGGCTCGCAGTATTCGACTCATCTCAGCCTCAGTGGATCTCTGCAAGCAGTTCTTCTGCAGCTTGGGCTGCAGGAGAAGTGAGCTAGGAAGTGCCGACAGCTAGGGGAGGAGGCGGAAACAAGCCAGTGGCAATAACACACAGGCTGTGTGTGAAAGCAAGTCATCGGAATGCCGGGGATAAGATAAGGAAGCCTCAGATGGGAGGGGGAGAAGAAATGTGGACAGCCTGACACAGGACAGAGAGAGGAGGCTGAGATTGGAGGGGGAGAGGTGAGCTGACAATAGACTAGAGGGAGAAGCAGAGTGCAGCCTCAGCCACTACTAGTGTTCTGCATGCTGTGCACTGTGTAGAAAACTCCAAGCCCTTGCCAGCCACAGTACTTCAACACAAGCTGGACACTTGTTAGACACCCTGTATACATGCTTGTTATATGCTATTCAACCTGTAATATCTTAAAAAAAAAGTCCTCTTGTCTCCTGTTGCAGCCAAGTTTTATTCTCGCAAGTCGATGTCCCTGGCCATGCGCATCTACGTTCGTGTTCCCTTCGCCATGAGTGTCCTGCGCGGGTGCAGTGCAAGGTTTTCTCGTACTGTGCAGGATGCTCTTGGTGATGGGAGTGCGAATGAGGACGTTTGTGTGGCCAGGGGCAGTGGACGTTGACTTGCAAGTCCGCAAGAACAAAACTTAGCTGCGGCGGGGGACTGGTGGATCGTTCAGAGACGGTGTGTGCCTACGGAGGCTGCAGGGGGCTGGCAGAAGCTCCAAGTAAGTGAAACTTTTTTTAAAGACATTACAGGTTTCCTTTAAAGGAATTCTGAGATGTTTAATAGTTTTCTTTTCATACTTGGGGCTTCCACCAGCTCCATGAGGTGCGTGGACTCCCTTGCCTTCTTCTCCAGCCACTCTGTTATCTTATTATCCCCTCCAATAATCTGTGCAGTCGCACTCTTTGCGTTGGTGACTTGGTCACAGGAGAACAAGGGAGGTATATTTAGGCAGCCGCACGCAGCATGGGGGAAAGAGCATTTTGTGGGGAAATGTGCTGCCAATCTCATTTCATTTGTGGGGAAATGTGCTGCCAATCTCATTGCATTTGTGGGGAAATGTGCTGCCAATCTCATTGCATTTGTGGGGAAATGTGCTGCCAATAAGATTGCATTTGTGGGGAAATGTGCTGCCAATAAGATTGCATTTGTGGGGAAATGTGCTGCCAATTAGATTGCATTAGTGGGGAAATCTGCTGCCAATAAGATTGCATTAGTGGGGAAATCTGCTGCCAATATTATTGCATTTGTGGGGAAATATGCTGCCAATCTCATTGCATTTTGTGGGGAAATATTCTGCGAATCTGATTGCATTTTGTGGTCGGCCGGCCTCCGCCATGTGGTCTGGAAAAAAAAAAAAACGACCCTCCATGCCTGCGAAGTTGGACAGCACACTGCTAAGGTCTTGTATATTTGGCCCCACCCATGACCACGCCCACATGCTGTTGTGATCGTCCTCTTTTTTGGAAATCAAAATATGGTCACCCTAATATACAATATATGTATATATAGACACACACACACACACACACACACACACACACTCACACACACACACACACACACACACACACACACACACACACACACACACACACACACACACACACACACACACACACACACACACACACACACACACACACACACACACACACACACACACACACACACACACACACACACACACTTTTCTACTACACTCCACTTGTGTCCACAACTTTTAATCTTTGGCCGGCTTTCTTCACATTCCTTCTTCACACTTTTTCTTTCTTTTTCCATTAATTCTTCTGGGCACTCCTGTATTTAAATATTCTATAATTCTTCTGTCTTATTTTAATTACGCACCAGAAGCTTATTGTAACGATACTACCTGATCCTCGCTCCTGCGGAGACACATCCTCTTCCGGCTTGCGCTCCATGAACTCTTCCTCCTCTGCTAGCGTGCGTCTCAAAGGGCGCACGCCGTACGCCAGGGGGCGGCGCGCGTTCCGAAGGTGACGTCATCAGGTCGTCTTAAGCCTTCCGGGAACGCCGCGCCGCGCCAGTTATAGCATTTTGCTAGGCTAGCTAGGTAGCTGCTCGTGAGCTGAGTGAGTTAGTGATTTGTGAATATCTGTGTACCGACTTGTTTTGCCTCTCGACCACCCGTTGCCTGATCCCTGTACCTGTACTGTCACCCGTTTACCGACCTGATTACTGTCCGACTATCCGATTGCCTGATCCTTGTACCTGCATTGAAACCCGTGTACCGACCTGATTACTGTCTGACTATCCGATTGCCTGGTCCCTGTACCCGTATTGATACCTGTGTACCGACTCGATTACCACTTGACTATCCACTTGCCTGACTCTATTACTGTGTGGAGATTCCTGTGTACCAACCTCCTGTGCTCCGGCCTCTCGCCACGCACTGTCTGGCGGGGTGCTAGGCGGACTCCAGGAGTTAGGCTACAGTCTGCACAAGCACCATTGTACACACGTTCCTGAATAAACTCGAACATCCCTGTGCGCCCCTCCCTGCTGTCGTCTGTGCAGGCATTCCGTACCAACCAGCCGTTACATTATAACTGGCCAAAACATTATTATGGAGGACCTTCAACGTCAGATTGACGCTTTGACAGAGGCTATGAAAGGCCTTGCGGATATGGTCACTCCACTACTTCAAGCGCAGGCCCAGGTACAGGCTCAAGCGCAGGCCCAGAAGCAGGCCCAGGCGCAGGTCGCAGTTGCTCCGGCTGATGCCCCTCCAGTGGGCGCGGGGGCACCCGATCCTCCGATCGATGCTATGGCACCCCCTCCTCCTGTGGAGGCGATAACCGAACCAAAACTTCAGCTTCCAGAGAAGTTTTCTGGCAACCGAAGTACTTTCAGCAACTTCAAAAACTCCTGTCTGATGTATTTCTTTGTAAGGCCTAGATCCTCTGGCTCAGAGATCCAGAAAGTTGCACTAGTGATTTCCCTGTTGCAAGGGGACCCACAGGCGTGGGCCTTCAGCCTTACCCAGGGACACCCTGCTCTCTCATCGGTGGAAGGGTTCTTTGAGGCCATGGGAGTCTTATATTCTGACCCCGATGCCACCTCCACCGCCTCACAGAAATTGCGAGGGTTGAGACAGGGAAGGAATACAGCGGAGGTCTATGCCACAGAATTCAGGCGGTGGTCCGTGGACACACACTGGAACGATCCAGCATTATTGGATCAGTTCATCCACGGTCTGTCAGATCCAGTGAAGGATCTCCTGGTCAATTTTTCACCCCCAGCTTCTTTAGACGAAGCAATAACTCTGGCCATCAGAGGGGATCGTCGCCTCCGGCAGCATCGCCAGGAGCGATCGGCAGGTGGCAGCCCTTCTCTTGCCATATCTCCTCCCGCTGCAGCTGCTAATGAGGAAGAGCCCATGCAAATCGGGGCCTCTAAGCTCACGGTAGCGGAAAGAACCAGGAGGCGTTCGCAGGGGCTTTGCCTATATTGTGGGGGAACGGGAAACTTTGTGCGGAATTGCCCCGAGAAGAAGTCGGGAAATGCCAGTGCCTAGGGGAGTCAGAGGGAGCTTTCTTGGGCGGGCAGAGTATTCCTTCAAATACCCAATGTTTTCTGGTCCCTGTCTGTCTGGACTGGCAGGGGCAGGCATTTACAGGGCAGGCGTTTATTGACAGTGGGGCGGCCGGGAATTTTTTGGACCTTGCGGTAGCCCAACAACTAAAAATTCCTGCCCTCCCGCTAGGTAAGCAGGTCCAAGTCACTGCCATTGATCACTCTCCGTTACAACTGGGACAGCCTATGGCAGTCACACCGGAGTTGCACCTCACGATTGGAGCACTGCACTCTGAGGGGATTACCTTCTACCTGTTGAGCATGCCATCCACTCCTATGGTGTTAGGGTTACCGTGGTTAAAACAACACAACCCGGTATTGGATTGGCAAACGGGTCAGCTGGTAAAGTGGTCTGGCTTCTGTCAGGGTAATTGTATTTCTGCCCTACCTGTCCGCAGCACTCATTGTCTATCCCTGAGCCGTATGGTATGTTTTCCGATGTGTTCTCCCCCTGCGCGGCGGACGAGCTGCCTCCACACTGCTCATACGATTGCCCCATTGATCTCCTCCCTGGGACTATGCCTCCTCGTGGCCGCTTGTTCAATCTCTCAGCCCCTGAGAGGACAGCCATGAGGACTTACATTAAGGAGAACATGCAGAAGGGGTTCATCAGGCCCTCTAACTCCCCTGCAGGGGCCGAATTTTTTTTCGTGGAGAAGAAAGATGGGGGTCTCAGGCCCTGTATTGATTACAGGGGACTGAATAAAATAACGGTAAAAAAACGGTACCCTCTGCCATTGATTAACGACCTGTTAGGGCAAATCGCGGGGGCGCGAATTTTCACCAAATTGGACCTGCGGGGGGCATACAACCTCATCCGGATACACCAGGGGGATGAGTGGAAGACGGCCTTCAATACTCATGAGGGGCATTATGAGTATTTGGTCATGCCCTTCGGGCGCTGTAACGCCCCGGCCGTCTTCCAGGAGTTCGTCAATGACGTCTTACGAGACTTCCTGGGGAAGTTCGTCATCGTCTATCTTGACGATATTCTAATTTTCTCTCCATCCTTGTCAGTCCACCGGGAGCAGGTCCGGGCAGTTCTTCGCAAGTTGAGGGAGCATCATTTATATGCCAAATTAGAAAAGTGCACCTTTGAGACTGATCAAGTGCCCTTCCTGGGCTAAATTATTTCCAGCGCAGGACTGACTATGGATCCGGCCAAAGTCTCCGCAGTATTGAATTGGCCACAGTCCACCAACTTGAAATCTCTGCAGCGATTCCTGGGGTTCGACAACTTTTATAGGAGATTTATCAGAGGATTCTCAGTCCAGGTGGCACCGCTGACCGACCTAACTAAAAGTGGGGCGGATCCCACTCAGTGGACTCCTCAGGCTTGTCAGGCCTTCAGGGTCTTGAAGGAGGCCTTCTGTTCGGCCCCGCTTCTGGTTCATCTGGATACCGCGCGTCCTTTTGTGGTAGAGGTTGACGCATCCGAACTGGGAGTAGGGGCAGTCCTCTCCCAGTATTCAGGCTCCCCGGAAAAGCTGCATCCCTGTGCCTACTTTTCTAGGAAATTCTCCCCGGCGGAGCAAAATTATAACATTGGCAATCGCGAGTTGTTGGGTATTAAGTGGGCTTTCGAGGAATGGAGGCACTGGCTGGAGGGGGCCGATCTCCCGATCACCGACTTCACAGACCACAAAAATCTGGAGTACATCGAGTCTGCCAAGAGACTAACCCCCAGACAAGCCTGGTGGGCCCTGTTCTTCACCAGATTTAAGTTTACCATTACATATAAACCCGGCCCGAAGAACGTTAAGGCGGACGCTCTGTCCGAATACCCCGGACTTCTGTCCGAATCCCCCTCACGCTCAGACCCCCGAACTAATCCTGCCTGCTCGCTGCTTTGTCGCCGCCTTGACAACATCGAGTTCCAATGGTGATCTAGTAGAGAGTTTGTCTCGTCTCCAGGACGATGTTTCCTCTGGAAAACCACCAGGTGTTCTGTATGTTCCTCGGCAGTTGAGGTTGCAGGTCCTGCAACACTTTCATGAAAGTAAGATGGCAGGTCATCCTGGTCAAGCCAAGACTCAGGAGCTTTTGACGTGCCTGGTCTGGTGGCCTTCTTTACCTCGGGATACACGGGCCTTCGTCAAAGCGTGCCCGGTCTGTGCCCGCAACAAGACTACTAGGACAGCTCCCAGTGGTTCCCTCCTTCCTTTGCCCGTACCGTCCAAACCTTGGACCGATGTGTCCATGGACTTTATTGTGGACTTACCACCATCAGAGGGATATACGGTGATTTGGATGGTGGTTGACCGCTTCAGCAAGATGTCTCACTTCATCCCGCTGACCAAATTGCCATCGGCCAAGGAGTTAGCCGACCTCTTCATCACTCACGTGTTCAGGCTCCATGGTATTCCAGAAAGGGTGATCTCGGATCGGGGCGTGCAATTTGTGTCCGAATTTTGGAGGTCATTCTGCTTGCGTCTGGGAATTGAGTTGGCGTTCTCATCAGGGTTCCATCCTGAATCCAATGGTCAGACCGAAAGGGTAAACCAATCCTTGGAGCAATATCTACGTTGCTTTGTCTCCAAGAGCCAGGAGCAGTGGGCCGAATACCTCCCATTTGCAGAGTTCGCCCACAACAACGGGGTGAGCTCATCCACGGGCAGATCCCCTTTCAAAGTGGTCAATGGCCTCGACCCCAGGTTTTCTCTTCTTGTGGGTCCACCATCCAACCTACCTGTCTTAGAAGAAAGGTTGCAGCGCATGGAGGACATATGGAGGGATCCTGTAACAATGTGTGGTGTTTGGTGCACACTCAGAGTATTCAGATTGTTGGTGATCCGCAGTATCACCAATAATGCTGATATAACCGATTATGTGGCGATCTGCGGAATCACCAATAATGCGGATATTTATTTGTAACTCTGGATACCGGGTATAACGACAGTGGAAAACCCACCACACTGATATCTTTAAGAGGACTGGCTACCTCTAAAAGAGAAACGCAGTGTGTGCGATTCTGCGACTAGATGACGTAACGCTAGAATCGCGTTCCCCAGCAGCAATGATATACTGGGGAACCACTGAGACCTCCGCAAGGAGGGATTCAGCAGAATAAACCCTTTAGTGGGAGAACCACTAAAGGGGGCAAAGTCAGACGGAAACTGTTCGGTAACAAACTGGCTGCGAGGTACCGAATCGTGAAACAGAGAGCAGAGTCAGAAATCTAGCCAAGGTCAGTAACGGAAATCAGATAGGCGGAGGTACAAAGTCAGAAAGCCGAACTCGTAGTGAAATAGACAAGCAGAGGTTCGGCAACGGGAGATCAGAAAATGGCACAGATAACAATAGTGCTTGCGAATATATTGGCAAAACCAATATATGTCGCAGATCAGGAAAATAACCTGTACCGGCAGCTGCGGGAAGCGAGTGGGGGCCGACGGCAGCCGAAGGGAGCGAGGGAAGCGGTGAGTATGTCCTTTTTTTCCCCTACGCATAGCAGCATTTATTTTACCACAGCCTGTGGGCTTTGGTATCCTTTAAGCCAGACAACTTCCAACAAAATCGTGCTATGACCCCTCTGGAGGAATCTCTTGCAATGGCCATGCATGTCACTTCCTCTTCCTGCTTCATTCAGTGATGCACTTCTCTAACAGAGAAGACAGGGGTGACCCGGAAGTTATAACATAGCCAAGAAGGCAGCCGTGATTTTTAAATTGAAATCGAACAAAACTATTTGGTGTAGAATGGTGATTCAGGCATCAAATGAAAGAGGAAAGCACAAGCTACAGAAAGGTATGCATCTTTTAGTACTTTGTAGTACTGGTCGGAGTCTTAAAGGCATATCCATGAGAGGTGCTCGGCGTCCCTAACCCAACCAAAGAAAAGTAAAGGAGAAAATTAAGAACAAGCGGAAGACAGAAGACCTATAGAAGATAGCTCAAAGGATAATAAACAAGAATACAGAATAAATAATGAAAGAAGAGTACAGATGAAAGGAGAAGAAAAGGGTTATTTATTTAATAAAATATTTTTAATGTGTGTTTATTTCAATTAGAATACTTTTACTTGTTTCATTGTTTTCATTCCCTGGTAAATTGGTAAGGGGTCAAAATATGTTTTACCTATTTACCTGGGGGAGGGGGGGGGGGGGGGGAAGAGGGGGGGAGGGTGTTTAAGGGCCAATGGGAAAATTTCACCCTTGCCCCAAATGTTTGGGATCATGTAGGCCAGTTCTGATAAGTTCTGCATTAACCTTCCTGGCGGTAAGCCCGAACTGAGTTCGGGCTATGCCGCCGGAAGGCACCGCTCAGGCCCCGCTGGGCCGATTTGCATAATTTTTTTTTTGCTGCACGCAGCTAGCACTTTGCTAGCTGCGTGCAGTGCCCGATCGCCGCCGCTACCCGCCGATCCGCCGCAATTCCTCTCGCCGCGGCCGCCCCCCCCCCAGACCCCGTGCGCTGCCTGGCCAATCAGTGCCAGGCAGCGCTATGGGGCAGATCGGAGTCCCCTCTGACGTCACGACGTCGATGACGTCGGTGACGTCATCCCGCCCGTCGCCATGGCGACGGGGGAAGCCCTCCAGGAGATCCCGTTCTTTCAACGGGATCTCCGGATCTCCGATCGCCGGCGGCGATCGGAGGGGCTGGGGGGATGCCGCTGAGCAGCGGCTATCATGTAGCGAGACTTTGTCTCGCTACATGAAAAAAAAAAAAAAAAATTTAAAAAAAAAGATTTGCTGCCCCCTGGCGATTTTTTTGCAAACCGCCAGGAGGGTTAACCTGAATTTACCTGCAATTCTCACCACCTCACCATCCTGCTTTAACCCCAGCAGGCTGCATGTGTCACCAAATGTTTTTCTGTGGGAACTGGGACAGCCAGAACTAGACAGCAGTACAAATGTCCTAGTTCAAAAGGGAGAAGAGAGTCCTGGCAGGGATAGTAGGCTATGCGTAGAAATGGCCTGAACGGTTCGCCGGCGAACGGTTCCCAGCGAACTTCCGGGGTTCGCGATCACAGAGAACCGCAACATTTTCCGGTAGTTCAGTTCGCCCCCATAGTGCATCATGAGGGTCAACTTTGACCCTCTACATCACTCAGCAGGCACATTGTAGCCAATCAGGCTACACTCCCTCCTGGAGCCACTTCCCCCCCCCCCTTATAAAAGGCAGGCAGCGTCAGGCTTTGGACTCACTCGTGTGCCTGCATTAATTAGAGAAGGTAAAGCTGCTGCAGACTCTCATAGGGAAAGCTTAGTTAGGCTCTTGTAGGCTTCTTAGCTTGCTCCTTGCTGATTCTTATTGCTAAAAAAGCACCCCTAAACAGCTCTTTTGAGAGCTAATCTTGTTCTTGTGATCTATTTTTTTTTGTGTGTTTCCCACTGACACTTGTGTTGCATAGACAGCCTTGGTAATTCATGCTGTGTGTGCCACTGCCAGGCCCAGCACATTCAGTGACTACCTGTGTGTGTGACAGGTGCACATTGTAATACCCATCACTGCATATACCTACCTGTTGTTCACTTCAGTCAGTGCACCCACCTACCTACGTGAACGCACGCAGTGTCACTGTGCCTGTCCAGTACCTGTCTGTGTGTGACAGATGCACATTTTAATACCCATCATTGCATATACCTACCTGTTGTTCACAGTGCACCCACCTACCTACGTGAGTGCACGCAGTGTCACTGTGCCTGTCCGGTACCTGTCTGTGTGTGACAGGTGAACATTGTAATACCCATCACTGCATATACCTACATGTTGTTCACTTCAGTCTGTGCACCCACCTACCTACGTGAGCGCACGCAGTGTCACTGTGCCTGTCCGGTACCTGTCTGTGTGTGACAGGTGCACATTATAATACCCATTACTGCATATACTTACCTGTTGTTCAAAATGCACCCACCTTCCTACGTTAGCGCAGGCAGTGTGATATTTAATACCATCAGTCACTCTACCTGTTCACGGTATGTGTGTGTGACAGGTGCACATTTGTAATACCCATCACTGCATATACCTACCTGTTGTGTCCGGTGCACCCACCTACCTATGTGAGTGCACGCAGTGTGATATACCACTCTGTGCATACCTGTTAACTGCACCTGTGTGACTGCACATTGTATTAGTCAAGTCAGTGCATACCTTCCACTTCATCCCCCCCAATATGGACAAAACAAAAGGCAGAGGCAGGCCATCTGGCAGGTCTGTTCAAGGTCACTGTCGTGATTTCGTGCGGCCCTCGACCAAAGTACAGTGTTCAGAATAAGGAACGCGCCATCAACCCCCAATATTTTCAGGACGTAGTTGACTATTTAACACAAAACACCTCATCTTTCTCAGCTTCCACACGGAAGCGTGACATATCTTCCTCCTCCTGCTCTGATTCTGGCACCCTACTTAACACTTAGTCGGCCTCCACCACCAAAGTGCCATCATCCCAGGGCTCAGCGGTGTGGACATTTTTTTGTGTGTCTGCCTCAGATGAGAGCAATGCCATCTGTACTCTCTGCCACCGAATTGAGCCGTGAAAAAATGGAGCCATGGAAAGACCAAGACCCGCGTACGGACAACTACCTTACGAAGGCACATGATTACAAAGCACAAACTGCAATGGGATGCCCATCTGAGGAAAAGCAGCACACAAAAGCAAAGCCACACACCACGGCGGAAGATACCAGGCCGCAATTTTTTCTCAGTAAGTCAGTCCCCACACACAGCATCTCTGCCTGCACGCCGTGTGACTGCCTCCCCCAAGACTAAGTCGCTCCCCCCACAGCATCTCTGCCTGCAGGCTGCTTGACTGCCTTCTCCACCACCACCAACAGGATCCAGGACTCCAGGCTGATTCCTGAATTTTTAAGGCCGCTGCTAGAAGCGGACGCTATACTAATTTTTCTGGTGCGTGTAAATGCCTGCCTAATTTTTCTGGCTGCACTGCAACTGCAACAACAAAACAAAAGGCATGTACATGTGCCAATTCCCCTTCGTGATCATTACCTTGCCTCGGTGAAGGGGCTTGCGTATCACAATGAAGCAATGACCGACGGCTATATGAGTGTCTCGGGGGGGGGGGGGGGGGGCACACCCATGATAATAAGGTCATTGCTTCATTGTGGACAGACCAAATTTGATCAGCTGGACAGTCACTGTTCTGTCATTCAGCTACCTCAGCCCAGCGACCATATGGGCTGGAAACAAACAAACAAACACAGAACATTTATATAGCGCTTTTCTCCTGGCGGAATCAAAGCACCAGAGCTGCAGCCACTAGGACGCGCTCTATAGGCAGTAGCAGTGTTAGGGAGACTTGCCCAAGGTCGCCTACTGAATAGGTGCTGGCTTACTTAACAGGCAGAGCCGAGATTCGAACCCAGGTCCCCTGTGTCAGAGGCAAAACCCTTAACCATTACACTATCCGCCATCACCTGCACTCTCGTCATAGTGCGCACCAGTCCAGCACGGCCATCACTACCAGGGCCGGCCTTTGACCTGAGCGACCTGAGCGATCGCTCGGGGCGCCGGCTTCTAGGGGGGCGCTCCTGCCGCCTGTCTCGCTGCTGCCCGGCCTGGTCCGTCGCGCTCCGCCCCCTGGTGCCGCTGCTGGGGGAGATGGGGGCGAACAGGTCCATGCGGCTTCCGTGATGGAGAGGGAGCTGCGGGGAGGGCGGCCCGACCTCTCCCTCCCTTCCTCTCCTGGGCCGCCCTCCGTGCGCCCCCTCCGATACACAGTGCAGAGTGCAGCAGGAAGCATTAAGTAGAGCAACTCACCTCCTGGATCCGAGCGCCGTTCTCTTGCCGCTGGTCTCCTCCTGTACATAGCTGCTGATACACACTAAACTTCCTACAGGAAGTTTAGTGTGTATCAGCGGCTATGTAGAGGAGAAGACCAGCGGCAAGAGAACGGCGCTCGGATCCAGGAGGTGAGTTGCTCTACTTAATGCTTCTTGCTGCACTCTGCACTGTGCATCGGAGGGGGCGCACGGAGGGCGGCCCAGGAGAGGAAGGGAGGGAGAGGTCGGGCCGCCCTCCCCGCAGCTGCGGCTCTAGTATGAGGGGAGGGAGGGTACCTACCTAAGTAGCCTATACTGAGGGAACCTACCTATCTAGCCTATACTGGGGGTACCTACCTATCTAGCCTATACTGGGGGTACCTACCTATCTAACCTATACTGGGGGTACCTACCTATCTAGCCTATACTGGGGGCAACTACCTATCTAGCCTATACTGGGGGCAACTACTTATCTAATCTATACTGGGGGCAGCTACCTATCTAAACTATACTGGGGGCACCTACCTATCTAACCCAAACTGGGGGTACCTACCTATCTAGCCTATACTGGGGGTACCTACCTATCTAACCTATACTGGGGGCAGCTACCTATCTAACCTATACTGGGGGCAGCTACCTATCTAACCTATACTGGGGGTACCTACCTATCTAACCTATATTGGGGGCAGCTACCTATCTAGCCTATACTGGGGGCAGCTACCTATCTAACCTATACTGGGGGTACCTACCTATCTAGCCTATACTGGGGGCAGCTACCTATCTAACCTATACTGGGGACACCCACCTATCTAGCCTATACTGGGGGTACCTACCTATCTAGCCTATACTGGGGGTACCTACCTATCTAGCCTATACTGGGGGTACCTACCTATCTAGCCTATACTGGCGGTACCTACCTATCTAACCTATACTGGGGGCAGCTACCTATCTAACCTATACTGGGTCAGTTACCTATCTAACCTATATAGCGGGTACCTACCTATCTTACCTATATTGCAGGTACCTACCTATCTAACCTATATTGCAGGTACCTACCTATCTAACCTATATTGCAGGTACCTACCTATCTAACCTATACACTGGGGGCAGCTACCTATCTAACCTGTACTGGGGGCACCTACCTATCTAACCTATATCTGGTACACATGCCTATCTAACCTATACTGGGGCAACTGCACTGGCTACCTATACTGGGGGCACCTACTTGGCTAACCTATACTGGGGGCATCAATAGCTGGCTACCTTTACTGGGTCACCTATGCCTGGCTACCTATACTGGGGGGACTTATAGCTATATGTCAGGAATCAGGATGGACGGAGGCGCGCTGAGCCCCACGCTGCTGCAGAGAAGCGCGCAGCACGTGTGCCACCAGCCCTGTGACAATGTCCTGAGTGACGAGACCTTCTCCTCTCCTGCTCCCAGAATCCTGGCACCTACACTGGCACTAAGTCTGCAGACTGCTCTGCAGACAGTAAGAAGAGAAGACTGACCAGCAAAAAGTAAGGCTCCCCATCCCCAACCTCCCTACGCTAAAGGGGGAATATGCTTATGCTGCTAGATACACTAATTGGGGGGGGGCACCAAAATCTGGTTACGCTCAGGGCGCTGTGAAACCTAAGGCCGGCCCTGATCACTACACAAACAGCTGTTTGCAGTCACTGCATACCTTTCACTGCATCTTTGATTGCACATTGTCTTATACCTGGCTGCCTGTCAGTGCATACCTTTCACTTGAATGGATGGCAGACTTGCCCTCCATAACAGATTCTCGTTAAAGGATTTAAAGTTGATTCGTCTCATATACAGCAGGGCCTCAAAAGTCCTCCTGTATTGTTATTTCTCGGGACGTGCATGCCATGCCTGCTGCCTTCCTTGGATGTGTGGTAGCCGTTCCTGCTCCTTTGCCCACAGCGTGCCTGCTGCCTTCCTTGGATGTGTGGTGGTGGTAGCCGTTTCTTAGGCTCCCACTACAGACCGGAATCAAACCAGGATTCCTCGGCCATTACCCGTAGTCACCATGCTACTGAGAAAGTACCATCGAAAGTTTCACACAGTTGAATGAATAGCAGACTTGCCCTCCATAACACATTTTTGGCAAATGCTTTCGATTTGGTTTGTCTTGCGCTGGGTCAAGGGTCCATCTGACCACAGATCCCTGGTCTGCAAAGCTCGGTCAGGGCAGGTACATTACTTATACAGCAAATGGGTCCTTACTTGGATGTGTGGTGGTGGTAGCCAGTTTTCAGGCTCCCATTCCGGAGCGAAATCAAACCCTGATTCCCCGGCCATTACCCGTGGTCACTCACAATGGCAGACTTGCCCTCCATAACAGATTCTCGTTACAGGTACCGAACAGCCAGCAGAACATGTAATTTGAAAACAATAGATGTAAGCTTTAACAATGGTAGAGAAAGAACCATCGAAAGTTGATAAGGCAGTCAGACATTACCTGATATCAGTGAGGAAGAGCAATCTCGCCATGGTGCGCACCAGTCCAGCACGGCCGTCACAGCACAAACAGCTGTTTGCGGTGCGTTACACAGCGAGTTTGGTGTGTCAGTGTGAAGCAGTACTCTAATTACACTCCCTGTTTGATGTATACACATGCAAGATATTTTAAAGCACTTTAAGCCTGCAATTTACCATTCAATGTGATTTCTGCCCTTAAAATGCTGCTTTGCGTCCAATCCAGGTTTTCCCCTGGGACTTTTGGTGTCTATCCCACTCCGCCATGCCCCCCTCCAGGTGTTAGACCCCTTGAAACATCTTTTCCATCATTTTTGTGGCCAGCATAAATGTTTCTAGTTTTCAAAGTTCGCCTCCCCTTTGAAGTCTATTGCAGTTCGCGAAAGTTCGCGCGAACCAAACTTTCACGGAAGTTTGCGAACCGAAAATTGGAGTGCGCTGTGCTTCACTATGGAAAAAGTGGCCAGAGCAGTGAGATATGCAGATTAGTGGTGAAATAGTCAGTGCTAGCCTTGCAGTATTTCACGTGATCATTAATTTAACTTTAGAAAAGCTTTTACTCAGGTCAGCATCTGAATAACCCATATAAAACCCATACCCATATAAAATGTGTTACCTGCCTAAAAGGTTTTAAGTTTGTGTAACCAGTCAACATGAATTTGTTTTTGGGAGATTCTTATACAGTATAAAGGACAAGGAGACATTTGTAAATTATTTGTTCATTACTTTGCAAATGCATCACAAAGCAATTACATGTTTGAGCAGTTGCATATTACTCCAACCCTGTAAAAGAAGAGTATAGATGGGCAGAACTTACTGAACTCAATATTGCTACATGCTATCAGTATGTTCTAATGACAACTGAGTTTACCGAAGTTTGTCTGAAAAAGCTTCCACTCCAAATTTGGCAAGGCAGTATCCTCCTCCAATGAATGCCACTCTCCCAGCAACACTGGCCACATTGACAACCCGCCCCTTGGCTCTGCGGACTAATGGCAGCATTTTCAGAGTGACGTCAATCAGCCCCAGCAGATTCACGTCCAGGACTTTTTGGAAGTCTTCTTTAGTTAGCCATTCATTAGTGCCAAAAGGAAAGTTGATGCCTGCATTATTCACCAAGCCCCAAAGTCCTGTATGAAAGATAATGAAGAGAAGAACCACACTAGTAGCAAAGTAAAAAAAAAAAATTAAAAACAAACAAACTGTAGACCTTTGATTCATGGGGATCACCTAACAAGCAATTCTACAGAAAGCAGACTGCAATTTTTGTGGAATAGACCACAAATGAAGCTCTGTACTGTAATAAAAAGTCTTGGTGATGGTGGAAAAACTTCCCACTGTGGCATTTCTTGCTGTATAAAGCACTTGTGTAGTCACCAATGGAATGTGGGTAGCATGAATTAGAGCCACTTGTCTGAGATTTACTGACTACCCAGCCAGCTTATGGGGAACCAGAACTCCTAGGAGTGTGTAAGGGGCTACAAAGGACCCAAAAGCCCACTTACTAAAATAATAAGCAAAATAAAAGGTTGCCTTCCTAAGGGCCTGTTTCCATTACATGCAATGCGATGCAGCTACATAGATGCATTGCACTGCGGCTGTGCTGTACCCAGTGCACGGCAATGGAACAGTTTCCATGTGGTTTTGCATAGTGGTCGGAGTGATCACAGAATATGCAGATTCCTGCACGGCCGCATCCGCCCGCCGTCTCCTGCAATACACTTCCGCATCGGGTGATGCGGAAGTGACCCGAATGGGAGCGGAAGTGACCCGAATGGGAGCGGAAGTGATGCATAGCATATAATGTCTCCCAAGATGCATCACTGCTGAATATGCAAATCATCCTTTGTTGTCCCTGTAAGCTAAGTAACTACACCTCCAGACTAGCTACAAATATTTATACAGGTGTGGGAAGGCTAACCCTCCCTCAGTCCATGATCTCTGTAACGTCCTTAGGCTTAGGGCCTGTTTCCAATAGAGGAGGCAAAGGATGCATCTTATTAACTTTTTATTGGTGCTATGATGGTACTGAACACCTCTACAGTTACGCTCCTCAGTTACGCCACTGAGGACAAGGTCCCAAGAATAAGGGCCTGTTTCCACTACATGCAGATTGGATGCAGAAAAACTGACTCCAATGTATGCCTATGGGAAAATCTGCATTAAAAAAAAAATCACATTTAACAGGCCCATAGGCATTCATTGGAGTCAGTTTTTCTGCATCCAATCTGCGTGTAGTGGAAACAGGCCCTTATTCTTGGGACCTTGTCCTCAGTGGCGTAACTGAGGAGCGTAACTGTAGAGGTGTTCAGTACCATCATAGCACCAATAAAAAGTTAATAAGATGCATCCTTTGCCTCCTCTATTGCTACACCGCTGCTTGTTATATCCTATAAAAAAAGTAAACAAAATGGAATTTAGTGGTGCGAAAAAACTGTTTGGGATGAAAAAGGGCAGTTCTTGAACACATAATAATCTGGGAAGAGAGTGAGAGTTATTTTTCAGGATTTTGATGGAGCCTCTGTGTCATGCGTCCTTCTCATGCTACATCTGGACACGCTCATAATGATTAACCACGTCCCCTCCCCCAGGACGAGTATATACATCCCTGCAAAATCCCTCTACATCTCGCAGGGAATGGAACGCAGATCGCTGGCATAAATGAGATGCCTGCAATCATTGTAACTACCAAAGTAACACGTTCATGCATTACTTCCTGTTTGCGTACTATTAGTAGATATCAGGAAGAAAATGTGTGACGACAACTTGTGGTCAAATAGTAAAACTACACCTATATACTGTACATTTATTTCAATAAAAAGACCTAAACATATTTTAAAATTAATTCCTTACATCCCACACTCTCCCATAAATGCCCCCCAAAAATTTTTGCATAAAAAAAAAAAAATACATAAATAGTTACCTTAGGGACTGAACTTTTTTAATATGTATGTCAGGAGGGTATATTACTGTTATTTTTAATTTATGGGCTTGTAAATAGTGATGGCTGCAAAATCTCTCTTATTTCTAAATAAAATATTGGCGCCATACATTGTACTAGGGAAATATTTTAAACGTTGTAATAACCGCGACAAATGTGTGGGTTTTTAATGGCTGAAAACTGAGAAATACGGTATGTTTTTTCTTATTATTCCTATTAAATTTCAGTTAGCATAAAATCATTCTTAGCAAAAAGTACCACGCAAAGAAGGCCTAATTGGTGGCAAAACAACAAGTTATAGATCATTTCAGTATGATAAGTAATGACAAAGTTATTGGTAGATAAATGAACGCAACACTGACAGGTGAAAATGGCTCTGTTTTTTAAGGGGAAAAACCCATGGAGGTGAAGTGGTTAAAGTGTACCAGGCAAAGATCGCTCCCAGGAACGGGAGCATTGTGATGGAGCGTGACTGCACTGACTGGGTCAGGCTTTCGGGGACAATTGCGGGTGACAGGATTCACCCAGGGAGACGGTGAGGGACGAACCGCTCTAATGGGGTTTAAGCAGGGGTGTAACTAGGCCCCACCGAGCCCCCCTGCAGAATTTCAGAGCGGGCCCCCACCCCTCCCTGGGCCGTTTTGTGGGGGCTGTAGGGGTGGCAGCATGAGGGGAAAGCCTTGGCCACAGTCGGCGGGGAGAGGGGAAGTTTCCCCCCTCTCCCTCACCTCGGGGCTCTCCCCTCTGCGCTCCCCTCCAGCTAGATACAGTGTGGGCAATGGGCAGCGGTGGGCAGATACATACCTTCTTCCGTGCGTTCCACCGCAGACTCCTCACTCTAGCGGCCGACGTCACTCCTGGAAGTGACGTCACTTTCGGAAGTGACGTCAGCCGCTAGAGCGAGGAGTCTGTGGTGGATCGCACGGAAGAAGGTATGTATCTGCCTGCCGCTGCCCGCTGCCTACGCTGTATCTAGCTGGAGGGGAGCGCAGAGGGGAGAGCCCCGAGGTGAGGGAGAGGGGGACCTTCCCCTCTCCCCGCCAACTGTGGCCAAGGATTTCCCCTCATGCTGCCACTCCTCCAGCCCCCACAAAACGGCCCGAGCGGGCCCCAGGGGGGGGGGGCTGGGCCCCTCCGCGGTAGCATGGGCTGCAGGGCCTATTGTTACGCCACTGGGTTTTAGGAAGCTTCAGGTAAGTATGGAACCTTAGACGCTTCTCATCTCAGCTTAGAAAAACAAGTAAACAAAGAGACCGAGAGCCCAATATGGTGTAGTATGTCGATTAACAAATGGAGATGAATTGAAAGTAAGTGGTAGATATACTCACAAATCTGGGTCACCACAAAGGCAACCACTGAAACTGCAGGTGGGGACAATTCGAACCTGACCCCACTCAGGTATTAACCACCCTGGCGTTCTATTAAGATCGCCAGGGTGGCTGCGGGAGGGTTTTTTTTAAATAAAAAAAAAACTATTTCATGCAGCCAACTGAAAGTTGGCTGCATGAAAGCCCACTAGAGGGCGCTCCGGAGGCGTTCTTCCGATCGCCTCCGGCGCCCAGAATAAACAAGGAAGGCCGCAATGAGCGGCCTTCCTTGTTTTGCTTACATCGTCGCCATAGCGACGAGCGGAGTGACATCATGGACGTCAGCCGACGTCCTGACGTCAGCCGCCTCCGATCCAGCCCTTAGCGCTGGCCGGAACTTTTTGTTCCGGCTACGCTGGGCTCAGGCGGCTGGGGGGACCCTCTTTCGCCGCTGCTCGCGGCGGATCGCCGCAGAGCGGCGGCGATCGGGCAGCACACGCGGCTGGCAAAGTGCCGGCTGCGTGTGCTGCTCTTTATTTGATGAAAATCGGCCCAGCAGGGCCTGAGCGGCAGCCTCCGGCGGTGATGGACGAGCTGAGCTCGTCCATACCGCCCGGCTGGTTATTAAAATGTCGCTCTCTGTGAAAAATTGGGGAAACACCCCTCCACCCAGGGTGGACTGTATAGTGATAAAACAAAAGTAACAGAGGCGCCAACAAGTATAAAATAGTTAAAAACCGCTTAAAAGGAGGAGTGTAGGTGGACACACCTCTCAGGTATAAAATAGACCAGTCAATACGCTGTTAATAAATAACAGTAATATTTATTGGGGATTCTCCAAGCATGCAACGCGTATCACGGGCAAAGCTCCCGCTTCATCAGGCAATCAAATAGGAGAAACACAGTAATAGGTCAAGATCTGGATCAAGCGCCTCTAGGAGGCGCTTGATCCAGATCTTGACCTATTACTGTGTTTCTCCTATTTGATTGCCTGATGAAGCAGGAGCTTTGCCCGTGAAACGCGTTGCATGCTTGGAGAATCCCCAATAAATATTACTGTTATTTATTAACAGCGTATTGACTGGTCTATTTTATACCTGAGAGGTGTGTCCACCTACACCCCTCCTTTTAAGCGGTTTTTAACTATTTTATACTTGTTGGCGCCTCTGTTACTTTTGCTTCTCATCTCAGGTTCACTCTAAATGTTTAATCCACCTCTAAAAAGCCAATATTGTGCAGTATAACTCCTTTCCAAATGTTGGCCTTTGTGTGACGGATTGAACATCTGATTCTCTACTGAGAGCTGGATGTGTTTGACATGCTGCTTGAAGAATGAACGCTATAGAAACAGCATGATGTGCGTTATACAAGCAACATTGTGTACATAAAGTTAGTAGCGCTATGTGTGTAGTACATTACGTTTCTTACATAATCACCAGTAAAATTGATGTTCACAAGTCAATTTTATTGGCATCTTGTTAATCAACCCCTGTGTATTTTCTGCAGAGTTTGTTTGGGGTCATTTACATTTTTAAAAGTCTATGAAGTTGATTCATAAATCATGAATTATCTAATCTGACTCATTTATCACCTCAACTATAAGAATAGAGAATTCATGGGATCAACAGATAAGAAGAGATCATTTATGAGATATAACAGGTAAGAGGGCATAAATGATGAGCTAAAGCAGATAACGAGATCATTCAGAAGATAAGTGAAGACAGAAATTCCTGAGATTTAGCAAGGAAGTGCATATGCACAAGAGGTCAGGGAAGTTAACTGGTGCATATTACGTTTTAGTGGGTTTAAGCAATTTTTATAAATAGCATTATTCACTTTATACATGCAACACTTACATTGTTTCTATTATTTATATAGAATTGACATCTTCGACAGCACTTCACAGAGTATATATTCATGCCACGTTGTCCCTCAGAGGGGCACACAATCTTATCCCTACCATAGTCGTATGTCAAGTGTAGTCTAGGGACAGTTTTGGGGATGTCAATTAACTAATTTGTATATTTTTAGGGATGTGGGAGGGAACCAGAGTGCCCAGAGTAAACCCACACAGACACAGAGAACATACAAACTCTAGTGCCCTGGTCGGGATTCAGACTGGGGAACCAGCACTGCAAGGCAACAATGCTGTCTGCTACAACACTGTGCTTATATAACAGGTGATGTAGCATTTGAAGGGTGTAACGCCAATTGTGGAACTTGCTATGTAAATTGCCTAAACCCAGTAAACTAAGCATGCGTTGTCTGCATACACCAAGTTTACCGACATTTTGTGCTTATACACCATACATTGTTCTTAACTGATTAGAGGCTAGATTTGATATAGATATATCAGAAAAGGCTGCCTACTCCAAATATTAAGAATAACTAACACAGGTAACTTGGGTTAGGGGAGAGGGGCATCCAAAATGTTGCTGGAGGGCCCTGTGATTTCTTGTTATTGACCTTGGTCCCTATACATGTTTGCAGCAAATGTTTAGCAAGAGTGCAATTTAACTTCAACTGTCCTGCTTTTTCAGAGTGTGGCCATCATCTGGTTTGAGAGACCAGAGACCCAAGTGGAGCCTGGGAAATATCTTAGGAGCTAGGGGTGACCCCGTTTTGTGAGTATCCTGTACCTACACTAGCCTGTGGTCAAATGTATTTTTCTTACTACACAAAAAGGGGGTCGTAAAATCCAAAAATAAAAATTGCCTAAAATAGTTAGTGCCCCAAATATATATGTAAACCCCTTTTTTCCTAAAATAGATCATTACAGGTATATGCCCCCTATTTTTTTACCTGGTCTGTGTGCCTTTGTTGAACTGTGCAGTGCCAACAGAATTGTGAGAAATCTTATCTCAAAATGCAAATAATAGAAACTTCTCATGTCAGCTAAAATAAGGATATTATGACCAGAAGGTAACCGAATCCCCTCTCCCTCTGAAGAGTTTACACAGTGATGTAAGCCTGTTATCTAGGTGGTGTTTGGTGGGGAGGGAGGGCAGTAATGTGTAAAATAAGCAGTAAATTAACACTGACAAAAAAAGAAAAGTGCAGAAGTGATGTCACTTTTAGCATCACAGAGAAACAGTAAAAATTGAAACCAGCAGATATAGGGCTTGATTCACAAAGCGGTGCTAACTGTTAGCACGCCTGTGAAAACCCCCTTAGCACGTCTAAACAAGCTTTTCGCGCATAAAACTTTACGCGCGCAAAACTTTATGCGCGTAAAACTTTACGCGCGTACTGCACAGAGCGCAGGGCGCACCGCGCGAAGTGCCCATTAAAGCCTATGGGACTTAGCGCGCGCAAAGTTAGCGCGTGATCTGATGGAGAAATCCAGTGCTAACCTACTTAGCACCCTGGTTAGCACGTCTAAAGACTTTAGACGTGCTAAGTAGGTTAGCACCGCTTTGTGAATCAAGCCCCTATTCTTTTCTTTTTTCACCTTTCTCCTAAATGTGGCAGTGAACACTAAAAACAAAAAGATAGGTAAGCTAAATAAATAGTTTCTAATTGGATGATTTTTTTCAGTTAATATGGAGTTTCATCCCACTTTAATGGCATCTGTGAATGCGTGATCAGGGTTGCTCTCAGAAATCACGAATTTGAATTTACCCGTGATCACGGGTAGTTTTTTATGAATCCCGAAGTCGAATTCGAAGATCGATACCGATAACGAATTCGATTGAATCCGAATTTTACTCTCGAATTCGGCCGTGACGACGGGTGTTAAACCCGTGATCACGAATTCGGATTCAGCTACCGTCGCCCAAAACCCGCCGACTTTAAGGGTTAATAGTAAAGCCCCCTTAAATGCCAGAATCACCAAATTTGCAGGTTATGTTAAGAAGAAAAGTAGGAGCAAGAGGAATTTTTTTTCAAAAAGACCTTATACTTTTTGAGAAAATCAATTTTAAAAGTTCAAAGAAAAAACGATACATTTAAATGACAGATCGTGGGAAATATTTCCCAGCAGTTAATAGCAAAGGCCCCTTACATCCTAGCAACGCCAAATTTGCAGGATATGTTAAAAAGATGAAACAATATTAAAAAAATATATTTTTGGGGAATGTTCTGAGTGTAGGAAATCAGAAAAAAAATGACGTGGGGTCCTCCCTCCTGAGCCTCTGTAACCCCTTGTCCCCCATGCAGGCTGGGATAGCCGACTGGGGCTTCACACCCTGAGCTATACCAGCCCGCATGGTCCATGGTATGGGGGGCTCCGGGGGAGAGGGGCGACCAAGCCTTCCCTTCTCCCCCCGAGCCCTTGTCCAATCCATGGACAAGGGGCTCTTCCCCACCTCCGGTGCCCCAGGAAGAGGTGGGGGCGATGACTCCCTGAGGGGGGGGGGGGTTCATGGTGGCATCTGGGAGTCCCCTTTAAGAAGGGGACCCCAGATGCCCACCCCCCTCCCAGGAGAAATGAGTATAGGGGTACAAAGTACCTCTTACGCATTTCCACAAAGGGTTAAATGAAATAAAAACACAACCACGAGAAAAGTATTTTATTATTCTAAATTAACCATAAATACTTACCTGTACCTGTATTTAAAAAAATGTTCCCACGCCCATATCCTCAGAAATAATCCAACGTATACAGTATCCTCCAATCTTGCGATCTTCAATTAAGTTGATTGAAGATCTCCCACGGCAATTACCTATACTATACCTTACAATGCGTCCTGCCGACGCATAGCGCCGGCTCTCGCTGTCCTCCCCGCCTCCTCACCTGTCACCCTCACCTAGCCTGGCACCTGGTACACCCATGGGTGCCAGCCTTGGTGAGGGTTGACAGGTGCAGGCAGGTGGGGAGAGACAGCGGGAGCCGGCGCTATACATCTGCACAGCCCGCATTCTAAGGTATAGTAACCAGCTCATCAATGAGCCGGTTCTCTTTGTATTAAATCGAATGAATCGGCTCTGAACCGGCAGGACGCATTCTAAGGTATAGTATAGGGCCGTAGAGAGAGTGCACCCCTGTACAGTAGTATAGGTGTAGATATATCAGCCCCAATTTTGATATGTGTTGAAGGATTTTTATATACTGTCTGAATCCAGGATATAAAAGTATTTCCAAATTCCATTTTTCACAATGTGGCCCAGAGGTATCCCCATTCAACAGAATCAAATACTCTCTGCACATCTACAAAGGCAAGAACCCTTGGTTCTGTACATCCATTACTCAACTGTATATATTTAAATATTTGTCTAAAATTGATATTTGCATTTCTTTTTTGGCATAAACCCAGTCTGGTTGGGGTCTTTTAACTCTGTGATAATTACATTATCGCAGAGTTAATAGAGGGGAAAGGGGGGGGGGGGTCTCCATTCCATAAAGCATTGTCCATACTGTATATGCATTAGTTATCACATAGAGCAGGGGTCTCAAACTCAATTTACCTGGGGGCCGCAGGAGGCAAAGTCAGGATGAGGCTGGGCCGCATAAGGAATTTCACAATCGCGGCGCATTGCCGCCTCTGTCCGCCCCTCTCACTCTTCCTTCACAGAGAGGGGCGGGAAGAGGCGGCGATCCTTGCGGCGATTGACGTCAGGAGGGGCAGAGCTGAAGCTGAAAGCTCTGCCCCTTCCAGGAAATGCCAGCGGATTGCCCCCCAGGCGATTTGGGGGCTCTGCAGCCCTCGTTTAGCGGCGAGGATGCGGTGGATTACTTGGGAGCACTGAAGCGAACTATAAGGAAGCTTTTGCCGGTGAGGGCCACAAAATATTGTATCGAGGGCCGCAAATGGCCCGCGGGCCGTGAGTTTGAGACCCCTGAACAGAGAATTTGCAGCATTGTATCATGTATCAGGGGCGTAACTAGGCCCCACCGCCCCCCCCTGCAGAAATTCTGAGTCGCGTCAGAGACTAGAGTGAGGAACGCATGGAAGATGGAAGGTATGTATCAGCCGTTGCCTGCCCGGACACTCATTAAGCTGAAGGGGAGCGCAGAGGGGAGAGCCCCGAGGTGAGGGAGGGGGGGCCGTCCGCCCTCCCCGCCGACTGTGGGCATGGCTTTCCCCTCATGCTGCAACCCCTCCAGCCCCCCAAAATGGCCCCAAACGGAGGCAGGGGTCGCATCCCCTATTGTTACACAAGTGCACTGAATGCTACGTGTATAAAGCAGTGGTGCTCAAATACCCCTTTTTAAAATTCGAGTTTGGTCGAATTCGAATAGTAAATTATTCGAGGTCATTCGAATATTCGAGTCGAATAATTTTTACTATTCGATTCGACCTCGGACTTCGAGCTCACTATTCGAGTCGGTATTCGAGCTAACTATTCGAGCTGACTATTCGAATTGGCCTTAAATAGCTTCCAACACTTGTTTTGAGGGTGAATGATGCAAGAAACCTCTTTTTTTCCAAGTAACAACAGCAAGTGATTATGTGGGGATGTTCCTTTAAAAAAAAATGTGGAAAGAGAAGTTGTGTCCTTAATTTTGTTCAGTAGTGTTACTGTATATACTTGTTCTTCTTCTTCTTTATCTTTCTTCTTCTTCTTCTATATCGTCTTCTTCTATATCGTCTTCTTCTATATCGTCTTCTTCTATATCGTCTTCTTCTTCTTCTTCTTCTTCTTCTTCTTCTTCTTCTTCTTCTTCTTCTTCTTCTTCTTCTTCTTCTTCTTCTTCTCCTTCCTTTTCAATATAGTCTTATTCTTCTTCACGTATTTCTCTTTTCAATTTTTTTTTAAAGAAATGCATCTATTTTTGAGCGTAACAAATAGCTGGTGGGCGCACGCATGTTGGAAGCGCCATTGTATGTGCTCCCTGGCAGTGGAAACACAAAGACAGCAGGAGGTAAATTCAGCAGCAGGAGGAGGAGGATGAGTGTGTGGCAGCAGGCAGTCAATGAGGCAGGCAGCTCGCCGTGACATAATAGCCCTGGTACCTAGCGGTGATACCAGGGCTGTAAATAAACACAACAGGAGGTCCCAGACAGCGGTCGTGCAGCCCACATTGTGTCCAATACACAACTGGGACAACACAGTTTTCAACCCGGGCACCTCAGAAAAATTAAACCTTTTTTTTTTTTTATGGTTTTTTGGGTTTTGGTTTTGCAACCAATATAGCTATTGTTTGACGTAATAGCTGGTGGCAGAGTGGCAGCAGAAGGTAAATCATCTGTGTACCCTGGCAGTGGGAAACACAGACAGACAGCAGCAGCAGGAGGAGGAATGGAGGAGTAGGCGAGCAGCTATTGTTTGACGTAATAGCTGGTGGCAGAGTGGCAGCAGAAGGTAAATCATCTGTGTACCCTGGCAGTGGGAAACACAGACAGACAGCAGCAGCAGCAGCAGGAGGAGGTATGGAGGAGCAGTGTGAGTGTGGCAGCAGGTAGGCAGCGTGACATAATAGCCCTGGTACCTAGCGGTGATACCAGGGCTGTAAATAAACACAACAGGAGGTCCCAGACAGCGGTCGTGCAGCCCACATTGTGTCCAATACACAACTGGGACAACACAGTTTTCAACCCGGGCACCTCAGAAAAATTAAACCTTTTTTTTTTTTTATGGTTTTTTGGTTTTTGGTTTTGCAACCAATATAGCTATTGTTTGACGTAATAGCTGGTGGCAGAGTGGCAGCAGAAGGTAAATCATCTGTGTACCCTGGCAGTGGGAAACACAGACAGACAGCAGCAGCAGGAGGAGGAATGGAGGAGTAGGCGAGCAGCTATTGTTTGACGTAATAGCTGGTGGCAGAGTGGCAGCAGAAGGTAAATCATCTGTGTACCCTGGCAGTGGGAAACACAGACAGACAGCAGCAGCAGCAGCAGGAGGAGGTATGGAGGAGCAGTGTGAGTGTGGCA
Source organism: Hyperolius riggenbachi (assembly GCF_040937935.1). Classification (NCBI taxonomy): domain Eukaryota; kingdom Metazoa; phylum Chordata; class Amphibia; order Anura; family Hyperoliidae; genus Hyperolius; species Hyperolius riggenbachi. The sequence continues at coordinate 139,448,894 of NC_090647.1, read as the reverse complement.
GCAGGTAGGCAGCGTGACATAATAGCCCTGGTACCTAGCGGTGATACCAGGGCTGTAAATAAACACAACAGGAGGTCCCAGACAGCGGTCGTGCAGCCCACATTGTGTCCAATACACAACTGGGACAACACAGTTTTCAACCCGGGCACCTCAGAAAAATTAAACCTTTTTTTTTTTTTTATGGTTTTTTGGTTTTTGGTTTTGCAACCAATATAGCTATTGTTTGACGTAATAGCTGGTGGCAGAGTGGCAGCAGAAGGTAAATCATCTGTGTACCCTGGCAGTGGGAAACACAGACAGACAGCAGCAGCAGGAGGAGGAATGGAGGAGTAGGCGAGCAGCTATTGTTTGACGTAATAGCTGGTGGCAGAGTGGCAGCAGAAGGTAAATCATCTGTGTACCCTGGCAGTGGGAAACACAGACAGACAGCAGCAGCAGCAGCAGGAGGAGGTATGGAGGAGCAGTGTGAGTGTGGCAGCAGGTAGGCAGCGTGACATAATAGCCCTGGTACCTAGCGGTGATACCAGGGCTGTAAATAAACACAACAGGAGGTCCCAGACAGCGGTCGTGCAGCCCACATTGTGTCCAATACACAACTGGGACAACACAGTTTTCAACCCGGGCACCTCAGAAAAATTAAACCTTTTTTTTTTTTTTATGGTTTTTTGGTTTTTGGTTTTGCAACCAATATAGCTATTGTTTGACGTAATAGCTGGTGGCAGAGTGGCAGCAGAAGGTAAATCATCTGTGTACCCTGGCAGTGGGAAACACAGACAGACAGCAGCACCAGCAGCAGCAGGAGGAGGTATGGAGGAGCAGTGTGAGTGTGGCAGCAGGTAGGCAGCGTGACATAATAGCCCTGGTACCTAGCGGTGATACCAGGGCTGTAAATAAACACAACAGGAGGTCCCAGACAGCGGTCGTGCAGCCCACATTGTGTCCAATACACAACTGGGACAACACAGTTTTCAACCCGGGCACCTCAGAAAAATTAAACCTTTTTTTTTTTTTATGGTTTTTTGGTTTTTGGTTTTACAACCAATATAGCTATTGTTTGACGTAATAGCTGGTGGCAGAGTGGCAGCAGAAGAAGGTAATTCTGTGTACCCTGGCAGTGGGAAACACAGACAGACAGCAGAAGGGCAGTACACAGCAGCCCACTGTAGGTGTAAAATGTGTGGCTGCAGGCGACGTAATAGTCAAAGTGAACCAGGCTGGCTTAGTGAGCAGGAGCCAGGAGGTGGTAAAGGGTGGTAAGGCACATTAACGATGGTTCCGGCAGCCAGTTCATGTCCCCCTCTCGCCGACAACAGGGGCCAGGAACTCGCCTTCCACCCACGCCTGGTTCATCTTGAGAAACGTCAGTCTGTCCACAGACTTGTGAGACAGACGTGAGCGTTTCTCGGTGACCACGCCACCAGCTGCACTGAAGCAGCGCTCGGACAGCACGCTGGAAGGGGGGCAGGACAGCACTTCCAGGGCGTACTGCGCCAGCTCGCTCCAGATCTCCATGCGCTTGACCCAATACTCCATGGGATCAACAGGGGCATCGCTGTCAAGCCCGCTGTACGACCCCATGTAGTCAGCCACCATGCGGGTCAGGCGCTGGCTGTGACCGGAGGAGGATGCTGCTGCATGCATCTCCTCTCTAGTCACTGCTGCCGGAGCCTCTACAGTCCTGTAGAGCTCGTGGCTGAGAGACAGCAGGTCTGTGGGGCGCTTGCTGCTGCTGGATGCAGGCACCTGCTGCTGCCTCTGTGCTGGCTGCTGGACAGTGGGGGTGGAAGGCTGGGGGAAGGCTTCCTCCAAGCGCTCAACAAGGGCCTGCTGCAAGCTCCTTATTTGTTGCGCTGGGTCTCCTCCTGCAGGCGGCAGGAACTGGCTCAACTTCCCCTTGAGGCGTGGGTCCAACATCATGCTGATCCAGATGTCCTCCCTCTGCTTCATCTGGATCACCCTGGGGTCCCTGCGCAGGCACGTCAGCATGTGCGCTGCCATTGGGAAGAGGCGGGCCACGTCTGCTGGCACATCGACGTCAGTGCTGTCCTCATCCTCCTCCTCTGCTGCCTCATCCTCTCTCCACCCCCGCACCAACTCAGCTGCGCTGTGCTGATCCCCCTCATCAGCAGCCAGGTCAGGGACCTCCACCAAGTCCTCCTCCTCCTCCCCCTCAGAGGTGGACTGCGCAGCTGGTTGCCGCTCCTGCTGGTCCAAGGCTGCCGCTCCCTGTTCCAGCAAAGCATCGAGGGCCCTGTTCAGCAGAGAAACCAGGGGCACCCACTCGCAGACCATAGCATGGTCCCTGCTCACCATGTTTGTGGCCTGCAGGAAGGGAGCCAGCACTAAGCACACCTGCTGCATGTGCCTCCAGTCATCATCGGGGACGATGGACGGGAAGTTGCTGGTCTTGTCCCTTCTCAGAGCTGCGGAAACAGTGGCCAGGGCAAGGTACTGTTTGACAGCGTGCCTCTGTTCAACCAGACGCTCCAACATCGCCAGGGTGGAGTTCCAGCGAGTCGGAACGTCAAGGATCAGCCGATGGCGTGGCAGATCCAGCTCCTTTTGCACGTCTTCCAGGCTCGCACAGGCTGCAGCCGAGCGCCGGAAGTGACGCACAACATTCCTTGCCGTTTCCAGCAGTTCGCCCATCCCCTGGTAGGTGCGCAGGAACTTCTGCACCACCAGGTTCAGCACGTGGGCAAGACAGGGGATGTGGGTCAGGTTTCCCCTGTGTATTGCGGCAACCAGATTGGCCCCATTGTCGGCCACCACCTCTCCGACTCTGAGGCCTCTGGGGGTCAGCCAAATCCTCTCCTGCTCCTGGAGTTTGGCCAACACATGGGTTGCCGTCAGCTTGGTCTTCCCAAGGCTGACCAAGTGCAGCAGCGCTTGGCAGTGGCGGGCCTTCACGCTGCTGCTGAGGCGGGGGGTTTGGCCAGGTGTGCCGGAGGATGGCAGAGGATCGGAGGAACCTGCTGCAGTTCCCCTGAGCCTGCGGGGTGGCACCACCCACTGTGTTGCTGCTGCTGCTGTGCCCGCTGCTGCTCTCCCATCCTCACCCCCTTCCACCAAGCTGACCCAGTGGACAGTGAGGGACAGGTAGCGGCCTGTCCCGAAGCGGCTGCTCCAGGAGTCCATGGTGACGTGGACCCTTTCACCAACCGCGTGCTCCAGCCCTCGCTCCACATTGGCCATCACAAAGCGGTGCAGTGCAGGAATGGCCTTGCGGGAGAAAAAGTGTCTGCTGGGGAGCTGCCAGTCTGGGGCTGCGCAAGCAAGCAGCGCACGAATGTCGCTCCCCTCCTGCACGAGCGTGTACGGCAGGAGTTGGGAGCACATGGCCCGTGCCAGCAAGCCGTTCAGCTGCCGCACGCGACGGCTGCTGGGAGGCAGAGCCCTAACCACCCCCTGGAAGGACTCGCTCAAAAGGCTCTGGCGTGGCCTTTTGCTGACACGGGAATCAGCAGACACAGCAGAGGAGGCCACTGAGGACTGGCTGCCAGAACAGGCCTCAGTGTCGGCGGCAGGAGTTGCAGAGGGGGGAGGAGCAGTGCGTTTCCGCACTCCTGCTGGTGCTGCTGGAGGAGCAGGAGGGCGGGTGGCTGCTGTTGCTGCTGCTGCTGCTGAAGGCTGTGCAGTGATGGGTGTGGTGCCACTGCCAGCACCAGATGCCTTCAGCCTCTGGAACTCCTCATGCTGGTGGAAATGTTTAGCCGCAAGGTGGTTGATGAGCGAGCTGGTGCAGAACTTTAAGGGGTCTGCACCTCTGCTCAACTTCCGCTGACAGTGGTTGCAAGTGGCGTACTTGCTGTACACAGTGGGCATGGTGAAATATCGCCAGATTGGTGACTTAAACATCCCCCTACGGCATGGAAGCGCTGCTGCCTGTCTCCCTGTGGTGGTTGGGGGGGGGGGCTTGGGTGCGGCTGGTGGTGGTACTGGCTGATGCTGCTGCTGCTGAGCCTGAGACACCAGCAGGGTGTGGGACGCTGCCAATGCTTGCAATGATGCGCCTCCTTGCAAGGCCCACAAGCGCATCCTCCTCCTCCTCCTCAGAGCTGCTGAGGACGACATCCCCTGGAGGTGGTGGCACCCAGTCTCTGTCTGTCACCGGGTCATCATCATCCTCCCCCTCCTGAAACATGTCCTGCTGGGATGAGGACCCCCCAAACTCCTCTCCTGATGCATGGATGGGCTGCTTGACTGTCGCCACAGTCTTGCTGTCCAATCCCTCATCCCCCAAAGTGCCCATCAGCATCTCCTCCTCAAGATCGCCAACAACAGCAGACAATTTACTCATGATGCCTGGGGTCAAAAGACTGCTGAATGACAGGTCGGCGAGTGACGGTGAACTGGCCTCCTCCCCAGACCCTGCTGGGCGGCTGCTGCGAACAGGGGTGGTGGTGGTGGTGAGGGTGGAGGCCTCGGATGCAGAGCTGATGGCGGGCTGCTCATCCTCCGTCATGAGTTGCACCACAGTGTCTGCATCCTTTTCCTCAATGGGACGTTTCCGACCCGGCTGGAGGAAAATGGGAGCAGGTGCTACACGCTGCTGCTGCTGTGTCTCTGCAGCGTGAGTTGCAGATGCTCCTGCTGGGCGGCGCCCAAGGCGTCCACGGCCAGTGGCTATGGGAGGAATGTTAGCCACTGACGCTGCTGCTGCGGAACTGTGCATGGTGGCGCGCCCGCGGCCGCGGCTTGCCACAATGCTGCTCCCTCTCCTCCTGATTCCCTTGCTGCCCTTCCCCTTGCCCAAACCGCGCTGGCTGCCACTTCCAGACATCTTCAATGTTTTGGGCGTATAGACAAAAGTTTTTTAAAAGGGCGGGTGAAAAGTGGGGTACTTTAATGGAGTGGGTTGGTTGGTGAGGTGACTGAGTGAGTGTCCCCTAGTACAGTAAGTAAGTAGTAACAGTCAGGAAGTACAACTAGCAGTTACAATAATCAGTAGTAATCACAAGTAAATTTAGTGTGTGTACACTCAGACAGTGAGTGCCCGCACGCAGGAGCTAGTAGCCTATGAACACAGTGACTGAGTGTCCTAGACTCCTAGTACAGTAAGAGTAAGTAGTAACAGTAAGTAGAACTAACTAATTACAATAATCAATCAGCGATCAGAAGGAAATGGAGTGTGGGTGGTGTGTGTACACTCAGACAGTGAGTGACCGCACGCAGGAGCTAGTAGCCTATGAACACACAGTGACTGAGTGTCCTAGACTCCTAGTACAGTAAGAGTAAGTAGTAACAGTAAGTAGAACTAACTAATTACAATAATCAATCAGCGATCAGAAGGAAATGGAGTGTGGGTGGTGTGTGTACACTCAGACAGTGAGTGACCGCACGCAGGAGCTAGTAGCCTATGAACACACAGTGACTGAGTGTCCTAGACTCCTAGTACAGTAAGAGTAAGTAGTAACAGTAAGTAGAACTAACTAATTACAATAATCAATCAGCGATCAGAAGGAAATGGAGTGTGGGTGGTGTGTGTACACTCAGACAGTGAGTGCCCGCACGCAGGAGCTAGTAGCCTATGAACACAGTGACTGAGTGTCCTAGACTCCTAGTACAGTAAGAGTAAGTAGTAACAGTAAGTAGAACTAACTAATTACAATAATCAATCAGCGATCAGAAGGAAATGGAGTGTGGGTGGTGTGTGTACACTCAGACAGTGAGTGACCGCACGCAGGAGCTAGTAGCCTATGAACACACAGTGACTGAGTGTCCTAGACTCCTAGTACAGTAAGAGTAAGTAGTAACAGTAAGTAGAACTAACTAATTACAATAATCAATCAGCGATCAGAAGGAAATGGAGTGTGGGTGGTGTGTGTACACTCAGACAGTGAGTGACCGCACGCAGGAGCTAGTAGCCTATGAACACAGTGACTGAGTGTCCTAGACTCCTAGTACAGTAAGAGTAAGTAGTAACAGTAAGTAGAACTAACTAATTACAATAATCAATCAGCGATCAGAAGGAAATGGAGTGTGGGTGGTGTGTGTACACTCAGACAGTGAGTGACCGCATGCAGGAGCTAGTAGCCTATGAACACACAGTGACTGAGTGTCCTAGACTCCTAGTACAGTAAGAGTAAGTAGTAACAGTAAGTAGAACTAACTAATTACAATAATCAATCAGCGATCAGAAGGAAATGGAGTGTGGGTGGTGTGTGTACACTCAGACAGTGAGTGACCGCACGCAGGAGCTAGTAGCCTATGAACACACAGTGACTGAGTGTCCTAGACTCCTAGTACAGTAAGAGTAAGTAGTAACAGTAAGTAGAACTAACTAATTACAATAATCAATCAGCGATCAGAAGGAAATGGAGTGTGGGTGGTGTGTGTACACTCAGACAGTGAGTGCCCGCACGCAGGAGCTAGTAGCCTATGAACACAGTGACTGAGTGTCCTAGACTCCTAGTACAGTAAGAGTAAGTAGTAACAGTAAGTAGAACTAACTAATTACAATAATCAATCAGCGATCAGAAGGAAATGGAGTGTGGGTGGTGTGTGTACACTCAGACAGTGAGTGACCGCACGCAGGAGCTAGTAGCCTATGAACACACAGTGACTGAGTGTCCTAGACTCCTAGTACAGTAAGAGTAAGTAGTAACAGTAAGTAGAACTAACTAATTACAATAATCAATCAGCAATCAGAAGGAAATGGAGTGTGGGTGGTGTGTGTACACTCAGACAGTGAGTGCCCGCACGCAGGAGCTAGTAGCCTATGAACACAGTGACTGAGTGTCCTAGACTCCTAGTACAGTAAGAGTAAGTAGTAACAGTAAGTAGAACTAACTAATTACAATAATCAATCAGCGATCAGAAGGAAATGGAGTGTGGGTGGTGTGTGTACACTCAGACAGTGAGTGACCGCACGCAGGAGCTAGTAGCCTATGAACACACAGTGACTGAGTGTCCTAGACTCCTAGTACAGTAAGAGTAAGTAGTAACAGTAAGTAGAACTAACTAATTACAATAATCAATCAGCGATCAGAAGGAAATGGAGTGTGGGTGGTGTGTGTACACTCAGACAGTGAGTGACCGCACGCAGGAGCTAGTAGCCTATGAACACAGTGACTGAGTGTCCTAGACTCCTAGTACAGTAAGAGTAAGTAGTAACAGTAAGTAGAACTAACTAATTACAATAATCAATCAGCGATCAGAAGGAAATGGAGTGTGGGTGGTGTGTGTACACTCAGACAGTGAGTGACCGCACGCAGGAGCTAGTAGCCTATGAACACACAGTGACTGAGTGTCCTAGACTCCTAGTACAGTAAGAGTAAGTAGTAACAGTAAGTAGAACTAACTAATTACAATAATCAATCAGCGATCAGAAGGAAATGGAGTGTGGGTGGTGTGTGTACACTCAGACAGTGAGTGACCGCACGCAGGAGCTAGTAGCCTATGAACACAGTGACTGTCTGACTGAGTGTCCTAGACTCCTAGTACAGTAAGAGTAAGTAGTAACAGTAAGTACAACTAACTAACAATAATCTATCAGTAATCAGAAGGAAATAGAGTGTGTGTAGTATGTACACACAGTGAGTGAGTGCACACACGCAGGAGCTAGCTAGTAGCCTATAAACAGTGACAGTCAGTGAGTGTCCTACTCCTAGTACAGTATAACTACAATACTATTAGTAAAGGACAGCAGAAATACTGGTATAGATGAGAGAAATAAACAGAGGACAGCTGCCCACAGAGGCAAGGCCCCCCTGAGGCCTAAACCTGTAAGCTTGCAGCAGCTGCCTGTCTCTAATGTAACACACAAGCTACTAACTAAAATACAATGTCTATCTAACTAACAACAATATAGGTGTATATGGCAGGTGTAGGTGAGCAAAAACGCTAGGTAAATGATCACAATAGAGCACTTGCTAAGCCAAAGCACAAAGGAGCAACTCTCTCTCTGTACAAGTCTCAGGCAAGCATGGAGAAACGGAACATGGCGGCCGCTATTTATAGGGTAGGGGCTGGCCAGGGTCCCCCTCTGTGATTGGCTGCCGTCAGAGGGCCTGGGAGCCCTCTGATTGGCTCTAAGGACATCAATCTGGGCTATGACGCTATTCGAGCTCGGTACCGAGCTCGAATAGCGCCGTTTGCTCGAATAGCTCGAATAGTGAATGGGCTATTCGAGTGTACTCGGATAGCCCATTCGAATAGCTACAGCTATTCGGAGCTCGAATACCGAGCTCGGATAGCTGAAAAAGAGCTCGAATATTCGAGCTACTCGAATATTCGAGCTCTGCTGAGCACCACTAGTATAAAGTATTGCTTTAGCATCAAATTTTAGTGGGTGAACCCCAGATTATGAACAATTCAGGAGAGAAAAGAAAAGTTGCAGGAAATCTGAACAGATCAATCCATAAGCTGCTTCATTTGTTGCTTTAAAATGAGGCGATCTGATGCATAAGCATTGGTACAGTCCTCTATCTCCAACATCGTCTGTTCTACCTCTGCCGTACGTGATCTTATTTTGTCCATATCTTGTCTCCTTAGCTGGAATTCAGCTTCTATCTTATCCATTTTTGCTGTGAGCACCACTCTTGAGGCTGTAATGGCCTCCAGACCAGGATTACAGCCATGTTAGTGGCCAATACATCTTCAGCAGCAAGGTCCGCTATGCTTCCAGAGCTGGATTACTTGTCGTTTCCGCCTTTTTTGGTGGTCATACTACACCTCCGTGTGCCCCACAGTTTGAGGAAGCTGACAGAGCGGGTTTAAAGTAGTAATTTTGCCTTGCAAAGAGTTCTTTTTCAGGATTGTGATGGAGCCTCTGTGTCATGCGTCCTTCTCACGCTACATTCGGACACTCTCATAATGATTAACCACGTCCCCTCCCCAGGACGAGAATATACATCCCTGCAAAATCCCTCTACATCTCGCAGGGGCATAGATACTCATCCCTTGCCGTCATGCAGTCCCACTCGCTCTTGCGCAGATCTTTAGAGGGGAGATGAAGGAATGGAACGCAGATCGTCGGCAATAAATGAGATGCTTGCAATCATTGTAACTACCGAAGTAACGCGTTCACGCATTACTTCCTGTTTGCGTACTATTAGTAGGCAGTAGGAAGAAAATGTGTGAGGACATCTTGTGGTCAAATAGTAAAACTACACCTATATACTATACATTTATTTTAATAAAAAGACCTAAACATATTTTAAAATTAATTCCTTACATCCAGCACTCTCCCATAAATACCCAAATAAAAATTTTGCGGTAAAAAAACAACCATAAATAGTTACCTTAGGGACTGAACTTTTTTGTATATGTATGTCAAGAGGGTATATTACTATTATTTTTAATTTATGGGCTTGTAAATAGTGATGGATGCAAAATCACCCTTATTTCTAAATAAAAAAAACGGCGCCATACATTGTACTAGGGAAATATTTTAAATGTTGTAATAACCGAGACAAATGGATAAATAAAATGTGTGGGTTTTTAATGGCTGAAAACTGAGAAATACTTTTTTTTTCTTATTATTCCCATTAAAATGCAGTTAGAATAAAATCATTCTTAGCAAAAAGTACAAGTCAAAAAGTACAAGTCAATTTTATCAGCATCTTGTTAATCAACCCCTATGTATTTTCTGCGGGGTTTGTTTGGGCCATTTACATTTTTAAAAGTCTACAAATCATGAATGTTCTAATCCAGGTATGTCAAACCGCTCCTACGAGGGCCGAGATCCTCACACATTTTTGATACAGCTCAAAAAAATTGATGGGTCTGAATCAGGAAAGGTGTGGTCCATCAGGTAGAACACATTCTTTTCTTTCTCAGTCCATCCTAAACACTGGCATGGATCTGGCCCTCCAGGCCTGGAGTTTGACACATGTGATCTAATCTTACTCATTTATCACCTCAACTATAAGAATAGAGAATTCATGGGATCAACAGATAAGAAGAGATCATTTATGAGATATAACAGGTAAGAGGGCATAAATGATGAGCTAAAACAGATAACAAGATCATTCAGAAGATAAACAAATGAAGACAGAAATTCCTGGGATTAAGCAAGGAAGTGCATATGCACAAAAGGTCAGGGAAGTTAACTGGTGCATATTACGTTTTAGTGGGTTTAAGCAATTTTTATAAATAGCATTATTCACTTTATACATGCAACACTTACATTGTTTCTATTATTTATATAGAATTGACATCTTCGACAGCACTTTGCAGAGTATATATTCATGCCACGTTGTCCCTCAGAGGATCACACAATCTTATCCCTACCATAGTCGTATGTCCAGTGTAATCTAGGGACAGTTTTGGGGATGGCAATTAACTAATTTGTACATTTTTAGGGATGTGGGAGGGAACCAGAGTGCCCCGGTTAAACCCACACAGACACAGAGAACATACAAACTCCTTAAAGAGACTCCGTAACAAAAATTGCATCCTGTTTTTTATCATCCTACAAGTTCCAAAAGCTATTCTAATGTGTTCTGGCTCACTGCAGCACTTTCTGCTATCACAGTCTCTGTAATAAATCAATGTATCTTTCCCTTGTCAGACTTGTCAGCCTGTGTCTGGAAGGCTGCCAAGTTCTTCAGTGTTGTGGTTCTGCTATGAATTCCCCCTTCCAGGCCCCTCTATGCACACTGCCTGTGTATTATTTAGATTAGAGCAGCTTCTCTCTTCTCTCTTATCTTTTACAAGCTGGATAAATCGTCCTCTGAGCTGGCTGGGCTTTCACATACTGAAGAATTACAGACAAGGGCAAAGCTGTTTGCAGGAGAAAAAAGAGCAGCCTGAAACTTCAGTGCATGAGAACTGCAGGGAGAAAGAAACACACAAATGATCTCTTGAGATTCAAAAGGAAGGCTGTATACAGCCTGCTTGTGTATGGTTGTATTTTCTATGTGTGGACATACTGTACATCAACCTACTTCCTGTTTTGGTGGCCATTTTGTTTGTTTATAAACAAACTTTTTGTTTTTAACCACTTTTAATGCGGAGAGGAGCGGCGAAATTGTGACAGAGGGTAATAGGAGATGTCTCCTAACACACTGGTATGTTTATTTTTGTGCGATTTTAACAATACAGATTCTCTTTAAAGATAGGGATTCAGACTGGGGAACCAGCACTGCAAGGCAACAATGCTGTCTGCTACAACACTGTGCTTATATAACAGGTGGTGTAGCATTTGAAGGGTGTAACGCCATTTGTGGAACTTGCTATGTAAATTGCCTAAACCCAGTAAACTAAGCATGCGTTGTCTGCATACACCAAGTTTACCAACATTTTGTGAAAGATATGGAATTTATGATCTTCCCACCCCGGCCATCCATAAACCTCCCAGATGTGCATGTCACTGTTAACCACACTACCATTCGCCCTACCTCTCAAGCCCGCTGTCTGGGTGTCACCCTGGACTCCGCACTCTCCTTCACTCCCCACATCCAAAACCTCACAAAGTCCTGCAACTTCCACCTTCGTAACATCTGTAAGATACACCCTTTCCTGACCTGTGCCTCTACCAAACTCCTCATCCATGCCCTCATAATTTCCCACCTCGACTACTGTAATGCCCTTCTGTCTGGTCTTCCTATGACCCGAATAGCCCCACTGCAGTCCATCATGAATGCGGCAGACAGAATTATCCACTCCTCCCATCGCTCCACCAGGGTGGCTCCCCTCCGTTAATCCCTCCACTGGCTTTCTATCCAGTCCAGAATCAGATTCAAGATATTGTGTCTGACCTACAAATCTGTCCACAAAACCTGTCCAACCTACATTTCTGATCTTACTCAGAGGTACACAGCTAGCCGCTCACTCCATTCCTCCAATTAACTTTGCCTGACCGCCCCCCGCATCACACAGTCCCATGCACGCCTCCAGGACTTCTCAAGAGCTGCTCCAACACTTTGGAACTCTCTACCTCCACCCATTAGGGAAGCCCCCTCCTTCAACATCTTCAAGAAGGTCCTCAAAACTCACATTTTCACTCTGGCCTACTACCCCTCACAATTGCTATAAACCCACAATGGAACTCTGGTCCCTACCTTCGTGTCTATACTTCTCCTTCTCGATTGTAAGCCTTTGGGCAGGGTCCTCCTCCTTTTGTGTCCCACCCGATCATGCACCTCCATTACTGTGCATCCATACTATGCACTTGAGTGAACCTAACTTGCCTAATCTCCATGCTCCATCCAGTGACTGACTAAGCATTACCTTGTACTCATACTGTGCTGTGTGATCTGGTTTTCTTGTATTCCTGTATTGTCATATTGCTGTATGTCACCCTAAATATTGTCTGTAACCTAAATTAATGTTCAGCGCTGCGTAATATGTTGGCACTTTATAAATACAATAAGTAAATAAATATGCGCCCAAACACCACTTTTAGTGATTTCCTGCTTCTGTCTAATGTACCCTAAAGCTAGGAAACAGGCATACACCATACATTGTTCTTAACTGATTAGAGGCTAGATTTGATATAGATATATCAGAAAAGGCTGCCTACTACAAATATTAAGATTATCTAACACAGGTAACTTGGGTTAGGGGAGAGGGGCATCCAAAATGTTGCTGGAGGGCCCTGTGATTTCTTGTTATTGACCTTGGTCCCTATACATGTTTGCAGCAAATGTTTAGCAAGAGTGCAATTTAACTTCAACTGTCCTGCTTTTTCAGAGTGTGGCCATCATCTGGTTTGAGAGACCAGAGACCCAAGTGGAGCCTGGGAAATATCTTAGGAGCTAGGGGTGACCCAGTTTTGTGAGTATCCTGTACCTACACTAGCCTGTGGTCAAATGTATTTTTCTTACTACGCTAAAAGGGGGTCGTAAAATCCAAATATAAAAATTGCCTAAAATAGTTAGTGCCCCAAATATATATGTAAACCCCTTGTAACGATTGGTGTCAGCACACAGAGAATCTGCTTATTGATGATCTGCAGAATCATCAACAATACAGATGTATACTTGATTATAGATGATCTGCAGAATCACCAATAATACAAGTATGGCTAACCTCTGGACACCTAATGAAGTATAAGTTTTAAGTATAACTGTAGGCTATCTCCCGTGAGGCGGGAGATACGGGCAGCTTGGCCAGGAACCACCTGAGGGGCAGGTGGCCCTGGGCTGTGCAGGGACTATCTCCTTGAGAGAGGAGATAGAGATAATCTGGCAGCCAGTGATTCCCTTGTAAACTGGAAATCAGACTGTACTGCAGCCAGGGGACTCCAATGGGAAAGAGGCCACTGGCTGTGTAGCAGGAAGGACTCTCTGATGAGCAGGAGGTCCTTGCAGCTAACTGACACTTGGTGGAATAGTGTCACGGGTAGTACAGGCAGACTGAACACTCGAGGGATGAGTGACAGCCAGAAGGGTCGGGCAGGCCAGGTCGGCAACACCCGAGCAAATGGTCATACAGATATAAATCACAATCCTAGTCTGGGGTGTGAGGACCTTGGTCTAGACACCCAGGAACTAGTCTAAAGAATAACACAGTATCCTATGCTTGGGTGTGAGGTCCTTGGTCACAACACCCTGGAAATGATCTAGAGTATAACACAGTAATGACACAGTAATCCTAAGATTGGGTGTGAGGTCCTTGGTCACAACACCCTGGAACTGGTCTAAAGTATAACACAGTAATGACACAGTAATCCTAAGATTGGGTGTGAGGTCCTTGGTCACAACACCCTGGAACTGGTCTAAAGTATAACACAGTAAAGACACAGTAATCCTAAGCTTGGGTGTGAGGTCCTTGGTCACAACACCCTGGAACTGGTCTAAAGTATAACACAGTAATGACACAGTAATCCTAAGCTTGGGTGTGAGGTCCTTGGTCACAACACCCTGGAACTCGTCTAAAGTATAACACAGTAATGACACAGTAATCCTAAGCTTGGATGTGAGGTCCTTGGTCACAACACCCTGGAACTGGTCTAAAGTATAACACAGTATATAACAATAGCGTAATCTGGCTAAGTGTGAATTCCCAGGTCCACCTGGTTCTAACACACTGTGGGATCTGACTGAGGTCTGAGTGCTCACACGTAAGTATTCGCAATGGCAGACAACCAGCAACTGACAAGCAAGATCTATATATACTTGCAGTGCTGTGCAGCTCCGCCCGAGCCACTCAGCCAATCCAGAGTCCAGCTGGGATCAGCTGATCGGCCTGATCAGCTGATTCCCCTTCTGCTGGTATAAATGTCCTGTCGCCTGGCGTGCGCACGCGTAGCTCTCCATCTGTGTGAACTAGAAGGTCCAGCCAAGCCAGAAGCGTGTCGCTGCGTGGAAACCGCCGGTCTGAACGCGGAGATAGCCGCCCTGTCACTAGACCACGCGGCGGCATCTCCGCTGTTCATTACACCCCTTTTTTCCTAAAATAGGTAATTATATGCCCCCTATTTTTTTACCTGGTCTGTGTGCCTTTGTTGAGCTGTGCAGTGCCAACAGAATTGTGAGAAATCTTATCTCAAAATGCAAATAATAGAAACTTCCCATGTCAGATAAAAATAAGGATATTATGACCAGAAGGTAACCGAATCCCCTCTCCCTCTGAAGAGTTTACACAGTAATGTAAGCCTGTTATCTAGGTGGTGTTTGGTGGGGAGGGAGGGCAGTAATGTGTAAAATAAGCAGTAAATTAACACTGTTAAAAAATAAAAAAAAGAAAAGTGCAGAAGTGATGTCACTTTTGGCATCACAGAGAAACAGTAAAAATTGAAACCAGCAGAAATATTCTTTTCTTTTTTTCCTTTTCTCCTAAATCTGGCAGTGAACACTAAAAACAAAAAGATAGGTAAGCTAAATAAATAGTTTCTAATTGGATGATTTTTTTTCCAGTTAACCACTTCGGGACCACAGTCTTTTCGCCCCTTAAGGACCAGAGCCTTTTTCTCCATTCAGACCACTGCAGCTTTCACGGTTTATTGCTCGGTCATACAACCTACCACCTAAATGAATTTTACCTCCTTTTCTTGTCACTAATACAGCTTTCTTTTGATGCTATTTGATTGCTGCTGCGAGTTTTACTTTTTATTATATTCATCAAAAAAGACATGAATTTTGTCAAAAAAATGACTTTTTTAACTTTCTGTGCTGACATTTTTCAAATAAAGTAAAATTTCCTATACATTTGAGCGCGAAAGTTATTCTGCTACATGTCTTTGATAAAAAAAAAAACATTCAGTGTATATTTATTGGATTGGGTAAAAGTTATAGCGTTTACAAACTATGGTGCCAAAAGTGAATTTTCCCATTTTCAAGCATCTCTGACTTTTCTGCGCACCTGTCATGTTTCATGAGGGGCTAAAATTCCAGGATAGTACAAATACCCCCCAAATGACCCCATTTTGGAAAGAAGACATCCCAAAGTATTCAGTGAGAGGCATGGTGAGTTCATAGAAGATTTTATTTTTTGTCACAAGTTAGCGGAAAATGACAGTTTGTGACAAAAAAAAAAAAAAAAAAAAGTTTCCATTTCTTCTAACTTGCGACAAAAAAAAATGAAATCTGCCACGGACTCACTATGCTCCTCTCTGAATACCTTGAAGTGTCTACTTTCCAGAATGGGGTCATTTGTGGGGTGTGTTTACTGTCCTGGCATTTGGGGGGTGCCTAATTGTAAGCACCCCTGTAAAGCCTAAAGATGCTCATTGGACTTTGGGCCCCTTAGCGCAGTTAGGCCGCAAAAAAGTGCCACACATGTGGTATTGCCGTACTCAGGAAAAGTAGTATAATGTGTTTTGGGGTGTATTTTTACACATACACATGCTGGGTGGGAGAAATATCTCCGTAAATGACAATTTTTTTATTTTTTTTACACACAATTGTCTATTTATAGAGATATTTCTCCCACTCAGCATGGGTATGTGGAAAAATACACCCCAAAACACATTATACTACTTCTCCTGAGTACGGCGATACCACATGTGTGGCACTTTTTTGCACCCTAACTGCGCTAAGGGGCCCAAAGTCCAATGAGTACCTTTAGGATTTCACAGGTCATTTTGAGAAATTTCGTTTCAAGACTACTCCTCACGGTTTAGGGCCCCTAAAATGCCAGGACAGTATAGGAACCCCACAAATTACCCCATTTTAGAAAGAAGACACCCCAAGGTATTCCGTTAGATGTATGGTGAGTTCATAGAAGATTTTTTTTTTTTGTCACAAGTTAGCGGAAATTGATTGTAATTGTTTTTTTTCACAAAGTGTCATTTTCCGCTAACTTGTGACAAAAAATAAAATCTTCTATGAACTCGCCATTCTCCTAACGGAATACCTTGGGGTGTCTTCTTTCTAAAATGGAGTCATTTGTGGGGTTCCTATACTGCCCTGGCATTTTAGGGGCCCTAAACCGTGAGGAGTAGTCTTGAAACCAAATGTGGCAAAATGACCTGTGAAATCCTAAAGGTACTCATTGGACTTTGGGCCCCTTAGCGCACTTAGGGTGCAAAAAAGTGCCACACATGTGGTACCGCCGTACTCAGGAGAAGTAGTATAATGTGTTTTGGGGTGTATTTTTACACATACCCATGCTGGGTGGGAGAAATATCTCTGTAAATGACAATTATTTGATTTTTTTTACACACAATTGTCCATTTACAGAGAGATTTCTCCCACCCAGCATGGGTATGTATAAAAATACACCCCAAAACACATTATACTACTTCTTCTGAGTACGGCGATACCACATGTGTGACACTTTTTTGCAACCTAGGTGCGCTAAGGGGCCTAACGTCCTATTCACAGGTCATTTTGAGGCATTTGGATTCTAGACTACTCCTCACGGTTTAGGGCCCCTAAAATGCCAGGGCAGTATAGGAACCCCACAAGTGACCCCATTTTAGAAAGAAGACACCCCAAGGTATTCTGTTAGGAGTATGGTGAGTTCATAGAAGATTTTTTTTTTGTCACAAGTTAGCGGAAAATGACACTTTGTGAAAAAAAAAACAATACATATCAATTTCCGCTAACTTGTGACAAAAAATAAAATCTTCTATGAACTCATCATACACCTAAAAGAATACCTTGGGGTGTCTTCTTTCTAAAATGGGGTCACTTGTGGGGTTCCTATACTGCCCTGGCATTTTAGGGGCCCTAAACCGTGAGGAGTAGTCTTGAACCCAAATGTCTCAAAATGACCTGTGAAATCCTAAAGGTACTCATTGGACTTTGGGCCCCTTAGCACAGTTAGGCTGCAAAAAAGTGTCACACATGTGGTATCGCCGTACTCAGAAGAAGTAGTATAATGTGTTTTGTGGTGTATTTTTACATATAACCATGCTGGGTGGGAGAAATATCTCTGTAAATGACACATTTTTGATTTTTTTTACACACAATTGTCCATTTACAGAGAGATTTCTCCCACCCAGCATGGGTATGTGTAAAAATACACCACAAAACACATTATACTACTTCTCCTGAGTATGGCGATACCACATGTGTGACACTTTTTTGCAGCCTAGGTGCGCTAAGGGGCCCAACGTCCTATTCACAGGTCATTTTGAGGCATTTGTTTTCTAGACTACTCCTCACGGTTTAGGGCCCCTAAAATGCCAGGGCAGTATAGGAACCCCACAAGTGACCCCATTTTAGAAAGAAGACACCCCAAGGTATTCCGTTAGGGGTATGGTGAGTTCATAGAAGATTTTATTTTTTCTCACAAGTTAGTGAAAAATGACACTTTGTGAAAAAAACAATAACAATCCAATTTCCGCTAACTTTTGACAAAAAATAAAATATTCTATGAACTCATCATACACCTAACAGAATACCTTGGGGTGTCTTCTTTCTAAAATGGGGTCACTTGTGGGGTTCCTATACTGCCCTGGCATTTTACGGGCCCAAAACTGTGAGTAGTCTGGAAACCAAATTTCTCAAAATGACTGTTCAGGGGTATAAGCATCTGCAAATTTTGATGACAGGTGGTCTATGAGGGGGCAAATTTTGTGGAATCGGTCATAAGCAGGGTGGCCTCTTAGATGACAGGATGTATTGGGCCTGATCTGATGGATAGGAGTGCTAGGGGGGTGACAGGAGGTGATTGATGGGTGTCTCAGGGGGCGGTTAGAGGGGAAAATAGATGCAATCAATGCACTGGGGAGGTGATCGGAAGGGGGTCTGAGGGGGATCTGAGGGTTTGGCCGAGTGATCAGGAGCCCACACGGGGCAAATTAGGGCCTGATCTGATGGGTAGGTGTGCTAGGGGGTGACAGGAGGTGATTGATGGGTGTCTCAAGGTGTGATTAGAGGGGGGAAATAGATGCAAGCAATGCACTGGCGAGGTGATCAGGGCTGGGGTCTGAGGGCGTTCTGAGGTGTGGGCGGGTGATTGGGTGCCCGCAAGGGGCAGATTAGGGTCTAATCTGATGGGTAACAGTGACAGGTGGTGATAGGGGGTGATTGATGGGTAATTAGTGGGTGTTTAGAGGAGAGAATAGATGTAAACAATGGATTTGGGAGGTGATCTGATGTCGGATCTGCGGGCGATCTATTGGTGTGGGTGGGTGATCAGATTGCCCGCAAGGGGCAGGTTAGGGGCTGATTGATGGGTGGCAGTGACAGGGGGTGATTGATGGGTGGCAGTGACAGGGGGTGATTGATGGGTGATTGACAGGTAATCAGTGGGTTATTACAGGGGAGAACAGATGTAAATATTGCACGGGCGAATTGATAAGGGGGGGGTCTGAGGGCAATCTGAGCGTGTGGGCAGGTGATTGGGTGCCCGCAAGGGGCAGATTAGGGTCTAATCTGATGGGTAACAGTGACAGGTGGTGATAGGGGGTGATTGATGGGTAATTAGTGGGTGTTTAGAGGAGAGAATAGATGTAAACAATGGATTTGGGAGGTGATCTGATGTCGGATCTGCGGGCGATCTATTGGTGTGGGTGGGTGATCAGATTGCCCGCAAGGGGCAGGTTAGGGGCTGATTGATGGGTGGCAGTGACAGGGGGTGATTGATGGGTGGCAGTGACAGGGGGTGATTGATGGGTGATTGACAGGTAATCAGTGGGTTATTACAGGGGAGAACAGATGTAAATATTGCACGGGCGAATTGATAAGGGGGGGGTCTGAGGGCAATCTGAGCGTGTGGGCAGGTGATTGGGTGCCCGCAAGGGGCAGATTAGGGTCTAATCTGATGGGTAACAGTGACAGGTGGTGATAGGGGGTGATTGATGGGTAATTAGTGGGTGTTTAGAGGAGAGAATAGATGTAAACAATGGATTTGGGAGGTGATCTGATGTCGGATCTGCGGGCGATCTATTGGTGTGGGGGGGTGATCAGATTGCCCGCAAGGGGCAGATCAGGGGCTGATTGATGGGTGGCAGTGACAGGGGGTGATTGACGGGTGATTGACAGGTGATTGACAGGTGATTGACAGGTGATTGACAGGTGATCAGGGGGGATAGATGCATACAGTACACGGGGGGGGGGGGTCTGGGGGGGGTCTGGGGAGAATCTGAGGGGTGGGGGGGTGATCAGGAGGGAGTAGGGGGCAGATTAGGGACTTAAAAAAAAAATAGCGTTGACAGATAGTGACAGGGAGTGATTGATGGGTGATTAGGAGGGTGACTGGGTGCAAACAGTGGTCTGGGGG
Source organism: Hyperolius riggenbachi (assembly GCF_040937935.1). NCBI lineage: Eukaryota > Metazoa > Chordata > Amphibia > Anura > Hyperoliidae > Hyperolius > Hyperolius riggenbachi. The sequence continues at coordinate 139,429,331 of NC_090647.1, read as the reverse complement.
GTGGGCAGGGGGGGGTCTGAGGGGTGCTGTGGGCGATCAGGGGGCAGGGGGGGGGGAAATCAGTGTGCTTGGGTGCAGACTAGGGTGGCTGCAGCCTGCCCTGGTGGTCCCTCGGACACTGGGACCACCAGGGCAGGAGGCAGCCAGTATAATAGGCTTTGTATACATTACAAAGCCTATTATACACTGTTGCAGCGGCGATCCGGATGCCAGTAACCCGCCGGCGCTTCCGAACGGCCGGCGGGTTACGGCGAACGGGGGGCGGAGCCAGTCCCCGGCGGCTGATCGCGTCACGAATGACGCGATCGCCGCATAGCCACTCCCGCAGCCGCCCCCGCCGATGGGCGTATTGCGGTCGTTTGGGCCCAGACTTTGCCGCCGCCCATCGGCTGGGGGCGGTCGTTATGTGGTTAATATGGAGTTTCATCCCACTTTAATGGCATCTGTGAATGCGTGATCAGGGTTGCTCTCAGAAATTGCGAATTCAAATTTACCAGTGAACACGGGTAGTTTTTTTATGAATCCAGAAGTCGAATTCGAAGATCGATACCGATAACGAATTCGATTGTATCCAAATTTTACTCTCGAATTCAGCCGTGACGACGGGTGTTAAACCCGTGATCACGAATTCGGATTCAGCTACCGTCGCCCAAAACCCGCCGACTTTAAAGGGAAGGTTCAGGGTGAAGCCAAAAAAAATCAAAATCCACTTACCTGGGGTTTCCTCCAGCCCGTGGCAGGCAGGAGGTGCCCTCGCCGCCGCTCCGCAGGCTCCCGGTGGTCTCCGGTGGCCGACCCGACCTGGCCAGGCCCGGCGGCCAGGTCGGGCTCTTCTGCGATCCAATCTGCGCCTCACGGGAAGGCGCTGACGTCATCAGACGCCCTCCCTGGCTGTACTGCACAGGCGCAGTAGTTCTGCGCCTGCGCAGTACAGCCCGGAGGACGTCCGATGACGTCAGCGCGCCCGTGTGGGATGCAGAAGAGCCCGTCGTTGGAGCGCAGAAGAGCCCGACCTGGCAGCCGGCTTGGCCAGGTCGGGTCGGCCACCAGAGACCACCGGGAGCCTGCGGAGCGGCGGCGAGGGCACCTCCTGCCTGCCACGGGCTGGAGGGAGCCCCAGGTAAGTGGATTTTTTTTTTTCAGACTCCCTGAACCTTCCCTTTAAGGGTTAATAGCAAAGCCCCCTTAAATGCCAGAATCACCAAATTTGCAGGTTATGTTAAGAAGAAAAGTGGGAGCAAGGGGAAAAAATATTTCAAAAAGAACCTATACTTTTTGAGAAAATTGATTTTAAAAGTTCAAAGAAAAAAACTATCATTTAAATGCCGCTCAATGACAGATCGTGGGAAATATTTCACAGCAGTTAATAGCAAAGGCCCCTTACACCCTAGCAACACCAAATTTGCAGGATATGTTAAAAAGATAGTGGGAAACAATATTCTTTTTTTTTTTAATGTAAAAAAATATTTTTGGGGATTTTTGTGGGAAATCTGAAAAAAAAATGATGTGGGGCCCCCCTTCCTGAGCCTCTGTAACCCCTTGTCCCAGGCAGGCTGGGATAGCCAGAATGCGGAGCCCCGGCCGACTGGGGCTTTGCACCCTGAGCTATACCAGCCCGCATGGTCTATGGTATGGGGGGGGGGCTGCGGGGGAGAGGGGCGGCCAAGCCTTCCCCTCTCCCCCCGAGCCCTTGTCCAATCCATGGACAAGGGGCTCTTCCCCACCACCGGTGCCCCAGGAGGAGGTGGGGGCGAGGACTCCCTGGGGGGGGGTTCATGGTGGCATCTGGGTGTCCCCTTTAGGAAGGGGACTCCAGATGGCCACACCCCTCCCAGGAGAAATGAGTATAGGGGTACAAAGTACCCCTTACCCATTTCCACAAAAGGTTCAATGAAATAAAAACCCAACCACGAGAAAAGTATTGTATTATTCTAAATTACTGTATCCATAAATACTTACCTGTACCTTTAAAAAAATGTTCCCATGCCCATATCCTGATCCAACGTATACAGTAGCCTCCAATTCAATTAAGTTGATTGAAGATCTCCCACGGCAATTCCCTATACTATACCTTAGAATGCGTCCTGCCGACGCATAGCGCCAGCTCCCGCTGTCCTCCCCGCCTCCTCACCTGTCACCCTCACCTAGCCTGGCACCTGGTGCACCCATGGGTGCCAGCCTAGGTGAGGAGGGGTGACAGATGCAGGCTGGTGGGGAGAGACAGCGGGAGCAGGCGCTATACGTCAGCACAGTCCGCATTCTAAGGTATAGTAACTGGCTCATCAATGAGCCAGTTCTTTTTGTATTGAATCGAATGAATCGGCTCTGAACCGATTTATTCGATTTAATACAAAAAGAACCGGCTCATTGATGAGCCGGTTACTATACCTTAGAATGCGGGCTGTGCGGACGTATAGCGCTGTCTCCTGCGATCTCTCCCCACCTGCCTGCACCTGTCACCCTCACCTAGGCTGGCACCCGGTGCACCCATGGGTGCACGAGGTGCCAGGCTAGGTGAGGGTGACAGGTGAGGAGGCGGGGAGGACAACGGGAGCTGGCGCTATGCGTCGGCAGGACGCATTCTAAGGTATACTATAGGGAATTGCCGTGGGAGATCTTCAATCAACTTAATTGAAGATCACAAGATTGGAGGATGCTATATACGTTGGATCATTTCCGAGGATATGGGCGTGGGAACATTTTTTTAAAGGTACAGGTAAGTATTTATAGTTAATTTAGAATAATAAAATACTTTTGTTGTGGTTGTGTTTTTATTTCATTTATTTAACCCTTTTTGGCAATGGGTACTTTGCACCCCTATACTCATTTCTCCTGGGAGGGGGGTGGGCATCTGGGGTCCCCTTCTTAAAGAGACTCTGTAACAAAATTTTCAGCCTTAGTTCTTCTATCCTATGAGTTCCTTTGCCTGTTCTAAAGGTGCATACACACATCAGACTATAGTCTTTGGAAAATGAAAGATCACAGACCAATCTTACCACCCTTCATGTAGTATGAGAGCCATACTCTACACAGTCTATTCCCTAGGTTCTCAACGTGTGGTACGCGTACCCCAGGGGGTACTTCTGATGGTTCCAGGGGATACTCGGGCTTGATATACTTAACCAAGAATAACAAATTTAGAGTTTTAGAAAATGATAAATATTATTTAAACAACACCAAATTAGTGTTTTAGCTAATTAAAAGCAATAGTAAATGCTTGGAAATTGTTTAGAACCAATTTTCATGTGCTACGAATAAATATATATTTGTCAAGGGGTACTTGTGATAATGATTACTATGCTAGGGGGTACTTGGTGAGTACAAGGTTTTAAAAGGGGTACATACCAATAAAATGTTAAGAAACACTGGTCTATTCTATGGAGCTGAACTCCACATCAGAAAAAAATCTTTGCAAGATGCTGCACACAAAGATGCTGTACAGACACAAAAGATCAGTATCTGCAAAAGATCAGTATCTGCAAAAGATCTGTTCCTGCCAAAGATCCGTTCCTGCAAATTGCATTCATAGTCTATGAGATCTGCAGATCATCATACACACATGATTTAACTGACATTCATCTGCAGATCTGATCCACCAGGATGGATTTTCAGTTCTGTGGATGATTGCTTGATCTGCAGATGAATGTCAGTTAAATCATGTGTGTATGATGATCTGTAGATCTCATAAACTATCATTGCATTTTGCAGGAATGGATTTTTGGCAGGAACAGATCTTTTGCAGATACTGATCTGTTGTGTCTGTACAGCATCTGTGTGTGCAGCATCTTTTTTTTTATGTGGAGTTCAGCTCCATAGAAAAGACTGTGTAGAGTATGGCTCTCATACTACATGAAGGGTGGTAAAATTGGTCTGTGATCTTTCATTTTCCAAAGACTATAGTCTGATGTGTGTATGAGCCCTAATGTGCTCTGGCTTACTGCAGCTTTTCCTAATTGCACAGTGGCTGTGTTATCTCTGTTATATGATCTAATCTGTTTTCTTCTGTCGGCACAGTCGGGCTAAAGGCTCATACACACGTCGGATTTTTCCGAACGACGGGTCGTTTGAACGTCCCGTCATTCAGTCGTCTGCACGCCAAATCGGGCGTGTGTACAGACTGTCGTTCGGGTGATAAGACTGGTCTTGAGCGATCCACCCGTCGGATCGCTCAAAACCAGTCTTATCACCCGACTGACAGTCTGTACACACGCCCGATTTGGCGTGCGGACGACTGAATGTCGGGACGTTCAAACGACCCGTCGTTCGGAAAAATCCGACGTGTGTATGGGCCTTAAGGCTGGAATGTGTGGAATGTGCAGGGCTGCTTGTGATTGGTAGAAGCTATACACACCCTCTCCATGCCCCCTGCAGGCTCTGTATGACTCACACACTCTGCTTATGTGAGCCTATCACAAGCTGGTTAGTTTGTTTGTAAACACTGTCTAAAACTGGCAATTACAAGCCAGGTTTGCAGCAGATAGTGGCAGAAACAGCAAAGAGGGGCCCAGGAGAACATAATGATGAATAGAATGGCATGCTTTTTGCTGTAAAAAATTTAGAGTACGGATTCTCTTTAAAGGGGACTCCCAGATGCCACCATGAACCCCCCCAGGGAGTCGTCACCCCACCTCCTCCTGGTGCACCGGAGGTGGGGAAGAGCCCCTTGTCCATGGATTGGACAAGGGCTCGGGGGGAGAAGGGAAGGCTTGGCCACCCCTCTCCCCCGGAACCCCCCATACCATGAACCATGCGGGCTGGTATAGTTCAGGGTGCGAAGACCCAGTCGGCCGGGGCTCCGCATTCTGGCTATCCCAGCCTAGATGGGGTACAAGGGGTTACAGAGGCTCAGGAAGGGGGGACCCCACGTCATTTTTTTTCAGATTTCCCACACTCAGAACATTCCCCAAAAATAATTTTTTTTAATTTTTTTTTAAATAGTTTCCCACTATCTTTTTAACATATCCTGCAAATTTGGTGTTGCTAGGATGTAAGGGGCTTTGCCATTAACTGCTGGGAAATATTTCCCACGATCTGTCATTGACCGGCATTTAAATGTATTGTTTTTTTTCTTTGAATTTTTCAAATCAATTTTCTCAAAAAGTATAAGGTCTTTTTGAAATATTTTTTCCCCTTGCTCCCACTTTTCTTCTTAACATAACCTGCAAATTTGGTGATTCTGGCATTTAGGGGGCTTTGCAATTAACCCTTAAAGTCGGCGGGTTTTGAATCACGAATTCGTGATCAAGGCCGAATTTTCCCCTGACCCAGATTCGAATCCACCCAAATCGAATTCAAGTTTATTTGAATCTGAATTTGACCCGGACCCGAATGTACTCGAATCGAATTTGGGTACATTCGAGCATCCCTGTGCGTGATCCATTTTTGTTTTTGGTTTTGACGTCATAGTTGACTGTTCACATTCCTTAGGAAAAAGGAAGTATCTTTATTGGAGCACTATGGCAGAAATGATGATGCTGGTTGAACACAATGGGCGTTTGTCTTTTTTCAACCCAACTATGTAACTATGTGATTAACTATGTGATAACCTTGCTAGCATTTCTGTAACAGGAAAGACATCATTTTGCCAGCAGTGTTTTTTTCTAAGTGAAAGTCTTCTAGAAATAGTATTTGAACTACTTGCCGACTGCTCCACGCCAATCGGCGTGAGCAGTGCGGCAGCCCCAAGACCACTCCACGTCGATTGGCGTGAATGGATGTCTATGGGGCTAGCAGGAGATCGCGCACAGGTTGCGCGCGCATCTCCTGCTTGGAAGGCGAAGCTCCACTCCGCCTTTAGTCACCGAGCGGCGATCACTGCTCAGGAGACTGTTAGATGACGAAACCGCCGTCTATCAGGGTAGTACAGCACTGCGATCTGCATGGCTGTCCACCCGGGACACAGGGAAGTCGATAGGTTGACCAGGGGAGGGAGGGTAGTAAAATTAATTAAAAAAGCAACATTTTATTTAAAAATAATATAAATAAATATTTATAAAACAAACAAACAAACATTGGGGGAGCGATCAGACCCCACCAACAGAGTGCTCTGTTGGTGGGGAGAAAAGGGGGGGGGGAATCACTTGTGTGCTAAGTTTTACGGCCCTGCAGCTTGGCCTTAAAGCTGCAGTGGCCTATTTAACTAAAAATGGCCTGGTCTTTAGGGGGGTTAACACTGCGGTCCTAAAGCATTTAAGAGCTCCTCTCTTGGTCTGTTCTGTCAGTCTCTCAGGCAGAAACGGTTTTATAATTGAACTTTCTCTTGTGCACGGGGCTTTTTTGCTTTTGTGCTTCCCTATGTAGCTGCCAATTGCCAGCGATCAGCAAGCAATGCAAAAGCACTACTAGTGGACGCTTAGCCTTACAGACAGCTGTCAGTGATAGATTGGTGATTAGCAGAAAGTGTTCACTGGGAGGGAGGAGGCACCCCAAATATGTAGGTGTATGGATGTGGAATAAGCATATAAAATGGCTTACCTCTATAAAGATCTGGGTAACCCAAATTAATAACACTTTTATTAGGAACCAAACGCTAGATACATAACACATTTCGCAGACTTCAGTCCACTTCCTCAGATCAGTATAAAAAGTGTCTTAAAACCAGCGTTTTTCAAGCAGGGTACACCTATTGAAGCGTTACCCTGCTTGAAAAACACTGTTTTTTCAAGCAGACCAAAACAGCTGGTTTTGGAATGAAGAATGTGTCACACAACTTATATGCAAGTATTTAGTTAGATACAGTATATGGGCTTGGTTTACTAAGACAAATAACACGCATTTTCAATGTTAACACGCCTTATCAAAGTTAACATGCCTTATCAGAGTAGCATAGAAAACTTATGCCTGCTAATTGACAATGACGAGAGCTCCACTCGTCCTTCCCTGAGCCCCTGCTGGTTCGTAGCGCTCGCTATGCTATTCTGATATGGCATGCTAACTTTGATAAGGCATGCTATTGTCTTAGTGAATCAAGCCCTATGTGTGTATAAATCTAACCTTGATGAGAGACTATATCATCAACCCATTTGGCAGCAGAGCTCACACTTTGAGAGTCAGTAACATCAAGAACTGTGGTCTGTAGTCTACTGGATGTCTCCTTCTTTAGGTTTTCAGCTCCTGCTTGGGTTTGGCAAGCAGCAAGGACCCTCAATCCACGTCTGTCCAACTGCTTTGCCAAGAGATTTCCAAATCCCGTGTCACATCCACTGATGAAGACATATTTATCTGTGACGTTCTCCAGGATTAAACTGAACCTGTACCATCTGTACAAGAGGAGTAAACCCAATACCACCAGCAAAGGGAGCCACATGATTAATGATCCAAATACCTGCAACATTAAGAGAAATTAAATATATAACAATTTAGCTAGGTTTTGCAAAGGCATCAGTTCTGATCCCTACAACAGCCAGGTGCAGAAGCTGAGGATGCAAGAACTTGGGAAGGACGTGGATAAGGGACTGGCTGATGGACAATAGGCAAAGTGTTAAGGGTCAAAGGATTGTATTCAGAATGGCTAACTATTGGCAGCAGGATCCTACAAGGGTCAGTACTCTTTAATTTATTAATCAATTACCTGGTAGATGAAATAGAAAACAGAGTTTCTTTTTTTGCAGATGACAGAAAGTTATGCAGATTTATCAACAAGCAGGATGATAGTGATATATTGCAGAAGGAGCTCAAGGAAGGCAATTTGGGCAAGTAAGTGGAAGTTGAAATGAAAGATTGAAGAATGTAAAGCGTATCCATACAGGATACACACTGTTGTGCATCTGTCATAGTGTGAACCTAGCCTAAGGGATTTTGCCCTTGTTCTGGTTCAAATGGAATATGTAAGGATACTTAACAGCTCTGTACCAATTTTTCTGGTTGAGCTTGATGGATACAAGTCTTTTTTTTTACTCAACCAGCTATGTAAGGGAACATGAATTTTGTGATTATTTCCATAATAATCATCCTACCATGTTTGATCAAAAATATGTAGCACATATGAAGACAGACACATGGAAAAGTGCAGTGGCTGTACATGGAATGTGGGATGCTGTGGCACATGCATGAGCGGGGTGGGGGTACATGGAATGTGGGATGCTGTGGCACATGCATGAGCGGGGTGGGGGTACATGGAATGTGGGATGCTGTGGCACATGGAAGAGTGAAGTGGGTGTACATGGAATGCGGGATGCTGTGGCACATGGAACAGCGGGGTGGGGGTACATGGAATGTGTGTTGCTGTGGCACATGCATGAGCGCGGTGGGGGTACATGGAATGTCGGATGCTGTGGCACATGGAAGAGCGGAGTGGGTGTACATGGAATGCGGGATGCTGTGGCACATGGAAGAGCGGGGTGGGGGTACATGGAATGTGTGTTGCTGTGGCACATGCATGAGCGGAGTGTGTGTACATGGAATGTGGGATGTTGTGGCACATGGAAGAGTGAAGTGGGTGTACATGGAATGTGGGATGCTGTGGCACATGGAAGAGTGGAGTATGTGTACAAGGAATGTGTGTTGCTGTGGCACATGGAAGAGCGGAGTGGGTGTACATGGAATGTGGGATGCTGTGGCACATGGAAGAGCGGAGTGTGTGTACATGCAATGTGGGATGCTGTGGCACATGGAAGAGCGGAGTGTGTGTACATACTGTAGAATGTGGGATGCTGTGGCACATGCATGAGCGGGGTGGGGGTACATGGAATGTGGGATGCTGTGGCACATGGAAGAACGGAGTGTGTGTACATAGAATGTGGGATGCTGTGGCACATGCATGAGCGGGGTGGGGGTACATGGAATGTGGGATGCTGTGGCACATGGAAGAGTGAAGTGGGTGTACATGGAATGTGGGATGCTGTGGCACATGGAAGAGCGGAGTGTGTGTACATATAATGTGTGTTGCTGTGGCACATGCATGAGCGGAGTGTGTGTACATGGAATGTCGGATGCTGTGGCACATGGAAGAGCGGAGTGGGTGTACATGGAATGTGGGATGCTGTGGCACATGGAAGAGCGGAGTGGGTGTACATGGAATGTGGGATGCTGTGGCACATGGAAGAGCGGAGTGTGTGTACATAGAATGTGGGATGCTGTGGCACATGGAAGAGTAAAGTGGGAGTACATGGAATGTGAGATGCTGTTGCACATGGAAGAGCGGAGTGTGTGTACAAAGAATGTGGGATGCTGTGGCACATGGAAGAGCGGAGTGGGTGTACATGGAATGTGAGATGCTGTGGCACATGGAAGAGTGGAGTGTGTGTATATGGAATGTGGGATGCTGTGGCACATGCATGAGCGGGGTGGGGGTACATGGAATGTGGGATGCTGTGGCACATGGAAGAGCGGAGTGGGTGTACATGGAATGTGGGATGCTGTGGCACATGGAAGAGCGGAGTGTGTGTATATGGAATGTGGGATGCTGTGGCACATGCATGAGCGGAGTGGGTGTACATGGAATGTGGGATGCTGTGGCACATGGAAGAGCGGAGTGGGTGTACATGGAATGTGGGATGCTGTGGCACATGGAAGAGCGGAGTGTGTGTACATAGAATGTGGGATGCTGTGGCACATGGAAGAGTAAAGTGGGAGTACATTGAATGTGGGATGCTGTGGCACATGGAAGAGCGGAGTGTGTGTACAAAGAATGTGGGATGCTGTGGCACATGGAAGAGCGGAGTGGGTGTACATGGAATGTGGGATGCTGTGGCACATGGAAGAGCGGAGTGTGTGTATATGGAATGTGGGATGCTGTGGCACCTGCATGAGCGGGGTGGGGGTACATGGAATGTGGGATGCTGTGGCACATGGAAGAGCGGAGTGGGTGTACATAGAATGTGGGATGCTGTGGCACATGGAAGAGTGGAGTGGGTGTACATGGAATGTGGGATGCTGCGGCACATGGAAGAGTAAAGTTGGTGTACATGGAATGTGGGATGCTGTGGCACATGCATGAGCGGGGTGGGCGTACATGGAATGTGGGATGCTGTGGCACATGGAAGAGCGGAGTGGGTGTACATGGAATGTGGGATGCTGTGGCACATGGAAGAGCGGAGTGTGTGTATATGGAATGTGGGATGCTGTGGCACCTGCATGAGCGGGGTGGGGGTACATGGAATGTGGGATGCTGTGGCACATGGAAGAGCGGAGTGGGTGTACATAGAATGTGGGATGCTGTGGCACATGGAAGAGTGGAGTGGGTGTACATGGAATGTGGGATGCTGCGGCACATGGAAGAGTGAAGTTGGTGTACATGGAATGTGGGATGCTGTGGCACATGCATGAGCGGGGTGGGCGTACATGGAATGTGGGATGCTGTGGCACATGGAAGAGCGGAGTGGGTGTACATAGAATGTGGGATGCTGTGGCACATGGAAGAGCGGAGTGGGTGTACATGGAATGTGGGATGCTGTGGCACATGGAAGAGCGGAGTGTGTGTATATGGAATGTGGGATGCTGTGGCACATGCATGAGCGGAGTGGGTGTACATGGAATGTGGGATGCTGTGGCACATGGAAGAGCGGAGTGGGTGTACATGGAATGTGGGATGCTGTGGCACATGGAAGAGCGGAGTGTGTGTACATAGAATGTGGGATGCTGTGGCACATGGAAGAGTAAAGTGGGAGTACATGGAATGTGGGATGCTGTGGCACATGGAAGAGCGGAGTGTGTGTACAAAGAATGTGGGATGCTGTGGCACATGGAAGAGCGGAGTGGGTGTACATGGAATGTGGGATGCTGTGGCACATGGAAGAGCGGAGTGTGTGTATATGGAATGTGGGATGCTGTGGCACCTGCATGAGCGGGGTGGGGGTACATGGAATGTGGGATGCTGTGGCACATGGAAGAGCGGAGTGGGTGTACATAGAATGTGGGATGCTGTGGCACATGGAAGAGTGGAGTGGGTGTACATGGAATGTGGGATGCTGCGGCACATGGAAGAGTGAAGTTGGTGTACATGGAATGTGGGATGCTGTGGCACATGCATGAGCGGGGTGGGCGTACATGGAATGTGGGATGCTGTGGCACATGGAAGAGCGGAGTGGGTGTACATGGAATGTGGGATGCTGTGGCACATGGAAGAGCGGAGTGTGTGTATATGGAATGTGGGATGCTGTGGCACCTGCATGAGCGGGGTGGGGGTACATGGAATGTGGGATGCTGTGGCACATGGAAGAGCGGAGTGGGTGTACATAGAATGTGGGATGCTGTGGCACATGGAAGAGTGGAGTGGGTGTACATGGAATGTGGGATGCTGCGGCACATGGAAGAGTGAAGTTGGTGTACATGGAATGTGGGATGCTGTGGCACATGCATGAGCGGGGTGGGCGTACATGGAATGTGGGATGCTGTGGCACATGGAAGAGCGGAGTGGGTGTACATAGAATGTGGGATGCTGTGGCACATGGAAGAGTGGAGTGGGTGTACATGGAATGTGGGATGCTGCGGCACATGGAAGAGTAAAGTTGGTGTACATGGAATGTGGGATGCTGTGGCACATGCATGAGCGGGGTGGGCGTACATGGAATGTGGGATGCTGTGGCACATGGAAGAGCGGAGTGGGTGTACATAGAATGTGGGATGCTGTGGCACATGGAAGAGTGGAGTGGGGGTACATGGAATGTGGGATGCTGCGGCACATGGAAGAGTGAAGTTGGTGTATATGGAATGTGGGATGCTGTGGCACATGCATGAGCGGGGTGGGCGTACATGGAATGTGGGATGCTGTGGCACATGGAAGAGCGGAGTGGGTGTACATAGAATGTGGGATGCTGTGGCACATGGAAGAGCGGAGTGGGTGTACATGGAATCTGGGATGCTGCGGCACATGGAAGAGTGAAGTGGGTGTACATGGAATGTGGGATGCTGTGGCACATGGAAGAGCGGAGAATGTGGGATGTTGGCATTAGAAAGGAAATATAGTAAAAGGAATTAGAATTTAGCATCAGAAGGAGGACTTACATTCAGGGGCATATTTAGTCTTAAGAAGGAAAAGGACACCATTTAGGTATAGCATTCCATATTAAATTCCACCATATCAGTAACAGCACTTTACAGATATTCTAACTATTGGCCTCCCTCTGCAACCAGAGGAACAGGCATAGAAATCAAAAATAGATGTTTGTAGGATTAAAAAACCTTTGTGGGCAATACAGCTGTGACATTGGAAACATGCATGGCTTTTAATGAAGCTATTTGAAGTTGGATGTGCTCTCAAGCTTTCACACACAGTTCATTGACCCCAGTCAAAGGCAGTAAAGTGTGGTAATTAATCTTGTTTTATATAAGTTAGATAAACTGGTTAAAACAAACCTGGCTGTGAGGGAAAAAGTTCATAGTTAGATACTTGCCTAAGTAGTACTGCACATGCTCAGTAGAATGCACAATCGTGCCCAGAGGAAAAACACTGTACACTGGCTGCTTTGTTTTACTGGGCGTGTACGGACCTGACTGTATGCCTAGTATGGAGAAACTGGTTTGAATATAAGTACAGCTATGAGAGCATATTCAACAAGCCCTTGTTGAACATATTCTGAGGGATGCAGCGCTGGAACAGTGGTCACCAGGAGGACCTCAGAAACTTCTGGTCTTTTCAGAAGATTCCCACTACTGAGGTGGTAAGTATCTAGCTTTTAACATTTTGTACATTTCAGGTACGCTTTAACCACTCTGGCATTCTATTGATTGCGCCAGGGTGGCTGCGCAGCACTATTTTTTTTTGTTAAATCATGTAGCTAGCCTAGCGCTTCATGAGAGCCGCTGAGCAGCGGCATCCCCCCGCCCCTTCCGATCGCTTCCGGTGATCAGAGCAAACGGGAAATCCAGAACGGGATGTCCTGTTTGGCTTCCATCGTCGCCATGGCGACGATTGTGATGACGTCATCGACGTCATGACGTCAGAGGGAGTCCCGATCCACCCCTCAGCGCTGCCTGGCACTGATTGGCCAGGCTGAGCAGGGGTCTCGGGGAGGGGGGGGCGGCCTGTTACGCGTTGGGTAGCGGTGGATCGGTGGCGAGCAGCGGCGATCGCATCCAACACGCAGCTAGCAAAGTGCTAGCTGCGTGTTTAAATTTTTTTAGAAAATTGGCCCAGCTGGGCCTGAGAAATCCACCATGGCGGTAATGGATGAGCTGAGCTCGTCATTACCGCCACGGTGGTTAAAGTGGGATTAAACTCTATGAACTAAAATTTAAGTACCTACTCTTGGGTACATGAAGAACATTTGAATGCATTCCCTGTGTGTAGAAACTTTACTTTCAGTACACAGAACAGTACAAGTTTGTACTGCTCCCGTAATTGGCAAATGTAATCATTGCTGGCTAGGAGAAGTTCTCTTCCTCTCTGCCTGGTCTCTTCCCTGTGCTCCCCCCTCCTCCTCTGCTGAAGTGATGCATTGCTGTGGCAAGAAGTTATGGTCTTAAGGCCCAACTACAACACATGTGTACTAATACTGATAGTTCAGAAGTCCTGATGTTGTCTAGTTGTCTAAATTTTGTTGTATGTTTCTATGATACAAGATTAAAGAAGTAGAGAGCACTGTGTCCTCGGTAGGTGACAGCACACCCACCACACCGTCCATACCCCTACATGCTAACACCACCTATACTAACCATACCCCTACAGACTGACACCACCCACACTATATATAACCCTACAGACTTACACCAACCACACTATCAATAGTCCTACAGACTTACACCACATACACTATCTATACCCATATTCCTGAAACTGAGGAAGAATTGGTGACTGCAACCATGAGATTAAGGAAGGCTTGCTGCTTGGATGGAAATCTCTGGCAAATCTGGAAAGATACTACACAATAGAGATGTCACGATATAAAAATCTAGAAGGTTTCCTGTATAAAAAAGTTCTAGTTACCTGCGCTGTTTTGCCCCGCAAAGCTGTGCTGAAGACCTCGCATCACTCTACTTCTGGCGCATGGCTCCTCCTCTCCTCTCTTATTGGAGAAAGACTAAAATATTTACTACAGTAGACATCTTGGCATTTTTCTCCGGGAGAGGAGGGGAGATGGGGCCATGCGCCGGAAGTCTGGTGATGCGGGGTCTTTGAAACAGCTTTGCGGGACAAGGCAGTTGCCGGTAACTATAACTATAACTTTCTTTTAAAGGAAACCTATCCGGCGCGACGGATAGCGGCGGATCGGCGGGTAGCGGCGGCGATCGGGCACTGCACACAGCTAGCAAAGTGCTAGCTGCGTGCAGCAAAAAAAAATAAATATGCAAATCGGCCCAGCGGGGCCTGAGCGGTGCCTCCCGGCGGCATAGCCCGTGCTCAGCACGGGCTTACCGCCAGGGAGGTTAACAGTGTGCTGACCAGAAAGCTGTAGGGGTAATGGCCATTTTCAAAATGGAGGATGGAGAATTCCCGTGATCACAGTGGACAAACAGGATGCAAGAGAGGAGAAATAGATTGAGGAGTAGACTACACGGGAGGTAAGTATGACTTGTATGTGTTTATTTTGACTTTTCATTTTCAGTTCAGGTTTTCTTTAAAGCAGGGAGGAGCAGAAACTACGCCAGTGCGAATTTACGCATCGTAGTTCGCATCTACGCATCATAGTTCGTAGGTGAAGTTTCAAAACTACGCTTACGAATTTACGCGTAGTGAAGTACCGCTACGCATAGCTTACGCCCACTATGCGTAGTTAACAATTGTATTGCGTAGTGAACTACGAATGCATTACTCGCGTCTAATTTTCCACGTGCGATTGTATGCTTACAAATTTATGCATTGGAAAGGGGAATGTACGCATAAAAGAGTTCCCGGTATAAGCATTTAAAGAGAAATTTATGCGTAAAAGTATTTTAACGCAGAGTCTACAAAATGCATACGAAACTAATATTTGATTTCGAAGTCGTAGAATAATTGCGTAGTTCCAGCGTAGCGAAGTTGGCTGACTACGACCATCCCTGCTTTAAAGCTATATAGTCTTCTCAGTAGTAACATATGGTTGCAAACGTTGGACTATAAAAATAGGTAATGCGTAGAAAAATTGATGTATTTTTATTGTGGGTGTAGAGAAAGCTTCTGAGAGTTCCCTGGACTATCCAGGGAAGATCCAACCAGTCATTACTTAAAGAAATTAGGCCACAGTGTTTACACTAAGAGTGAATTTTACTATTAAAACTCAAATATTTTGGTCACATAATGAGAAGACCGGATTCTTTGGAGAAATCCTTGATGCTTGGAAAAATTTAAGGAAAAAGAAGAAGATGACGACAGAGGCTAAGATGGATATACAGCATATGTACAAGCTATGAACATGCCTATGCAACAGCTGAAAGAAGACAAATTGACAAACATCTGGCATGTTAAGTGCACAAAGTCTTGCAATCAATTAAACAAATGATGAATGTGAGGCACTGAACAACCCCCTGTGCATTTTCACACCTCGCATAATGCCCAACCAAGCAGACTGCAACTTCACACATACCGGTACTAGAACCCCACCCACTATTGCAAGATTCATCTTAACCCCATATTTACAGCGTCACATTTATTTCTTTATTGTCAGACAGAGAAACAGTGTTAGTCTGTACATAGTAATACGTTGCTGAACTACCAGGAGAAGGAGGAGGGGAAAAACATGGGAAAATGGCAAGGAAGTCAGATAAGCTTCTGACTGCAAGGAAAGGTCTCTGAAGCAATACAGGAGATCATTTTACATCTTCTGTTTAAAATAACTTTTCAGCACTCTGCAATTGAAAAATACCAAAAGTAGGTGAAAAAATATTGTCAAAATTATTCTATTTTCTTGCTTGCAGGTGGCTTACAAGGCATTTTACTGATAAGCTGTGAAAATATCACTTAGGAGAAAAGGAGAAAAAGTTAAACTGCATAAGGGTCATTGGCCTTAATCCAATTTATTTATTTTTTCTCCTAAGTTTTCTCCTAGTGGTTAGTGTAGAGGAAGCAGTGGTTAGTGTAGCGTAGCTGGTGGACATCAGTGGTTAATGTAGTGGCGTACATTAAAAAAGGGCGTCGGGAAAAAAGGGCGCGTGGTGTAAACGATAAGCAGTATTATCATTTATAAAAATATTGTGTAGAATTTCGTTTACAAATAGTGTTTTAAGAATTTATAAATCATTAAATAATGTGTATGAGATTGGCAATTCTTAAAACGTTAATCTTCCCTGTTTCTAAACTGAAACTTATATTTACGTTTGTTAAAAACCCTCCCTGTACCTATCCCTAACCCCTAGACCCCCTGTTGGTGCCTAAACCTAAGACCCCCCTGTTGGTGCCTAAACCTAAGACTCTCTGGTGGTGCCTAAACCTAAGACCCCCCTGTTGGTGCCTAAACCTAAGACCCCCCTGGTGGTGCCTAAACCTAAGACCCCCCTGGTGGTGCCTAAACCTAAGACCCCCCTGTTGGTGCCTAAACCTAAGACCCCCCTGTTGGTGCCTAAACCTAAGACCCCCCTGTTGGTGCCTAAACCTAAGACCCCCCAGGTGGTGCCTAAACCTAAGACCCCCCTGTTGGTGCCTAAACCTAAGACCCCCCTGTTGGTGCCTAAACCTAAGACCCCCCTGGTGGTGCCTAAACCTAAGACCCCCCTGTTGGTGCCTAAACCTAAGACCCCCCTGGTGGTGCCTGAACCTAAGACCCCCCTGTTGGTGCCTAAACCTAAGACCCCCCTGTTGGTGCCTAAACCTAAGACCCCCCTGTTGGTGCCTAAACCTAAGACCCCCCTGGTGGTGCCTAAACCTAAGACCCCCTATGGATAATAATGTTTTACAAACATTAATAAATAAAAAATGTAAATAAAAAAATGTAAATATTTTTTTTGGGTGGATAATAATGTTTTAGAAATGTTTTAGAAATAGTGATTTAGTATCTTTATAAATGTTATTCGTCACGGGCTCATTTTGTAAAGTTAAATCATCACAAGCACAGTTATAAAACCTTAAACATCTCCGGGCGCCGTTTGTAAAACGTTAATAATCTCCGGCGCCTTTTTTTCCCTGTTCGGCGCCCATTAAACGATATTTATAATGGGAGTGAATGGGGCGCCCTTTTTGTCCACTTGTCTCATGCGCCCAAATCTCCTGCTTCCAATGTAGTGTGTTGTGTAGTGTAGTGTAACTGGTGGGAATCAAGAGCTTGTGTAGTGTAATGCAGTGTAACTGGAGAGGGACATCAGTGGTTAGTGTAGTTTAGTGTAGCTGGGCAGTGTAGCTTAGACAGAAAAGGGGGGAAAGGGTCCATAAGATGCTCCTGCACTATAGACAGGCAAGGTTTAGTATTCCGCCTCCCCCCCCCCCACACACACACACACACACACACACACAGTTTTTAGCTTTCCAGAGCTTCTTAAATGTATGACTACTGCATCACAATAATTAATATTATCAATTAAAATTACAAAGTTTATTAGGTCTTAATAAAGACAAAAGGCATAATTAGGAATGTTAAAGATTTAAGAGAATATTGGGTATATGCCAGCACCACACCACATCAGCCAGTGCATTGCGCCATATCAGTGAAGTCCAGCTGCACAATAAAAGGGAAGAAGAAAGGATAATGCAACCCCGAGAGGTAATAAATTAAAAATACAAAGTTGTCTCTAAATAAACAAATACCTATAATAATCCACCTATGTGTGTGTTGAACAAAAAGGAAAAATAATAATTTCAAGGAAAAAAAAGGAAATGTTCAGTGGTATGGATGGGTTTAGGCTAAAGTGATATATTTACAGCACCATCTAGTGGGCAAAATTTATAAAGGCACATACAAAGCACAACTCTATTCAACTTACTGTACAAATAGAGGCTGCCATTTACTGATGCTACATATATAAATGCATATAAGCAGTTAAACACTTAAAGTGTACCTGAGATGGGGACTTACAGTATATACATACTTGGGGCTTCCTCCAGCCCCCTCCAGACAGATTGCTCCCACGCCGTCCTCCTCATTTGCCCACAACTGGCCACCTGTAAGTTGTCCAATTGGAGCCAGTCGGCGCAAGCGTAGTCCAGCCGAGCGAGCTTCCCTGTCTTGCTCCCATCGCCGGGAGTGTTCTGCACGGAGCAAAACGCTCCCGGCAACAGGAACGAGACAGGGAAGCGCGGGCAGCTGGGCTGCGCATGCCCAGTTGGCCCCGGACCGGAGGACTTTCCGGGGCCAATTGTGGAGAAAGACGGATTTGGAGTAGGGCGGCGTGGGAACGGAATGCCTGGAGGTGGCTGGTGGAAGCCCCAGGTATGTATATTTTGTATATAAGTCCCCATCTCAGGGTCACTTTAAAGAGGAACTTTACTTAATATCACTTAATAAAATTGCTTATTTTTAAAAAATATGACTTTATAAATTATTTAGTCAGTATCTGCCCATTGTAAAAGCTTAGCTTACCCCAGTGGCGTACCTAGGGCATTTGACACCCGGTGCTGGGTATTAAAAGACACACCCCACCCCCCAAAAAATGGGTGTGGCTATAACCTACGGCGCGCGAAGCGCACTGCGGTGAAAAATGGGCATGGCCATGACCAGATGAGGGCGGAGCTAACTAATTTAAAGTGAACCCGGGATGAGAGTGATATGGAGGCTGCTATATTTATTTCCTTTAAAACAATAGGGAGCCCTGCTGATCTATTTGGCTGCAGTAGTGAACTGACTTACACCAGAAACAAGCATGCAACTAGAGATGAGCGTAATGGAGTAATTACGATTTCGTGAAATTTCGCTTAATTAGTGTAATTACGTTTATGGCCGTAAGTACATAATCGTAATGAAGAAGGATTTCGCGAAATTTTGCGTAAGCGTAATTTTCGCGTAATTTTCGCATTGCAACGGGTATTACGAAATGAATGCGTATGGTCATGCTCCCGAAGCGGAAAAGTTGACGCATGTATCAATGTTAGGTAGCCGCCGACTTTAAGGGTTAATAGCAAAGCCCCCTTAAATGCTAAGAGCCTCAAATTTGGAGAATATATTAAGGAGATCAGGAGGAATAAGAGGAAACAAATTTTTTTCAAAAAGACCTTATAGTTTTTGAGAAAATCGATGTTAAAGTTTCAAAGGAAAAATGTAAACATTTAAAAACCCGCCGACTTTAACGGTTAATAGCAAAGCCTGCTTAAAGTTTAGGAACACCAAATTCCCAGGGTATATTAAGGGAATCAGTGGGAATAAGAGGAAAAATTTTTTTTTCAAAAAGACCTTATAGTTTTTGAGAAAATCGATTTTTAAGTTTCAAGGGCGAAAATGTCTTTTAAATGCAGAAAATGTCAGGTTTTTTTGCACAGGTAACAATAGTGTATTATTTTCATAGATTCCCCCAAGTGGGAAGAGTTTTACTTACTTCGTTCTGAGTGTGGGAAATATTAAAAAAAAACGACGTGGGGTCCCCCCTCCCAGACCTCTTTAACCCCTTGTCCCCCATGTAGGCTGGGATAGCCAGAATGCGAAGCACCGGCCGCGTGGGGCTCCGCACCCTGACTATACCAGCCCGCATGGTCCATGGATTGGGGGGTCTCGGAAGGGGAGGGGCAGCCAAGCTTTCCCCTCCCCCTCCGAGCCCTTGTCCAATCCAAGGACAAGGGGCTCTTCTCCACCTCCGATGGGCGGTGGAGGTGGAGGCCGCGATTTCCTGG